>NC_086258.1:12993935-13593935 GCF_021018805.1 Prinia subflava
GCTCCCTGCAGAGGATCCGCAGGGAATGCAGCTCCCTGCAGAGGATCCGCAGGGAATGTAGCTCCCTGCAGAGAATCCGCAGGGAATGCAGCTCCCTGCAGAGGAACCGCAGGGAATGCAGCTCCCTGCAGAGAATCCGCAGGGAATGCAGCTCCCTGCAGAGAATGCACAGGGAATGCAGCTCCCTGCAGAGGATCCGCAGGGAATGCAGCTCCCTGCAGAGGATCCGCAGGGAATGCAGCTCCCTGCAGAGGATCCGCAGGGAATGCAGCTCCCTGGAGCACGGAGATGTCTCTGGGTGCATCCCACAGCATCCCCTGAGCTCACAGAGGCGCAGGTGCCAAGGGAAGGGATGAGCTGGAAATCAGGGCTTGCATTTTCCCATGGGAAAGTTCCTAAAACATTCTGGTGTTAAAATCAGGGATCGTTTCTCCTTGCATTTATGTGAGAAAAATGAGGATTTTTCCATTTCTAGCAGAATGCATTGGTTCACAAACAAGAATTAATATTAAAAAAAAATAGAAAGAAAAGGGGAAAACAGGAAAAGGGCAGAGGAATTTTAGGTTCTAGCACAAACACAACCCTTTGCACAAACTCTGGAAAGTTCTGGGTGGCACCAGGGGTGACCCTGAGGAGGTGCCCACTTGAGAGGGGCCGTTCTGGAAACTCCAGCAGGGAATTGCCAGGGATTTCTCAGCAAAGGTTTCACGGGAGGCTATCAGCACCTTGGAAATGCCCCTGGGCTGGGCGCTGCTGCTGCCACTCCAGAGCTATTTTGGATCCAAGATTAAGTGTCTTTTTATTCTGTTGAAATGGGTTTTAATTGAAGGCGCTGCTCTGCTCGAGGAGCACCAAACTGAACGTGGCTTGGTGTTTTTCTTTCCCAAATCCTAAGGGGACGTGCCCCTAGACCAACATTCGACTGTTTTGTTTTTGGGTTGGTTTTTTTTTTCTTTTTTTCCCCCCTTGGTCAAAAGATCCAGTGTGTGCTAATTCTGTCGGGCTCCCTCTCACTCAATCACTCATATTCAGTGCCCCCTAAAGAAACATTGCAGAAGCCAGAAGGGTAAGAAATTACCCAAATGAGCTGCCTGTGCTTCTCCCTCACATATCACACACGGAATTGTTGCCACCTTGCTGGGAAAATTAGCCCTGGCTTGGCTTTGCTTATCAAATAACAGAGGAGGTGCTGTGCTGGGTCAGGGCAGGGACTGGCCAGAACTGGGGCTGGGAGGGAAAGGATCCTGCAGAATTTTATGAAAATTCTGGATTTTATGATCTTTTAAATCAAATTTTCAGGGATTTTGTGCTGAGATTTGGCCTCCATGCATTCCCCATACAGAAAAGATGTGTGTTTTCCTGGTTTAATCTGGGAATGTGCCGTGTTTAATCTGGGAATGGGCTTTATTTAATCTGTGAATGTGCTTTTTTAAATTTGGGAATGTGCTTAATTTAAAGATAAAAAGTACTTCTAAGTTAAGGAGAAACCCTCTGATTTTATCACTTTGCAAACTCCTGTCTTTGCTGAGTTCTGCTGAAGTTTTAATGTATAAATGGGCTTAAGAAATGTTTGACTTCACCCCAAAAGTGCAGCTTTACAGAAATACTTCCTTAGCAAATGAGGTTTTATCAGAAACTTTGTGGTTTTTCATTTTGCAAAACTTTGTTTCAAAATTCTCCTAAATTTGAAAACATTAGGGGTAAAATAAAGGCTGAAGCAGAGAAAAAGAAAGGATTTTCTTCCTGAATCTTATTTTTATTTCCTACTTCTAAGGAACCCAAAGGCTTTTGCTTCAGTTTGATTCAGACATAATAATGACAAAAAAAAAAAAAAAAAAAAAAAAAAAAAAAAAAAAAAAAAAAAAAAAAGTTCAGCCATGGACCTGAAAAATCAAATTTTCATACAAACCTGTGTGTAAAAAAGATTTCTTCTGCCCCATTTACTGCTGCAGCCAGGACATCCCTTGGAATGTGATGGCAGCAGCAATTCCATTTGGGAGCACAAAACCAGATCCAGATTTTGCTTCCGAGGCCTCGTTTTCTGTAATTTACAAAGCCCCACCACGGCAAATGCAAATCCTGCAAATAACAGGAGATTGAAATGGTAACAAAACCAGAATAATGAACCAAAAATTGGTCAAAATTCTGAAATTCAGGAATAACACAGGGGATCCTGCTGCCTGTGCCTCTGAGCTCCTGATTCCTGCTCTCTCCCATCAGGATTCACCTGCCTCAGGTGCCTCTTGTGCTTCACCTCCTACTCTGGTTTCTATAACTTATCTGAGGTTGCAAAATTACCTCAGATTCAACTTGGAGCTTCTTTATTTTGAAAATTGCATGAATTAGCCAACACTTTGATTATACATGAGAAAATACGATGCACTGAGGCTGCATTTCAGCAACCAAAGCAGCCCTAAAATCCAAACAGAGCAGCAAACGCTGCAGCATCCCATCCAGACACCCCCTGCCTCCTGCCTTCATCAGATCTGGTCTTTTTTCTTGTAGTCTGCTCTGCGTCACAGAATTTTGGAGACCAAACCCCAATGAAAACAAAACCAAGCGAGGTGCTGAGGACAGCCCGTGGATGAGCAGGGTGGGAGCTCCCAGGGTACACAGGGGGAGGCTCTGAGGCTCAGCAAGTGCAGGGACCTGCCCGTCCTCATCCAGCACAGCCAAAAAATCCCAGGGTCGAGGTTTGGGAGCCTTCCCTGACTGTCCAGCTCTGTGCTGGGATGTCCTGAGCAGCCCCGTGGCCGGAGCCTCCTGACATCACCAGGGAGAGAAAACCCCCAACCCTTGCAGCTCCCCAGCCTTCTGCAGCCCAATTTATGTCCAATTTGCAGACTTTCAACATAGCAGCCTCACAGTTCATAAAATCAAACTCAGCCAGGGCTAAGTCTCTGGGTAATGGATTTAGGATCACTCGAGGTGTTACTGGCAGTTCATGATGGGTAACTTTCTTGTTAACTAAAGTCCCTTTTGCTAAATGAGTTCCAGGTTTGACTCCCCCCAGTCCCAGCCTTCACTCTCCCTTTTTCCCCCCCTCTTTTTATTTTTCCCCCTTTTTTGGCAGCGCTGTTGTGGATGGGAAGGGAGGGGGAGAGGAGGAGGTGGCACAGGACTTTTTATAGGGCTGCTCGTGGAGGGCTTTTCATGGCCGGGGCTACGGGGAGCAGAGACAGAGGGAGAGGGAGGGGGAGAAAGGTGGGATAAGCCGGTCTTTGTGTGAGGGGAAGGTGCTGAAAGGAGGGCTGTGTGCTGGGAGCAGCCCTCTGGCTCCGCTCGTCTGCGCAGGGCTCCGGAGCCAGCCCGGGGCTTTGGGGCTTCCGCAGGCACCTCCAGGAACCGCGGGGAGCACGGGCAGGAGGGGAACCATGGCAGGGAAACCATGGGAGAGAAACCATGGCAGGGAAACCATGAGGGGGAAACCATGGCAGGGAAACCATGGGAGAGAAATCATGAGGGGAAACCATGAGGGGGAAACCATGGTGGAGAAACCATGGCGGGGAAACCATGGCAGGGAAATCATGGAAGAGAAACCATGGAAGAGAAACCATGGCCAGGCAGGGAAACCATGGCAGGGAAACCATGGAAGAGAAGCCGTGGAAGAGAAACCATGGCAGGAAAACCATGAGGGGGAAATCATGGCAGGGAAACCATGGAAGAGAAATCATGGAAGAGAAACCATGGCAGGGAAATCATGGCAGGGAAACCATGAGGGGAAACCATGGAAGAGAAACCATGGAAGAGAAACCATGAGGGGGAAACCATGGCAGGGAAATCATGGAAGAGAAATCATGGAAGAGAAACCATGGCAGGGAAATCATGGAAGAGAAATCATGGCAGGGAAACCATGGCAGGGAAACCATGGCAGGGAAACCATGGCCAGGCAGGGAAACCATGGCCTGGAGATGGCAGGGAAACCATCGTGGTAAACCATGGCAGGAAAACCATGGCAGGGAAATCATGGAAGAGAAACCATGAGGGGGAAACCATGAGGGGGAAACCATGGCAGGGAAATCATGGCAGGGAAATCATGACAGGGAAACCATGGCAGGAAAACCATGGCCTGGAAACCACAGCCTGTTCATGGCAGGGGAACCATGGCAAAGAAACCACGGTGAGGCAGGGAAAGCAAGTCAGGGAAACCACAGCCAGGCAGGGAAAGGAAACCATGGCAGAGAAACCACAACCTGTACAGGGAAGGGAAACCACAACCTGCACAGGGAAGGGAAACCATAGCAGGGGAACCATAGTCTGCTCCTGGCAGGGGAACCACAGTCAGGCAGGGAAACCATGGCAGAGAGACCACAACCTGTACATGGCAGGGAAACCACGGCCTGCACAGGGAAGGGAAACCACGGCCTGCACAGGGAAGGGAAACCACGGCCTGCACAGGGAAGGGAAACCACGTCAGGGAAACCACGGCAGAGCAACCATGGCAGGACAACCACAGTCTGGGAAGCCCAGCCCCTCGTGCCTCCTCCCTGGCTGGCAGTGCTGCCCAAACGCCGTTTTTGGAGTGTTTTTGGGGTGTCTCCATCAGCCATCTCCCACCCAGCCTTCCCCGTGGATCATCCAGGTGCTCCTCTTCCTGCAGCGCTGGATTTCGCCGCTGAGCAGCCGTGTTGTTTGTCTGGCAAGGATGAGCTCTGCAGGCCATGCATCATTTCCAAGTGCTACCCACCAACCTTGAAGATTTTGAGGGAAGAGCATCAAAAACTTTTCCCCCTCTGACAGCGTTTCTGGCAAAAATAATAAAAAAAAAAAGTGGGGCCGTTGTGTTTTGGTTTTAATCGAAGCAGCAGCTTTGTCCTTCAGGCCACTTCTGCTTTCAAACTCCTCTCAAGTGTTTTCTTGGAAAAGTGATCACCCCAGGAACTCTGTGTCCCCTTCCACCACCCTGCACAGGGCCAAAGCAAATGGATCAAAGCTAATGAGGACAGTCAAAACCAGTGTTTAACACCATTTTCTGAGGTCCAACCTCCTTGCAGGAGTTGTTTGCAGAGAGGTTCCTCACTCAAAACACATCTGAGGCGAAGCAATAATTCAAAGGTGTAAAAAGGCCCCGTTCCAAATGAAAAAAATTGTGTTATTTTTGGTCTAAAGCAGCATTTTGAGTTGAATTTCAACACCATCACCAACTGAAGGGCCTCTAAAGACCAAGACAAGCACAGACACGGTGAGAGGGGTTTGCAGGACAAGTTTAGCAACCTCCAACCCTACTAATGGGTGTATTTTACATTCTGGCTACACTCAAATGGACCCAGTAGTGATTTATTATTGATACCAAATAAAATCCCACTT
Organism: Prinia subflava; assembly: GCF_021018805.1. NCBI lineage: Eukaryota > Metazoa > Chordata > Aves > Passeriformes > Cisticolidae > Prinia > Prinia subflava. The sequence goes on from NC_086258.1 coordinate 12,999,243, forward strand.
GATAATCTCGAAGCATTACCTCCAGGAGAATATTTCCTTTCCTTTCTGGAGACACCAGCCAACATTTTCTTATCCCAGCCTGGGAGAAGCCTGCAACTATAAATGGAATATTACAGAAATGCAGTGGAGGACTCTCCTCCACTCCATTTCATGGTTATTTGTTTGCAGTAACTCAGAAATTGTCATGTGAGCCCCTTTTCCTCTTGGAAAGGCCAGTGTCTCCCTGTGGCTGTGCCAGCAGCTCCCTCCAGCCCAGCCTGGATTGGCTTTCAAACTAAACAAATAATTTTATTTAAAGAAGAAGAAATTGTTCACCAATCCCCCAGGTCCCCCCAGCTCTGTTTGCTCTGGTTTTGTGACAAAAGCTGTGGTCGTGTGCTCTGTACGAGCACCTCTCTGGAAAGAGCCACGGATGATGTCTCACTAAAGAGCTCCATTTTGAAAAAGCAAAGTGATTCCTTTTTTCTCTTTAAAACCAGCTCATGAATATTGATTTCAATCTGCCATGATTTCAGTCGGGATTTCCTGGTTGAACTGAATGATTTCCTGACTGAATTTCATCGATTTTCAATCGTGGTTCAATATCTCTGGGGAACTGCTGTGAGCAGGGTTCTACTGATAGGGCAGAGGTGACTTAATTGGAATAATCCTGATGAAGATGAAGATGAAGATGAAGATGAAGATGAAGATGAAGATGGAGAGAGATTCCCAAGCTGGATCAGGACATCATCCACCTTCCCAGTGCCTTGTCCCTGAGGAAGCGCAGGATGCAAGGGGAGAGCAAAGGCAGAAGACAGGGCAGAAAAATCCTCCAGATCTTTCCAGATCCACCATTTCCATGAAGGAATTCCTCCTGCTGTCCAACCTGAACCTCCCTCCTGCCTCTTCCTTCCAGTGAAAGCCTCCAGATAATCCTTCCCCAAGCTCCCTGTTGCACTTTTCCAGCCGCACTCCCTGAATCCCATTTCCAGCTGGGATGGGGTTGGATTCCCAGGCCACAGGCTCAGCAACCACATTCATTTCCAGCAACCTGAACAGCCAGGAAAGACTCTTGACCAAACAAATGGCTCCCCATAAACATGTCCAAGGAAATTAAGATGCTACAGCTGATCTGCTTTAATAAAATTACACGCTCGGCTCCAATTCCAGAGCTGCTCCCTGTATTTTCTGCATCGTGCCATGCAATTAATCCTTCCTAAAATAAACGGGCTGATTAAAATTCCATTATCCTGACAGTTCACAATAAACCATGGGACCAATGATCCCCTCTCTTTTTAACCTTTTAAGCCATTATAATTAATTCTGGATTTATGTCATTTGCTGGCAAATGTTCCGGTCACCTTCCTAACTACTTCAACAATTCCAAACAGTTGCACACATCCAGCATGTAAACAATGGACAATAATTGAACTATTTAACCTGATTCCCATTTCATGGAGTTTCCTTTAGACACAAAGCTCAGTATTGAGTTGCTCAGGATTGAGGTGTTTGCCTTTTTTTATTTTTTTTTTCAGTCTCTAATTAAGTGCTCATTAAAAATAAAATAACAGCATTTGGAAAAAGACAGAGAAGGGCTTGAATTAGATTCTTTTGGTTCCATATTCAATTTGTGAGTGAAGAGAGACCTGCTGAAGAACATTATTTTATGCTGGTATATCAATCATATTAAAAATCCCAATATTTCCCTTCCCAAATTTTCTGCAGTTCCCTGTTGTCCAAAGCCAACCTTCCTTAGCACGCCCTGTGCTTTAGCATGATAACCACTACACCCAGAAAAACACCCAAATAATCATAATTTTGCCCAGTGAAATCACTTTTTGACCAAATGCCTCCAGTTTTCACAACAAACACATCATGGAAATGAAATTTCCACTAATTTCAACCAAGCTTATTCTAGGTAAAATTCAGGTTTCAGGAGCTGCAAGGCAATCTCTGCCCCAACCCGTGGCAAAAGTACCAAGAAATCTGGTTTATATTCTTTAAAAACCATGTAAAGGCAGATCAGCCAGCATGGAGGACGTAGATTTACTAAATCAACCACTCCTTTGCCTGCATTTTGTGGGTATTTTTATTTCCCTGTCCTACAATTTCCCAATGAGAAACCAAATAACAAATGAGGTGATCCGGTGCTATTAAAATTGCCACTTAAATGAATTTGTCTTGGTTTGGGGAAAAGAGCATCAAAATGTCAGCTGCTCAAAAACACAGATCCAATCTCCAAATTTTTCAGAAGGTGGAAAATCCATTTCCTAACCAGCCCTACTTACCACTGGGCACATGGGTTACTTATCCAAACTCACCCTGACCTTCAAAAATGTTTGGGTTGATGTCAGTGTTTGGGCTGAGGTTTGGTTTGGCCAGTTCTGCTTTTTCCATAGCAGTGCACCCATCCCTAGAAGAGATGGAATAAAGAGAGGAATTCTAAGCACACACAGACCCAGCTATTGAACAGAAATAATAAAAAATCCCCTCGCCCTCACCTTGGCCTGATCGATGCTCGTGAACCGATCGCACCACGAAACCCGTCAGCCCCAGCAGCAACACCCGATGAAAAGGAGGAAGGAAAACAGATTTATGAACCAGCTAAACTGTGTTTACATTGATAAATGAGCTTTCTAGACATCCCCAAGCCCATTCCAAACCCCCTTTTTAGCAGCTCCTTCCCCAGCCAGCTGCAGCGTCCCCCCGGGTCCTCCGTCCTAAATTTCTGCCGAGGTCTCTGGAGCAGCGCCTGGGCGCTGAGATTTAAGGATATGCTGCTGCTCCCATCAGCTGCACAGGATGGACTCTGGCCCATCCTGTCAGCACCCTGGGAACGAGCAAAGGCCTCCTTTGTGCACGCCCCGGGCCCATCTCGCTCTGGTTCGAATTAAGAGCGGCGGCGATTTCCGCCGCCGGGGCTGTGCAGAGAGCTCCCCGTGTCCCGTGGCCATGCTCCGGTTGCAGCGCCGTGGGAGGCTCCAGGCAGATGCCAGCAGCGTTGTCTCGCTTTGCTCCCGTGGTTTTTTGCTTTCTGAGGAGGCTGGGAAGGGAAGAGGAAGAAGTGGGGGTTTGGCCATAGTGGGGAGAGAGAGAACGGGAAAATGGGGCTGAGGGTGAAGTGCGAGTTATGGATCATTCCATGGACTGAAATTCCTGATTTCCTCCCACTGGCCTCCAAAATGGGATGGGATGGTGGAGAATATTCCCCAGCGCAGCCACAGAATGGTTTGGGTTGGGAGGGACCCTGGAAGTCATCCAGTTCCACCCGCACCTTCCACTATCCCAGGGTGCTCCAAGCCCTGCCCAGCCTGGCCTTGGACATTCCAGGGATCCTGGGGCAGCCACAGCTTCTCTGGGCACCCTCGCCTCCCTCACAGGGGAGAATTCCTTCCCAATCTCCCATCCCACCCTCCCCTCTGAAATACCTCAGTCAGAGGCAGAAAACCTGCAGGGTACAAAACCCCCTCAGCACCCAGAGCAGGAGCTGCGACCACTGTGAGATCACAACTCGGGCGTGATGTTAGTTTGAATCCAACAGAGAGTGTGCAGAAAAGCAGTTCCTGCTCTGATCCTGGCGTTCCCAAGTGCCCCCAGCTCCCAGGGAGGGCACAGACGGAGGGGCAGCAGCAGTGAAAGGTGATTTTATTCTGCTGCCTTTCCCTGTGCTCAGAACCCCACAGACGATGTCCATGGCACTGTGCAGACCCACAGGCATGATTAACACTCGCTGCTGATTAATTGCATGCTTACTCCAAGGCATGACACAAGAATTACATGAAAGTTTTTCCCATCCTTTGCCAGATTTTTTTCCTTTCCAGCCCCCTGTGCTGCAGATCCGTCCTGAGATAGGGAGCAAAGCCAGGGGCAAAGAGGGGCTGAGGCTGCTCCATCCCTGGAAGTGTCCAAGGCCAGGTTGGACAGGGATTGGAGCCACCTGGGGTAGGGGAAGATGTCCTTGCCCACAGCAGAGGATGAAATGAGATGAAATTTAAGGTCCCTCCCATCCCAAACCATTCCCTGATGCTGTGAAATTGCCAAATTTTCCTTTAAATTTGCCTTGCTGCATTTTATCAAATATCACAAACTGTTACCTTTAAATCATGAAGCTGCCACTGTTGTGCCTATAATTATCATCATCCTCTTTTTGCTCTCCTTCTTTCCTCTTTTCCTTCCAGAGAGAACCAAATGTTGCTGGATTTTTTGGGGTTGATATTCCAAGATGTGGATGCCTCTGGATGGGTTTTCTGTATTTCTTCTTATGGGCTATATAAAAGTAAAACCAGGCACAGACCCTGCTATTTTGCAGTAAATTGGTGGAAACATCCAGGTCCAGTCCGTGAAGTTTAGCAGAAATCAGGAGCAAGGAGGGCACTTTTGGATGGACTGGTCCATGCCAGCGAGAATTCCCTCCATCCAGCTCTGAAGGTGGCACCACTTTAAAGAATTCCACAGGGATTTAAAGTCTATTTTTTACAATATTTGTCCCACCAGACAAATCCATAAATCATTTTATCACCCATAGAACATCTTTCAATCTCCTGCAGAAACAATTTCAACTTTCTGTCTGAGCAACCTTCGGGCACCTTGCAGATTTGGGAATATTCTGAATATTCAGACTTTCTTGGGTTTTTTTTTTGAGCTGCTCTGGTACAAAGCCGATGGGATTTATATTTAGTCTGTGTTCCAGTCCCTATTTTATAAACACAGGAATTCTGAGACAAAATAATAATAGTGTGAAAATGGACCAACCGCAGTGACGGCAGGGGCAGGGATGGACTCGGGAGTTTATAGTTACCCAGCTAATGTTTGGCTCGAGCGGTGGGTCCCTCATGTAAGATTCATTTTAATTACCCACTACACTCATATCTGAGTCAAAAAAAATAAACAGAGATAGGGAGCAGGATAGGGAAGGCAGTGGGCATGAAATCATGGAGTGGAAACCCGAAATGATGCGTTGGCTTAATTTAGGCGAGGCAGCTCAGCCGTGGCTCTGCAGTGCCCGTGTGGGCAGCTGGGGATTGGTGCTTTTATCTGCCCAGAGGAGATTTCATGCCCTTGGTTTATTTGTGTAACTCTGCTCCATTTCTGACTGCAGCAGCACATGCTATTTACCATTTTGAAAAAGGTTGTCAAAATCTGTAGATATCACATGAGTGCCTAGAACGTAGGAAATAAAAATATTTTCTTTTCCGTGCCCGGTAAATAATAAATATTTTAGATTTCATCCTTTAGCTGGTCATTTGACTTTTCCAGTTGGAACTGTTGCTGCTGTACAAGTCAGGAGTCACTCTAGGAAAAGAGTAGATGTTAAATTACATTTTCAGCTATCTTGACAAGCCGTACTTGGCACCGTTTTCTCAGGGAACAAGCTGGTCTATAGATTTCTGAGAAATTAAAACCATATGGCAACACCTTGGAGAAAAAAAAGCAGCCCTTCTCTGGAAGCATCCTTGGAGTTTTCAAAATGCATGAGAATTAAATATAGCCCTGTTTATTTAGAAAGAATCTGCTCGGATTAGGCGCGGACCCCTCGTTCCTGCTCCAAGAATTAAATTGCCAATAAAGCCACAATGGGAGAGAACCTCATGGCTGCATTGCTGTTAAAAAACTCGAGCTGAATTTGGGGTTAATTTTGGCTAAACTCGGTTTTTCTGCAGAATTTTAAATTAGGCATCAATTTAAATTAGACATCAATTAGGGGATGAGGGCTGTCCTCGGATAATTGGTGTGATTGGCACTGGGAGGAGACTCCGCTCGTGCCTGGCGTTGCAAAGGCTGCAGAAGGTGTCAGGTAAAGCTAAAAACTCCTGCCAGAGATAAACCAGAGCTCTGCAGAGCAGCACTGACCTGGCTCTGGGGACAGCCTGGGGACAGCAGGGCTCCCAGAGCACAAAGATCCTCCCAAAAATCCCATTTGGGACACATGGCCAGGGAGGTGGAGCCCACAAAGGCAGCTGGACACAACCCCATCCCTTAGAAAATTAACCTGAAATGGATTTTTATTGAAATTTAGAGTCTCATTCCTGCAGGGCAGCGAGGAGAAGCTGCCTCACGGTGCCTCCTTCTCCTCACGTGCCGCAGCTGGAAAAAGGTGCTGGAAAAAAGAAAAAAAAAGTCCCTTTCCTCCTGAATTATCTGGTGACATTACAAGCTTTGACAAGAAGAGAAATCTCCTCCAGCTCCTCCCCGGCCCAATATGTGGTCAAATATATGACTTCAGCGGAAAGCATTTGATTAGATGGATGTAGGGGATATAAACCCCTTCAATTGGGGACAGATCTTTTCATATAGGAAACATATTTCCAATGTTGGATTTTATGGCGGCGAGGAAGTGCGTAAAAAACTTTTCAGCAACATAATACCCTCAAAAAAAAAAAAAAAAAAAAAGGCAAAAAAAAAAAAAAAAGCTGAAAGCCCTCAATTTTCCCCTGCCTCTGCTGCTGTAGACTTCTTGTATATTTGCACATTTGGATATGATGACAATTAGTTCTGTGCTGCGGGACTGGATTGATTTCGCTGCCTGGGCCCCGTCCAGCTCAAACCTCGCAGGTTCAAATACAGAAGCTTTTGGTTAATGAACTCCAGAAAGTGTAAAATCCTGAGGCCCTGCAGTTACACAATCGCCCTTCCCAACAGCAGCACTAATATCTAACAAGGCCAGCTACTGTTCTACCCCTTTAGAAGAAGCTCATAAAAAAGGAGGTTTAATTTGTCTGGGAAAAAATAGGCTTTAAAATGAAAAATAAAATAAAAATAAAAATGCCGCCGTGAGCTCCCTGGTGGAAAAACATGCCCTGTGTTATGGAGCCTTCCCCAAGAAATGTCTTGGAAATTAGGCAAAGTTAACATGTCCAGTTGGAGCCGAGCCAGGAAATGAACAGTGGATGTTCTCTTGTAAAAACCCTGAAAGCTGCGAGGAACCCATAAACAGTTTGCAGAGTGAGGCAAAATGGAGCATTTTATGTTCCCTAATGGAAATTCAGCTTATTTGTACGTGGATTCAAAGGGACAACGTGATGTCATCAAATGATTTAGGGTCAGCAGCACGACAAGAGTCAATATTGAGGGTGGATGGAAACATCCCATTCTTCCTGAGGTATTTTGGAGGAGCCACCAACACTGGGGTTTGTCTTGGCCCTCTGGAGCTGGTGCAGGAAAACCTCAGCAGCTCAATTCCTGGAACTGCAAGGTGGGAACTTTACTGTTACCATCACCCCAAGGAAGGGCTTGCAGGAATATTGGGAAAAAATTCACGTGGGGTTCAGCAAACAGAGACATTTCCTGGAGAAAACCTCACCTTGGGGTGGTGGGGCTGAAGGAACCAGGCGTGGGCAGAGTTATCTCCATGGGAGATGGGCAGGTCAGGGATTCCAGTGCTGATTTCCTAAGAAATTTCCAACAGATTTCCTACAGAAAAAAAAAAAAAAAAAGGAGATCCTGGAGGGCCAAACTTCCTCCTGAGCAGAGGGGGCTGGGATGTCCCTCAGCCTCTGACCTGCAGCCAGACCCCCTTTCCTGTTCTGAAATGTGGGGTCTGAGCCCTTCTTTCACATATGACCTCAGTTTGTGCTGTGGTGTTGAGCCTGTGGTAGAAAAGCTGATTTTTGGGGCTCTGATACAGTTTTCTCAAAACTTTAGGACCAGCCGGGGCAGGAAAAACCTTTCCATGTTTTGTCCAAAGGCAGAGGAGAGCAGAGCAGTGGAAGGTTCAGTGAGGAGCTTGCAAACAGGAAAAGAGGAATATTTTTGCCCAGCTAATATAATTCCCCTAAATTACTGAGAGCTGCAAAAGTTTGTTCCTCCAAGCAGTTACCTGAATGTCCTCAAAGCTCAAGTTTCACTAAATAATCCTTTTTTCCCCCCTGAATCTTCCTTAATTAAAGAACGCTTCCTCCTTAGCTTCTTGAGCTGAGTCTGAGAGTGACTTTTGAGTCATTTCTGTTCCTTATCTGAGTGGTTTTATTCATGACTCTCATTTCTATTGTGTGAAAACATCCACATCATTTTGATAAGGGATGTCTTGCACTGCACTCTGTTCTAAGCATCACCATCCATTCAAAAATTGAATAAAACCTGGTCTAACTCAAATTTTAACAGAAAGAACCGATCCAGAATTAATCTCTAATCAAGGATGAGTTTGCAAATCTAAACTGCTGATAGAACTCCACATCCTGGACTCAGAAGGAATTTTAAAAACCTCATCAGGAATGGTCTGGCTGACAAGAGGGATTTATAAAGGAATAATAGAAATAATGAATGTAAAAGACTCAAATGGCAGAACTCAAGACACACAGAAGGAGCACAGAGCTCTCCCAGGAATCTCTCCAGGCTGTGGTGCTCTGCACAGACACAGCTGGATTTCCTGTACAGATGTTTTCCTGCAGGGTTTTGGAAGGGATCAGGATGATCCCGATTTTTACAGAAATCCAGAGGCACAGCAACAAGACAGGAGATTACTGAGGTCAGCTGGAGGCAAACAGCAGAGTACAGGAGAGTTTTATTCCCTGACTTCTATCTCCTAAGCATTTTCTTACTCCATGGATTATGACCCATCCGCTCTAAGAAAGTTTCTGAAATAAGGTGAGAGCTTGTGCTCTGAAAAAGATGGGAAAATGGGAAATCTTCAACCACTTCCTAAGAAATTAATGCTAATTTCTTAAAAAATTAAAGCTCTTCTTTTCAGTTTCTTCCTTTTGGAGGAAACTTCTCAATCAGTCTAGATTTTTTTCTAGCACTCATTTGTCTCCCACCTTGGCAGGAGGTGAGTGCAGATCTGGAGGAACAAGTCCCCATTTCATCCCCTTGCTGAATTTCATGGCAGCTGCCAATTCGGAGGTGGGAGAGATGGGCCAAGCCCAGGTGGTGGGCTCCAAAAGCAGATAATTTAGGAGTGACATTTATTTGTATAAAAACAGTGCCTTCCCTTCCCTACCTGTCAGGCAGGACCCTTTTCACGACTCCTGCCCACAGTTGCAAGAAAAGCAAATTGGAACCAAAGGAGATGCCAAGAACAGCACTTGCTGGTGGGGAACATTACTGGTTTATTATAGGAAAATACCTGTATCACACTCGTAAAGAAACTGTTGAAAATGTAGGTAGGCTCCCCTTTCTGCCTCCTTCCACCTCCCCACACCTCCACACAAACCCTGCCTTTCTTCCCAGCCCAATTCCAGCCAATTTCTTTCCCTCAGCATCAAGGAAATCCCAGACAAAGCACTGCTGGAGCAGGAGGAACCTCTCTTTCCACTCTGGTTCCAGAAGATTTCAGTCCCAAAGGTGCAGTTTGGGATTTCTCTCCCAAATTCTGCTTGGGAGATGCAATCCCAGCGGCACAGGCAGGTTTGTGTCCCCTGTGCTCATCCTGCCACCAGCAGATGGGATTCTGGAAGGTTTCATTGGATACACCCCAGATATCGCTGGGAGGAGGAATTGAGGAGGAGGATGCACAAATCTTTCCCCCTCAGCCTTCCCGCGGAGCTGCTTGGGGCTGGAGCTGAGAAGGGCACAGAATTCAAACCTTGTTTTCTTGCAAGTTGGCTGAAACCAGATCTTGATAACAGGGCCGGGTCCTTGCGGGAGCCCAGCCAAGTCCTCCACGCATTCCCTCAGGTAGGAAAGTGCTGAGCAGCATTTCAAAGCCCGGTCCCTCCCAGGTTTTCCTCAAAGAGCTCTTTGGTGGCTCCCTGGGCTGTGGTTTCTGAGGCTCCCGGGCTGGACACGCCGGTTCCCCACAGCACACGGGGCTGGAGCCTCGCAGGGAGGGATTTCCCTGCTGGACAGATCCATATCCCCACCCTGTGGCACCACCTGGAGCCCACAGAGCTCCAGAATTCCTGCTGGGACATCCTCCTGCTGCAGGATGGATCCGAGGGGTGGCAAAGAGAATGTGACTCCAGACTGCTGGAGGACAGCGAAACGCAGAGCTGAGTCCTCTCCACACACAGCAAAAAAAATCAAAATCAAATTCACCATATCAAGAAAGACCCTCTGGCTTCTCCATCCGTAGGGACAGAGGAATTTAACTCCTGGAATGCAGCCAAAGGCTGAAAGATCTCCTAACTTTGATATCTGCAGCAAGAACTATTTCATTGCTCTGCAACATTTTCATTCCCAGTCAGAACATCCTCAAACCCCTCAGTGTAAATCCTCCCTCCAGCAGCCCCAGAGGGGGAGCACAGCAGTTTTTTGGGAATTATTACGGCTTCAGGCAACCTGGGGCTCTCCACACCCAATCTCTGTTATGGCACTGTAAATCCAGAGAAACTCCAGTTATTCCTCTGGGCTCGGGCTCGGGGGAAGCCAAAGTAAACACAAAGGGTTGTCAGAGCAGTTCTATCACATCGGCAGCACTGTAAGTGAAAGCATAATTTGCACTATTTTTTAATAATCTGGTGTCTTAGATCATTAGGAATGAGGTCCTGCAAACACAGCCATGAGGAATTTTCTTCACGGGAGCAGCTCCTGTGCTGGACATTCGTGTGAGCAGTGGGGATGTGCCAGATGTTGGGATTTGAGCTCAATCCATCCTGCCTGGAGCTCTGGGTTTCTGTGCTCACACAGAAAAATATCTGCTGGATCAGGCCCTGCTGATAACAGCACCAGGGATGATAAAAATAATACCTGGGAGACCTTGCAATAGGTTACTGATGGATTCTGTAAGGAAAATCTTGAAACTTCAGGGTGGTAGGGCTTGTAAAAGTGTAAAAATCAGCCTGGCTCTGTGTGACAGCCTCAGAGGCAGGTGAGGGATGGAGCTTCTGGCTCCTCTGGATTATTTGGCTTTAAAATCGTGTGGAAGATGGGGAGGGATTTACAACTCAGAAGGAAATCCCTCGTGTTTGGGTCTCATCCCTCAGTGCTCCAGCAAGGAAAGACAATTCCTGTCCCAGGCACAGCTGGAGCAGAGCCCGGATCCCCCCAGCCACCCCCACATCCCTGTCCCAGGAAAATCAGGGACAGCTCTCAGCTCCAGACCCGCTGGGAATGCAGAGCAGAGGGAGGGAGAGGAAAGGAGGAGCAGGAAGGGCAGACCCTGCTCCCACCGGACCCAGGACAGCCCTCTCAGACCTCTGGGCTGTTCTGGTTTTGCCCCATGCGAGGTTCTGGGGATGATTTTCCACTCTGGGGGAGGTTTTGTTGGATCTCAGGGAAAAGCTCCTCATGCAGAGGGTGCTGGCACTGCCCAGGCTCCCCAGGGAGCTCCAGGAGGGTTTGGACACCACTCCAGGGGTGCCCAGGGTGGGATTTTGGGGTGTCTGTGCAGGGCCAGGGGTTGGACTGGATGATCCTTGTGGATCTCTGCCAGCTCAGGATATTCCACAATTCTCTGATTCCATGAGCTAAAGTAAAACATCCAACTCCTTCCAGGTGAAAGATTTCTGGGGGTCTAGGAGCGAGAAACGGAGTTTGCTGGGGGGTTGTTTTCAATTTAAACTTGTTCCAATATCGCTTAAAAAATACGTTCCAGGGAAAACACGAGGAAATTAAGTTCCCCATTTCCCCCTCCCCCCAGCCCAGATCCATTCTGAGACATAAACCAACACCTTGAGATTTCGTTTTGAAGGCTCCTTTCTCCAGCTTTTTCGAGACAAATTTTACCTTGCTTAGAGCTTTAAATTAAAAAAAAAAAAAAAAAAGGACTAAAATCAATTAACCACGGGTTTTTACGGAGTGGGGAGGAAGGTAACTCACCCCACCGGTCATAAATTGATTTCTGGACCAGCAGAGCCCAGTCCTTTGCCACAGTGCCCTGGTGTGGAGCTTCCTGCAGGTCCCACGGTGCGGGGCAGCCCCTGGGGTGCACAATTTGCAGCAGAGGCCCCTCTGCAGAGCTGCCCTGCCACAGGGAGCTGAGATGTTTTCCTTGGCCAGAGGAGCTGCAGGAAACAAATGATTCTGCAGCCAGAGCTGGGCATGGGGTGCAGAGAACTGGACACCTTCCCAGTGGCCTCTTGCCTAGAATTTGCTCTGGATTCTCGGAGCTGAGCGGGATTTGCAGGAGGCAGATGTGGATTAATTCCCAATTTGGGTTCACCTCGTCACGAAAGGACAAAGTGGTGCCTCAGCAAAGCTCCCTCAGCAGGACTGGGTGTCCCCACCAGGGCTGGGACGCTCAAGGGCAGCCCCATCTTTGCATGTTTGCTGCTCAAACCTGGTGTTTGTCACCTCTTTCACAGAAAGACTCTCAGGGAAGCTCAGTTCTGGTGTAACCCCATCAAAATCACGTGTGAAGGTCTCCGAAAATTGTGTTATTGTGAACCTCATGGCAATGGCAGTTATCTAAAAAAGGGGGGAAAATCCCCTCAGACAATTTTCCTTTTGCCATCAAATCTGTTTCCATTCAGAGTAGAGAAAAAAAATCCCCTCAGCTTTTGCTTTTAGTCATTAAAGGTCAGGTTAGAAACAGCATTTTTGAGAATAACCTATGGAATTCAAGGGCATCCAATGCAAAAAAAACCTAGCAAGATGAATTTAAATGTGCTTTTCCTTTAAAAATAAGGTTGTGTGTGATCAGGTAAATGAAAATTTTGCTCTGTTATGGCTTATCTGGCTCAAGTGCCTGCCCTCCTCTCCTTTGGATTTCATTCCCTCGTGCCTGTGTGTCTCCAAAATGTTTACATATTTGATTGATGCCTTCAGTTTTATTTTCATTTATTCATTATCATTCATTATTGCAGCCCCTGTGGTGCCCAGGGTGCAGCTCTGAGCTCACACTCAGGCTCACTCAGCTCTCTGCACACAGCACGGACACAAAACAAATCCTTCTCCTGCTGCACACCCAGGACAACTTTCAGCCCCAAGAGCACAAACAAGGGGGGCTGCAGGGAGCAACAAGAAGGATGGGACCTCCCAGCCTGCAGCTGCAATTGGACAATTCAACCCCAAAGTGCAAACGGAGCAAAACTGATCCAAGGGTGAGCCCTGGGCAGCGTTTGTCCATTTGGGACCATTTTGGGTCCCCCTTGGGTGCAGCCCTGGCCAGGCTCTTGTCCTGCCCAAGGTGGATCCTCAAGGCCTTTCAATAAATCTCTGCTTTATTCTCCAGCCCTGCCCAGTCTCTGTTCCAGCTCAGCCCTCCCAAGGGATCAGGATGTTTTCAAGCAAGGAAGACCTGGCAGGACTTTCCAGTCCTCTCCAGAGCCCTGATGGGTTTGATGGCAGCAGCAGCAGCCGATTCTCGTGCTGAGGAGGCAGCCTGGGATCTCTCCCTCTCCGAGCTGTTCTGCACATTTACTGGGAAAGGAACGAGGAAAGTGCTCTCAGATGGGAAAAATCACTTCCAGAAGTGTTTCTGCACCAGGTCACACAGTAGCTGCTGGGAAGGACCAGCCCAGATCAGGGCAATGCAGGGTGGCAGCTCCAGGCTGACATTTGGCTCCATTGCTCGCTGAGATTTTCCTCCTGCCGGTGTTTTACAACAACCCAATCCCACATTTCACGTGACAAAGTGGGGAATTTACTCCTTCCCAGCTTTACATTTCCCCCATCTGAGAACTCCTCCAGCAGAAATCCATCCCATGTGATAAGGTAAATCCTGCATTATTAAAAGTGAGGGAAAGGGAATTCTTTCGCAGCGCTGGTGAATATTTGAGTGGGTTTTTTAAATTTTTTTTTTTCAGGATGTCTGGCTGCTATTTCATCTCGCCCATCCACACAAAATAATTGGGAAGTCAAAGCACAGCAAATATCTCCTGGTGCTCGTTGGCCAGGACTGGGACATTATTGGAGAGTTAAGTGGATAATGGTGTGAAATAAGCCTATAAAAACCAACACACTTCAGAGTTAATATTTTTTCAGGGTGCAGTTAAGTTACTGTGACACATCTGTCATAACTCTTCTGGGGAGCTTCAGAATGTGTCTGATCTTTCCCCCTCGGAGCTGAAATGGATCTCCCGAGCTTCAGGAAACCCAATCCCCACAGGTCACTGGCAATAAGCTCCGGAGTGTCAATACAGGCTGTGGTTACAGCCTGAAGAATCCAAGGCCTCGTCCTGGCCTGAGGAATCTTCTTCTCCACCTGTGCTCCCCCTCTGCAATTCATTTTCCAGGCTCTGGGTGGGATATTCTGGCATGCAGGTCCTGCCCCAAGCCTTCAAAAATCTCTCTGGAAACTTCTGGATGAGGATGATCAGAATCCTCTGAAGCCAATGGTTGCTTTCCTGGACTGGGATGGACACTGGGGCAAAAAAAAATTAAATTCTCCATGATTCATTATGTTTTAGTTTTAATACTTCATTAGGAAAAGCATTTGGTATGAAGAATTTCTTTCTAGCTGAAAATAAATTTGTGTGATTAAATTCTATTATAAACTAATGGAGGTTCTAAAAAAAGTTCAGTAAAGGGTTCCACACATCAAATATAAATGTCATTGTAAGGCCAATGTTCCGGGATGTTTGGAAAGCTGGAGTTCCTGGGCTGGTTTATCTGAGCACTGATGATAAATTCTAATATGAGGAATCCCCTTCCCCTTTATCACCCAGCAGTGATTCTTCCTGGGGTTTGTCTGAGCTAAACCCGACCCCACTGCAGTTTGGGACGTGGCAGTTCCCTGTCCCCAGGTGCTGTCTGAGCCACAGATTCCAGTGACAATGTCTGCTCTGGGCCCCAGACACCCAAAGATTTGCGTTTTCTGTCCAGCACAACTTGGAAATCTCAATCCTCACTCCGGGTCTGGGCTGGCTTTGCTGTTTTAATCCACGTCAGAGGAGGAGAACGGAAAGAAACTGAAGTTATTCATGTATAAAAATGGAAATGTGTTGGATTCCGACGCCCCTGAAGGACCATTGTGGGTACCTGGGATTAAATCCTGACTTTCAGGCCGGGCTCTCACACACCCCATCCTCTGCTCCGTGTTTAGTGCCCGTTTCCAGGATTTTGGCTGTGCTCAGCCAGGAGATGGGATTCATTTCCAAAGGAACAGACCTAGCTCTGGGTTCTGCTTTCAAAGAAACCTGAGGGTGTCTGGGCTCAGAAAACATCTTCAGACCCAAACCATCCTCCCTGGCTTGGCCAAAACCCAAAACCCAAGCGCAGTTTGCTCCGTTTGCAGGGCAGAGGGGAACAAACCCAGCGGAATCTCAGTTTCCAGCTTTGAAATATCTGCAGACATTGCCTGTTAATGGGGATATTTAATGCCATCGAGTGATTTGAGGGGGGATTAAATGAGGAGCAGATATTTAATCCCATGGCTACAGGGCAGTTTTTCAGCCCTGATATTGAGCACCTCTCTCAGCACTCAAACAAGGAGCTCCAGGACAGATGTTTGGGGTACAAACGTTCTGCAGAGCCTCAAGTTTAGAGCTAAAGGGGTTAAGGGCTTAAAATGAGACAAAAATGGAGTGAAATCCAGTGAAATCCTCCGTTGTGTGCTGATGCAGTGGTGCTAAAAGGTTAACTCCCAAATGGGCCCGCTCTGGAGCCGATCCTGTGGTGGCTCTGTGGTTTCCGCCTATATAAATTTGATAATATTTTACAAATGCAGTATATGAAATATATTCTTAACATGTGTTTAATACATTTACAATCTATTAAAATGAAAAACAGAATACGCTTCAAATACTGCCGGGGTATTTGCTTAATGCAGTATGTCTGGAACATGTTAAACATTATTTTAGAGGTAATTGAAACATTTCACACACATTTCGCCCCGCGTGCTGCACTGGGGGCACACGGGGTGGGTATCCAGCCTCAGGATGGAGAGGCTCTGGCAGCACAAATTCCCCTGGAAGCACAAATCCCCTGCACCTTCACCCCTTGTGGCGTGGCTCTCTCCCCATCTCCCAGTCTTGCTCAAACTAAATAAATGAGATTAATTAATATTTACCCCAGGCAGGCAGCTCCTGAGTTACAGGGCATTATTGCAGCTCGTTTCAGCACGCAGCCTGTCAAAGCAGCCATTAAACCCTTCTGAAATGAAGATTTCTGTAAATACACACGGGCTGGGAATATTCCTGGGTAAGTATTTGCTCAGTTTCACAACATGTTCCTCTCGCTCGTGCCAATGTTCCCAAAAAGTGAACAAGGTGTGGGGAGTAATGATGGAGTGGACTCCTCGTTCCTGCCCAAATAAATGGCCACAAAGGCTTGATTATAGTCTTCTTCTGTTAATTGCAGGCTTTTCCTCATTATCTCCGTTTCAGGTTCCTGGACAAGGCAGGGTGATTAATAAATTAATTATCCCTCATTAAGGGGATAGAGGGGCTATCAGTGCTGCTGGTTAAGTGGAGAGCAGTGAAAAATGGGATTTATTTCCACGTGTCCCACACTTCTGCCTCCTCCCTGACATTTCCTCCTCTTTTTTGGGATGGGGAGCCCACTCTCCACTTGCCACCGGGTTTTATTTCCCTTTTCTTTCAACCGAAAGCACCAAAGTGTGTCCAGAATCCTGGGGGAGGTGGGAGCTGCACTGCAGGCTGTGTGTCAGGACAGCTGCAGCTTGGACAGAGCCCCTCCGTGTCCCACTCCACCTCCCACACCCAAAAAATCTGTTTTTTCTTTGCTCGTTTTGTTTTGTGTTTGGGATCCTGTCTTATTTCGGAGATGGGAAAGCGAATTTATTCAGGAAAAAATAAAAAAACCCCGAGGGATGAAAAGGAAGAGCTCTGTGCTCATGAAAATGAGATAAGAGCAGGGCTTGGAGGGTTTGTGTCTCGGTTTTGGACAATGAGGACCTTGATGTCTCAACTCCGTGCTCCCAGCGGGGCCTTTCCTCCATCCACGGCCTCCTCCCAACTTTTTTAATCCTTCTGAAATCCTCTCCCTCTGCCAAGTAATGTGGGCAGCCATAAATTTGCCCTGGTGGTGTAGGCTGCAAACAATTCATCATTTCAGCCTCGGTTCGGACGCTCGTTCAAGCTGGGAGCCATTAGAAGCAAAAATAGAATTAATCAAAATTTAAAACAGACAGAATTAGTCTCATTAGAGGGGTTTGGGGATGTTTGGTAGTTTCTGTATCATCCTCTCTCCGTGGCTCCCTCAGGGACTTCTCTCAGCACACACGTTCAGGTAAAATGGAATTAGTTTGAAATTATTTGATGTAAGGGAGCAGATCAATCATTTTCCAAGGATAGCTCTGGTAAAAAACTTCATTTTAATGTATCCTTTTATTGTCCCTCTCCATGTTTCATCTGTATCTCGGACAAACAGAGAGATTGCACTTTTTATTCCACCTATTTCAACAGAAATAATCTTGTTTACCAATAGAAACTCAGGCTGCAAGATTAATTATTAAAATAAGAATTATTCCCCATTGTTTATTTCTAATAACTATAAATGTAATAAATATTTATTAATTTATAAATTACAAAAACCCCTCTCTTTTTCCAGCTGTATTAATGTGCTCTCTTCCTGCAGATGCCTTAAGACACCTTGCAGACAAATAGGACAAACTGTGAAAGGGTTTTGCTAAAAATAAAGTGTTAACTTTAGCCATAAATATTCTGTGTTCCTCCTCAAGAGCATCTCTGAACGATCCCTTAAAGCTCTTTTTTAAAGATCTCTTTAAAGGCCATGGCAGACCTTAAAGATAAACACAAATTACATTTAAATATGTAAATTTAAATATGTAAATTTAAACAAGTAAATTTAAATACATACATTTAAATAGATACATTTAAATACCTAAATTTAAATGTAAATTTACAGCAAGTGTCTCTGTATTTTGGCTCTGAAATGGCCATCAGCTGCTTTCCAGAAAGTTCAGGAATCATTTCCAACCCCCTGGAGAATTCCCATTATTTCCTCTTTCTGCCCAATTCTGTTATCCCTGATTCCCTGAAAAGTTTTCCTGAGTGGGGCAAAGAAGCCCCAAATTCTCCCCAATTTCATTTCGTTTTCATTTTATCCCCTGGCATTTCACACCTCTGGGAGATGGAGACAAAGCAGCACAGAAATTTGGGATCTGCAGGAACATTTTTGGCAGGTTTGGTTCCTCCTCCCTTTCCTTTCATCTCCTCTGTCCCACCCCATCCAAACCCGAGGTGCCCTTTCCAGGAGCCCACAGGAAAGTTTGGAGATTACAAATTGGAATAAACTTCATTCCAGCAGTAAACAAGCAAAGAAATGACCACACTGGTGTCAGGTTCTTGATAAATATTAGGCCTGACGTAGGTTGGGGTTTTTCCTTGGATTTCTGCTGGATCTTGGTGTTCCAGGAATCCTTCTTTTTTCTTTTTTTTTTTTTTCATAGAACATTTTTTTCTTTTTTATTTTTGCTTTATTATTTTTTCTTAATGAGCTGAAGTCGTTTTCCAGCCCCTGACCACAGAGTCCATTGTATTCATTATTTAGTGACATGGTCACAAGCAGAAAACTGTCTGAAATCATGTCCTGAACAGAGAAATTTAGCTGCAGATATTTGTTTTTCATGATATAAGAAGAGGTGTTAACCAGGGGCTTTGTTTGGTGGGTCACAGTGGCAGCTAATTTTTCAGAGAAGTATCTACACGATCATTAATTCAATTTAACTTAATCTAATTTAATTTGATTCTATTTTATTTTACTTTTTCAACACTTGTCCTGTGGAGTCCTCAAACCCTAAACTTTGTACCCGAATAAAAACCCCACAGGCACCGACTTTGCAAAGCAATGAGGAAATTTCCACATGAAAAGTCCTGAAAGCTGCCAGGGCAGGAATTCTGTGGCTCCAGCAGAACTTATTAACCACAAGACATTGCTGAAATATCAACCAGATGCTTTGCCCCA
Source organism: Prinia subflava (assembly GCF_021018805.1). Taxonomy (NCBI): domain Eukaryota; kingdom Metazoa; phylum Chordata; class Aves; order Passeriformes; family Cisticolidae; genus Prinia; species Prinia subflava. The sequence goes on from NC_086258.1 coordinate 13,017,927, forward strand.
TCCTCGGATGAATTTTAACTCTGTGTATGAATCAGCTCAGGCAATTTTTTAATCAAGGACTGGCAGAAGAGTGAAATCATCGAGTGATAAAACCAGGAAAAAATTGATTTTATATAAAATAAGAGACTCTGAGAAAATGAGAACTCTTCCAAAAGGGGTGAGATGATGACAAATTGAACTTTCCAGGTCTAAGAAGCCTCGAGATCTTTTTTTTTTTTTTTTTTTTAGAGCAGTGTTTCAAATATAGGAGTGGCTGAACCGCAGAGAAATCCGACTGCCCACATTTTCCAGTGGGTGTCCTGTGGAAAACAGGTGACTTTGCTGGTGTGGAATGAGAGGTTTCAAAAATCTGTGCCGTGGATGAATCTAAAATAAAGTTCAATCAGGACATGGCAGCCCTGAACCCCTCCCTCTGCTCAAAGATTCATAAATCTTTACACAATGCAGTGAGTTTCAGCTGAATAAAGTTGTGATGGCAGAATCCAGATAAATTAGGATTTATGAGGGTCACTCTCAACACTCCAATATTTATTTGGGCCAGTGCTCCCATCCACTGGAGAGATTCTGCCTCAGGGGTCTTCCAGAGCTCACCCAAAAGTAGAAAATATTTTTAACTCCATGGGCACAGGATCCATGTGGAGAGGGATTAAAGCCCCTGAAAGGAGGAAAAGAAGAGCTGGGAATTCTCAGTTCTGTGGGACCAGCCGAAGGCACCAGCAGTGCTGAGCCACCACGTGGAATTTGGGGGATTTGGCAACACAAAATTTGTTTTGCCGATTTTGTGTTGCCTGAGGAGAAGAACCATCCCTTCCACCCCTTCCACCCCTTCCACCCCTCCCACCCCTTCCATCCCTTCCATCCCTTCCACCCCTTCCATCCCTTCCATCCCTTCCACCCCTCCCACCCCTTCCACCCCTCCCACCCCTTCCATCCCTCCCACCCCTTCCACCCCTTCCATCCCTCCACAAGGAAACTGGGCTGGTTAAAGAATCCCAGGCAATTCCTGCCAAAGTTGTGGATATCCAGCTGGATCTTAGGGATCAAACCGTGGCAAAGCCGATGGTTTGCTTCCCACAGCACTGCTGTGTGGTTTGTGGATGTTCTGACAAAATTCAGGAGCTGCATTCCTGATGGTGCCCAGATTCCTGCTCTGATGGATTCCAGCAGGTTCCTGGAAGAGCACTGCAGCCACATTGTCAGGCAGCAAATGCATTCATCCCATCCCTGGCCAGCCAAACCAAATTATTCCGAGTGTTAAACACCCTTAATTAACTCATCAGGAATAACGTGGGCTTCCTGCAGGATTTACTCCCCAGCTAATCTGAATTCCCTGCCCGGTGTTCCCCTTTCCCTGTCCCTTCCCAGCATTATCTCTCAGAGCCCTGGGCTGCCCACCTCAGCCCGGGCTGGGTTTGTTTATTTGTACCCAGGCTGGAAACCTCCAAAAATAAAGGAAGGCTCAGGTGTGGGGCACTCAGGGATGCTGAGTGACTCAGAGGTGTCACCCGGAGTCACCCTGGCCTGGCTGAGGACAGCAGCTTCTGCCTGGCCCTCAGCCAGACAAGCCCCAAACCTTCCAGCTGCTCATTTTTGATACAGAATCGTATTTTCTCCACTCCTCTTTGTCTTCTCTTTTGTCCCACTTGTGAAAATGGAACAAAACAATCTGAGCTGCCCCTCACTGCGAGTTGGGCTTTGCCAGAGCCCAAGGACGTGGCAGTGCTGGGGTGTCTCCTGGGCATCCCCTGCTTCCAGGCAGCCTGAAATCCTGGATTTTCCAGCCTGGATTGCCTTTTCCCTGATGAAGAGCAGCAGGAACGGGCTCTGCTGCATTTCCCTCACAGCATCCCCGCCCTTGGTGGTGGAAGGAACAGGGAACAGGGACGTTCTGCAGCTCCCAGGATGGAACAGGGACGTTCTGCAGTTCCCAGGATGGAACAGGGACATTCTGCACCTCCCAGGATGGAACAGGGACGTTCTGCAGCTCCCAGGATGGAACAGGGATGTTCTGCAGCTCCCAGGATGGAACAGGGACGTTCTGCAGCTCCCAGGATGGAACAGGGATGTTCTGCAGCTCCCAGGATGGAGCAGGGACATTCTGCAGCTCCCAGGATGGAGCAGGGACATTCTGCAGTTCCCAGGATGGAACAGGGATGTTCTGCAGTTCCCAGGATGGAGCAGGGACGTTCTGCAGCTCCCAGGATGGAGCAGGGATGTTCTGCAGCTCCCAGGATGGAGCAGGGATGTTCTGCAGTTCCCAGGATGGAACAGGGACGTTCTGCAGCTCCCAGGATGGAGCAGGGACGTTCTGCAGCTCCCAGGATGAGTCACGGCTCCTCCCAGGCTGTTTTTCCTACAAATATTGCTCAGAAAAAACAAACAAAACAATTGGTGGCTGGAGCCTCCCTCAGGCGCCGCAGAGATGGAAGTGTCCTCTGGGTTGGTGGCCGGGGAGTGGCTTCGGCTGGGACAGGGACAGGGACAGGGACAGGGACAGGGACAGGGACAAGGACAGGGACAGGGACAGGGACAGGGACTTACTCCTTTTTTTTTTCACCCTTCTTTTTTTTCTTTATTTCTTTTTTTTTTTTTTTCCCTGTAAGAAAGTGAAATCTGTGTGCTTCCTTATTAAGCCACTTTATTCTTGGCAGGCTTTGAAAAAAAGCCCTACTTCAGCAATTTAAGCTTTTCTTCCTGGAGGCACAATACTCAGACACGAGGAAAAGTAAGTCGAGAAGACAAAATAAACATATTTTTTTCAGGAAGACTCGAAGCCAAGTGGAACTTTCAATGAATGATTTGAGAGAGTTGCTGCTTTTGATATGCACAAATACATCCCAGCACTGCAGGCACACTCCACATCCCTGGGTTCTGTGGAGCTGGACGGGGAGAGGGGGGAAAAATCAGAATAGATATTGCAGTTTGTGCCTCACAACGGCTTTGAAATGCAAGCACAGCTCAGGAGAGGTTGTGCGAGTTCATAAATGATGAATTTGTGCTGTCCAGACTAAAGGGAGAGAGGGAAAGATCCTCCATTTTTCACTCACCCCTAAAATATTCCAGAATATTTAGAGATCTAGAATAAATTATCCTAAAACTTCTATTTGCTTTCTACTCTACATTTATTTGCTTAAATGGGAGGAGTTAGGGATGACTGGGTTTATATTTTGGTCTTATTCACACAAAATTTATTAAAAATGATGGCAGATTCATTGTTGGGATGAATTTCCATTCTCCCAGGAGGTTGAGGGTGCTGGCTGGACACCAGCCAGATCCATCATATCCTGGACAATAATTAGAGTTTTATCTGTAACTTTTAATTGGTGTTTTCAGGACCTTGAGTAGTGTATTCCACCCTCCTGCCTTCCTCAAATGGAAGCATTTTTATCCAGCAAAAAGAACCCAAATGCTTCCTACTGGGAAGTCTGGGTGAACAAAAAATGGTGGGAAATCAGTGGGGAAGTGATTCCCACAGACAAATACAGAAAATAAAATAAATCCTGCCAGAGAGCTCTGGGCATGCAAGAAATTGCTGCCACGAAATGTCCTGGAGCTGAGGACACCCAGATCTGTGCTGGTGTGTGAAAGGGCTCAGGAATTTTCTCATGGAGCTCCTTGCTCCTCATTCCTTCTTTTCTTGAGGACAAGGAGGCAAAACCTCCCACACGGGAGGGAAAAAATGGATTTCACCCACAGCTCTGCCTGGCTGGACGAGGGGCTTCACCCTCGGGGTGACCAGGGAGGACACTCTGGAAAATGGGAATTCAGGATCCTCTCCAGGCAGCTTCAGCCTGGTTTTGTTCATGGTGATGAAGAAAACCAGGGGGTGAAATGAATTCCAAAGTCCTGCACCCTTCAGGACCAGCTCAATGCCAGCAGTCCCTTCTTATCACCCCAATTTTAGTCACAGCAGAGCCACACCGGGCAGGAACACACCCCGTGACGAGGTGGGATGGAACCTGTGCCACTGATGTTGATTAGATTGCAAATATCCCCTCGAATCCCACCTTTTGTGTGTTTAATGTCCTTGGAACTGATTCCACCATCGAGGGTGTGATATGGGAGAGAGAAACTCAGTCCAGCAGAGCCCACGACACCTTTTTCATCCAGGGGGCCTCAGAGATGAAGAGAGCAAAAGCAAATGGGCAGAGAAAAAGCACCAGAGCTCTGCTCCACTCCAGCTGAAATTGAATTTGAAATTCAGGTTATGCAACAACATGGCATTGTCTCCTTTTATTAAGGTCAGCAGCTCCTGGAGGTCCTGGGCGTGTTATTGTTCTCAATTAACACACTTCTCCCCTTTCTCCCTGGAATCCTTCCCGCTGGTTTGCATTGTAACAATACCTCCAGCTCATGGGCTCCAAGATGGATTTCAGTTTGTGAGGCCACTCTCACTGCAAAACCCACCACAGAACGTTCAGTCTCCATTCTAACACGTTGCATTAATTAAATTCCCAGAAACAAACAAACAAACAACAATTTCTTAGCTTCTCTTCTCATTCAGTTGCTTTTGTGTGAAGAACAAATCTTTACATTAAGAAAAAAAAAACCCTCAGCAAACGAAGCCAGACAGTAGCTGTGTCTTTTGGCAATGAGAATAATCTAATAAAACATCACCTTTCAGAGACAAAAAAAAAGTTCCTCTGGACACTCAGTAACGTCACCTCGGCACGAAATATATTCCACTCTTGGTTTGTGTTTCTTGGACCAGCGCAGCTTAGGATGGTTGTTATCCCAAGCCCATGCCACCAGAGTTGGAATTAATAATATAAACGGCGAGCCCGAGCCCTGATTGACAGCTCTGATTCTGCTAATACCTCCTAGTTGGGCTTCCACCACGGTCAGAAGTTAAAATTTATTTTGACAAGCTTTCTGCTGGTTATGGAGGCCGGGAGCTTTATACCGGGGTATCCAGTGATTAAATATCTGGCATAGATTATCAAAAACTGGAGGGGGAAGGCGCGGAAGGGCTCCCGATGACAAACGGGATCCCGTGGCGCGGCCGGCTTGGTTTTAATTAAGTTATTACCGCCCTTAATGGGAAGGGGCTGCTCCTTTGTTCTTGGGCAAGGCAGCAGACAGGGACGGAGCGGGGAATGTCAGCAACTCAATTAAGGCAGGGCTGCCTCCAGGATGCTCCCAGGGACGCGGAGGTGGCCCCGGGAAGGAGCTGCCCGTGATTCCCGGGAGAGCAGGGATGGAGCCTCAAACCCCACCGGGGTCAGCAGGAGCAAGTCAGGATTAAGGGAGAGCTCCTGGCCTTAATCAGTGGGCTCAGAGTAATTAAAGGCAGAACTGCTGTGTTTCCCAGGGCTGGGGCAGGATTGTCCCCTTGGTTCCTCTTCCAGAGTGCCTCAGTGCACTGGATATTTCAATGATGATTTGTAAAACAAAATTTTTATTATCTTCTCGATCACCTGCACCAAACCCCTTCAATATCAATAACAGAGGAGGCAAGAGAAGCCTGTTTTATTTTATTTCAAACCCCACAGCCTTATTTTAATTTTATTTTAAAACCCCCAAAATGTCATGACTGGCCCCAATTCGGGTTTCAGTGACAGCAGTTTTAGCTCAGAGAAGTTTGGTAACACCAGCATGAAGAGGAAAACCAGACCCATTAATTTTCAGCCTTAATTTTATTAAAATTGCTGTTGTTGAACAAGGAAATATCTGAGGTGCTGCAAGTCAGGAGAGAACTGTGCATCTTACAGAGAAATGTCTGAAAAAAACCCTTTTAAAAAGATTTTTGCTCTTCTGGAACACATAAACTGAGAATTAAATATTCTCTGTGGAGCCATCTAGTCTCACCTTATAGAGCAACACAACTCGGTGTGGGGTAAGATTATAAAACCCACAGAACACCCTAAAAAACCTCCTGTGCAGAGCAATCCTTGTAGAAAACCAAGCAGCAGCAACAAACAGCCCATGTCCCATCCCACACCCCGCCGGGCTGCGTTTGTGTGGAGTGCAGTCAAGCACGGATGCTCCATATGGTCACGAGAATCCCTGGGATAGAGGGAGTAGCCACCCAAAACCAAGCCCAGACTATACACTTTACAAAGAGGCAATCCCCGTGAAGGGTTTAGGAGGGGAAAAAAAAAAGAGACAGAGGTGAAAAAAAGAAAAAAAATTAGAGAAAAAAAGTTGTTTTCAAAGTCTAAACTTGGCTGGTCGGGGGTACGTGTGGAGCTGTGGGTTGTTCTCGCTGTGTGGGTGTGAAAGTACAACTGTGGCAATGTTTAAACTGCGGATATTTGTTGGTTTTAGTGGTAAAATTGATGTGGATGGCAAAGGGACAGGGAGGAATTGCGCATTTCTCCCTGTGCACACACAGCTGATCAAGAACTGACACCTCCCTTCAGGTCAGAGCTGCTGCAAAGACCCCGCGGTGTCCAGAGGGTATCCCAGACAAAACTGGGAAAAATCCTAGAAGGTCAAGAGGAGGAGAAATGACACTTTTTAATTGCTGAGAGGCAATGGGGATAATGAACACCTTAAAACTGTAATTTCAATAAAATGTTATCACAGCTATAATAACAATAATTATTATTATATTCCATTTTAGCAGCACTAATCACTAATGTAAGGGCTCATACAGGCAAGATGAACAAAGTGAAAATATTTTACTGTGCACAAACTGCTGCGAAGAAAGATATTCTGAAATCAGTTGATTTTAATGAGCACCTGAAGGATGAGGGGTCTTTTTTTCAGTGGAATTGTCTGAATTTTGGGCACCTGGACTGTTCAGCCCGAAATATTTTCACTCTGGAATAAAATAAATATTTAGGAGCAACAAGTGGCTCACCTGGAAGAGAAGTAACAGAAAATCAGATCAGAGGGAGAGGATTTTGGGGAAGCGCCTGCAGGGTTGGGATCCCCATGGAATGTTCTAGTTAATAAAAGAGAAAGGATTCCAAACCATACATGGAGAGGATGAGGGAGAAATCAGAGTTTCTCTGCACAGTTTCCTCTGGGTTCTCCTCAGACCCCACAAATCTTTTGGCTTTTACAAACAACATCCGTGGAGAGAAACCCTTTCATTCAAACTCTCAGTGCAGGTAACACGAAGTGAAATTATTCTTTTTTTTCCCCCCTTTTTTTAGACCCTGCACTTGATGTTTCACTTGGAGCTGGTTCAGATCCAGGCGTCCTTTGGACAATTATGGAGCTTTTGTATAGGAAATGAACACCTAATCCCCAGATCCCACGAGACTCTGCACCCGTCTAGGGGGAATATGCTTTTTAAAGAAAATCCTTTGCCCTTTGCTTGAAGAAAATCCTCTGCCCTAAATCTCATAAAACAAAGCAGCTTAGGGATCCTTGCAATAGCAGAGCTGAACTAAACACGCTTTAACAAAGTTTCCCTTTGTCAACAGCATCTCGGTGCGCTCCCTCCTGCGGGATGAGTGTCAGGCTTCAGGCTAATCTCGGTAATTCTTTAACCAGAGATTTGCACGTTATTAAGTGCTCGTTTCTCGGTGGGTGGAAAGCGATCAGGCAGGGGAAGGTTCCTCCTCAAACGCTCCATTCTTCCCTCAAAAGCCCAGCGAGGTGTGTCCGGCCCGAGGGACCTAAGGGGGGAATAAAATCAGAATAAAACCTCTCGAGGGTTGTTCTGGGCGGCCCCGAGGTCTTTGCTAAGCCTGGCTTAGTCTCTGCAGGTAGTCAGGGCTCAGCGGTGTCACCAGGCAGGGCTGCAGGGGACACTCCGGGTGGCCCTGGAGGGCTTGGCCAGCCCCGGAGCATCCCTGGCTCCAAACAAAGGCTCCGCTCTGCTGTCATCCCTGATCCTCCTCGGCTGGGACACATCCCACAGCCCTTAAAATCGAGCACGAAAATAAATTCAGTAGAGCTGGTTACACCAGAGATCTGATAGGGTTTGGTAATACTGCCCTGTTAGAGGGAGTGAGGAAAATAAATTCGCTTTTTGCTGGGGGTACCAAACACTTCCAGGAGCGATCTGAGAGCCTTGGGTGTGACACAGTCTGCTGGAAAAACACAGATCTACAGAGATGGGGCAACTGAGAGGCGTTTTTAAAGGTTTTATTTCATTATCAATCTCCTAGAAGGGTGAGACACAAGAGATGTAAACCTCAGTTTATCAGAAGTCAAGCTATTTCTTGTTTACAATACCTGATGATAAATGCTTTTCAGCCTGTTAGTTTTTGCCACCCAATGCTGCTAATACATCTAACACAAATGACCTATTATTTTATTTATTTTATTGGTCTTGCTACAATGCATTTTTCACAGTTCTAATTCTCCAAAATAGCTGGTCTGTATGTAAGACTATCATTTAAAACTTGTTTCCACTTCAATTTCTCTCTCAACAATGTCTTCTCCACTCCATGGCCTTTCCAAGTCAGCAAACTTCATCTCAGGGTTTGCACACAGATGTGAACGACTCTGTGAGCCTTCAGCCAGGCTTTGAGCATCCTCTGCAAATCCTCTTCTCTCAACAATCCCTCCCCACAGCAAAGCAGGTCTGGGTGTGTCCAGCACTGCCCAGGACACTCAGGGGAGGGTTGGACTGGGTCATCTCACAGGTCCAATCCCCAAATCCCCAAATCCCCAAATTCCAATCCCCAGAATCCGGTGGTTCTGTGGTTCTGTGACAAGTGACAAACACAGGGAGTGGCACATGGAGCCCTGCCAGAACTTTCAGGGTGGCAGATCAGGGGGGAAATCAGAAAATGGAATTCTGCGTGGCTCGGTGGAGTTATTTTTGTGAATAACCCAAAGGAACAACCCACCCCACTGCCATTTATGTCCAGGATGGTTTCCCCATCCAGCTCCCACCTCCTCCCCTCAGTCAAACACAGCACCCAGCTCCCCTGAGGCTGCACAGGGGCTTTGCTGGGTCCCTGTGCAGGCAGAGCCCTGCTGGCCCCGGGCTCTGCTCCTCTCCTCCAGCTCCATCCTGAACCCATCTGCGTGTGGCATTTGCATGCTGGTGCCTGTGCCGCCCCGATGGTTCGATTTCAAAGCACATCTCCCTCCCTTTTATCTCCAGCTGAATGAGATGTCTCAATAAGCGCCAGATAAAGACGGAAGTCTTTTGTCTGGGACCAGCCAGGCAGGGCCAGCTGTGAGCAGAACTGGCTGAGGTTTCTCAGGCTGCCTCCAAAAGTGGAGCTCCAGCTCCTTTCAGGCTGCAGGAGCAGGGCAGGGGGAAGAGGCCTGGCTTGCACACATGGCTGAGTGTCTTCCAGTGTTTATTTTTCCTTCCCCAAGTTATTTTTGATAAAAAAGAGATCAAGAGGGAGGCAAGAAAGGAAGAAAAAGGGGGTGGATGTAGTTCAATCTCTGATTTGCATCCAATGGGTTTTTGGGTGGTGGATTAGCTTTATATCAGGGTAGACCTTGGCATCTGAGCCTCTGGGAAGACATTGTTCAGTTGTTGAACAGTGGGAGAGCCCTGAGAAAGTGCTTGGCTCTGATTTTAAAGGGACTTGCTTTTGTGCTCTTGGGTTCCTGCTGAATAAAAACCAGCCTGGCACTGAGAAATAAAGGTTGGGGGTTTTTTCAGCCAGTTAACAGTGAGCAAAATTTTGTCTATCCTAAAAAATACTAGCAGTTTAAAAAACTGTCGGTCTTTAAAAATGGTCAGTCTTAAAAGATTGTCAGTCTTAAAAAAATTATCAGTGTTAAAAAATTGTCTGCCTTAGAATTGTCTGCCTTAAAAAATTATCCAACTTCAAAACTTGCCAGCAGGCCTACAAGATGTTGTAATTAAGGAAGGATTATGACAAAATCAAGGAGTAATTAGCAAGTAGATAATTTTGAATAACCTTTCAGGGCTGTAAGAGCTCTACCAAGGATGAAACCTCCAGCACGCTGTTCCACACTGGTCACACCCCAATGAGGTTTGCACCTGAAATATCCCAAAAAAACCCAGCTGGGTTTGTTCCCCAACTGCTCTGCAGGTAAAATGAGTTCACAGATTTTCATGGAATTATTGGAGACACCTTGAGCTCAAGCTCTAAAGCTGTCAGAGGAGTTTTAAACCAGCAAGGCCACGATGCTGTCAGGATTAAAAACAATGGGGCTGAGGAGCAGCTGCTGATTTTGGTCCCAAACCAGCCCCGAGTGAGGTTTGTGCAGAGCTCTTGGCTCTCCACAGAATGAGGACAGCACATCCTTGACCACATTTCCCACCAAGACTTGGGTGTCACCTGCCCTCCAACAACCCTGCCCACCCCAGGGCCATGGAAAGGAGCTGGAGCTTCCCTGCAGGAGCTCCAAGGGGTTAAACTCCCGGGGAGAAAGGCGAGGCAGATGGGGGAGTCTCCACCAAGCCGCCCATCTGGGAAATGTCAAGTGTTCTCACAATGTTTTTCGGGGTTTGTAATGTGGCTGCTCGCTCGCATGCATGAAAACAGCATGGGAATGCAATATTTCCTCCTCCATGTGTGGTGGAGGCCTCCAGTCCAGCTGTATTTTGCTTGTCATGTTCCTGAATTCTGACACCATCTCGAACATGCCAGTTCCTACCAGAGAAAATTCGTTTTCATTCTGTTCCCCGGGTGAAAAGCACATTAAAGGCAGAAGAGAAAACCCAGCAGATCCTGGAGCTATCGAGTGAGGCCGGCTTTATTTACTTAATTTTAAAGAACATCTCATTTCATCGGGGTGGTGTGGGGGTTGAGAGGGTGGGGGTAAAACTGAGCTTGAAACCATCCCAAAAATGAGAACGTGGAAGCCTGGGCTTGACGCCACAGAGGAAGAGAGCAAACGATGACAACATTACTGTCACTACATTACCACAGGCTGTAAATTAAAGCGGTGCAAGCAGCTTAAGCACCATTCCTGTCTGATTCATTACCAAAATACAGTAGCTCTGTGGGCACAACAGTCTGCTTCTCCGAGGGGCTGATGTATGACTGGAAAGTCGTTTTTGGGCTGCCTGGGCTGCGTTTGCCGTGTCCCAAGCAGGGCAGCAGTGTGTGGCCGTGCTGCCCCGTGGCCAGGCCCCCGTGCCTGATGTGCTGGCTCTGTCTGAGCGGGATTGTTGTTGAAATGTGGGAGCCAGATCCTGCCGAGGTGTAAACTGGCAAACCCCTATTAAAGGTAATGATTTAGTGGTTCAGCCCGGCTGAGGTCTGGCGCTGGGCGGGCGGGTGTCAAGAAGAGGAACTGTTTATTCCTCGGTGAGCCATTAACTCTGGGTCCTTTCTGTTCATCCCCGCAGTTAAAATTCCTCCTGTGCTCCTTCCAAAGGAAAAGGGGTGATCCATACATGACTCACATGTGCACACCCCACCAGCACAGGCTGCAATTAGCACTGCTCAGCAGAGCCATAAGGAACTGTATTTTCCTTTCTCTGCCAAGCCAAGCACAGACCTTCTGCACGGGCTCATTACCGAAATATTTGGATGCAAATCGATACAGCAAAAGGTCCTTCTTGGGGATAAAACAATGTTCAGCATTTCAGGCTTGCTCAGCTGTATGTTAAAGAGAATTCTGAGAAGCTTTGGGAAGCACAGGTTACATCAAAGTGTTCAAATAGCAAACCTGAGTTTTCTGAGTATTCCCAGAGTACACACGTATCTAGAAATCCAATAATCAATTACTCAAAATTGAAGTGAGTACATAATCAAGAATAATCTCCAAACATCACGTTTTTCAGCAAAATAACTTTGATCTGACCATTTTCACCCAGCTCCACTCCTCTCTGCTGGAAGTTTTGGGAGGAACCCTTCCCTTCCCAGGATGACCCTGTGTGCAGTGGGGCTGTTTGTGCTCCCCTGCTCCATCCACCTCTGCAGGGCTGGGCTCACAGGCAGCCTGAAGGGAGTCGAGCTCTGCCCGTGACCACAAGGGCTCCTTTGGAGGGGCAGGGTGGGTTGTCCACCCCCAGGGGTGGAGGGATGGATGCTCTGCTCTCCCTGCAGACAGCAGGACGCTGTCTGGGGCTCTGACACCAGCCTTTCCTGCTGCTTTCCCAAATCCCAGCCTGGCCTGTGTCTGTGTGATTGCAGCCCAGAGAGGAATGGAGCTGTTGAAAGGCAAAGAGCAACAGAGCTGAGGGCTGCAGGCTCAGCCCTGCTGCTGCTCCTGGAATTCACCGTGCTGCTTCACTTCTACCACGTGTGGAGCTCAGATAAAGAGCTGCAAAGGAAAGCAGACCCTGGAAAACGTTGTGATTTTCTTGTTGACTGATAAGAAACCCCTCTCTGTTTGATGCCTGCTCGTGGCTGTTTAATATTTCTTGTTCTGCTCGGAGGAGAAATCTCAGGTTGGGAAGTCGTTGGTGTTGCCCTCCAAGGGAGAAGAAGCAACAAAAATGGCCAAAAATGCAGGAAAATCCCTCCTTTTTAATGTTCACAAAACACACCCTGACTCGTGAGCCTTGGTGAGATGGTGAAAGAGCAGGTTTGTGCTGGAGCAGATAATGAGCCCAGAATTTGTCTGGCTGCCTCGTCTTGTGGCTGAGATGGGCAATTAAAATTAAATTCACACACACACACAGAGTTCATTCCCTGCCAGCCTCACCCCCAGCCACTGCTCTGAGCACCACCGTGGCTCAGACAGAACAAATCCAGGCTAAAGCAGCACCTCTTACTAATCCCACCACGGGTTTGTGCAATCAGGCACTTCCAAGAAACGGGACCACGTTTTCCTGGAGTGTCTCGGAGTTATCGCGGAGATTTTCCAGCCCTGGCTGAGAGATTGTTCCTGGTGACTTCCAGTTCTTGGTGAGTCACCCCTGGACAGGCACGTCAGAACAATGGGATTGGAACACAGCTCAGTGGGACAGCGTTTGAGGGGTTTTTGATTTAATCTGAGGAGGTTTCTTTAGGGAGAGAAGGCTCTGCTGCTGATTCCAGTGGCAGAGCAGAAAATAAAAGTCTTTGCTCTTAATCAGTCCTAATGACCCAAGAATGTCTGGTGGCCTGAGCCAATATTGCTACTTAGAGATTTCTGCAAGAAGTCTCATTTTAGGTCAGGCTTGGATCCAATCAGAGAGATAAAACACAATCAAAAGCCTTTTTTATTTTTGTCTTGATGCTTAAAATTTAAATGAACTTGAAAATGTTAGGAAAAACAGGGAATATTTTTCCCCCTGGATAGTGGAGTCTCTCCTGTTTCAGTTTGGTGCATTTACTGCCTTGGAGCAGAACGGATCGAGCTGTGAAACAACTTCTGCCCAAACTGGGAAACCTCCCCTCACTTCACATCCATTTCAACATTTCCAAACGTCAGAGAGGTTTCAACCACCCCAAAAGAAAAGGGAGATGGGAATTATAAAAAAGATTGTCCTTTATTTCTGGAGAGCTGCTGACTCTCTCCTGCTCTGGGGATTAATTTTATCCAGAGAAAACAAAGCCACTGTCACCAGATCTGATCTTCTCTCCCTTTGATGGGTGAGGACAGCGACCCATGCCCATGCACACCACAAACCCAGCGGCACAGGACTGAGCAGAACATTCTGGTGAAGGCTAAAATTAGAAAATGATTATTCAGACCCTGTGCCAGATCCAGGTTTTAAACCTGACTCTCCCCAGAACGGCGCTGTTACGAGCGCCCGGCCAGCATTAATAAATCAGCTATTTTTTTCCCCGGGATTCGCTTCCACCCGGAGCCACTTGCCAGGCTCCTGTGGAATGTTTAACATGACATTGCTCTTATCTGGCTGCCCAGCGTGGGGCTGCTCTCCGCAGAGCTCGGATCCATTTATTAAACCCCGCAGAAGGTCGGGGTAGGGGGGCTGCCAGGCAAGGTCAGCCCTAATAACGTCTGTATTTAGATGGATGAACTGCTCGGGGCTGCCCCACCTGCTGAAGGCTCTAACGAGGCAGCTGAGAGTTCCTGTCAGAGCAAACATGCCCCGCTCACTCCGACCTGAGCATCGGCAGCACCGAGAGCTGCAGGAGCCGGCGCTCGGTGGTGATGAAAGAAATAAAAACAGGCCCGGAGAGAGCATTGAGGGGGAAAAAAAAAAAAGAAAAAAAAAATCTGCCTGACTATGGCGAAAGATATAACACCCCGAATTTATTTATGCCTGCCTGAAAGCAGATTGGTGCTGAGTGAGAGGGTTTGTTTCTCCAGGAATGGGTGCTGAGAGCCGAACAGCTCCAGGTGCAGACAGGTCCTGTGAAGGCTCCCACACCCTCCTCCTCCTCCGTGGACAGCACATCCATTCCCTCCTGAGAGGTGGGTAAGGCCCCAGGGAGGGATTCTGCTCCTCTTCCCGGGGAGAGGAGCTTAAATTCACGGGATTGTGGAATGGTTTGGGTTGGGAGGGACCTCTAAGATCCTCTCATTCTGAAAGCCCTGCCGTGTTTTCAGCACAGAACACATGGGAAGCACAGAATTCCCTGTGGCACAGGGGACCTGCCAGTCCAGCTGTTCCAGGGAATTTGTCTGCCCTTGGCAGGCAGAGTTTGGGGGAGGATGTCCAGGATCCATCCCTGCTATCCCGTGAGGACACGGCTGCAGCTGCAGGAGCTGAGGTGTCCACTGATCCCAAACCTTCCCTATCCCTGTCCCGCAGGGATCTCAGGTCACGGTGACACAGTGGCAGCCTCCGGAGGGCGAAACACAGGCACAGCCCTCTGTAAAAGCAGAAATTCAGTGACAGAGGAGCCTCGGCTGCAGCGCTGTCAGGGGCAGCGATGCCCAGCAGCGCTGATGCCCCCCTACCCCTCCCCTTCCCCAAGGACTCCGCTCCCGGCTGCCCGGAGCCTGCTGCCCTCAAATCGACGAAAATCGCTCGAAATTGAGCGAAAAGTTGTTATTTCTGCAGGAAAAAAAGGATGAGCGGCGGGCACGGCCCCACGCTGCCACCTGCTGGACACGGGTGGGAACGGGGAGGGGAGGGGAGGGGAGGGGAGGGGAGGGGAGGGGAGGGAAGGGGAGGGAAGGGAAGGTTTGGGAAGGGAAGGTTTGGGAAGGGAAGGTTTGGGAAGGTTTGGGAAGGGAAGGTTTGGGAAGGTTTGGGAAGGTTTGGGAAGGTTTGGGAAGGTTTGGGAAGGGAAGGTTTGGGAAGGGAAGGTTTGGGAAGGGAAGGTTTGGGAAGGTTTGGGAAGGTTTGGGAAGGTTTGGGAAGGTTTGGGAAGGTTTGGGAAGGGAAGGTTTGGGAAGGGAAGGTTTGGGAAGGGAAGGTTTGGGAAGGGAAGGTTTGGGAAGGGAAGGGAAGGTTTGGGAAGGGAAGGTTTGGGAAGGGAAGGGAAGGGAAGGGAAGGGAAGGGAAGGGAAGGGAAGGGAAGGGAAGGGAAGGGAAGGGAAGGGAAGGGAAGGGAAGGGAAGGGAAGGGAAGGGAAGGGAAGGGAAGGGAAGGGAAGGGAAGGGAAGGGAAGGGAAGGGAAGGGAAGGGAAGGGAAGGGAAGGGAAGGGAAGGGAAGGGAAGGGAAGGGAAGGGAAGGGAAGGGAAGGTTTGGGAAGGTTTGGGAAGGTTTGGGAAGGTTTGGGAAGGGAAGGGAAGGGAAGGGAAGGGAAGGGAAGGGAAGGGAAGGGAAGGGAAGGGAAGGGAAGGGAAGGGAAGGGAAGGGAAGGGAAGGGAAGGGAAGGGAAGGGAAGGGAAGGGAAGGGAAGGGAAGGGAAGGGAAGGGAAGGGAAGGGAAGGGAAGGGATGAAATGTGATGGAACAGGGGCTGGTTGATGCCTTGAGAGCCACCCTGGCCGTGGTAAAGCTGCTGTGGCTGGATGTGAATAGAACACGGAATTTATCCTAATTCTGTATTCTGGAGTGAGATACTTCAGTGGGAAGGGAGCTAAAATGACCACCTGGTCTGACTGCAGGGCCTTGGAGTGTAGCAAGGCAGGCCAGAGTTAGACCCCAGAACAGTGACAGTCAAACTGTGAAATTATTTGGATGTCTGTGGCTTGTCCATCCATCTGTGCCTCATCAATCTGAACCCAGCAGTGGGAAACAGGCAAAAATTGGGGAAAAATAGGCAAAAATTCAGGGAAAGAGAGAGAAATGGTTCAAACTGCCTGGCTAAGGGAGAGTCTAGCTACAGACAGGGCTTTTGGGTGTAGCATTTTTGTCCTTATCCAGGGTGGACCATCCAGCCCCTTCTCTCCTCTCACATGCTGGGGACACCTGGATTGTCCTTTTCCACGATCAGTGACATCCCTGCTCTGAGGGCAGTGACAGGAAGATTTGATGGGCCAAAAGCACCTTTGAAGATCAGTAAAATTCTGTGAATTTGAACTTTCTACCTAAGCCAAGTTTAAAGTAGAGAAATGAATCAGCTATCAGCTGACTCTCCTCAGAGTCATCCCTAATCATCCCAAATTACAAAAGAAAAATCCAGGTACGATGTTTTGTCTTAGTGACAAGGCAGCTTTCCATTTCAGGGCTCCAGAAAAACACACAAAAAGAGCTGAATTCAGACCAAGCAGCATGAGGTCACCCTCAGCAGCCTCCAGCAGACCCATTTTATTTATTCCACTGGAGTGGCAACAAACACCAACTCCCCCTGTGCCGAAGGTGGGCAGCCCGCGGGTCAGGCTCAGCACAAAAGCCCAATTTTAGGCAAAGCCCTGCGAGTTGGGTGCCTTGGCTTTGCTGTTGTAAACCATCTGCTCAGCCTCACTCCCGAACGCCGGCGCTGCGAATCAATCACGGCGTTTGCTTTTTCGGTCGATCCTCGTTTTGCTCGACTTCTCTGCTTTGAAGGCTTCACGGGCCCGGGGCTCAGAAGTGCGTGCCAAGAACTGCATCACGCCGATAGGAACAAAACCCTGGCAAAACCGGGGCTGGCCCCTGCGAGTCCATTAGTGCCCTCGGAAATCGGGGGGCCGGGAGCGTGGCAGGGCTTTGGTTTAGCTTTGGTTTAGCTTTGGTTTACATCTGTTGACGTGAGGATCTCAGTTGCACCCGTTCTGAGGGGAGCGATGAGTGAGGGGGTGCTCCGAGGGGGAATGGAAAAATCAGAGCTGGACCCCGCGTGGGAGCAATGCGCCGAGGCGCTGACAGCTTAATGAATAACTTGACTGTTATGACAGTAGGACACCTTGCAGCTCCAAGAGCAAATATTTGAAATCGTATGCAACGCAGGAAATGTACGAATGTACGGCGCGAGCGCGCGGCTCGGCCCCGTCGCCAACAGATGGGCCGTGTTTTCACTTCAGGGGTTTTCTTCTGTGAGATTGCGACTTACCGGGGGTGAGAGTGAATCCACGGCTCGCAACTGGTGACACGAAGTGGAGCAGTGCATTAAAACCCCCTTTTTATGGTGGCCATATGGCTCGGGGGTTTTGGTAACAGCTAATTAAGAGGGTTGCCTCTAGGCTGCCCCGCTGTAAAGCTCCCCTCTTCTCCTACGGCTGCTCCAAGAGCTCTTGGCCAGCCCGTGTGGGGAAAACGGGGGTTAAAGGATGGATTTTTATGGATTTTAGCTATGTAAAAAATAATTAAAATATGTATTCTGCTCTTCTGCGTTGTCATTTGCGTCTCCTGAAGCTTCGGTGGAGACAAAACTTTTCTTTTGTACAAGTGTTCCGCCTAAAGTAAATTTTAGGGGTGCACGTTAAAATGAGGGATTTGGGAGGATCTGGAAATTCCAGTTTGTGCCATGTATCTGTTTTGGGGACTCCCTGTTC
Source organism: Prinia subflava (assembly GCF_021018805.1). NCBI lineage: Eukaryota > Metazoa > Chordata > Aves > Passeriformes > Cisticolidae > Prinia > Prinia subflava. The sequence continues at coordinate 13,035,480 of NC_086258.1, forward strand.
CAGATTTGCTTATCCTGACCCCATCATTCTGCATCATCCCCTCTCAGGTAAAACCAGCAGAGAACCCCTCTCCTAGAGAAATGGATTTGATCCCATCAAGAGTTGCTTTTCTTCTCCCTTGAGAATGGTTGGGAATTCTAAAAACCCATGGAGTTTGCGATTTTCCTAAATTATCCGTGGGTGATGATTAACTTTTGCAGACAGCTCAGATTTTGAACTGCATTTTCTCCTTTAAAAGCAGCTTCTTGATATGCAAGGAACCTGTTGGGATGTTTTCATTAAGGAATCAATCCCCTCTCCAGCATCCTGTCCTAGGAAATTCTGTTTATTTTTATTTTAGCCATTTGTAGGCTGCATAAGGAACATGATATTTGCTCTGTTTCCAGTAAACAGCTCTTCAGGAGAGCTTTGTTAATGTTATCTATAAAAAAAAACCCAACCCCAGCCAACCAAACCACAGAGTTTGGGAGCTGGAGGCAGCTGATTATTTAAAGCAGCTGAAAGAAAAGTCTGATTGACAAGACGAAAGTAAATGATGGAACTTCTTCTTGGAAGTTATGGAATTAATGGGAAGCAACAAGAGTTGGTGACTGTAAACAAATGCCGAAGGAATTTTGTGCTGATACAACTGAAGGGAATAATTCTGGGGAATGGATTTTGACTACTGAGTGGAATTCAGAAAAAAAAATAATAAAGAGAAATAAATTGATAATAAAGATAAATAAATTATAGACAAATTAATAATCAATAGAACTAGTGCATGAGGTTTGATTAAAGCAGATCTCTGCCTGGCTTAACTTTCATTCCCTGCTTGTTGCCCACGTCTCCCAGTCCATGTTTTGGGGCTCAGCTTTCCAGCCCCACATCCAGGATTTCCAGGGGAAGGACTGGCCCAGCCCGAGCATTCCAGGGCAGCCTGGCAGGGTAATTGTGTGCTGCAGCTGTCAGGACTAATCACTCCATGGAAAGCAGGCCCCAGCAGTCGTGGTAGCCCCAGGGCAAGCAAAATATCAATTGGGCTACAAATCAAGAGCGCAGCATCCTCCTGGCCCATGAATCAGGGAAATGAGACGAGCAATTCAAGTGCTAAGTCAACATGGGCTGTGTAAACAGTGCTTTGGAAAGGGATTGCAGGGATTTGCTGCACAAAAGGCAGCTGGAGAGGAGAGGGAGAGCACATGGAGGTTGGACTAATTAATTGGGGGAAAATAGCCGCAGTTCTGATGCCTTTACAGGAATTCCAGCTCAGTGTTGGATCTGTTTTGGTGTCTTTTTTTTTTTTTATAAAAACTTTTGTGCTTTATTTTTGTTCATTTAGTCACAGATCTGAAGCAGAATGTAATATTCTAGATTCCATTTGAACTGGATTTTATTCAAACTTTGCTTGTTTCTGCACACAGATTGATTTACAGACCAAAAAACCTGGAATCACCTTTGCAGGAAAGAGCCCCCTTAATCAGGGAAATCCTTGTGACAATAAGCTGACAGATGAAACTTTTATGCCTGAATTTTTTTCCCCTCTTCATCCTAAATTCCCATTTCAGAGCATGAATCCAAAGCAGAAGAAAGTTGCAAGGTAAATCCTGGGAATTTCCAGAAAAGTGAGGATTTGTGTAATACAAAGCATCAGAGAATTCCCAGCAGGTCCCATGGATTTACTGGTCACAAAAAGACTAAAAATAAGGAAAATCAGGCAACATCAAAATCATCTGCAGCAGCCTCCTTTGAGTTCAGGTGTCTCCAAGCTGTGGGAGCTCCTGCCCTCACCCAGACCCTTCCCAGGGAATTCTGGAGGCAGCGACATGGCCCAGAGGAGGAGGAAAGGGTGGGATGGGCAATATCTGCTGCCACTTTAGAGGGAGATCTATCTGAGAAGAATTTCATGGAATCATGGACTGATCTGGGTTGGGCAGGACCAGAAAGATCACCCAGTGTCACCCCTGCCATGACAGGGAGACCTTCCACTGTCCCAGGCTGCTCCCAGCCCCGTCCAGCCTGGCCTGGGGCACTGCCAGGGATCCAGGGGCAGCCACAGCTGCTCTGGGAATTCCATCCATTCCATCTTTCTGGTTTTTTATTCTTTCATTGCTCCGGCCTTTGCAGGCAGGCACTCGAATTTACCAGAATCCCTGAGTGTTTGAAATGCACTTCCAGAACCAAGGGTTTCACATGGAAAAGAACATTCTAGTGATGTTCCTCTTTACAAACATTTCCGCTGTGAGGCACAGGGCACCTCCAGAAGGAGGAGAGAGGGAAGACCGTGCGTGCCTGGGGCGATCCGCACAAATCCCCGTGGAGATCTTGGCAACCCAAACCTGGCGTGAGCTATCAGCCCGCCAGCAGGATGGAGGAAGATGTCAAGCAAACCTCAGCCGTATCAGAGGGGAGGGAGCCGCGAGGTGACTCCACGCTCTGGGAAAGGCTCCAGATATCCGTGCCCCCTTCCCGCTCTCCTCGAGCAGGCCGGGCCTTATCGCTGCCAGTGTCTCTCTGGAGGTGCCCACACACGGCAGGCAGAGGGGGCACAGCCCCTTCTCGTCTGGGCAGGAATCAGTTTGGGGCTTGTCTTATCTGCCACCCGCGCCAGGTCCCCGCGAGGGCTGTCCCGGCGGAGCGCTGATAACGCGCGCATGAATCGCCCTTTTCAGCCGCGCGCGCCGTGGGCAGCCGGGCTTTATCTGCCGCCTCAAGGAAGGAAAAGCAGAAACCGGCTAAAAGCCTTTCTTTACCTCCCTCTCCCCCCTCCCCAGAGCGTTCTCTGATGTTCTGGAAGGCACTTTGGGAGATTAATATTGCGGCGGGGCCCTCCTCCTCCTTCCCCTATCCCCCAAAATCCCCGTTGCAACCGAGCGCGCTGATAAACTTCAAAATAAAAACAGATGTGGCAGGAAGAATGATTTATGGACTCCCCCATGTGCTCCTGTTCCTACGTAATGCCAGGGTTTGGGGTTTTTTTTGGTTTGTTGTCCATTTAGAGTTATTCAGCATATTCCTGCTTCTAAATGTGAAGAGGAAGAGAGGTGGGAACAGCACCCAGAGCTCAAAACGTGAGCATGAGGGGAGTGGAGAACTCCAGAATGGGGTGGGAAGTGCCAGAAATCCAAAGTGGTGGCTGCACATCACAGATGTGGAAAAAGAGGGGAAGGAATTGTGTGGAAAAGAAGGAAGAGAAAGGAGAAAATATCAGGAAGTTGTTGGAAAATCCATTGGATTAAAAAAACCTGCAAAAAGTAAACTCTGTGTTGGTCAACAAACAGCAAGTGAATGGGACTGGGCCACGTGGGGGTGAGGGGGAAAATGCAGTGAAAAGAAATAAATTGGAGATGTGGAGATAAGAAATGAGATCCATTCCAGGATCTTCCAGCTCTTCCCAGCCACAGCTGAAGACACATAAAAAATGTGTTTGGAGAAGCCTGGAGCTCAAACTAAACAGCAAAGTGTGGTTTGGGAGCATAAATTCATCTTTAGGAACAATCTTGAATAGTTGTAATTCGGAAAGCTTCACTTCAGATGCCTTAAATGGGATCTGATAACACTAATTACTGATATCTCATCATTAAAATCTGCATTGAGTAATTAGGTCTGCAAAGAGGACACGGGAATTGTCCCATTGTTGTGTTGGATTGTGCAAGGCCTTGAGGTAACAGAGAGAAATCAGATGGAATTAAAAAAAAAATTGATATTAAGCATCCCCAAAGACACCCACGGGTATCTCTATCAGTGCCCAGGTAAATCATTAATAAATTCAGTGTATGGAAAGAGATTTTGGTGGAGAAATGGGGCATGAACTTGGGGAAGAGCTTGTCCCGAGCCGCGCTTGCGGTGCTGCAGCAGCCCCGTGCATTTCTGCCTTTCTAGCATTTCATGCCTGTTTTCACTCAAGTGTTTATTTCTATAAACAGACCTAACCTCAGAAAACAATATAATGACATCCTTCCTTGGGGGAGCAGGGGGGCAGGGGTTTCCTCCAATTCCTCCCGAGCGTTTCCGCCGGGTTTTGATTTTCAATAATCCGAGGGGTAAACGGCCGCTTTTGAACTCTGCCCTCTGCCCTTTTTATTTGGCAACCTGGGCAAAGATCAAGCCCAGAGTCAAAAGTGTCAGCAAAAATGGCTGGGATTTGGGAGTGCTTCCCTTTAGGAAAGGCCTCGTGATTATGTTTACAGAATCCATTACAAACTCGGGGCCCAGATTAAAAGCAAATGTCTAAGTGTCCTGTGGGGAATTGCAGGCTTGGGGATGCAGCTTCCGAGGGGTTTGGGGGATCTGCAGGAGTTTGGGAGCACCCCCAGGAATAAAAAAGGGGTGCTGAAGGTGGGGTGTGGATGTGGGGTGGGTGAATGAGGTAAAAATGAGGAAAAAAGACAGAAAAAAGAGATTTGCTGCTCTAAATCAAGAGTAAGAGTGCAGGATGGAGCAGCTCAAAGTGGAGACACAGTTCTGGAAATATCTGATCCCTGGTGAAGGGAAACCAATCCTGGCATGAAATTGGGACAGTCCAAGGCTGAGAGATTTTGCCAGAAAATGTTAAAAACAGCATTCTAAAAAATCTGTACAGCTACAGACAGAGGAATTTCACCAGAACCTGCTGCTAACAGCATTTTATCAAAACCTTCCCTTTTAGTCCCATTCTGAAGAGCCGTTTAACAGCACAGTCTGCACGAAGGGCAGCACACAGAAGGGCAAAGCAGCTCCAGAGTTCCTCATTCCCCATTCCTGCTGCTCCATCCCAACCCAGCAGATGGATTTTTCCACCCCACCTCCTGCTCCTGCAGCACCAAGGCCTCTGTGCCACAGAGGTCACATGGATGCTCCAGGAGTGCCACATCCCTGGAATGGCGTTTTTCATTTGGAAGGAGGACCTGGGAACACCGGAGAGGCAAATAATTGAAACAGGTCCCTTTTCTTCTGCAAGAACCTGGTGGTAATTGCTGCTGACAGGGCTCCTCTGCAGCCGTGGGGGCTCAGGAAGAGCTGGAAACCATCTCAGAGCTGATTAACCCGAGGTGTTATCACAGGGAGCCCTCTCCACATCCAGCAGCAGCCACAGGGAACTCGGGGACATTCCCTGGTTTGGGATGGGGTCAGGGGGAAGTGGGGGAAAAGCAAATTGTTTGAAGCTGGTTCCTGAAACGGCTGGAGATAACTTCCAGGATTTTTGTTTTTTTTGGTTGTAACTGTTTTGAGGCTGTCACTTCAGAGTCATTCATGACAGGACTTTGGGAAATCAGAAGGGTTTTTTGTTTTTTTAATTTGTTACTGGGGTTTCCAGGATGTCGGTGCTGAAGGTTATTCCCAGTGCTTGGAATCCTTTGGAACAAAACTGCTTTGGGTATCCCTGACCAGCCTGACACAGGGAACGTCCTGAAAAACCTCTTGGCATTTCCTTAATTACTGATATCAGAGAAAGTTTGGGTTGGAAAGGACCTTAAAACTCCTCTCATCCCCTGCCATGGTCAGGGACACCTTCCACTACCCCAGGGAGCTCCAAACCCATCCAGCCCGGCCTGAGACACTTCCAGGGATGGGACAACCACAATGTCTAAGAAATAAAAGTATCTAAATAAAAAAAATGCTGCTTTCCATGTTTAAATTCTCCTGCACAACCCCCAAGCACCACTGACCAAACCAGTCACCTCCATCTGGAATTTTCTCCAGTTTGTGCTAAAAATCTCTCCCCATTTCACCCAACTTAACAACTCCAGAGTCGCCTTGAATATTTTTGATTTCATTTAACCAAAATATGCAATGGTGGAGCCCCGGGGGGCTCTTTAATGGGTCCCTCATCCATCAGGTTCCTGGGCCAGGGCTGCCTGGTCTTTGTGGGTTGTTTGTGCTCACACGACGTCCCAGAGCTGCTGGGAAAGGGCCAACAATTCCCAAGGATGTCTTTGGGTTTCCCCTCAGCCTGGCTGTCAAACTCTGTGTATTTTTCCAACGTCAAACAGGTTTTAAGATGGAGGAAGGAGATAATGTGATGATAAAAAGGCTCGAGCAATTTCAAGGTAGCTTTTAAAACATTATACACAGCACAGGAGAATTGACTTTTCCCCCGAATTTTCACTTTTCCACGTGTTCAGAGTGGGCCAGGAGCAGATTTTCATAAAGAAAATATATGTGAGCTTGTCCCCACTGCACATGAACAACACCCACCCCACCATGTGGTGCTGCATTTTTGTTGGTTTTATTTTTTTTTTTTTTTTTTTAATTTTGTTTTCTCTCTCCAAGGCATATTTTCAACTTTCTTTTCTATCAGCTTGTAAAACATGATTTTTATTCTTCCTTTAATGGCCTGGGCTAATTACTCCCGGTGACCTTTGACCTTCAAGTGCCTTCATTTATGGTAGCACATTCCTTTCAACAGAAACATATTGGGTTTTTTTACAGGGTGCTGATGCCTGGCCCGGCAGCCCAAAGCTCCAAATCCAACAGAGCAGCCTCGCCTGGGAGCCAAAAACATCCTCCAGCTTTCCCCTAAACACCGGGGAAGCTTCACCTGGGCAGAAATATCCAGATTTCTAAAGTTCTGGCACTGATTTTTTGGGGAAAACAGCAAAATTTGGGGAATTGGGAGGGCATGGAAAGGGAGCAAAGATTAACTGCGCTGGTACAAAAATCCCTGAGGGTCCAAGGCCAGCTTGGAGCAACCTGGAATTGTGGAAAGTGTCCCTGCCCATGGTAGGGGGTGGAAAAAATGAGTTTTAAGGTCTGTTCCAGCCCAAACCATTCCGTGGTTCCCTTGGTTTAATGCACCAAAATTCTGAGGAGGGCTGGCTCTGTCGGTTCAGTGACACGACACGTTCTAATCTCATTTAGTGAGGTGTCCCTGCATTATTTCCACTCATTATCACACTACAGGGAAGACTTTCAGTGCTCGTCCCTTCCCCAAAGAGAATTATACTCCCGAGGGTTTAAAATCCAGGCAGAAAAAAAAAAAAAAAAAAAAAGAGCAAAAAATAAAATAAAATAAAATAAAATAAAATAAAAGTACAAAATTAAAATTAAAAAAAAAAGTGTTCAGGCATGGCCCGAGGTTAATTCCAAAATTAGAATTCAGCTAGAATATTCTGCTGGAAACATCACAAAGGGATCCAACCAAATACATGGAAATTAAAAAAAAAATCCAGAATCCTGAAGGATTGTGCACAAACAAGGAATTAGGGGTGGGCTCACGGCTGGGGAAATTGGTTGGGTTGAACGTTGTCCCTTCTGTCTTAACCGCTCTCTGATCTTGGACAAATTGCTCAAAATTTGCAACTGGAAATTGCTGAACCTTCTGGCCTAATTCAGAAAATCCCAGAAACCCCGAATAATGGACATAAAATTGAAATCTGTTCAGAAAGATGCCCACGCACGTGTCAGGATCTCCAGCAGAGAGGGAGGGCTGAACTGGGGATCCTGTCCCAGATTTTTTATTAAAAACCTGATGTGAGGAGGAGCAGGAACATTAAATCCACAAATGCTGCTCAAAGGCTGCTGCAGCCACAGGAAAACCCAGCCAGGCAGTTTCTGAGTGGACATGATGCAGAGCAAAAAAAAAGAGAATTATTCTTTATCAATCACTCTTTACCCTAACACAGCAAATCCAACCCCAAAAATGTGGAGGTGTTTTTTTTTTTGTGTGTGTTTTTTTTTTTTTTTTTTTTTTTTTTGTTTTGTTTTGTTTTGTTTTGTTTTGTTTGGTTTGGTTTGGTTTTGGTTTTGGTTTTGGTTTTTTTTTTGTTTTGTTTTGTTTTGTTTTTGGTTTTTTTGTTTGTTTGTTTGTTTGTTTTTTGGGGGGGATTTTTTTTGGTGTTTTTGGTTTTTTTGGGGTTTTTTTTGTTTGGTTGGGGTTTTTTTTTGGTTTTTTTTGGTTTTTTTTTGGTTTTTTTGGGTTTTTTTTGGTTTGTTTGGGTTTTTTTTGTTTTGTTTTGTTTTGTTTGGGTTTTTTTGTTTTGTTTTGTTTTGTTTGGTTTTTTGGGTTTTGTTGGGGTTTTTTTTTTTTTTTTTTTTTTTGTTTTTTGTTTTTTTGTTTTTGGTTTTTGGTTTTTCGTTTTTTTGTTTTTTTGTTTTTTTGTTTTAGAGATGCCCTCAACTGATCACAGGGGAAAGAAGAAGAAAATGAATGTACTCATAGGTGTTTCGCAGTAGTTACATCGTTTTCCTGATAAGCCTTTAAGCTTTTGGGTTATTTTTCTTGGGTTTTTTTGGTTTTTTCCTCCCTCCCTCAGCCTCCCCTGCACTCACAGAGCCTCTCAGAGCGAGCCCATTTACTCGCCCCGTTGTCAACGCATCTGGACATCTTGTCAAAACAATATAATTTTACTTTGTAACTTTCTGACACCGGTATTTATTGCACCTGTCTCTGCTCATGATTTATGACTTGTCTGGTGAGTATTACTCCACAGCCCCGAGTTTACAATACCAGATAAGTGAAGCATTTGAAGTCCCGAATGGGCTGCAGATTTGGAGATGGGGATTTGTCTCCCCTCCTCCTCCAAAAAAAAAAAAGGAAATTAAGATGAGCGTTTTCGACCATTTTTCTGGGTGGTAGGAATCAAGAGCATCAAAAGTTCTTTGAAAAGGGGAAGGGAAAAAAAAAGAATAATGGTGTTGTGTCTGTTAAGAGTGAAATGATTTGCTTTGCAGAGGAGGGGGTTGTTTTAATTAATCAAAATCTGATTATCTGGGCAGCATTTTAACACCCAGGGCTGTGTCAGTGCTGAGGATATCAGTGTTATGGAAATTCAGAAGTAACCATCAGCCTGACATTCTGAATTATTATTTGTAATGCACTTTTTGGGACAAAATTCACTCCTACTTAACACTGAAACACTGGGGCCAAATATATAAAATCTAAACTTCACCTGCCTGAGCAACCCCACTGAACAAACTGGGTTTATTCACTCACAGGCGAGTGAAGGAGAAGCTGTTGTAGATGTGAGTTTAAATATTTGATACAAGCCACAACTTTACCTTGTAAAAAAACCCATTTTGCTCTTCTCCTTTCCTTTCAGAAAACCTAAATTTGGGCCCTTAATAATTTGACAATATCCCTAAAATATTTTTGAAAGGAATTTATTATTATTCTATTATTATTCTATTATTATTCTATTATTATTCTATTATTATTTATTATTATTATTTATTATTCTATTCCTGTTAAAGCGGTGCTTTCACATTTGCCAGATTTTAAACCAAATCTGCACCTCCTCCCTTGTCCAGGTCCTTTTCCAATCTGATTCCATTGCAGAAGGAACACAAAAGCTTTGGCACAGTTTGGTTGTTTCCACGGGAGCCATGGAAAACCCAATTCCATCAAACCCTTCCCGTTAATCCCATCCAAGCCAAAGCAGCCTGTACAAGTGGGAATGTCAGGGAAAATTGTTCTGTAAACATTTACATTTGTCCAAATTTCCTTGGATTCAAAAGATCCTGGACAGGGTTTGTTGTTCCAAATGGGGATTTGTATCAGGGAAATTCCCTGTGATAGGAATTGGGGGAAAATCAGGAACTTTAAGCTCTGGAGGGAAAACTCCTCAGTGGGATTTCTCTCAGTGGGATTCCCTAGCTGATCCTGTGATAGGAATCGGGTGGAAATCATGGAGTGTGAGCTCTGGAGGGAAAACTCCTTGGGATTTCTCTCAGTGGGATTCCCTGGCTGATCATCTGATAAAAACTGTGTGGAAATCAGGAGCTTCAAGCTCTGGGCAGCTCTAGAAGCAAAACCCAGATTATATATATATATATATATATATATATTTTTTTTTTTTTCCCAAACATTTTTCATTATTCAAGTGAATGAAACAGAAAATTCCTATTTTTTTTTTTTTTTTTTCTTTTCTCAGGATTCATGGCAGATGCTTTTCTGTAACTCCTGCCTGCTGGAGTTATGGAAAAATAATAAGAATAAATAATAAATAATAAAATAATGAGAATATCATGGAAAAAAGAGAAAATCCTCGCTGGCCAAGGCTGGGGCTTCCCAAAGCAAAGCCCCCGGGTCCGTGGCCGCCTCTCCTGCCCCAAACCCGGCACATTCCCGGCTCCTTTGATGGATTGCCAAGGGAAACACCGGGAGGCATCGGCTGTGCTGCTGCCGTGGCCATGCAGGAGCAGATTTCCATCAACGGACCCGAACAAAAGCCTGGATTCAGGGGCTTGGGTGCTCCTGGGCTTTAGCAGGAGCTCAGAAATGGGGAATTTACTCCGGAGCTGGCTGAGAAATTCCAAATCCTGGTTCCTTCAGGGAAGAAGGCACAAAGGCACAGCCCTGCTTTTTTCCTTTTTTTTTTTTTTTTTTTTTTTTTTTTTTTTTTTTTTTTTAATTTTTTTAAATTCTTCCTTGCCCTTTAAAATGGGAAATACCAAGTCTGGCTCTAAGAGCCAGCTGTAATTAATGGCTAATTTGCAGATTATGACATCCTGAATTCGTATAGATTCATGTGGATGTTCATTATAAATTCCTGAATGTAGGATCAGGGGATCCGTTTGGATTCTCCCCTCACCGAAATTGCTGCTTTAAAACACAGCAAAAATCTCTCATAAGTTCTGACTTTTGCCCTCTCAGAGCACAGTCTGTACACAAAGCTGATTAAATTGATATTTGTTACGTGTTAAATGATGTGTTTTTATCATCTGAGAGCCTCCTTTGTGCTTGGAAGGGCTGAAATACAGAAGATTTTGACAGAGAAAATAGAAGAGGGAGATTTCCAAAATCTCCTCATTCCAGCTGTTGCACACAGAATTGTGAATTCATTTCTATTTCAATTTTCAGCAGTTTGACTCAGTCTTCGAGGTCTCTTCCAACTAAATTATTCCATGATTTCTGAGTCAACCTATTCCAAAACACTTCCAGATTTGTTTTCCACTCACAATCACAATTTTATGGGGCAATTTCTTGTGTTTGGGCTGATGTGAAGCTCTCCTTGCAAGCCAGAAGTGATGCAGGTCTAAAAGCTGAACTTTGGGGTTTTATGGCTGAATTTTCCTTTTGAGTGATGTGCACGGGACTACTGCATTTAGAAAGAAAAACTAACATTTGATTATCTTACCAAGCCCTGAAGGCAGAGTGAAAATGAAGTAAAAATAAGAAACTTCCAGATTGTTTACAGATTTCCATCCAACTAGAAATACATTTTCAGTCACTTAGAGCAATTCAATTACACATCCTGATAAACAAGCAGGAATTAAGTGAAATTTTATACAAAGTTTAAATGAAACTCAGCTCTCTTCGAGCCTGTCTTGGGAGACTTGGTGAAACACCACCCACTAATGGCTCTTTATGTTCTGAAAATTAAGAAGTTCTCATCTCGAAGTCACAAAGAATTTGGGTTTCTGTTTAATTACTGCAAAGATGGGACAGAAATACTGAATTTTTGTTCACTGTTGTTTGACCAAGCCCACCATCCCTGACCTTCTGGGATAAATTGGAATGAACACGTTCCCAACAGGTCAAGGTGGTAACAACCAGCAGTGGGAAATGACAGAAAATTTCAACCTTTAGTCCTGAAGAGAGGCTGAGCTGTTCCATGGACGAGTTATTCCAGGATTCTGCACCCGAGTTTTTAATCCTTCCTTGAAGCAGATGCCAGTGGATATTGATAGAGCTCCTGGCAGAGTTCTCCTGCTCTCCCTGTGTTATCACCGGGACGGGGAAAGGATTCCAACCCGGAATGCTCACGGTGTTCAAGCAGATGGAATTTACTGTGATCCTCAGCAGGGCTGGGCTGGATCCAGCGCACGAGGCCTGGTGGAGCTCTCACTGCAGAACCTCCAGGCCCCCATCTGGAGCTGGCAGCTGCTGCTGGACACATCTGGCTGCTCTGAAAGCCCCCACCGGGCTGGGCAGTGAAATCCAGCTGTTCTGAGGGCCCGGGAGCTCGGGATGGGGTCTGGGAGGGAGAACACGGGGCAAGCCCAAGACGTTTTGGGGCTGGTCTCTTGATGAGCTGGCTGTCAGGAGGGGATTCTGGTTCCACTCTCACCCTCTTCCAGGTAGGATAAATTATTCAAGCCCACAGCCCTTCCATTTCTCCTGGAGATAATGAGCACAAGTCAATTCTTCCCATAAAAACCGGGGGAAAATCACATTTCTGCTCGTGCTTTACCAACCCAACCCTCGGGTTGCCAAGCCCGTGACATCACCACTGGCAACATCCAAGGCTCCAGATTAGAAGTAGCCCAATGACATCACCCTGCCCGTGTCTATCTAACAGATGGTTTCTGTATATTGTGTAATTTTAGATCATTATTCATGCTTTGGGTCGGTATAATTCAGGAAGTGCAAAAATTGCCAAGAAAAATTGACCTGGAGCTAGTTCAAAGCGACTCAATAATTTTATTGATTAGACTCCTTAGCTTTCATTTTGCAGCAGAGCCATCATGAATCATCGATACACAACAATATCTGAATCACTTCTCCTCGAGCTGAGCTAAGTGCTCCAAAACAAGGTGAGCTTTGAAGGCCTCCGAGCTGCTGGAAAACAAGATAGCCCAGATGATTTGCTGGCCAGCCCTGAAAAGGGGCCAGGAGCTATTTACTGAGGCAAGTGGTTTGTTTGAACTGGAGTTTTATTTATTTTCATATTTTACTTGTTGACTTCATCTCCTCCTCCAGCTCAAAGGACGTGTTTGGAGCAACGCGGGCCAGGAAGGGCCTTGTGAGAGGCCTCAGCAGGCACAGCCCCAGCACTGAGAGAAAGCCCCAAATCCTGGTGGAGGAAGGGGGGAAAAAATATAAAAAGAAGGGGGTAAAAAGTGCTGGGGAGGGTTTTTTGTTCAGGAGGTTGAAGGGGAAGGGAAGCTCCGTGTGAGGAATCCGCGGGGGCTCGGGTGAACGCATCTGCCAGAGGCTCCTGAGCACCCCGGGGCGCCTCCGGGGTGGAAAAGTTCCCTTGGGATCCACCCCAAAATCAGCTTGAATCAGGGATTTGAGAAAACCTTGAAAATCGGGCTTTTTCTGAAGAGAGAACTTCAGAAAATGCAGGATTTTCTCTCAGGTTACTCCACCAACAACTCCCAGGGGTCTTCTGCCTCCTAAACAGGTCCTCTTTTAAATCTCTTTTCCTCCTTCCTGATTTCAACAGCCAAACAAGAAATCTTGGGTGATCACACTGTAATTCTGTTTTCTTTCAAAGCTCCTGCATTAGGTACTTTCCCTCGAGCACTTCCAGGCTGGATCACATCCCTGTCTGAACATCCCACTTCAGGGAGGGGGGAGAAGCCAGCTGACATTTTCCTTATCAGTTCTGAGAGGATTTTTGCAGTATTTAATGCGGTGCAGGGAGGAGACAGCCTGGATTTGGAGGAGGATGGCCACAGATAAGGAGCTTCCCGTGGCTCTCTTCGCCAAACCTCAGAACACACTGAGGATTATTTGCTTTATTTAACCTCCCCCTGTCATTTTCCTGCTCTTAAAGGAGAAAATCATGCTTGGAAAAAATCAAAGGTGGTGTTATGGGTGCTCCAGACATCCCTAAATTTGCTGTTCCTAAGGAATCTGGGGAAGCTTTAGGGAAGATGCTGCTGCCCAGCTCTCCAGCAGTGACCCCTGCACTGGAGCAGAGATGGATTGGCTGGAGCCAGGGGGGAGCACTCTGTCTCCCAAATCCCTGGGTGAAAGTTGCTTTTTCCTGCCAGCCGGGGATTGATTGAGTCATCACAGGTCAGCGGCGGCTGTGGGTAAATATTTCCTTGGAAGACGTCAGCCTTTGGAAAACAGCACAATAAATCCCAGCCCTCTGGGCTCAGTCAGACCAAGCAGGACCTCCCCAGGTCCAACTTGGGGGGCAGGAGGGTTTGTGGCATCCAAACTGACCCCAAAACTTGGAGACAAAAGGAAAATGTATCCGATTCATTTTCCCATGTTCATCTCCCAAGGTGTTTGGAATTCTGGTTTGTTTTTCCCCTGGGATTTCCTTATCCCCACAAACTGCTCCTCAGTGCCTGGAACATTCCAGATTCACCTTCACCTTTCCAGGAGGGTCAAGGTGGAGGCCACCAGCTTTGTACCTGGATTAATGCAGGGAACTAAAGGTGGTCCCCAAGCCTTGGCAAGGACCTGCATCATCACCCTGGTGCCTAATTAAAGGATTTGGGTGTAGACTGTCAACATCCAGAATATTCCCTGCAGAATTCCCATTAAAATCCTGCTGATTCCACCAAGAAATTACAATCCGCATGGAAATGCAGAATTATTAATTATGACAGAGGGAAATATTCTTGTGGAGGGTGTTGCCATTCATAGCTGGGCAGGAAGAAGCTTTGGAAGATGATTCCCCCTTCAAATTCCTCCAATTAACCCCAATATTCTCTATCAAGCCTGGTTACAGAGTGAAAAATAAGATGAAATGTTGTTTTTCTAGACCTATTTATTTTGCTGGTTAATGGATTAAAATAGCTGCCAGCTGTGCAAAGTTCTCATTATGTTCATTACTCATAATGCTCCTCACAATGAGATGATTAATTCCACACACTTGCAAGCCCTTCAGTGAATGCTGTTGATTAAGCAATTATGTTAATCCACTTGTGTTTGTTTTCTCACTGCTCTGGTGATGGTTGGGCCCAATTTCTTGGCTGAATTATTCCATGTAGGCTCTCAGAGCTTTGCTATAATTTGCAAAGGCCAAATCCACCCTCCACGAACGATGTGAAGGTGAAAATTGCAGATTCATTGCCTCTGGTTCAGTTTGGGCTGCTAAGAAAAGGGCAGGACTTTTTGATTCCTTCTGGTTTTGGCCACTGCCTGGACAGGAGCAACATCAATTTTCTGTCTGCTTCAAGCCTGAGAAATTCAGGCCTGATAGAATTGCATCTTTCCATTGAAATTGTGTTTTCTTTTATTGATATTCAGTAGCTGATCTGATGTTTTATTTCCATGATTGGTAACAAAATGAGTTTTGGAAGTGTCAAACAGATGGATATTCAAATTTTGTGCCTCAGAGTCAAACTCTCGACATATGCAGGACGAATGGCAGCAGCACAACATGAGAAATGGAGAATTATTCCCCTGATTTTAGATTTAATCACGAGTTTCATATAAAGCAGCAGCTGACTAGATAAGGGAAGCACATTCTCCTGCTTTTGGATGAAATATTTTCATCAGTAGCAAAACCAGGGAAATCCTGTGGTGGGAGAAGCACGAAGTGAATTTTAAGAGTCTTTGCTGGACGGGGCAGTGGCTCTCTGAGTATATTTGTGCTTTAGCTACAGAATAAATTTCCAGGGGGCCAGAAATATTTGCAAGAGGCCAGAAACCTCCTGCCCAACCCGCCCAGCTCCCTGGGTGTCCGAGGAAGCAGCAGCATCCCTTGGAATCCTCGTTTATGGTTCCGCCAGCGCGGCGGAACGGGAAGGGAAGGGGAGGAAAGACGGGTCCCAGCCCTACCCCGACAGACTAAACACAACCCCAGTGCCCAGTCCTTGCCAAAATTCAGGAATAAAACACACGGGAAGCACCAACAGACCCAGCAGAGTGGCCAAACCCAAAGTGCAAAATATTAACAAAGCCAAACCTGCACAAAAGTTGCTGCCCTGAGAGATCTCTGTTGAATTTTGAGTCCCTTGTTAATCAAAAATATAAGGAAGGTTATAAATACAGAGAAATGATGTTTAGTGATATCCTCCCAAAGGCTTCCTACTTTTACAATTTTTCACAGAATCTCAGAATATTCTGAGCTGATCCAAGTCCCAATCCTTGCCCTGGGCAGATTTTTATCCTCAATTTCTGTATCTGACGTGCCCATTCACAACACCCTCCCCGATATTCTCTGAGCAGGGGCCATCCCTGACCTCAGTTTTATTTTGGGGGGTCCAGTTTGGGAGCAGCAGCTCGTAAAAGACCCCAAATGAGGCTGAGCTCCTGCAGCCCCGCTCGATATTTCATGCGCCGGTCGCTGCCGCGCTGACGGCTCGCCTGCAATGTGGCCTCTGTCTGCTTTATGATGTACATTCCTGGTGAGTGTTGGGCAGATTGATCCCATTCTGGGCTCCAGATTGGAAAACAGATGTGTGGGGTGGGGGAAAAAAAGAAATGTGCAGGGAAAAGGTGCAAAAAAAAAAAAATCCAGAGTCCCTGAGAAAAAGCCTTGGAGAGGGATGGTTTAGGATGGTCAGAAAGGGTTGAAACACCACAAAAACATCACCAAAATTCCTGACAAAAGGACAGCAGCAGTTGCTGAATGAGCCCAAATCCAGGAGTGAAAACTCAGGGACGTGAATAAATTTTTAAGGAAGGAGAAAGTTCTCAAGGCCTCGTTGTCTTCAAGTCAAGAGCAGCTGTTCCAGCCAAATAGAGATTATTTCTCTTGGTAAGAGGTTACAGAGTGGATTTTAATCTTCTTGATGTCAAACTGCACAACCAAGC
Source organism: Prinia subflava (assembly GCF_021018805.1). Classification (NCBI taxonomy): domain Eukaryota; kingdom Metazoa; phylum Chordata; class Aves; order Passeriformes; family Cisticolidae; genus Prinia; species Prinia subflava. The sequence continues at coordinate 13,051,825 of NC_086258.1, forward strand.
ATCACCTTCTGGGTTTAAATCTATCCATAAACACATCTAAATAGATTTTCTATTCATCTATCACAAAAATGACACTGGCTGGGTGGTTTCATTAAAAAGGAGCAGCCTTTCCATAAGACTGCATCGAGAAGAAGAAACTTCTTCCTTTTTCTGTAAATATTCCTGTTGGAAATTAAAAAGAATAAATGAATAAATTTAAAAATTAATATATAATAAATTTAATAAATAAATTTAAAAGAATAAAGCCTAAAGGACTGCTGGCAGCCACAGGAAAATCTGTAGCTCTGCTCTTTCCAATTTCTCCTGAAAATGGCATTTTCTGGCTTTTTTCAGAAGGCGTTTTCTGGCATCCCAGTTTAGAGGTAAAGCACAGACCACAATCACTTTGATTTCCTTCATCTTTCCCCCCTCTCCATGGGACGAGGATCCTGGATTTGGGATTACATTGGGTTTTTCACAACTGCTCCAAGGCACAGAAGGCACCGAGTGCTTTACAGGGCGGTTCAGCACAGTGTGGAATTTGCCCTTAATATTCACCCACACCTTCGATGAATTCCCATATTTGAGTTTAATCCCAGCTTTTAAAGCCAGGCTTGTTTTGATTCACTCATGCTTTAAACTCAACATTCTCTTTTTTTTGGGGGAAGATCGAGTTGAATCTCTTAGAAGGGACAAAAAGAGCTCAGAATTCCCTTTTTTTTCCTCCCAAAAACCCGTGCTAAAATTCTGGAGGCAGCTGTTCCTGCCAGCCCAGGCTGCCATCAAGTTCAAGGAGGAGGAGATTGCTGTAATGTAACTGAAGAAATCCTGGAAATCCCGGCGGGCACCCCAAGGTGTTGAAGGGGGGTCAGGGAGCACGGGACACATGAAAAGGCTTTTTTTTTTTTTTAATTTTTTTTTTTTTATTTTGCAGCTGGTTCCTTTCTCCTATCGACTGTACAAAGGCAGAGGGGAGGGAGAGGGGCTGGAGTCTGAAAGGGCCACGCTTTCCATCCATGTTCAGGAAACCAGGGAGACAAAAGGCACCCAGCAGCAGCCACATGGCGAGAGGGCTTTGGAAAACAGCCCCTTCCTCTGCTGCTTCCTCAGGAGCCCAGCATCCCTCTCCCCGTCTGTTTTTCCAAGGAAATAATTAAAGATGTGGATAAAAAACCCCCAAAAAAAACCAAAACAAAAGGCTGACCCTTCCTTTTTTTTTATATTATTTTTTTATTATTATTTTTAACCCTTTTTTTTTTAATCCCCTGCTTGCCCACTGCAAGGGAAATCATTTTCATCCCCCTCCCTCCTTCCGCTGCCGGGAGCAGGGATTGCTTTACATCCCAGAAGAAGGGAATGCTTAAAGGAAAACCTCTGGCAGTATTATGGATGGAAGTGCAAGGAGATGGTTTTATCAGGAGGCTTCAAGGCTATTATTGTCCAAATAAACACTTGCTTTGCCAGACATGATCTACAGCTGCTGCACGGGGACCCCCGGCTTCCATCTGAATTTCAATCTCCCTGCCTCCATCTCCTCCTGGCCTTTCCCACTTTCTGCAGCCCTGAATAGCCCACTGTGCTGGATTACTTCACTTTTTCCATCTTAACAGGCTTCACCAGGCTCCCGACTTCCTGCCCACCACCCTGCTCCCCACTTCGGCTGCCTTTGGGAGGCTTTAACACCTTTGGGGGTTGGATTTTTTTTTGGTTTTTTCCACTTCCAGGGACAGGATGCTCCCCCAGATTTCGCTATCGGGATGCAGGATGTCCCTGCTGCCCAGAGCTGGGGTCCCAGGGGATGCACAGCTCATCTCCCTGCACAGGCAAACTGAGCAAAGCAAGAAGCAACTCAGACAAACTTTTTGGAAAGCTGCTGAATCTTTATCAATTTTTTTTTTTGCTTTCCTACACCCACATCATTCTCCAGGCTCACAAACAGCCCCACAAGAGACAAAGGACAGGAAATGTTCCAGCGGCATCACTCCAGGATCCATTAAAAAACGTGGAGCTTCACCCAACAATCAATTCTGAGGATTCTTAAGGCTGGAACTGCAGGAGAACAGCAAGAACAAGCATTTCTAGACAGCTTTAGGTGATTTTAAATCCAGATGTTAACCCCTATCACAAATTCAGAATTTTTTTTTTTTATTTCTAGGATTTAATCTCAAGAGCAACCAAGCTTGAACAGCAAATCTTGTATCCTCAGGCCAGGGTTTCTAATCTTTTTTCCCTAAATTCTGTATATTTTTTCTCCACCAGGAGGGCTCAGATTTTTGCCCAAAGTAGGAACTCTCAGTGGAAGTTTGTCCCTCATTCTTGCATTCACCCTCAGATAATTTGATGTGCTGCTTGTGGGCTAATTAGTGGCTCAGCACCCTCCTGTTGTGGCACCGTGGTCCTGCAGATGGATAATGAATCTGGCTGGGTTTTTTATTTGTTCTGATTCCATTTTTTACAAATATATTCCTGGGATTCTGTGATGTCCAAGAGTTTATAACACTTTGTAAGAGGCCAGTTTTCTGTCTTTTTATTATTAATAATAATAATAATAATAATTTAGAGCGCTGCAATTATTGATAAATGCGTTTAATCATCTTCCAGCCCCAAATTTCACTGATTTGTTTGCAGATTCCTCCAGAGCTGCCAGCACTGGGGGACACTTGTGGCACTCCTGGAGGGGATCCTCGGCTCATCCCTGCCTGTTTTCCCAGGAAATTTGATTAATTAGTGGCTCAATGGAGTGGCACCATGGTCCTGCAGATGGGATAATAAAACTGGCTGGGTTTTTTATTTGTTCTGATTCTGTTTTATACAAATATATTCCTGGGATTCTGTGATGTGCCTGACTTTATAACACCCTGTAAGGGGCCAGTTTGATGTCCTTTCATTAAAAATAATAACTTAGAGCATTGAAATCATTGATAAATGCATTTGGTCAACTTCCAGCCCCAAATTCTGGTGATTTATTTGTAGATCCCTCTCTTAGGGGGTCATAAATAATTTGGCTTTGCTGTTTTTTTGGTAAATACCAACAGTAGGGTTCTCCTGATGATGATAATTAATTCTTAAATTATTGATTGCCAAGAACATAAGGGAAAATCCCCACAATGTTTTCATCCCTGTTGCTGTTTCTCAATCTCTCTGCAATAATCAGGTTCTATCTACATAAAATATATCAATATATCTATGATGTAGTTAAAGCGGGGAAGAATTTTCCTCTTTTAAACCTTATTTAGATGGATACTTTCATCATTGCATCTTTTCCTGTGTTATCTTGGCTCTGTTTTATCATCTTGACTCTTCTCGGTCCATTTTGGCAGCAGAACCATCTTGAAAACCCCGGGTTTGACCCAAAAACCCCCGGGTTTGACCCAAAAACGCCCGGGTTTGACCCAAAAACCTCGGGTTTGACCCAAAAACCTCGGGTTTGACCCAAAAACTCCGTGTCTGACCCAAACCCTGCAGTGAGCTCCATCAGATAAGGAGTCTCCGTGTACCTGTGTGGTCTGGTGCCACAGGAACGCTTGGAAATGGCAAATCAGATGGAATTACACGATCCTTATCTTCTTCCCCTACAGAGGGCACAAGCTGCTGACTTGGAACTTGCTTGAAGTGCAGGGAAATGGGGAAAAAAAGAGATTTTTTTCAGTGAGTTTGCAGGAGCTGGAGGAGATATTAGCAAGGGGCCCTAACCTGGTTATTAGCTATGCACAACTATTGTTTATTTTTGCACAGGAACTAAAGGGGAAACCATCTCTGCTTATTTTGCTTTACTTAACTAAAGAAATTGTATCGCTTTTGGAAAGGGTTAAATAATTTCCTCCTTGCCTGCACTCCTCAGGCTCCCCTTGCCCGTGTGGGAGCGTGCAGGAGGTTCCCCACTAACCACAGCTCTGTTTTCCAAAAGGAAATTAAAGTGAAATACATCAGCCAGGCTGGGGCTTCGCACTTCAGAGACCTGTAAAGAGCATCAGGAATTGATGGTCACTTTAACTGCCCCCAGCTTCTCCTCCAGACAGGAGCTCCGGGTTTTACTGGGCTTGATGGGACAATATCTCCCTCCCCGTGACTTCATTTGGGTCGTGCTGAAATTCCCATTAAAGCAGGGTCGTTAATATTTCATTAAAGTGCCTCTGATGGCAGCTCCTGCTAATCTACGGGAACGCCATCCCCTTCCCACGGGGGGATCCCACGTGGGATGGGAAAGGTGTGTGAGGAATTCCGTGTTCTCCTCAGTGCTGAGTTCTTTCTCTCCTTAAAGGGTGAAATTTTCTTGCTGGTTCCTTGGTGTTTTTTTTGTACAATTAATATTTTCAGATCATGGAAGAGCTGGAAACTCTGATTTTTAAAATATTTTAAATACTGCGAAAGAAAATATGTCTTGGCCAGGGCAGGGAATGAAAAGATGGTCATTTCTGCAGAGGATTTAGAGTTCCTTCTGGAATGCAGGAGGAAAATGGGCAGGGAAATGGGAATCATTCAATCCCAGCATGGTTCAAGCTGGAAAAGGTCTCTGAGACTGGGCTTAGATAAGACACCAACTTTGGGTCAAACCCGGGGTTTTTGGGTCAAACCTGAAGTTTTCAAGATGGTTCTGCTGCCAAAACGGGCTGAGAAGAGCCAAGATGATAAAACAGAGTCAAGATAACGCAGCAGAAGATGTAATGATGAGAATATCCAGGATGACCAAGCCCAATCACCAACCAGCACCACCCCCACCATCACCACCGAGCCCTGTCCCCGAGTGCCACTCACACATTTCTGAGCACTTCCAGGGCTGGTGACTCCACACATCCCTTCCCATGCAGGAATTTCCCTGATTTCCAGTCCAGACCTCTCCTGGCACACCCTGAGGCCGTTTCCTCTCCTCCTGCTGCTGCTGAGGCTCTGGAACCAGGGGCAGAGGTAACTCCAGCCAGGGGGAGCCTTTGGAATTCCCTGAGTGCCAAACCCAGGGAGCCCTGACACTGCCCAGCACCTCCGGCTGGGTTTCCAGGGTTTATCTTTGGAATCAGGGGGCTCTCCTGGGTGAAAGGAGAACTCTCATTATGAGCTTAGCAAATTAAACTGTTTGTGTCTCCAGAAGGAAACAGCCCCAAGCCCCAGCGCCTGGTGGGCGATCAGGTTCCGCAGGGCTCTGGCACAGGCAGCCCGACCTGCAGCAATCCACGGCATCAGAGCATAATTTAGGTTGGAAAAGACCTTCAGAGGTCACTGAGGGCAACCATAAATCAAACACGGCCCAGTGCCACCAAACCAGGCCCTGTTGTCGCAGGAACCCGACCCAGGCCGGCAAACCGAGGCTCCCAGGAACGTCACTTCTCAAAAATCCTGTCCCATTCCTGGAAAAACTGTGGGGCAATGAGCTGAAAAATATCTGTAAACATGTTTTTAAATGTTTTAAATGTTTTTAAATGTTCTCAGAGTGCAGTGGGCATCCAGGTGGGAATAGGACGGGTTGAGGAGGTGTCACATCCACCATGAGAGGAGGGATGCTCCTCACACACCGCCCTGGGGGAAATAAAACTGTTTTAAAATAAAAGTTGAACCTGAGACACTCCAGGGCCTTCCAGCCCCACCCCAGGAGCCTCAGGCGGCCTCGGAGTGGGAGCTGTGTTTTTGTGGAAGGATATTTCCCAATGTTGGGGTTGTCAGCTTTCATTTCTCCCCTGGCCTGGACGCACGAGTTGTCCCAGGAATTTGTGTGACTGACAGATGTCCAACCCTAAGGGAGCCCCGTGGATCTCCCCAGCTGTGAGACTGGGAATTCCCTGCACTACCGCACGGCAAAAATTCCATAATAATGAAATGAAGTGAGCAAATTCCTTCCAAAAAAACTTGAGGCGAGAAATCCCTGTGTTTTAACACGAAATATTTCATCCTTAAAACTTGTTTCTGTTGTTGTTTAGTCAAACTTTTGGGGTCTAAACCTGTTTTCATTGCAGTATTAAATATTAATCAATTAACTCCTTTTTTCATGGAAATATCTGCTTTTCTATTATTAGAAATGGCAATAACAATAATAAAAATAATTATAACAATAATAACAGTAATAACAGTAATAATAACAGTAATTTCTTTTTTCTGTCCTTTTTTTCCACCTTTCTTTTCTTTCTTTCCTTCTTTTTTTCTCCTCCTTATTTTTCCTTTTTTTTCCCCTTCTTTTTTTTTTCCTTCTTTTTTTTCAAAAGCCAGCAGGATAAAATACCAGCCTGTACCCAAGGCCTGGCTGCTATATTTAACTCAGACAAACACGTAACAAATCACTATTCTGCAGAAAGAAGGCACACCTCAGAGCTTGGATTTTTTTTTTCCCCCTTTTTTTTTTTCTCACTCTTCAGACCTGGACGTAGAGACCACAACCCTCTAAATAATCCTCCAGAAATAAACCAATGAAATGTTCCCTCTGACAACAGACACAGCATTATACCTGCAGCTGGTAAATGTTTCCACAGCCCAACCACCTTTCCTTCTCGTTTCCAGTAAAAATTTGCTCCCAGGGGGATGGAGGCAGCAGTTGGATTTTAATTACTTTTCTGCAATAACGTGGAACGGAGAGTTGCAATTTTATTTATTTAATTTAATTTTTTTTTTTTAACGCTGCTGATGGATTCTCATTTTTTTTCTCTTTTTGGAAGAGGAGGGCTGGCAGCAAAGGCAGATGCCCTGTGGAGAACCATCCCTGGTGTCTCTCAGTCCCTCATTTTTTGCCCGTCCCTGCAGTGCAGAGACACGGAATATTGGGAATTCAGTGAAGATCCCAGGGAATTTCGCAGCACTGCAGTGAAGCTCAATGGTTACAGCCCCTTCCTTCCCTGGAACCCAAACTCCAGGAGCCAGGAAATCTGGGAATTTCATGGCAGTGTCCAGGCTGGACAGGGCTCGGAGCAGTGGGAATCCCTGCCATGGGATGAGTTGGAATTTAAGGTCCTTCCCCACCCAAACCATTCCATTCCTCTGTGATTCCATGGTTTGATCCATGGTTTTTCCAGGGCCATGGAATTCTCTCCAAGGTCTCTTCCAGCCCAAGCCATTCCCTGGTTCCACGTGGGGAAAGCTGCCCAGCCCTGGGGAGGTTTTGGGGTGGAACTGGAGGGTGCTGCAGAGGGAAATTCAGGTTTTGAGGGCAAAGAACCTCAGTGCATCCTTGAACCCCCCTGGATTTAATGGATGAAAATTCTTCTCCATGGATTTCAGGAGAAAAGTGCAGGGGACCCAACTAATGCTGGATTTCCTGACAGGAGCCTTGTCCCAGCCCTGCTGCCTGGGAGCAGAAATCCTGATTTCCAGGGGAGAGGAATCCCCTCAGTGCTGAACTGCCCCGGCGTCTGAGGGTGTTTGGGAATGAAACAACTCCAAAATTCAAAATTTGGGGAATTTCCTTCAATCCCTTTTTCCCTCCCTGAGCAGAGCAGGTTCTCTGCAGCTCCGAGGGAGAGCCCCTGGCTGTGATTCCAAAGCTCCTTGGGAATCCCACCTGACTCGCAGTTATCTCTGAGGGACATCCAGCACAGGGATTTCTTTTTCCTCAACAAGATTGGTTTGTCTCCCACCCATAGCTCAGCCTTTTGCAAGGAATTTTGCTGGATTTATTTTATTTTATTTTATTTTATTTTATTTTATTTTAATTTTTTAATTTTTTAATTTTATTTTTTTTTATTTTGCTGGAATTCCCTCCTTTTCCTGCACTCACTGCTCTGCTCTGCCCTCAGGAACCTCAGGGGGCCTCTCCTTCAATCCAGAGCATTTTCCTGGAGAAATTGGGGTTTTTATCATTTCATCCCCCTCACTCCTGGCATATCGAGGGCTCTTTTTAGATCTGATTCCTGCTATCAGGCTTTACATCCTCGTTTTATCCCTGCAATGGGATAAAATGCATTAAACCCCCTGCTGGCTTTGGGCAGGAGGGTATTTATTTAAGCAAGCTGAGTTCCATATTTTGGTTGAATAATTACGACCTTTTTCTCTTGCATCCATTTACTGAACCCTATTATTTTCTGCCACTGAAGCCCAAAAAAGTATTTACACAGCTCAGCGCTCCTCGGGCTAAACACGGATGGGATGCTCAATCAGGGGAATCAGTGCAAAAATCCTTGATTTTTCCTTTTCTCAATGATTTTTGAATCAAGACTAAATAGAGCTGGAAGGGCTGAGGGGAGCAGAGAGATTTTTCTTGTCCTTAATGCGCAGAAAGTTTGGATCTCTTCCTGAATCCAGGGGAAAGGACCAGAAGTAGGAACATACTTTGGTTTGCAGTTTATTTTTCTCTGCTTTCCCTGCCCTAATCCAAACAAACCCAACCTTTTCTTTGATTGGTGCTGGTCCATGCAGGGATGGGATTTCTCTGGAATCTCCCTGCTGGATGTGGGTGGTTCCCAGAAAAATCAGGAGATGCTGGGGTGAATCCTAGTCCTGGCCACTCATTTCCTATCCAGGCTTCTTAAACAACAAAGCATCATTTTCGATTTCCATTGAAAAGTGATAATTTAATTATCTGTTGGTCCCTGAAGCTGCTGTTGGATCTTGAGGGAGGCAAAATCCCACAATGAAATTTAAAAATGTGGGATATTAGTCCTGGAGGGAGGATCCCTTGATGTGGCTTGGGGGAAGCAGTGTGTGAACCCAGAGAAATCTGAATTCCAAACAGGGATTATGATAATTTCTCTCCTGCACTTCTGGTGGCTTTCCCTAGGTCCTGTCAGGTTCCAGTTGGGAAATGGAGGGAAATCCCTGCCTCAACCAAATGAGCTATAAATATTTCTGTTCCCACCCCTCTGCAAATCAGGATGGTGTTTAAATGAGATTATTTAAGATTTTGATTACCTTGATTACACTTTTCTGATTGTGATGTCAAGAATCGAGTGCTGCTGCTGCTGCTAAAACTTTAAAACCCTCTAAAAATATAGAAGTACCTTCCAGAAATACAACTTTTCTTTTTTATTTCCTTTTTAACTTTTCCTGTGTTGTTCCTGAAGCCCTTAACCAGGGATTGGAGGTGCCCTCACATGGCGCTGTCTGTGTTCCACTGGAATTATCCCTTATAAACTGAATTATGTGACACTGGAGTACATGAAGCCACTGATATCTATTTCTTTAATTTCTTTTTATTTAATATAGATCATTTATCAATGCAAATTTTAGGTGACAACATTGACCAAACTTCCAGAGGAGGCTGTGAAATGGATTCCAGGTCCAAAGCTGGGGCATGAAACATCAATTAAATATTTCAGATTAGTTTTTCCACGGCCTCTCATTAACACCCAGCCACAAGAGGTGTTTTCCACCCAGCCCCGTGTGTCAGGAGCTCCTTTGAGGTGTGGGCAAGGACAGCAGCACATTTGCATCCTTGGATTTTTTGGTTTTTTTCCCTCTGGTTCCTCTTTTTCCTGTTTTTGCACCTGACTGAGCAGCCTGGGCTCTGGAATGTTCCCTGCCAGGGCAGGGGATGGAATTGGGATGGGCTTTGGGGTCCCTTCCAGCCCAAACCATCCCGGGATTTTACAGTCCTGGGTGTCTAGTCCATGCTCCAAACCCTTTCCAGGTGTACACCCCAAGAATTCAGATTATCAGGGAATCAGAGGGGTGGGGAACCTCTCCCAGCACCACTGGGGGCTGTTGTTTCCTTTTTTATTGATCCTTTTTTCCCCAGTGCCATAAGGATCAGGAACATTTATGGCTTCATTCCACAAAGCTTGAATTATTCCAGGGGAGAGGGAAGGGCTGGTAATTAGGAGCTTTTTCCCTCTCCCATCATCAGTTGGGATGGGAGTTTGTAATTAGGGCTCACAATTAGGAGCTTTTTGCCCTCTCCCATCATCAGTTTTCCATGGAATGATGGATTGGATTGGGTTGGGATCATCTCACCCTCCCCTTTCCACAACCCCAGCGTGCTCCAGCCTGGCCTGGGACAATCCCAGGGATGGAACAGCCCCGGCCCCTCTGGAAATCCCATCCCAGCTCCTCTGGGAATCCAATCCCATCCCAGCCCCTCTGGAAATCCCATCCCAGCTCCTCTGGGAATCCAATCCCATCCCAGCTCCTCTGGGAATCCCATCCCATCCCATCCCCTCTGGGAATCCCATCCCATCCCATCCCCTCTGGGAATCCCATCCCATCCCAGCTCCTCTGGGAATCCCATCCCAGCCCCTCTGGGAATCCCATCCCAGCTCCTCTGGGAATCCCATCCCATCCCCTCTGGGAATCCCATCCCAGCTCCTCTGGGAATCCCATCCCAGCCCCTCTGGGAATCCCATCCCATCCCAGCTCCTCTGGGAATCCCATCCCAGCCCCTCTGGGAATCCCATCCCAGCCCCTCTGGGAATCCCATCCCAGCCCTTCTGGGAATCCCATCCCAGCTCCTCTGGGAATCCCATCCCAGCCCCTCTGGGAATCCCATCCCAGCCCCTCTGGGAATTCCATCCCAGCCCCTCTGGGAATCCCATCCCATCCCAGCTCCTCTGGGAATCCCATCCCAGCCCCTCTGGGAATCCAATCCCATCCCAGCCCCTCTGGGAATCCCATCCCAGCTCCTCTGGGAATCCCATCCCAGCCCCTCTGGGAATCCAATCCCATCCCAGCCCCTCTGGGAATCCCATCCCAGCTCCTCTGGGAATCCCATCCCAGCCCCTCTGGGAATCCCATCCCATCCCAGTTCCTCTGGGAATCCCATCCCATCCCAGCTCCTCTGGGAATCCCATCCCAGCCCCTCTGGGAATCCCATCCCAGCTCCTCTGGGAATCCCATCCCATCCCAGCTCCTCTGGAATCCCATCCCAGCTCCTCTGGGAATCCCATCCCATCCCAGCTCCTCTGGGAATCCCATCCCATCCCCTCTGGGAATCCCATCCCATCCCAGCTCCTCTGGAATCCCATCCCAGCTCCTCTGGGAATCCCATCCCAGCCCCTCTGGCAATCCCATCCCATCCCAGCCCCTCTGGGAATCCCACCCCAGCCCCTCTCCACCCTCCCAGGGCAGGATTTCTCCCATCTCCCCATCCCCTGGCAGAGGGACTCCATCCCCCACATCCCCACATCTCCATAAACATATAAATACTCCTTGGGTTTGCCCAAGCTCTTAAAAATGTTCTGCATCTGCTGCAAGAAGCCACATTTCCCACCCTCTGCAGAGAAAACATTTTAATATGAGATCAAATATTTGCCTTGTCCAATGCAAGATGTAATTACATTCGCTCCAACGCTCTTACACCCGGCAAAGAAACCAGAGTTAGGGGGGAAAAAATAATATTTCAAAGGTGTTTTCATGTCTGTCCTGGGAGGGGGGAAAAGTGTAGGGGGGGGAATTTTCCCTAAATAGAAGGATCTGCTTCTTTTTATGAAATAGACCTGAAATTTCTGATGCCACAGCTCAAATCCTGTAATTATTAAAGCAGAGTTTACAAAGTTTTTCACCTCCTTAGCACACCTGGGGTTAGTGGAGCAGCTTTTTCGCTCAGGACTGAAACACTTTTTTTAGAGAAAACAGCCCCAAAATAGAGGAGTGAAGGTTCTGGGTGCTGTGTGATCCCTCCAGAGCCCACCTGGGTGTTGGGTTTGTTCACAAATCATTTCAAGCACGTGGGGGATGAACCTTGCTGAGGACAGGGTGGGGGCTGTAACGAGGCCAAGGAATTGGGTTTAGCCAACTCAACGAGATCAGAGAGGAAGAATCCATTGAAAAAGTCAATTGTCCCATTTTTATCTTCATTTTGGCTTCAATTTATTGGTTTTATGCTGTTCCCCAGTGGGCTGAAAAGCTTCTTCAAGAGGATATTTCACTCCCTTTGTGTGAGATGCCAGCACAGGGGGCCTCACCTGCACTGGCTTCAACCTCTCTCCTCTGGTTAAAAAGATAAATCAGAAATCTGCCACTGATTTCAACAACCTTCATCCACCCCACACTGAATTTTAGAGCCTGACATTGTTGTGATATAACCAAGCTTTTGTTTGAAAATTACAGAAATTCAGCCCCTGAGATTTTCTGCTGGGAACTTTTTTCTTTCCCCAGTTTCAAATCTTGTGATGCCTTTTTAGCTCCCCTTTAATTTCTCAACATTTAGAACTCTCTACACCCCCTGACTCTGCTTTCAGGACATTCAATATCCCAGTGAGTGCATCCTTTGTGGATTTTAGAGGTTTCTAAATCTCTATTATGCCCTGCCAAAATGTTATTAGTTAAAAAAGACCCCTCTCAACAAGAAGGGACATCAAACTATTTGGGTTTGCCAGGATGTTTGTGACATTCCCCAATTCCAGTTTAGAAATTCAGGAAGGTTTTACGATTCTCCTTTAATTGTACCCTGATTAAAATTTCCATTTTTCAGCTCTTTTTTTAATGGTGAGAGAAACTCATCTCTTTTCTTGAGGAGAGAAAATCTGGATTCTTACTTTGGGACATTGATAAATCACTTAGGCAGAAAGTGTTTGACCTTTAGAGACGATCAAATTAAGACAGCTCTGCCTGCAAGTGCCCTGTTCAGATTTTCTCTCTTGATTCATTCATAGATAAATTTACTTTAAACACTTCTTAGTTTTCCTCCCTCCCCCTGCCAGCTTTGCAAGGCTTCACTCATTCATTTTGAAAAACATTTATTCAGAGGAGCCAGGCTCTCTTTTCACTCCGAGCTGGCCTTTTGCTCATTTTCTCACTTGGTAATTTTCACAGTCCTAACATGAGGTACATTTTTATAGCAAAATCACTTCATCTCCCAAAGCTCCATCTGCCTTCCCAGGCTCTCCAGATTTGCTTTCTCCCCTCGAGATAAAATGTAAAATGTTCATTTATTTTCTTTCCAAGCTCCCGTTCTCATGTCCCTCCTGGGGAGTTCTTTGCCTTCTCCATTGTTGGATTTCTGACCCAATCCAGGGGTTCTGCACTTGTCCCTCCCCTGTTTCCAAGTTATCCCCAACTTCTCCAATCTTTCTGACAACTCCTGAACTTCTGAGACTTTTTTACATAAAATTTTAGATGGGGATTTTTAATTTTTAAACATAAAGCGAGTTTTTTATTTATAACTCTCTCATCTCTTTAATTTTCACGTGTCTCAAGTTGAGATGTGTCCAGACCCACGAAAAATCTCCAACTTTGGATTTTCAGCCCTGCAGTGAGCCTGGATGGGCCATGGACAGCAGAGATCCCCTGCAGGGAGGATGGGTCCTGGAAGGGATAAAGAAAACACCTTCCCAGCTGGTTTAACAGCTGGTTATAAATACAAACTCTTGGTTGTATCTTGCATTTCAACCCGAGACAGCAGCAAAGGGGAGATGAGAGGTGCCCTCCATGGGCTGAGCGGCTCTGAGGGGCTTTGCAATATTGGCAGAAAATGCAAATCATTTTCCAGCATGAGACACGTCTGAGGGAGATGCTGACAGAGATGGGAGGGTTTGGGCTGATGCCACTCAAATCCAGCAGGATGCCATTCCCAAACCTCCTGCCCTTTCCTCGAGGCCTTTGGCTGTTGCTCCCCTGGCCTGACGCTCTGACTTTTCCCACTGCTGGCATTTGTTCCGTGGGTGTAATTTGGAGCTGGAGAGCCTTGAAAACATTTAGCTGGTGGAAGTAAATTGCTCGGAGCACTGTGAAAATATCGTTGAGACCGTGTGGTTTTTAAACTCCTTTTCACTGCACTGTGCTCCTGAATTATTTCCAGCTGCCTCCAGATGCTCCTCGCTGCCTTGTAGGAAATGTGCAGATCCTGCCCCAGTCAGGTGCTGATTGTGGGCTTGGAGATAACAAGAGAGCTCCCAAAGCTCTGCTGTGAGCTGTTATTAGTGGTATTCATTAATTAATTATCATTTTGTGTAGGGAGATGGATTTACTTGGGTTTATCTGAGGTTTATTTCAGAAATGCTGAGTGTCAGAGCACGGATAAAGTTATTTTCTGCTTTATCTCTGAATCAGGGGAGGTTTCCAGGTGACTTTGGAGGTTTTTCCCATGCAGCACACACAGAGTTCTGCTGAAACTCCCCGTGGAACAGGCAGATGAATTTGGGGCTGATGCAAATCCAGAGTTCTCCAAGCTGGGGATGCTCCATCCCTTCAGGAAGCTGCTGCCCCATTAATCCTGTCCTGTCCTGGCTGCTGACAAAGCTGAACAGGAGCCACGGAAAAGAATAAAATTCCCTCTGCTGACACCTGGGAAGTGCCACACAAACCCAGCCTTGCCTTGGCTCCCAGCAGCCAAACCCAGGGAGGATTTAGGCTCTGCCTCGGGGTATTTTAAGCTCAGAGCAGATTTTGTTTTGATGCATTTTCATGATAACCTGAAGGGAAAAACACGATGAGCTGAGGGTGTGAAGCGAGCAGGGTTAAATCACTTCAGTGGATGTCACCTCACCCTTTCCCCCATCCAAAATTTCTGCGTGTGAACTTATTCCCAGAAAACTCCTGTCAGTAAAAGTGTAGTGAGAATCCACCAGCTCTCCTTTGCTGCTGCTGTATTACCTCCAAAAATAGATTGTTTCTAACTTTTATGAGAGTTTAACTTGCCCTAGCTGGACGACAACGAGATGCCAATGATAATAGGAAAAGGGCTGCTAATTGATTTTAAATACTGGTGGTCTTGAGTGGTGCCAGGGTTGATGACAATGATCATATATTTCTGCAGCCCTTTTCATCCCAGAGCTCCTCACTGAACAACTTCCAAACTATTCCAAGAGAAGAGCAGCCAGACCCGGGCTAAAATACGGCAGGATGGTTTTCCAATTGAAACAGCAGCAGGAATAGTGGGAGAAGGGATTACTGAGGCTGGAATTTGTCCAGATTCCTCGGATTTACACACTTTAAACAATATTTTCTGGACTTTTAACTGCAGATAACCATCTGCAGTGCCTGTCTGCTGCTCTGCTCCCAGCTGAGTGTCAAAAATAGCCTGCCCAGGGTGATATTTTAGCAAGCAGAGCCTGCAGGGTATTAATAGATGGTGAAAGGCCCTGCTCTCCCCAAACCACTAAGGACAGGTTTGCAGTTCCAGGGGTTTTCAAGTGGTTGGAGTCCTCAGGACTTGTTTGTGCCATGGGAATTCTCAAACAGCCCTCCAAGACTGGCTCAGCCTCTTGGTCATCCCTTCCATTTTCTCAAAAACATTGAAAAGAAAAGAAAAGCCAAAAATATTGAAAATAAAAGGTGGCAGAGTTGTTTTCTTCAGGGTTTCTCAGTGTTTCCTCAGGGAATCGTTGTCCAGGGAATGCAGTTTGTGCAATCCTGGCTGTGGGGTGTTTGTAGGGATACACAGAGGGGGCTCAGCTCCCCTTTTCCTGCTCCTCTTTTCCTGCTGCCCTGGATTTGTGCCCTGCATGGGCGTCCCTGCCTTCCCCTGCACTTCGGTGGGACTGAGAATCCAAATTCCTGATCTCCCAAAGGCTGATTTTTCTCCAGCTGAGGGGAATTTTTTGCATTTCCTCCCTCCTGGTGGAGGGGTTGGTTTTCAGCAGAGTGGGGTCACTTCCCATCCTGGCACTGTGGCCTCACGGTGCCCGTGTGGGTTTGGAGAGCCCTGGTGGGATTTTAATTCCCAAAGATTGATCCCCTCATTCTGTTCACCCGCAGTGACCCCTTAATTCCAGTCACACCAGCACTGGGTGGCTCAAACCTGCACACCTCCCACCTTATCTAAATATGATTTTCATCAAATCCTTCCATTTTTTGCCAGGTTTTCTTTCTTGGATGGGAAAAATTCCCAGCACTCTCCACTGAATAACACAACACTGCTCTAGAACTGGGGAAAAGGTGTGGAATTGCACCAGGGCAGGTTTTAAATGGTGTAAAAAGGCAGAATTCCCTTGGTTTTTCTCTCCAGGCTCCCCAGTTATGGATTCCAGCCACACAATTCCCTCCACCTCCTCCTCATCATCATCTTCATCATCTTCATCTCATTCAAGCTGTCTCAGCCCATGGGTGTTGGGCAAACCCAACTCATTGGCCTTGTTACAGCCCCCAAGGTGTGACATTTTCACAGCCAGCTGAGGAGATCCCCTCAATCCCCTCTCCCAACACAATTCCCCACTGGGAGACAAAATAAATCCAACTGCACATCCCAAGGAATGGGAATCCACAGGAAACCTGGGCCTCCCCCCAGCACCACCCTCACGGGGGTTTGGGGATTTGGGACAGCAAAAAAAGAGCCACAGGCACTGCTTAAAAACGAAAAAAGTTGGCAAAATATTAGGTTGAGGTCAAATTTCATGGAATCATTGCTTGATTACAGAGTGTCCCATCTCCAGGCAGGCAGATTCCCTTTAGGAAAAGGTCCCAGTGAGCAGGAGGCTCCTCCACAGGGGCTGCTCCTCCTGTTTGTTTGGACAGCCCCTTATCTGCCTGCACAGCCCTGCCAGGACCTGGCCCCCTCCCAGGGCAGCTGTGACATCACCGCTGGCCACTCTGCTTCCGGAGGAGTTTAACCCCTGTCACAGCCACTTATCAATTCTCTGGCTCACCCTCGAAACTCCTGGGATGCCCAAATTTACTCCCCGTGGAAGAAAAATTGTGTTTTCCCTTCCCTGCTAAACAAATAATGAGCGGCCAAATGAATCTGTCAGGGCTGGCACCAAGCGAAAATTGGTAAATTCTGTGTGCCCCAGGATGCTGAGGGGTTAAAATCCTAGATAAAAACATTAAATTCTGTGTGCCCCAGGATGCTGAGGGGTTAAAATCCTGAATAAAAATTGTTAAATTCTGTGTGCCCCAGGATGCTGAGGGGTTAAAATCCTAAATAAAAACATTAAATTCTGTGTTCCCCAGGATGCTGAGGGTTTAAAATGCTAAATAAAAATGTTGAATTCTGTGTTCTCCAGGATGCTTAGGGGTTAAAATGATAAATAAAAATGTTAAATTTTGTGTTTTCCAGGATGCTGAGGGGTTAAAATCCTAGATAAAAACATTAAATTCTGTGTGCCCCAGGATGCTGAGTGTTTAAAATCCTGAATAAAAATATTAAATTCTGTGTGGTCCAAGATGCTCCAATCTTCATCCATGTGTGGACCCGAAGGATTGCACTGTGAATTAGGGATCCTCAGTGGGAGGGATAAATCGGGGCACAAAACTCAAGATTTGAGCAAATTCTCTCTGTTTCAACCAAGATTTCTCATGAATTACCACCAAAAGTCTCCTGGTGGAGCAGGAATTATCCTGTCCCCAACCTTTCATGAAACAGCTCCCCTGCAAAACCCAAGCAGCAACTCCCAACACCCCGAAAGGACCAGAAGAACGAAATATTTCAGTGAAAAAATGGGAAGAGTGGCCCGGGAGGATGCACTGATCCCCTCTGTGAGCTGAAATATTGAGCAGAGGATGGAGCCCAGGGGCAGAGCGTGGCTGTGTCTGGGAGCAGCCAGTGTGGCCCCCCCGGCCCAGCCTGCAGCTTTGCTGTCATTAATAAAGCCCAAAAAGCCAGAGGTGGGGCCACATGTGGTGTCAATACGCTTTAATTAAGTGTAATAATTCCCCTTTTCCTGAGGTGGACGTGCTAAGGCAGATTTCTCTGCGGAGATTTATGTCCTGGATGAGGATTTCTGGGCTGTCCCCTCGCACTGTGCAGAGCAACAGTGCCCTCTTTGGGAACACGGGGATCCTGCAGGGATCCTGCAGGGATTGGGCAGGAATTCTGCAGGGATCCTGCAGGGATTGTGCAGGGATTGTGCAGGGATCCTGCAGGAATTCTGCAGGGATTCTGCAGGGATTGTGCAGGGATTGTGCAGGAATTCTGCAGGAATTCTGCAGGAATTCTGCAGGGATTGTGCAGGGATTCTGCAGGAATTCTGCAGGAATTCTGCAGGGATTGTGCAGGGATCCTGCAGGGATTTTGCAGGGATTCTGCAGGAATTCTGCAGGGATCCTGCAGGGATTGTGCAGGAATTTTGCAGGAATTCTGCAGGAATTCTGCAGGGATTCTGCAGGGATTCTGCAGGAATTCTGCAGAGATTCTGCAGGGATTCTGCAGGGATCCTGCAGGGATTGTGCAGGGATTCTGCAGGGATTCTGCAGGAATTCTGCAGAGATTCTGCAGGGATTCTGCAGGGATCCTGCAGGGATTGTGCAGGGATTCTGCAGGAATTCTGCAGGGATTCTGCAGGAATTCTGCAGGGATTCTGCAGGGATCCTGCAGGGATTGTGCAGGAATTCTGCAGGGATTCTGCAGGGATTCTGCAGGGATCCTGCAGGGATTGTGCAGGAATTCTGCAGGAATTCTGCAGGAATTCTGCAGGGATCGTGCAGGGATTGTGCAGGAATTCTGCAGGGATTGTGCAGGAATTCTGCAGGGATTGTGCAGGGATTCTGCAGGGATTCTGCAGGGATTCTGCAGGGATTCTGCAGGAATTCTGCAGGAATTCTGCAGGGATTCTGCAGGAATTCTGCAGGGATTCTGCAGGGATTCTGCAGGAATTCTGCAGGAATTCTGCAGGAATTCTGCAGGGATTCTGCAGGGATTGTGCAGGGATTCTGCAGGAATTCTGCAGAGATTCTGCAGGGATTCTGCAGGGATTCTGCAGGGATTCTGCAGGGATTCTGCAGGGATTCTGCAGGGATCCTGCAGGGATTCTGCAGAGATTCTGCAGGGATTGTGCAGGGATTGTGCAGGAATCCTGCAGGAATTCTGCAGGACAGGGCTCCGAGCGCTCCCACACGTCCACTTCCCACAGGGGTTTGTAGTTTTGCTCCCCCTGGAGCAAAGACCCTTTTCACTCTGAGCTCCTTCACGTAGAAAACAAACGTAAGAAAGCTTCAGAGGGGCTTCTGCAGATTCCTAATTTCATTTCTCACACCTCGCTGAAGCTCCCTGTCGATTTAGGACAGCCCTGTCTGCATCCAAATCTTACCAGACACGCTGGAGAGTTTGTTCTCCCACCCAAAAGATTATTTCTGAGCCTGACCCAGCCTGATGCCCTCAAATCCAAACATCCCAGGTCAGGTGAAATCCCAGCTTTCCTTGGTGGCTGGAAGGGGAGAGGAGGTGCCGGCAACTTGCAAATCCTGCTACAATTTGAATTCTCTCCCTGGATGGTTCATATTTTAACCATTCCGTGGCTCTTTTCCCAAATCCTGGTCTCAGTCCATGTCCTGAAGTTCTCCTGAGTTCCAGGGGAGCTGGGGGAGCTTGGCCCTGCCTGTCCCAGGGGCTGAGCTCCATCCTTGCTGTGGATTTTGGCTACGCTGAGCAGCACTTCGTTTCTTTTTTATTTAGGTTATTTCTAAACAAATCAGAACTCCCATGCCAGGAGTTTGCACAGCCTTTGACATCCAAAAAAAACCCCTTTCACAAGCAGTCAGGGCACTGTGATCACTCACACCAGAACAAAAACCATGATGATGTGTCCTGGACACCTCTATTTAAATCGAGGATGCTCCCCCAGCCCCTGGGTTATCCCAGCTCCGTGCAGAGATTTGTTCCATGAGAACAGCAGAGTGTTAAAATTGCCTTCCCCAAATCACCCCCAAATCTCTGCGCTCTCAAGGACGGGTCCTTGCAAGAGAAAGCAATAATCAAGAGGAATCCAGCCAGCTATGGCTCAGATTTTATAATGTTTCCCCGCTGTTATTTTCACCACAGGCTATTTTCTATTCCTCACCTCTTCTTTTTTATTTTTTTTTCCCCTCCATCAAGTTGCTCTTTAAGGTCACATCTGTTGGGGGCTCATAATGATTTTTATCACAACTTTGCAGAGAAGGGAAGCTCTCGGATGCAAAGGGAGCTGCAGTGAGACAGGTTTGTGTCAGGGGGGACTTCTCTCCCTCCTGAGGCATTTTCTCAGCTCCAATATTTCTCAGATATTTTACTGTCCAAGAAAAGCCTCATCTGAGTGTAAAAATGTGGACGGCAGAGCAAAAATTTATCTGCAAAATTCCTGTTCTTAAAGGGGGTTTATATGAAAAATGGGGGGAAACTTTTAGCAGGGTCTAAGACAAGGAGTAATGGTTTTAAATGAAATTGGGATAGATTTAGACCGGATATAAAGAAGAACAGTTTAAAATGGGGGTGGTGAAACACGAGCAGAGGTTGCTCAGAGAGGTGGTGGATGCTCCATCCCTGGGAATGTTCCAGGTCAGGGTGGAGCTTTGAGCAACGTGGTTTAGTGGAAGATGTTCTTGGGGTGGGACTCGGTGGCCTTTAAAGGTCACTTCCAACCCGAAATGCTCCACGAATCCATGGAAATTCTACTGCAGGAGATCTTCTCCCATCCCAGTGTCTTTCCATCTTATTTTGGGCACACTTTTGCCTTGGGGCTTTGAGGGACTCTTGCTTGTCTCTCCACCAGCTACACAAAACCAGCCCAGCCCTGCTTTTCTCTGTCCTTTTTTTGCTTTTTCTGTTCCCTGTGATCCCCACAGAAATTGCTACCGAACCATAAATCCACCATTCTAAATCCATTTTGTACCGAGGCAAACGACGTCAGAAAGAGCAAAGCAAGAGATTTCCAGGTTATTCCTGTCCCGGGCAATGTGGGGAAGATCAAATTGTACAAGAAATTCTGGCAGCTGACTTTTGGGAGCTGCACTGGGAGCTCCATCAGTCATGTTCAGCCTCCTGCGGGTGCATTTTTCAATTGATATCCCTTAAATAACCTTAATTACGTGTACGTTCGAGTGCCTCATCCAGCGGGGAAAATTGAGGAAGACACTTATTAAAAAGAGGCACCAGCACATGTGGTATTATTTTTACAGCCATCCCGTGTGTTGATATAAAGTATTACATTTGAGTCAAACCTCATTTGGGTGAGCAGTTGAAGTGAAAGCCGAGCTGCTCCGCGTCGTGGCCGCCCAATTAGCGCGGTGATTAGCCCGGGCTAATATCAACAGAGCCAGGCCCGGGGCAATGTGACAGTTACATCACCACAGGCTCCCGGCCGCTTCCCGAGGCTTCCTGCCTCCAATCCTGGAGAGCTGCAGCCTCCAGAGGATCCCTGAGGAAAAGGAGAAATCGAGGTTGAGGAGAAGCCAGCGAACGTTGTCTGGCGGAGGCCGAACGTTTGTGCTGATATTTCCCCCTCACTATTTCCCAGCGTTTCTTCCCAATTTTCCAATGTTTTTCCCCAGTTTCCCAACGTTTTTCCTGCACATCTGATCTGTTGCTCTCAGCCACTCCTGCTGGAAAGGCTGATGAGAAATTGTTTATTTTCATGGAGGTTTTGCTCGACCTTGAACGCCAGGTCCTGCTCGAGCTACTGAATAGCGGTTTATGCCGACGAGACCTTTGCAGAGCAGCCTTGAAGGTGCACAGGGATATTTATTTGTTTTATTTTTCAAAAAAATAAAGCTGTTTAAATTCCCAGTCATTAGCAGAACACGCTTGTTGCTTCCGCAGAGGGTTTACAAATAAATAAGTTCTTTTCAGAGTCCCCGTCCTTGTTGATCATCTGCGGTTTGGGACTTCTCTCCCTTTCCCCTCTCAAATACTGCCAGGAAACCAAAGCTGGCTCTGTCTTTATCAACCCCTGGACAGGAAAGTTTATTTTCTTTATTTTTTTATGCTTTGCTGTAAGTTGATATCAGTCTTGAATATTTTCACCCTCTCCTTCCATCCCGTTTTGAACTTTTTTCCGCAGCCTCCATGGCTGCCCTTCCAATGGGTTTATAAATCCGTGGGATCTTCTGAAGATTTTTGGTTTAAAAAGAGAAGTAGGGCAGAATTGTGATTTAGATGTGTTTGAACATCCAGAATTTCTAATATCTAGAAATTTGTACAGATAACTAATTAACTGAAATTAATAATTTGAATTTTCTACATGTGTTCTAGTCAATGTTTTTATGGACGCTCACCTCTATCACTCACAGTGGAATCTTTGCTTTTTCCCCCACGTACAAAACACCTTTTTAAACATAGAATATATTTAATTCAAGAAGAAATTCTTCCTTTTCTCCACCCCCAAAGGCCTCCTCTGCGGGACATCCTTTGGTGAGACAGGAAGCCAAGAACTCAACCTGCATTCACGGCATGGAATGGCCAAAAATCACTTGAAACCCACCAAATAATTTTGTTTAGAGAGTTACTGAGTGTGTTTCACTGCCAGGCATCATTCCCCATTATCCTGGAAATGCCCAGGAGTGGATTTTTTTTCCCCCCTCCCAGCCTCAAGCTGACTTTGACTGAAACCCTTCCATGAGGGGAGTTTGTAACAAGCGCGACGAGGTTCAAACACATCCCCCTTCATTTCCTCTCATTTTATGCAATGTAAATAAATCCTCCGTGGGGCTGGGAGGCTACTGGAAGGCTCGGAATGCCGCTCATGTGTTCTAAATAAGGCACTCCCAAAAAAAGCCATGCCTGCAGGCTGAGGAAGGGGATTGTCAGTGGTGGAGGAGAAAGGTCGAGGGGTGCAAGTGGGCTTTTTCCTGCACTGCTCCGAGGGGGATAAACAGCAGGGCAAGAAATGCTCTGCCCAAATAAAACAAAGCAAAAGGAGGAGGAAAATCCATGGCTCTGCTGGGGGGTGGCTGGTTTGGCTAAACCCAACTGCTCCCTGGAATTGCAGGGCTTGGTTTAACAAGAGAGGTGCTTTTCTCTGGTGGAACTCCTGCTTCTCCTGCTCCTGCTGCCCTCCAAGAGCACCAAATTGTGTTTTGTTGCCCACACCAACGTGGAAATGGTTGAAAATGGGGCTGGAGGCTGCTTTCACAGGATTAAACCTGTTCCTTTCACTCCTAAACTGTTGGAAAACCTCCCTGCAAACAAGAATAGGCAGTTGAAAGTGGTTTACTTGCAACCGCAGTAAAAACCAACTGCACTCAACACAGCAAAGATGTTTTCATTTAATCCGATGCATTTCAGGTCTAAAATTCAGCCCTTGGAGTCTCCCTTTGTCCACATAACTGGTTCAGACACCCAGATTTGGGGGATTGGAATACATGTCAGTTTTCCTCAGTTATAATCTGGTCTCCAGTTGAAGGGCAAAATAAGAATAAATACAAAATATAAATTGGAGAGAAATTACTCACAGGAATATTACCCCCATGACAAATAAGCCTTCCCCTCATGCACTCAAACTGGCAAAATTAAGCTCAAAAAGGTTAAAAAAAAATCTAAAGATGTCAAACAAAATGTTTAACCCAGCAGAATGGTGTCTCTTGTCTATTCCCAAATTGTTTAATGTAAGGCACAGCCTGCCTTTAATTTTAGTTTTTTTGGCCGGCTGCAAGAATTTTAAAGAGATCCTAATGATCCCTAAATCACAGATAACTGGAGCTCGAAACCCCCAGCTCTGCTCTCCTCATAATGTCATCCCTCGCCAGCTCTCTGTCGGGAGTGATTTTCAGTCAATTTGATCTTCAATAAATAACAGCCTGGGTAAACAGGTGAACTCACAGCAGAATAATCCTCCCAGCCCTGCCCCAACCCTCCCAGCCCCAGGGCCAGCAGGAGGGACACTTATGGGATTGGCAGCCCCTCCAGCGGGGTCCACTGCACTTTTCCAAGGGCTTAAATAGCCCTCAAGTGTGATTTTTATCCTCTAAAACATCCTAAAATATGACCACATCCTAAATGCATTAAAGATTGTTCCAGGGCCCCTGCGGTTAAATGGAAGAACCAATATCCTTGAGTAGCTCTACAAATAGGAAAAGAAAACGACATCAAATGTATGTGCTGGTGAATAAAGGGATGGGGATATTTTACTTGGGGTTGAGGGAAGAATAGGGGATGTCTTGCCAATATTCAGGTTAAGTTCTTGCTGTGGTTTGGGGCAGAAAAAGGATAATGAGGACTGATCAAAATGAGCCAGAAAGGATCATGCAACGCCTTAATTCCTGAGGCTCTTGAGGAGCAAGACAGACAGATAAACAGGCAGGCTCCTGCTTCCCTCAAGGCTGCTCTTTGTCAAATTTACACCAAGCTTTTTATCTGACGAGAGCTTAAATTGGCCTTTAAGTTTCCCTCGCTGCAGATTCCACCCTGAGGAACATTTGCTGTGATTTCCTCGGAGTGTCCCACTGAAATAACTCATTTTTCCCTAATAGCTCTGCGAGCTCGAGGTCCATCCTGTTCACACTGGAGTTCCAGAGAAGTCCTCGTGGAGGGAAAAGATTAATAGAGGCAGCTGATGCTTTCAGGCAGGTTCAGCTGACTTCAAATCAGACACAGAGAGAAGGTTTTATAGGCTCATTCTTTTCTCTAGATATCCCTTCAGTGTAAATACATTTCACCTCATTTTCGACTTCATGTCACTGCGTTCCACTTAATGTCATTGCGTTTGACGTGAAGAGCTGTTTCTAATTAGGGATTTATGAAACTAATCAGCCCAGCCAGGTAAAATCCAGTCCAAAGGAGCAAACTGGGCCTGTCTGTCTGGAGGAGTCTCTGGACTCTCTGCTCTGTCAAACCCTGTAGGATGTCAAACCCTCCCGAGCAGCTGAGTGGAACCAGATGTGCCCAGGCCTTGTCCAGCGCTGCCTTCCACGTGGATGGAGCAGGTGTTTGGAGATTTCCAGAGCTCAAGCTGGAAATCCTGGCCTGGTTCTGCCTCCTCAGAGCCTTCCAGACAATGTGGCTGGAGGAGAGAGTGAGGCTGGTTCCCACTCAGCGCTGGAGGGCTGCAGGTCGCACTTCACTCTCCTTCCCACCTCATATTCCTTTCAGGACTTTTTCCCCTTTTTTTTTTTGGGCTGAGGCCCAGCAATTTGCTGAGCAAGGCGTCCAACGCAGCAGTGGGACACGGTCCAGTGCAGTGGGTGGCTGCAGAGTACTGGGGAGAAATTTGAACTGGCCTCGTTAATACAAGAGTCCTGAAGCCAGCTATAAAATCCTTTTTTTTTATGTCTTAAAATTCCTTCCCTCGTTTTGTCAGAAATTCTGAAATTCGCTCCCAAGTTTGATTTTGCTGGTGTCACCCTGCGAGTCGAAATTTTGGTTTATTAAGTTCTTTTTGACCCGCCCTTTAATTGCCATTCCTGAGCTGTGCAGCACATCTGAACACCTTGGAATCCTTTTTGGGCATAGAACCAGAAGATTTGACATCCACTGGAAAAAGAAATTTGTAATTTCTTGAGTTTATCCTGGGCTGAAATTGTTCAGCAGGAGAAAATCACAAAGTTAACAGAGGTAAAATAACTGTGACTGTAATAATTCATCCCTAGATCATGAATTCAGTTTTAAACCACAGTCCTTTGAATGACTTCATGAAAAATGGGATTTCAGTTCTTTCTAGGAGTTTATTTGCAGTGTATTACTGTATTTAATACTGAAATGCATCTGAAGGAATGGTTAATGAGGCAAAATATGGTGCTGGATATCAAATACATGACAGAAAATTAAAATGTATCATAATTCAAATGAGACTGGCAAAAGAATGAATTGATTTCTTTATATAGACCTGCTCTTTTAAACCTGAGGCATTGATTTTCCCATCAGTTCCATTGGAGGTGGATGTAATTTAAAAATGTCAAAGCGTCTCCCTCCCCTCAGGCCTTTGCCAATATTTGCCCCTCAAATGAAAGTTTAGGAGGATTTGGAGGAAATGAAACATTCAGGAGAATTAGCCCAAGGCCTCCCTTCTCCTAAACCATAAATCCTGTTCGTGGAAGGCTTTCCCGGCCAAATTTGCCCAAATTTGGAGCTACTGGATCCCACTCTGGTTTTGACTCACTCCTCTGCTAGCACCAAGAACCCCACAATTCCTGGTGACCCAGATAAAAACTGCATTTATTTATTATTATTTTTTAAGAGTCTGCCTGAAAATTCCTTCTTTGCCCACCCGGATTTCCAGCAGCTCTTTGATTTGCTGCTCCTTCCTCTCCTCAGTGGCTTCACAATTCTCCTCCTCCTCCTCCCTGCTGCAAGAATCTGCTCCTCTGACTGAGGGAGAATTCCAAAACCCTGCACTGAGGCTTCCTCCATCCCTTCCAAAAGACTTCAACAGTCTCCTCTCTTTTTTTTCTTCTTTTTCTTTTTTTTTTCCTTATTTTTTCTCCTTTCCTTACATCATCCTCGTGGCTCCCATCCTTTCCCTCCAGATTCATTATGTAACCATGAATCTCTCTTCAAACACATCTGGGGACGGAGGCAGAAGGGGGTAATGGCTCTAACATCTGGCAGGATTATTTTGGTATTATCATTGCAGCTTCCTCCCGTTTCTCCTGCTTCCCTTTTGGCACTGAGGATGACAGGGAAATGTTTCCTTCCAGCTCCCTCCTGAGGGCTAAAAGAGGCTTTTTCCAGTGGGCAAAATGGAGAGGCCACGGCTGAGGAAGTGTTGGAGAAATATCAAAATATATCGAAATATCACAAAATATCAAGTGATGCCGTAATTTTTGTTGTTGATATCCTGGAATTCCCTGCCCTGTAGTCCCTAGAGGGGAGGCAGAGGAGGTGTTCCAGTGCCATCCACACTGCTTGGAGCCACCACCACGGAGCCAAATCCACCAGGGTCAGGTCCAAGGAAACGTCATTTAATAAATGAGGGAATGCTGAGATGGAAAATCCCCCAGCCCTGAACTCCTGGAGTGTTTGGGGGTTGGATTCAGTCCTGTAAGAGCAGGAACACTCCAGGTGCTCTGCGTGGATTCCTCCACGCCAAACCCACAGAAAATTGTCTGCATCAATCCTGATGATCCACTCGGATTTGTTTATTTTCAAATAAACTCTGCTGCCTGAGGAACTCTCACTGCTGACATCCCATAAGTTTTCTCCTGGTGGGATCTGAGATATTCCTCAACACAGCAGCAAACTCAACCCCCAGAACTGTCGGTGATCCTGTGTCCAGGCTCATTTCACCGTGCCAGAAACAGCTACGAATGGTTTATGGTGGGGTGGGTAATTAGGAGCTGTAACAACGGCACTTTTGGCCTGGTTGAGATCACAGAACTTGACCCACCAGGACTTTTTGGCCTCACTGGATAATTAATTTGCCACATGGCTCAGAAAACAACAAGCAGGGCTGCCCCTTCCCCTGCAGATCACAGCTTAGGGAGTGTCTGGGAAGTTCCTTCAGGATGGGCAGCTAAAGGCTGACAGAAGAGCAAATTTGAGTGCAAAACGATTCCAAAATGAAACCCCAAATTGTCCACGGCGTTCCCTGCAGGCAGCACTGCCTTCCTCGCAATAATTAGGAGTGCAGCAAAGAAAGGGGCTGATAAATTAGCCAGAGATCCACGAGGAGAAAGGCAGCCAGAGCCCAAGCCCTCCAAGACATATGTCTTTATTTACCCAAACATAAATCAAACCCAACAGGAACTCGTGCGAGTAAATCGGATCCCGCTTGTATGTTTTCCCTGACACATAAATCTGGCTGGGGCAGAATGGCATGAAAAATAGAGGAACCCAACTCCCAGGGGGACTCATCCTTCACGGAACCTGGACTGATCACTTACCCTGCTGGGCTCCGGCGCCCAGGGAATCCGGGATGTGCTGGGGGCCAGAGGGGCTGGATTGGGCTGTGTGTGCTACTGTGCATCCAGACTTTGGGAATGTCATTCCTGCTCCTGTCCTGCCTCTCCCAGGGCTCTGAGGGAAAAGCCAGCGGCTGTTTGGGTGTCAAACAGTGAAACACAAACAGGGGATCCTGGGGGCTGCAAGGGCTGGGGACACTGGGGAGGTGACAGCTTTTAATGGCTCAGCAAAGAGCAAACCCTGCATCATTTCTGGGTTTGAGGGGTGCTGGGGACACTGGGGAGGTGACAGCTTTTAATGGCTCAGCAAAGAGCAAACCCTGCATCGTTTCTGGGTTTGAGGGTTGTGCTGCTGCAGTGGAGAATCCAGGGATTTATGGCAAAGGTTGGGGTTGCAACCAACACCCAGCTGGCAGCTTCAGCAGAGCCAAATTTTCAAACTGTTGTTCCAGGAGCTGAGTCTGCCACGGTTTCATTAGGCTGTTATCCAGCTCTTCTGGGAATAAAAACCTCCTCAACAACAGCAAAAACCCTCTCCAAACCTGGATCATGTGGAGAGCCTGGTGTGCTGAAGCGATGGGGTTCAGCTTTATTTCCTGGTTCTGTCCCTGTCACCCTCTCAGGAGGCAAAGAGGGGACCAAGGGCTGATGTTTTCCATCCCCTGATGGAGTTCTGAGCCTGGGGAAGGTTCTGGGACAATTTTGGCAACAAAACCATGAGAAATCCAGAATGCCTCTGATGAAAGTAGAACGCTGACTGCTCCATTCTCAGCAGCCCATTTGTTTTGAGCCTCTGGGCCAAAGATGCAGCTCTTATTTCTGAAAAAATCAGAGTTACATCAAGTAAACCTTTGTCAATAGTTTTCAGGAGATTCTGGAGGGTTTATTGAGAGCCCTGAGTGTGGCTCAGAATGTCACAGATCCATGGCTGGGCTGGTTTAAAGAGATAAAAACTCCTCTCAGGCTGAGCTGACACTTTCACACAGCCCTGGGTGAGAGCTGAACCCAATCCTGTTTATCCTGTGCTGATTAAACACCCTCTGCCTCTGGGATTTGTGCAGCTCTTAAAATCCAACTTTTCATGCTCAGAGTTGTCTGGGGGACACCCCTGTCCCTGGATTTGGACATTTCCAGCCCTCCTGAGCTCCTGTTACCACGAGGGGAGGGGAATCCCTCTGGAGAGGGATTCATCCCACCTTGAAATCGGTGTCAGACATGGGGAAAGGATTGTTTCTCTGGATGCTCAACCAAATTATCACACACCAGCTCAGTCCAACCAAATTCCTGCTCACTTCTCCAAGTGCCACACCCAGCTCCCTCCGGGTGTCTGCTGCCCTCCCACCCAAACCCCTGGTGCTGCTCTCCAGGAAAAGTGGGCACCTGCCAGCAGAGAAATGTGAAAATTCACCCAACTCCACTGGACTTCCATGAGGGCTCCCCGTATTTCGCTGTCTGCCCATCTCTGTTACCTCAGATAAATCAGGTCAGGCAGGGAGTGTGGCCCATGTGCTAAAGCCATCAGGGGATGATGTCATGGCCAAAACGAGTCCTCTTTGAGGAGTTTAAAAGGTAATTGAAAGGTTATTTTTTTTAGAAGTTCACTGCATTTTTTTTTTTAATGGGAAGTAAATGAGATTCAGGTCATATTCAGGCAAGCTCAGGGTGAAGTCATGGGGTGAAGAGAGGGAAGATGGAGTTGAAGATTAATTTGATTAGGATTTCTTAAGATAATATTTGATTTTATGAGGGGTTTAAAAGCAGCAAGGTCCATTTACTAAATCTGAGCTGTTCATCAATTTTTTTTTTCAGGCTGCACAGAAAGGTGCAGAGCTTTGCTTGGAGTTAGATGGCCACAAGTGGAGAAAAATTAACACCAGTTACAATAAGAATCTGGAAACTGTTAACAGAAAAAAATGGATTTGATTAAAGGCAGAGTTGAAGATTCTCTGATTTCCCTGTGATTTCCTGAATTTTTGTAACATACCAACTTTTACCTGGGGTGAACGCTGCGAGTTTTAATTCTACTGCAACAAATAAATTGAAAAATCTACAGGAAGGAAACAATTCCTTGCCATACTCCTGGTTTCCAGGACAAAGGTACTGAAGGCAGAGATTGATTTATTTATCTTGTTGCTCTCAAATAAACTTGAAACTTTGACTGAAAGAGGAAATAATGTGGATTCAAAGGATAAAATCCCAGAATGGGCAGGCACAAATTCCTTCAAGGATAACCTCGAAGGAGGCAGGGTAAGATCCAGCTCCCAAGCCCTGGCTGAGGGTGTAGGACTTTGGAAATGTCCTACAAAAAAGGGAATTCTGAACTACAGAACCTCACCTGGGTTCTTGGGGAGTAATTGTTTTGATTTTGAGAATCAAACAGAATTCTGCAGGCTGTCCTAGCTCTGGGCAACCCCTCAGTGTCACATAAATTCAAAGATGAGGCAAAAAAGGAAGGGAAAAAAACCCTCCTGGGGTATTTTTCTGTTTGCAGTTTCTCAGTGCATCCCCAAGGGTGGCAGGGACATTAAATATCCATCACACCGTCCCAGGAATGTGTTTGTGCTGGAATTTGGGGGGTCCCAGCATCTCCCCTGGTGTCTGGCAGGGATCCCCGGGTGCCTGGAGTGGGGATCCTCTCCCTGATCTTTCCTTTAAAGCTGTGACAAGGGATGGGCAGCTGGAACCTGCAGGAACAACAACTGATCCTGGCTCCGAGGACAATTTGTGCCTCTTGCAACCTGCAAGGGCTTTCCCCAGTCAGGAAGAGCAAACAGGAGATTTCCAAGGGGAAAAAATAGGGAAAATTGGAGGGGAAAAGAAACGAATGAACCTCCCCAAAGCAGCCTGGCTTCTCTCCCTGCAGAGAGCCCCGGACCAGGGTGATGCCCACAGCAAAAAGGCTGAGGGGGATTTAAACCCAGTGGGTTTTCTCCTTAATTCACCACTTATTTGTGGCCCCCTGGCCCTGCTGGAGGTGCTGAGGTGGCTGTGACCCCCAGGCACGTTCTCTTCCAGCAGGAATGTTCCTGGTGCAGCTCCTGCTCCCTCCTCCTTCCCTGGACTTTGGCCGCCAGCCCAGCCCAGCCGTCATCCCAGAGTCACACAGACGTTGTTTTCCTCCCTCTCTTCCAGGAGCTTTCCTTGCCCTGCCACCTTATCAAAGGCTCAGTATTTAACCAGCTTAGGCTTGATCCAGCTTGTTTGGGCAGGCTTGGCCCCAGCCCAGCCCTGCAGGCAGCTCAGAGCAGAGCGAGCCCCAGGCTGGGGCTGGCATCTCCTCCAGCAGCACTGGGTGCAGGAGTGGCGTGTCCAGAGCCTATGGACAACCCCCTGGAACACTGGGATTCACCCCCAGACCCTCTGAGCCACGGCCCCACCTCCCTCACAGGGAAGGGTTTATTCCCAAATCCCAGCCAAGCCTAAGTGTGAAGCCATTCCCCTCATCCTGGCACTGCATGTCCTCATAAAATCTTATCAAATCTTATCAAATCTTATCAAATCTTTTCAAATCTTATCAAATCCTATAAAATCTTATCAAATCTCTCCCCATCTTTCTTTCAGGCTCTCTTCAGACCCCGGAAGGCCCTGATTGGGTCACCCCAAATCCTTCTCTTCTCCAGGTTGAATTTTGCTGTTGTGATCTCCTCAAGGGTGTTTGGATTCCCCATCCTCTGCTGCACACACATCCCATCACTGTGAATAACAATGCAATTATTAAGTAAATGTTTCTTTTTTGAAAGGAGATGGGGATATAATCTGTGAAAAGAAGAAGCTCCATCTCCCAAACCAGGAGCTGCATTCCTAAAGAAGCAATTCTTATTAATTCTCCCTCACCCACAGCACTGAGAAGCACCTGAATGTGGACAGAACAGCACTTTTCTCTCAGGTAAGAAAAAAAATCACCTAAAACTTAATTTATAGCATATTTTTCTTCAATCCATGATGGTCCAAATAGGCTTGGTCTTAATTCCTCTTAGGGCTGGGAAGGGAGTTCAGGAAAACAGCTGGATGTCTCCAGATTAAACATGGGTGGAAGTCTGCAGTGAATTGAGTTGGCCCTGGGACGGTTTTGCTCATCCTCGCTCCTGTGAAAATATTTGCAGTGTGACTTTGGGGCCAAGTGAGCACTGCCTGTGTTTGTCCATGGCCGTGAGGAATGTTTGGAGGAGAATTTTGGAAAAGGGCTCTGCATGGTGGGGATCAGTGTCATTTCAGCCTCGCCATAATTAAATACCAGCAGCAATCAGCAAACAACAACCAGAAAGTGAGCTTAGATAAAAAACGCCTCCAGAGAAAAAACAGCTACCACAAGGATTTATAACATTTGGAAAGTGCAAATCACACTTTTATCTCTTTTCCTCCACCTCCAAAAATGCTCCATGGGCTTGCAGG
Organism: Prinia subflava; assembly: GCF_021018805.1. Classification (NCBI taxonomy): domain Eukaryota; kingdom Metazoa; phylum Chordata; class Aves; order Passeriformes; family Cisticolidae; genus Prinia; species Prinia subflava. The sequence continues at coordinate 13,083,502 of NC_086258.1, forward strand.
ATTTCTCCTGCAGCAGCCTGTGGTGGGAAATGGGACTGATCAACTCTAGAAGTTTTTAGCAACCCAAATCCCATATTTAGGTGTCCAGGAAGCCCAAAAACTCTTTGGTGACTGTTGCACTGTGAGAATTCCTGGAGCATCTGCTGCCCAAGGAATTGGGATGCTCAGGGGTCTCTCCCTCCTGTGGGTTTGGCTCCCAGGAGGGCTGCAGGCAGCACTGAAGGATTTATTGTCGTGGGTGGGTGATGCTGTTCTTGTTCTTTGAGGGCAGAAACGCAGGGACAGGGGAAATCAAACCAGAAAAAAAATTAGGAAGGTGGAATGGGAAAGAAAGGAATAATTGGAATCCACGATTTGGGAAACAGCACAACGACAGGCAGAAATAAAGGAGGCCTGGAGCTTTGTAGGATTGTCTGAGCTCATTGGAGGAGCACCACCAGGAGCTTTGTGGCTCCAGGAATTCTCCTGCAGCTTTTGTTGTCTGTCCCAGCCCCTGGTGTGGGGATTTGTCCTGCTGGCAGCGCTGGCAGCCTTGGCAGAGGGATTCTTTCATCTGTGGGCCAGGCAGGGCACAGGGCAGTGCCCAGCCCTGCTGAAGGGTTTTCTCTTCCCAGCCGAGGAACAATTTATAGGTTAATCAATTGTTACCGTGTTCATTAACTGTTAAATGTTACCATGTTTGTTAATTGTAAAATGTTACCATGTTCTGTTTATTGTTAAATGTTACCATGTTCTGTTAATTGTTAAATGTGAATCATAATGTTGTTAATTACCCTATCAATAGTTCCTTACTTGTGTCCTTTTTGTTATTTGTTGGGTATTCTCTCTGCTGCTCCCCAAAATGGTGCACAATATGCAAATGAAGGGACGCTAAGGACACTGGGTGCTGCTCAGAGATAAAAAAACCCCTGAGATAATGAGCCAGGACAAAATCCAAGACTGGAAATGGCACCAGACTGGAGAGGACAAGACCATCAGCCAAAGGAACTCCACCATGTCGGCGTGAGCTCAACATTTCTCCATCTGCAGGACACCCCCAGACAAAGAGCCCAAAATTGGGGTTTGCAGGGACGGTTGTGAGGACAGCAGCCCCATCTCAGCTGCCACCTCCTCCCTGACATCACTGAGGGGAGCAGCACTGGTGTGCACAACCCCACGGGCCACACCCAGAGCTGAATTTTTAATAAAGACATTAAAAAAGAGCAGGTCTCCTTGCCCCTTTATTTCACCATGGACAGAGTGTAAGAAAGAGGCAAAAATCTGTCATTTCTCCTAGTGCAGCTCACAAGCAATCTGTGAGTTGCCGTATGAAGCTTTTGAGTATTTTGAGAAGTATTTTGAGTTTTGAGAATTTTGAGAAGTTCCTTGAACACAACAAAGCCTTTCCACACTAAGACACCGGCCCACGCGATTTTTGGGGCAGCCTGCTGTGCCACAAACCTTCCAGAACTCATCCAATGCCCCCCTCTCCTGGGATGGCCTGAGCAGAGCAGGGGCTCACCCCATCCCTGCCAGCACCTGTCCCATTGTCCCTTTCCCATGGACCACCCAGCTGAAAGCACCCTGGAATCCCAAAGTTTGCCATCTTTCCACATTGTTTGGGATTTGGGGTTGTGTTGGGGTTTTTTTCCTGATACAAATAAACTGTGACAGGCTCACATGGGGAGTGACTGAGTCAAATCAAACCCATTTTCGTGTTCCAGTATAAGCTGGCTGGACTCGTTTACACTAATTAGAACTAATTATGTGCCTGCTAAACTGGTAGCTTTGATTGTGGGAGGTGCAGGCACTGAATCACTTCATGCTTTTTTTTCACTTGGAGAGCGCCTGAAATCTGCTTTATCTGCCAGGCAAAATGGCCTGAAAATGATAAAATCTCCACGAGCTCAGCCCTCGCAGGCACGGAAAATCCACTCAGCTCCCCTCAAACTCCACAAAGTTCAGTTCAGTGTTTTGGTTTTCAGCGTTTTGGTGCCGGGAGGAGCCTGTGGGTTCATTTGGAGCAGGACACAATGAGGGAGATGACAAAAAACGATGGCAACCAGCAGGGAGGGCTGGGCAGCGACGCCAGGGTTGTGTTTTGGGAGCGCTGAGCAGAGCCTGAAGCGGCTCCGTGGGGAGCTGGGACATTCAGAGAGAGGAGAAATCATTAACGGGAGACTTTTGTCTGTTGGATCCTCCAGGAATGAAAGGAGGGCATCGTGCAAAGAGCCTCGTGTGACGGCACCCACCGGGCACAGCTGCTCCTGCTGGAGCTTCCAGGGAGCTCCCCAGGCACACAAAATCCAGGAGATCCCCAAAAACTGCTTCAGTCACTAAAGGGGTGGGAAACGTCTTCCAGGAACCCTTGAGAAAAACGTCCCTGGGATGGTCTGGAAAAAAAACAACTCCTGTGGCCTCAGGCATTGGGATAAACAGCAGCTCTGTGGCCTGAGTTCCATGGAAAGGGAAAAAGGGAAAAAAGGAAAAAGGGAAAAAGGGAAAAAGGGAAAAAGGGAAAAAGGGAAAAAGGGAAAAAGGGAAAAAGGGAAAAAGGGAAAAAGGGAAAAAGGGAAAAAGGGAAAAAGGGAAAAAGGGAAAGGGGAAAGGGAAAATTGGAAAGGGGAAAGGGAAAGGGGAAAGGGGAAAGGAGAAAGGAGAAAGGGGAAGGGAAAGGGAAAGGGAAAGGGAAAGGGAAAGGGAAAGGGAAAGGGAAAAAGGGAAAAGGGAAAAGGGAAAAAGGGAAAAAGGGAAAAAGGGAAAGGGAAGGGAAAAGGGAAAGGGAAGGGAAAAGGGAAAGGGAAGGGAAAAGGGAAAGGGAAAGGGAAAGGGAAAGGGAAAGGGAAAGGGAAAGGGAAAGGGAAAGGGAAAAGGGAAAAGGGAAAGGGAAAGGGAAAGGGAAAGGGAAAGGGAAAGGGAAAGGGAAAGGGAAAGGGAAAGGGAAAGGGAAAGGGAAAGGGAAAGGGAAAAGGGAAAAGGGAAAGGGAAAAGGGAAAAGGGAAAAGGGAAAAGGGAAAAGGGGAAGGAATACGTGGAAGAGGGGGAGACCAAGGAAAGGGAAAATGGCTCTCGGGTGTCACATCACCCTGGGGACACTGACTCGGTGTCAATGTTCACTCAGCCATTCCAAAGGGAAAACTCACCCGGAGCTCCCCAGCCGTGCCCAGCTCCCCCAGCCCAGGGGCTCTGCTTCCCTTTGGCTCTCTCCTCCTGAGAAGGGATCTGATCATTCTTCCGTGTGAAAGTGGCTCCTGAAGCACCTCTGAGCTCCCAGGATGCAGCTCCCAGCTCTCCCCGGTTCCCCAGCTGGGCAGTTTGGGCTCTCCAGCTTTTCCAGGGTGATGTCAGAGCAGGATTTCAGTGAAATCCTGATTGTTTGGCTCGCACTCGGTGGAACATGTGCTCCCTCGTTGCTGTCTGACTGTTTTTATTAGCTCAGCTACATCTTTTTTTGTTAGCTCAGAGGATCTGTGGTTCCTGGGGAGCACTCGCATTCCAGACTGCAATATTTTACTCTGGTTTTAAGCTTGAAAATGGGTTTTATTTTCCCCTTCCAACCGATATTTAAAAAAAAAAAAAATCAGTTTTGGTGTAAATCTGGATGAAACCATCCAGGTCCCATCACCAGCACCCTGTTGGAACGAGGAGTGGAGGTTCCATGGCTTTGTCCAGGGGGCTGATTGCCACTGACTCATCAGTGAGAAGGGATCTGGACAAGGCCTCAGGATCAGCTGAGAGAAATAAAATCATGTTAATTCACAAATCTTCACATTCCTGAGGTGTATCCATGGCTCTGTCAGGTTTTTTTTTTCACCCTGTGAGTTTTTTTGTGTCCACACTCCAGGCTGGAGCCCACGGGGCAGGTTCCCAGTGAAACCAAAGCAGGGAAATTATAAAGTTGTTATTAAGGGCCACATTTTCCAGAATAGAAGCTGCAGGGAAAGCAACCCCAGCGCAGCTCTGGCCGTGTAATTAGGGAGCAGACAGAGCTCTCAGTCACGCTGCATTTGTGATGTGGGGCTGGTGCAGAGCTGGCAGGACACCCAGGGAAAACAGGATGACTGTGCAGATTCCTGCATGGAATAAATCCTGAATATCCCTGCAGGAAAAGATACCCATGCTGATTGAGGATGCAGGGCTTGCCCATAATGTGGGGTTCAATTTGCAATCTGAAAACAATCTCAGCTCCTAACGAGGCATTTCAGATCTTCATTTCTTGGAGGGTTTGACCCGACTCATACAAAACTCTGAAATCCAATTTTTAATCAGCAGTTTCTCTCACAGCCCGCTGGTCAGGCTGGCAATCTCATCAGAACAGGATTTCTTGTGAGATTTCCAATTGCTGATGGCAGAAAACCCCACAAGAAAGGAGCAGCTTTATCCCAGCAGATTTTTCAGAGCCGTGCAAAGCCAGGCAGTGAAACACAGGGAAGGTTTTTTTGGGGTTCTTTTTAACATTATCAGATCTCTTTGCGGTCCCGAGCTGATGAGGAGTTGTCATTTCTCAGCAGCTCAGGCTGATTTCTCATTCACAGGATGAGATTTCTTTGTGCTGAGCAGATCCTGCCTTGCCAAAATCGGTGCTGGGGAGGGCTCCACACAATCCCCAGCCGTGGAGAAAGAAACCCCAAATGCAAACAGAGCTCAGCTCACCCTGCTATTAGTGGTTAAAAGGGGAGCAGCTGCAGTGCCGGAGCCTGATGTGGTCCCACTCGCTGCTGGAGAGGGTTAATTTTATATTTCGTTATTTTTATTTGTAATAGCAAAGAGTAAAGAGCAGCTTGGAGCTTTCTCTTCTGGCAGAGAAATCCCGAAGATCTTTAGTGCCCTCTACAGCCGCTCTGGATCCCTTCTCACCCTCCAGGCTCCTCTCGGTGCCTCTCCCTGCATCCTGCGATGTGCAGCGCTTTAAAGGCGCCCTCAGCACGGATTAATCACCAGCCTTAATGAGCAACCCCAGCTTTTCCCTTGCTGATGTAGTTGAGTGCTCTTTGGTGAGAGGATGTCCCCAGCACAGCCTGTGCCACCAGCTCGTGTCACCCCCAGCCCAGCTCTGCATCCCCCCAGAAATGCAGCAGAAGGCAAAATTCTGCTCCCTGTGCTCTCAGCTCATCTCTGCTGCCCCTGGCTGTGGGGGGCTCATGGAAAAGCCCTGAGGAGCCAAAAATGCTCTGCAGGCTCGGGGGTCTGCCCTGGGGGCTCACAGAGCACACCCAGGGAGGGGCTGGGTTGGAAGGACCAGCTCCTTCCAGCTCCTTCCAGCTCCTTCCAGCTCCTTCCAGCTCCTTCCAGCTCCTTCCAGCTCCTTCCAGCTCCTTCCAGCCCCTTCCAGCCCCTTCCAGCCCCTTCCAGCTCCTTCCAGCTCCTTCCAGCCCCTTCCAGCTCCTTCCAGCCCCTTCCAGCTCCTTCCAGCTCCTTCCAGCTCCTTCCAGCTCCTTCCAGCTCCTTCCAGCCCCCTCCAGCTCCTTCCAGCTCCTTCCAGCTCCTTCCAGCTCCTTCCAGCCCCTTCCAGCCCCTTCCAGCCCCTTCCAGCCCCCTCCAGCCCCTTCCAGCTCCTTCCAGCCCCTTCCAGCCCCTTCCAGCCCCTTCCAGCTCCTTCCAGCCCCTTCCAGCTCCTTCCAGTCCCAGACTGGGGTAAGGGACACTTGGGCTGGTTCAGAGAACAGAAATTAAAGCAAGGAGCAGTTTCCATGGCCAAGGGCTGGAAGCTCTTTGCAGATTGCGAGCCTGACAGAGCTCTTGGGTCAGGGAAAATTGGGATGGAGCTGTGCTGGGAGTGGGATTATCCTGAGCCCAAAGAGCTGAAACATCATTTCAGCCCCATTCTCCTGAGCTTTCCAGAGCTAAAATATCATTTCAGCCCCACTGCCCTGAGATTTCCAGGGCTAACACATCATTTCATTCACTTTCTCCTGAGTTTTCCAGAGATAAAACATCATTTCATCCAGCATTTCATCCCTCTTCTCTTGAGCTTTCCAGAGCTAAAATATAATTTCATCCACATTCTCCTCACCTGCCACAGCTAAAACATCATTTCATCCCTCTTCTCCTGAGCTTTCCAGACCTAATTCATGCCCATTCTCCTGACTTGCCATAGGTAAAATATCATTTTTTTTCCCATCCCAAGGAACTCCTGGATTGAGGGGAAATTTTCCATTTGTAACAGGGGAACATCATCCTTTGACTGCTCCACTGCTGGAATAAAATCCCCAAAAATCTCCCATGGCAGAGAAGTTCAGAGAGAGGAGCTGAGACACCTCAGCAGAAACTCCATGGGCTGAGGGACTGCTAAACCCTAAATAATATCAAATATTTCATTTACAGCTGGTGAATGACCCCCAGATTTTAGGGAGCAGCCCCTTCCTCGGCAGATGAATGAAAATGCCAGAAATAATCCCTGGGAACTCCCAGACATTTCAGCAAATCCTGGTGCTCCAAATGGCAAAACCCCTTTTGTTCCATTACGTTTCACCCTCTCTTCTCACTTTTACAGTTTCCTGGAAAACCAAATTATTTATTTATTGGAGGAGACGGAGGCAAAAATTTAAAAATTTTCAATTGAAAATATTATTTTCCCTGTGGTGCTTTCATTTCAAAGCCCAGTTTGATTTTGTGTGCGTGGATATGAAATAAAGCCTTGAAATGAAAACCTGTGTTTCATTTTGAAATGTCAGCCTGGGCAACATTTTCAATGCAGAGATGGGACTTTATTTGTTTAAAATTATTTAAATGAGATTTCCTTGCTGCATTTTAAGCACTTCAATTTTTCATCACCTTGTTTCTCTCATTGCTGACTCTTCCCTCCTCCTCTTCCCTCTGCTCATTCTTTTTTATGTGCAAAACTGGCAAAAATGTGGTAAAAATAATTCCCATCCCTGTTTTAGTTTTTTTTTTCCAGACAGTATCATGTTGAATATTTTCTTTGCCTATAAAGGAGCGACAAGTGGGGAAAAGGGAATAATTCAAAATTTTTCATGTTTTCTCACTTTTTCACTTTCTACTCTCCAGAATGATGAACTTTGCACTGAAAAAATAGGAGGGGTGAGGGAGGCATTCCTAAAATCAGGATATTCCCAGCTGGGATCCCTACTCCCAGGTTTATACCAGGTTTATCCCAGGACATTTCCATTTTACAGCTGGAATATAACCAGTCCTTACTCCCAGATTTGCACCAGGATATTTCCAATTGAGATCCTGAACATAACCAGTCCCTACTCACAGCTTTACTCCAGGTTTACTCCAGGATATTTCCAGTTGGGAGCTGGAATATAACCAGTCCCTATTCCCAGGTTTACTCCAGGATATTTGCAGGATATTTGCAGTTGGGATCCTGAACATAACCAGTCACTACTCACAGGTTTACTCCTGGTTTTTACAAGGATTGGAAATGGAATATAACCAGTTCCTATTCCCAGGTTTACACCAGGTTTACTCCAGGATATTTTCAGTTGGGATCTGGAATACAACCAGTCCCTCTTTCCAGGTTTACTCCAGATTTACTCCAAGATATTTCCAGTTTGGAGCTGGAATATAACCAGTTCCTATTCCCAGCTTTACTCCAGGTTTACTCCAGAATATTTCCGGTTGGGATCCTGAACATAACCAGTCCCTACTCCCACCTTTACTCCAGGGTATTTCCAGTTTGGACTGGAATATAACCAGTCCCTACTCCTGGGTTTCCTCTGCAGGGCTGATATTAAAAGCCAAATTTATTCATTTAAGGCCCACTTTATTCATTTCAAGATTGAAATTCAACACATTGCAAAGTGCAAGAAGGAGATTTTGGGGATTGCCACCCCCTCAGCCAGGCACTGCCCTCCTGCAGGACAATTCCCTGCTTTGTTCTCCCTTTTATCTCATTTTTTATCTTTATTTCTACTCTTGATTTATTTATTTCTCATTTCACATGAGAGCCAGCAGGGTCCAGCCTGGTTTGGGAGAAAGGAAGGAATTCCAGACTCCAGGCTGGTTTTCTCCCCCGTAAACTCAGCCCTTCCAGGCTGCTGTGCTTTCTTCAGCCCCTGCTCGCAGGAATAAAGAGCTCTTTGCTCCTGGTGGGGCTGATTTTCCAGCCGGTTCCTAGAAAATAAACAGATTTTCTGTTTTGCATAATTGATCTGCGGGGTCAGGAGCTGGTTTGGCACGGCAGGAGCAGCTGGCTCGGGGTCCACGTTGGGTTTGCACAGGAGTGAAACCAGGCCCGAGCTGCCTTTACCACCTCTGCTCTTTTATCTTCCAGAGGTGACACAGAAGAGTCAGAAACAATTTCACATCGTGCCTGTTGTTGGTTGTAAGCTGTTTGAGTGATTTTCTGTATTTTATCTCAAGGTTATAAGTCCATGACAGTTTACAAAGGTGTTATCTCAACTTCCTAAGATGATTAATGCTGATATATTAATTACATGATGTGAATTTATTAATTTCCTGTATTCATAGTCGACTCCTTCTATCCTTTAACATCTTTTTCTTAATTATCCAAAAGACACGTGTCACTTCAAGACCCTTCCTTTTATTTCCTAGCTGCTTAAGCATTTCTTAACTACTTTTGTTAAGAGCTTTGTTTTAAAAACGTGTTAAGGGGCATCACTCCAGTTTGGAGCTCGAGAGAGCCTGGGCTCTTTCTGGATGGATTTCTTCCTGGCCTGGGAGTGCTTGGAAGGGGCTTGGGCCAGCCTGGGATGGTGGAATTGGGTGAGTTTAAGGCCCCTCCCATCCCAAACATTCCATAATTCCGTGAATTTTCGAGCACAAAACTCCTTCACTCCTCGAGATCAATTCCCAAAGGCCGTCCAAGCCACCCCTCTGGGCTGGAGAAAGCCAAAAAAGCCTCCAGAGCTCAGCAAAGCCTTTCCAGAGTGGGCAGAAAGGGAGGAACAGGCTCAGGGACTGAATTTTCTGTAAAAAACAGGCAAAGAAAATGAAAGGAGCAACTCCAGGCTCTGAACTGGATGGAGCAGGGAGTGTTTTAATAATCCTCAGTGCACTGTGCAGACAGGGCAGCCTCTCCAGGATCCCTTTATTTTGGGCATTTCCCAGCCCAGGGCTCTCTCTGCCCCTCTGCCTGCGCCTTTCGGTTGCTGCTGACTCCGTTTAACCAACCTGGACACTTAAAGGCCAAAAATTAATCTTCCAGGGACAAGATGGCCAAGATTACTAAATTATGGCCTCTTCATTATCTTTAGGTACCTGCTCAGGACAGATGAATTGCCTTCAAGTCAGGGCAGAAAACCCTCCAGGGAGCAAGCGAAGAATAATGTGCAAAACTGACTGAAAACACGAATGTGCACCAAAGGAAAAAGGGAAAAACACACATCCCATTCCTTTTTTTTTTTTTTTTTCCTCCCCACTCATTCTGCTTCCTTTATGTGCAGTGCTGGTGGAAGATGGAGACATTTATTAATTCTCCTTGCAGGAAAGTAAACAGTGATCTCCATCCTCGGGGACGCCGAGTCTGCTCCAGCCATCCCTGAGGGATCCTCCTGCCCTGCCTAATGGGCTCTGGGCAGAGCAGATCCATTCAGGGGGGATCAAATCATTTTCTAAAGCCTCATTTAGGCTCACACACACAAAAAAAAAACCCAGGGCCCTGTCACGATGAAGAGATTTCAGCTCCTTGAAGCTCCTTTCGCTTTAGTTCTCTGATTTAAAATGCAGGGCTGGGTTTAGGAAAGGAGAGGAGAGGGAAAGGAAGGAAGGGAAGGAAATAGCACAGGAGCTGATTTGCCAGAGCTGCATGAAATGATGGATTTTAAAATCCATTTCAAAGAAAGTGGGGGAATTTTTTTTTTTTAGAGCAAGTGGCTGCCATAAAAGAGGGAGAAGGGAAAAAACCATTATCTGGTCTGGTAGTTTTCAGGAAGTTGTGGTCCCAATTCCCTAAAAATAAAATTCCTCTATGATCATCACTTTGCTCATTACTCCTGTTAGAGCAGCACCCTGAAAACATCAGCAGAGTTTGGGATCTTATTGTAAAACCAGATTGCCCAGACCTGGTGATTGACTAAATCTGCAGCAGGGTGTGAACACAAAAAATTCCCTCCAGAAGAGGCTCAGGAGCTCAGAGCTTGTTTTTAATCTCAATTTCAGCTGAAAAAATGCTGACCTGACCATTGTGTGTGAACCCAAGTGTGCCAGAAAGATTTGTTTTGGTTTTATGGAAAAGGCCAGCTGTGAAAAGAGCAAAATTTTGGTTTTGTTAAGGTTTAGCCTCTCTCATTCCCAGCTCCACGTTGGAATGGAGATGGTGGCAGGACAGAACTGGCCAGGAATGATTTGACAGAAGCGAGGGGAGCCCGTGACCCATCCTGATGGACATGGGAGGGAATTCCCAGGGGGAAACTTCCCTGGATGAGAATTCCCAATCCAATCCTGCTGGAAACCACCACCAGCCAGAGGAGGCTGCAGCAGGAGCTCGTAAAATAAAAAGAGATTAAAGAACATCTCAAGAGCAGAACGAGCTCTCCTCCCTCCTCGCTCATGGAGGAGTTCCATGTTTAATATCCATTTATTCCCTGTCCAGGACACCTCCCAGCTGCCAGCCTGGGCAGGAAAATCAGCCCATCTTTCTACTAAAGGCTGATTTTCTGGTAATGCCATTAAAGAGGATATTCTGGAACAATAACTAATCTGTTCTCTGGGATATTTGCACACTGGAATTCCTTTTCCCTTCCCTGATATTCTGGGTTTTTTTCATAAGGAAGAAAATGGAATTGCTGTAGATAATCCAAAGCTGACCTGGCTAATTTATGGTGGATAAAATGATTGGTGTGGAGCCCATCTCAGGAAGTTTTGTCTTTTCTGGGGCAGAATTTTAACAGGGAAAATTTAGTGCAGCTCTGAAGTCAGCAGAGCAAAGACACGGTCCCATAAATTTAAGGACACTGAAATATTCCATAATATTTCAAACCCTCTTGGAGGCTCCAGCAGACAGGGATGGAGCTGATTTGGGGCCTCTCTGAAGTGATGGAATGACCCCAATTTGGGCTCGTCAGAGATCAGAATCAGGAAGGATTTCCTTAAGCAGAGGAAGGAAAGCTTTGCTGTAGGATCTGCCTGGGGTGGGACAGCAGGGTCCTGTTTGTCCCCACATCACCCCAAATGATGTGGAATGAGGTGTCCCAACTCCTCTCTCCCACCCCAGAGTGGGTGAGCAGAATTCCATAATTCCAGTGACCTCTCCTGGGAAAAATGCAACTTTCCACCCAAATTTCAGGAGCCTGGAGGTTACTCCAGCTGGGAATGTCCGAGTTTTTTCTGGGAATTCCTGCTTTTTTGCCTTGATGAGATCTCACCACTTTTGTGAGAACAGGTCAACTCTGACAAAATCTTATTTTCCTTTTAGTAATTTCTATAAATTACTAAAAGGAAATTACTGACCTTCGGCAGCCAAGAGGTCGCCAGGGTAGCCTTGAGCAGGCATTGATTTCATGCAGTCTTTGGAATTATCAGCCTCAGGCTCCTCTCGTGGAATCATTTGTGGAAAAGAGCCCCGAGCTCATCCCCTTGTTGGGGACATCACAAAGAGGGAACCCCAGGAGCCGTGGGGTGATGGAAGGATGGCTGCTCACCCCAATGTCCTGTCCTCAGGAGGAGATCCTTCAGCTCAGCCTGAAATCCCCTGGATTTTATTTATTCTGATTTTGCAGAAAACGTAAAGCTGGAGGAGCTTCACTCTGTGTGTTCCTGTGACTAAAAGGAGCGGGTGCAATCGGAATTTGGGCAGCAGAGAGGGGTAAAAATGAGCTGGATAATCCATGGCAGTGTCACAGGTGGATGGTGCACCCCTGAATGCACCTGAATCCTCAATTAATAATTAATTAACCACAATGCTGCCTGGTAAATAGTTCCTGTGAATAAAAAAGAAGCAAAATAAAAGGTGTTGAGCTGGCTCTAATGTAGTGTCCAAGCAGCAGTTGCTGACAGGCAGGGCCCGCTGCAGAGGGTGTTTGTCATGGCTGCAATCTCCTGTCACAGCTTTTGCAGGAGTGGAATTAAAAATCTTCCCTGCTTTGTGGTGAGGACAGACAGATGCTTTCCTGCTTTAATTCCTGAGTGGCCAGAACACGCTCGTTGGCATTTCAGCTTGATGTTTTAATTGGCTGATTTGAATAAAACTCAGACAGGTTGTGTTGCTCCGTTTGATTTCGTGTCTCCCAGCCCGGCAGCCAACAAAAAGAAGACAGCGGGACAAGGAGGGGCACCGACTTTTCACCTCTCTGATTCTCTCCCTGTTTTGTTGAGCTCTTAATATATTTAAATTCATGCCTCGTTAAATTAGCTCTGTGTCCTGCAGGGGCTGAAGTCACACGCAGCAATCTGAAAAAAGGGTGCCCAACACTGCTGCTAATTGTCCAGGAAAATGTTTGCTGGAGGGATTTTAATTTCATTTTTTGAGGGCTTTAATTTCATTTTTTGGACAATTTTAGTTTCATTTTTGGACAGTTTTAATTTCATTTTTTGGATGGTTTGGATGGTATTTTTGATGAGTCTGTTTCTTCCTCGCGTGCAGCTCTAAAGGTGAACCCTGGATGTGGCACCCAGCACCTCCCAGGGGTCGTGCTCCAACCTGGGACAACAGGAGGGGGTTCCTGAGTGTTTTCCAAGTGAAAAGTGTTGATTTCTTATCTTTATTCTTCATGTTAGAGCCAGGATTAATGCATGGGAGTCACAGCTTTGTGTTTGGATTCAGTGTTTATTAATTCTTGTTAATTCTTATTTAATCACAGCCTCATGAGCTGTGAGCTCTAACCAGCAAGGTAGAAAATGGAGGTAAATGGGTGCCTCTAACTCTTTCCAAGGTTATTTAAGCACTCATCACTCAATAACGAGATGACTCCTATATTATTTATATTTTTGACCCAATAATGATCATCCAAAGCCTGCAATTTTTCACCCAATTAGAAAAAAACCACCCCAAACCAAGAAGAAGAAGGTGAAGAAGAAGGACTTAGACAACGCCTTAAATCCTCCATCTTGCCCCATATTTTTTACTGTATACTAAAATCTTAAATCTAAGTTTTTCACCCTGTGAGACAACTCCACACCCACAATCCCAGTGCTGTCACTCAGTTTTGGGAGCCTGTTCCATGGCCTGAGGTCAGTGCAGTGTTTGTTTGGGGGTCAGTTCTGGAATTCTGGAATTCTCAGCCTCCAGAGTTCCAAGAGGGAAGGCGGGGCAGGACCAGGGGGTGGAAATGGATTTGTGGAGGGTTTTTAAAGCTTGGCAGAAGGCTCAGACAGTATGGATCAGTGTGAAAATTTTGAGATTAAAAATGCTGACTTAGAAATGCCAGGGAATAGGAGAGACATTGTTGAGAGAAAAATAAAACTAGAAACAAGTTCCAAATGATGGCCTTGCTAATAAGACTGGATACTTTGGAGAAATAGAACCGTGAAATATGTACTGTAGTAGGACCTACAAGAGGTAATTTTAGGTGATTGGTTTAAGGCATTGCAGCATTGTGTGACAAAAACTGATAGGCCAAGAAATGTTTGTAATGTATTGTAATTAAGAAATAATTTGGCTTCTGATGGTGATAGCATGAACTGTAACATCTGCACCATCTCACCCTTCACATGAGATTGTAAATGGAATAAAAGCTTTTAAAACACTTCTCAGTTGCCCCATCTCTGGGTCAGAAAAAGGGATAATCCAATAGCCAGGGAGCTCAGGAGGCTGCTGGGTGTTCCAGGATTCCCAGAGGAGTGGGGACGATCCAGGATTCCCAGAGGAGTGGGAACGATCCAGGATTCCCAGAGTGGGGACGATCCAGGATTCCCAGAGGAGTGGGAACGATCCAGGATTCCCAGAGTGGGAACGATCCAGGATTCCCAGAGTGGGAATGATCCAGGATTCCCAGAGTGGGAACAATCCAGGATTCCCAGAGGAGTGGGAATGATCCAGGATTCCCAGAGTGGGAATGATCCAGGATTCCCAGAGTGGGGATGATCCAGGATTCCCAGAGTGGGGACGATCCAGGATTCCCAGAGTGGGAATGATCCAGGATTCCCAGAGTGGGGGTGATCCAGGATTCCCAGAGGAGTGGGAACGATCCAGGATTCCCAGAGTGGGGATGATCCAGGATTCCCAGAGGAGTGGGAATGATCCAGGATTCCCAGAGTGGGAATGAGCTGGGATTCACTCTGGAAATCCTGGATCATTCCCACTCTGGGAATCCCAGCCCGGGGCTGCCACAGGCCATGAGCAGGGCTGGGCATCCATCCCTGTCAGGGGCAGGTCAGGGCTCAGGGAATCTGGAATCCCAATTCCTGCACCCCGGGGTGCTCTGGGGGTCACAGCCAGGGCAGCCCTGGAGCACCCCCAGCCTCCCAAAAAGAGATTTCAGCCTCACCCGGTGCAGCCCCCAGGGTTTTGTTGCTCTGCTGGAACTCCCAAACTCTCCTGCTGCCCCTCTCCCTGCCCTTCACGTTCCCATTTCCACCCCACATCGTGTTTAGTCTGCCTGAAAATCCCCAGGAATAATCCAGCAATAATAAACCAAGAAATGCCTCGGCTACACTGAGCAGAATTTATTTTTTGATCCATAGGTGGCTTTGCTGGAAAGAAAAAGAGAAGTGAATCACAGTAAAACCCTGAGGAGAATCAATATCCATGGATCAAATCCTGATCTGCTGCCGTTTGTCAGGTTCCCCTCAGAATTATTCAGTGATTACTCAGCCTAAACTCCGAATCTGGGCTGCAACTGTGCAAAAATGAGAAAAATTCCCGTGATGTTTGGATATTTCCTATGGAATAGAGGCAAGTCCATAAGAAATGAGTCCTTCCCTCCCATCAATCATCTGTCAAATTACTGCAGAGTTCTGAGCCTCAGCTCCTGGAACACTTTTTGAAGTAAGAAATGCTTTTTATGGAATTCCAAATGAAACAGCAGCTGAAATGGAAGAGCTCCCGGCAGCCAGGAGAAATCCTGGCTGAGGGAATTTGTCAGTCCCAGGTATTAATTCTTATTTTCCCCTGGGAATTTTCGCCCTGGCCGGGGCTGGAGCCGATGTCCCTGCTGGAATGTGACACCCCTTGGCTCAGGAAGGGAATTGCTCCTCTCTGGGATGGTCTGGGGGGAATCTGACCTCAATCAGCTCTCACAAAATTAATTGCTGCTCCTCACCTCCCAGCTCTCCCCAGGATCCATCCCTGGGCTGGAATTCTGCTGGTCCAAGAGGATGAACCAGCTCTTGGTGCTGTCCCACCAGCCTGGGCCCAAACCCCAACTAAAATCACATTTTTCATTCTACTTTGGCTCAAACAGTAAGAAGCAGAACCAAAGCTGCGATATTAAAAACTCCTCGCACTAAACTTCATAATAAATTTTATTTTGGGGGTGGATCTTATCTAGAAACAACTTCCTTGGCTCCCCTGCAATTAAATTTCACCCAGACAGGTACAAATCCTATTGATTTTGGGGAGAAAAGCTCCCTGTGTGCCCAGGGCCAGAGCTGGAGCCTGTGTGCTGCTATTTAGCAAGAGAGAATTATTTTCTCCACGTAGCAGAAAGGAAATTGTGCTTTACGGTGTTGTTTACCCTTCCCAGTACTTTAATTTTCCCTTTGTTTAATATTTCAGCAGAAGCCGTTTATCTTCCTGGATGATCAAATAAACTGGGTGGTGAAAGAACGGATATTTAATTCATTGGGAGGGGGAAAATGGTATTAAAGGTGGACCAAAGGGATCTGATTTGTGATTTGCTACCTCACACTTGCCTCAGTGCCTGAGGGGAAAAAAAAAAAAAAAGGGATTTTTTCATCCCAAATAAAGATTTGGGTTATTCTTTGAGAGCTCTGAAGTGCAGGGGGTGCAGCTCTGAAAGCTGCTGAAAAAGAGCCAAGAAAAGAGATCAGGGGGTGTCAGGATGGGAATTTAGGGGTTACCAGGATTTGGAGATCAGGGGGATCAGGGTGGGAATTTCAGGAGATATCAGGATTTGGAGATCAGGATGGGAATTTCAGGAGATATCAGGATTTGGAGATCATGATGGGAATTTAGGAGTTATGAGGATTTGGAGATCAGGGATATCAGGATGGGAATTTCAGGAGATATCAGAATTTGGAGATCAGGATGGGAATTTCAGGAGATATCAGAATTTGGAGATCATGATGGGAATTTCAGGAGATATCAGGATTTGGAGATCATGATGGGAATTTAAGAGTTTTCAGATTGGAGATCAGGATGGGAATTTAGGGGTTATGAGGATTTGGAGATCAGGGGGATCAGGGTGGGAATTCCAGGGGATATCAGAATTTGGAGATCATTATGGGAATTCCAGGGGATATCAGGATTTGGATATCAGGATGGGAATTTCAGGAGTTCCCAGGATTTGGGAAGCACGAGGAGCTCGTGAGGAGGGCAGGGCTGAGGTTCGAGTGCTGGGAGCTTCCAGCACCAAGAGCAAAAGGCGCTGCTGGAGAAGGGAGATTTTCCTTCAGCCCTGCACGATGTTTTTCCAGTTTTTCCAAGGCTTTAGAGGGATTTCCTGGGCTGAACCTGACCCCCACTATGGCTCTGTGGCTTCTCGACCAGCTTAAAGCAGGAGCAGGTCTGACAGGACTTGAAAAACCACCTGAAAATGAGAAATTTTAGAGGATTTTTCCCATTTGAGCTTTTTTTTTTTGCAGGCAGAAAAGCAGGATTCACTTCTTTCCCCACCAAACACTTGATGGGATACAAATCCTTAACTTTTCCTACTTTTTTTCCTACTCAGCCTTTTTCTGTGAGTTCCTGTAATAGAAGGTGCTGACGTTCCCTGTGACAGCACAAATTTGTGTCAGGGTGTTCCTCATCCTCTCTTCCCTCATTTCCCCCTGTTTTTTTAGAGGAAAAAGGGAAATTTAATACTTAAGTGGCTCCCCTTTGATTACAAACCCACATAAAAACCAAACCTTTATCCCTTTCAAATCTGTTTTTCAAATCCCCCGTTTTGATGGAGAGGCTTTGCCTGGCAGACACCAGAATTTGTGTAGCCCCATCACCAGGAAAACAGATAAATTCTAAAGATTAAAGCCCTCATTTCATCCCCATCTCTTCCTGCTGCAATTTGCTAAAATAAAACTCATTAAGAAATCTGCTGTGGGTATCAAAGCTGCTTTTAAATCAGTTTTGCTTTTGCTCTGATCTGAATTTTTTGAGTTTGAGGAAGGATTAGGCAAATTAAGAACAGGAAAATGCAACAACACGAGGCCTTTGAGGACCAGCCTTAATTTTTCCAGCATATCTCACCTAACCACAGGAATATTTTTTCCTGTGAAGGAGCATTTAAATATTTATTTGAAAATGGTGAAGTGCCTTCCTATAAAGACACCAATCATTGTTTGGGTTGGCAGGCTCGAGAGCGAATAAAATACCTAAATGTGGTTCAGATATTGCCAGTTATTATTTTTTATGAGAAAAAAAATGTACCCTGAAAGAAGCCCTCAAAATACTTGATTATTTTTGGGAGCAGACTGTGGGTAAGAAACCACTGTTGCTATATCGAATTTTGGAGAAAAAGAGATAAACTTGACCAGAATTCATGGATCTGTGTAGGTTTAATGCTGGATATAGAAGATTTTAATTCTTTTTTACATTTTAGAGACTCAGAGCCTGGTGTTTCTTATGTTACAATTTCAGTGGTTGAAGATTTGGGGTTTCATTCAATCACTGTTGTACTTTCAGTTTAGAAAATCTGGGTTTTGCTGAAAATCTCTGGAGTTAAATAATGAAGTTGAGCTCCCATCATCATCTTGATGAAGGTTTTATGGTCAGGATCTGAAATAAATGATGCCCACCCAGGCTCATTATGCCACGAGCCTTTAATTCTTTAATTAAGAGGTTTTTTCATTGAATAATAGAGATGTATTTGGGAAAAAAAAAATTCACAAGCTCAGTAGAGGCCACAATTTGATAATTTTAACAACTGGTGTGGAAATAAAATGTGATCTCCACAGAGTGGCTGCAAGGATTGGGGTAGGAAAGAGAGGGAAAAAGAAGGAAAAAGAAGGAAAAAAGAAGGAAAAAGAAGGGAAAAGAAGGAAAAGGAAGGAAAGAGAAGGAAAAAGAAGGAAAAGAAGGAAAGAGAAAGAAAAAGATGGGAAAAGAATACTGCATTTGTATTTTTTAATACACTGGGGGTGTCCAGGGGTGTCCGGGGGTGTCCGGGGGTGTCCGGGGTGTCCGGGGTGTCCGTGGTCACTGGGGGTGTCCGGGGATGTCCGGGGGTGTCCAGGGGTCACTGGGGGTGTCCGGGGGTGTCTGAGGTGTCCGGGGGTGTCCGGGGGTGTCCAGGGGTCACTGGGGGTGTCCGGGGGTGTCTGAGGTGTCCGGGGGTGTCCGGGGGTGTCCAGGGGTGTCCGGGGGTGTCCGGGGGTCACTGGGGGTGTCCGGGGGTGTCCGGGGGTGTCCGGGGGTGTCCAGGGGTGTCCAGGAGTGTCCGGGGGTCACTGGGGGTGTCCGGGGGTGTCCGGGGGTGTCCAGGAGTGTCCGGGGGTCACTGGGGGTGTCCGGGGGTGTCCAGGGGTGTCTGGGGGTCACTGGGAGTGTCCCGGGGTGTCCGGGAGTGTCCCGGGGTGTCCGTGGTCACTCGGGGCCCCAGGAGGAGCCAGCCCTGCTGGGGACAATGGGGCACAGCCCTGCCTGGCCCTGTCACTCCCCATTAGTGCCCCACTGCCCCTCCACTGCTTTGTGTTCCCTCATCATTCCCAGTGTTAATTCCACACAAAACTTCCTATCATGCCAGCCACAGGGACAATTATATAAGAACCTTCTTTTTTTTCTCTTTTTTTTTTGTTCTCCCCCTCTTTTTAACCCAGTTTAGAGGAAAACAAAGAGCCCCATTCATCCAATTTGCAGCTGAGTCTCTCAGGTTATGTAAATTGTTAAATCATCCATGCTCTTTCTTTTTAGCCATATTGCAAGCAGGGAATTTCCATACCCAGTTGAAACCCCACAATTGATCTGTCCCGACAAACACGGCCATCAGGAGTTTCATCTCTCTTTTTTTTTGTTGGTTTTTTTTTTGGCTTCCTTTCTCCTGGTTAACCAACATGTTATACTCCCATGGAGAATAATAAAAAGAAATCAGGAGTCTTTCATGAAAATTTAAGTGGAATAAAACCTTGTGATATAATTAGGAGATGCCTGTGGACTTCACTTGAGCTTTATTCGTTTCCATCAAGGCAGAATTTCGTGCAGCAGCCCAGCCAAGCCTCCATTTGCACTCTCTTGATTTTTATGTCTTTTTTTTTTAATTCTTGCTATTTTTACATTGCAGTTTCAAGGAACCAGAAGCTCCTTGGGACAGCAGCTTCCTCAGCCCAGTCATTGATTTAGGATTGTTGGAGCTTTTCTCTGCAGTGGGAAACGACAGCGATTTTAGAGCTACTTCAAGACACTGTTAATTGGAGAATTTTGCTTTGCTTTGTGCTCATCTCGCTTTCCCTGCCCCTTTCTGGGACTCTGTGTGAAAAAGGAAAAGGACATTAGAAACCCTGGCTCAGGCTTGGCCACCTGGGGACGCCTGAGGGAGGTTTTGGCCAGCGAGTGTCACAATTTGCACAGGACGGAGAAATTCTCCTGCCTCTGCAGAAAATCAAGTCCCCTGCATGTCCTGCCCTTGTTTTCCAAGGGCAGAGATCTCCCTCCAGGAAAGTGTGTCCATCTTCTCTGGGTAAAAAAGAACATTTTATGCACTCAGAGCCTGGTGTTTCTTATCTTACAGTCACAGTGGTGGAGGTTTTGGGGTTTCATTCAATCACTGTTGTACTTTCAATGAAGAAAATCTGATTTTCTGTGGGAAATCCCTGTAATATCCCTGTAATTAGTAAACAACTCCAGCCCAAAGTGATCCTTGGTAGGTCAAGGAGTGCAGATTCCTTTCAAAATTATCTTTGGATTTATTTGTTTATTATGCAAAATAAATATCACTTACAGCCCTCAGTTCTGCTGGTGTTACCCAGAAATTTCTTCTGGTTCAGAAAACTTTGCCCACCCAGACACTTGCAGTAGCCTTAAGGTGAAGGAAGAGGGTTTTAGATGGGATTTGGGGGCAAAATTGTTCCCTGTGAGGGTGGGGAAGCCCTGGCACAGAATTCCCAGAGCAGCTGTGGCTGCCCCTGGATCCCTGGAAGTGTCCAAGGCCAGGCTGGAGCGGCCTGGGACAGTGGGAGGTGTTGATGTCCATGGCCTTGTTAATAATAATAATATAAATATAAATATAAATATAAATATAAATATAAATATAAATATAAATATAAATATAAATATAAATATAAATATAAATATAAATATAAATATAAATATAAATATAAATATAAATATAAATATAAATATAAATAATATAAATGTAAATGTAAATGTAAATGTAAATGTAAATGTAAATGTAAATATAAATTAATAATAATAAATAGTAATAAAAATAATCTTCCAGTTCTTTCCTTAATATTTAAAAATTATTTTTAAGGATAATATTTAAGAGTAACTTAAATATTATTCTTTAAAATTATTTTAAGGATATTTAAAAATTATTTTTAAGGATAATATTTAAGGGTAATATTTAAGGGTAATTTTAAAGGATAATTTTTAAGGATAATATTTAAGGATAATCTTTAAGGTCTTTCCAACCCAACCCATTCCACAATTCTGCACAGCCCCGACAAATTCCATAGCAGAGCAACAATCCGGGACACGGAGCTGGGTGGAACCTGGGTGAGCTCACCAGCACCCGGACTAAAGCCCAGCCTAGCAAAGCTGCGCTCAGAGCCCAGGGCAGCTGCAGCCCTGCAGGGCTCTGGCCCTGGGTGGGCTCCGGGGTCTGGGATCCATTAGAGCCCAGCATCCCCCGGAGCCAGGGATGAATTCCCCTGCAGGAACCCGAGCGGAGCGGGAGCAGCACAAAGTTCATCAAGCTCTGATGCTCCCAATGCCCTTAATCACAGCCAGCTGCTCCTGAACCTCAGCCAGCAACACCCCAGGGCAGCCCTGCCCAGCAGGAGAAACCCCTCGGACACCCTGGATGGGAGAAGGGCATGAAAAAGTTAATAAAATACAAGTTAATTCCCTCAATCAAGGAGGGAGGGAAGAGTTCTGGGAAGTTCCAAAGCTTCCAATATTAATTTCTTCCCGCCTTCCCAGCTGCTGATCCCTGGAAGGCTTTTGATTTGTACTAAAATATTTGCTCATAACCCAAGTTTCCTCCTGCAGTGTACACAGGCTGTGTGGTGCCTGGGACTTGGCTGTGGGATTTTTCCCTCTTTCCTTCCAAGTGTCTCTAAAAATCTTAAAAACCCTGACCACGCCACTCCAGTTTATGTTGGCTGGGTGGTCTTGTCCTCATTTTTTATTTCTTTATTTTTTTTTATTTCTTTTTTTTTTTTTTTTTGAGGGATGTATGGTCTCTTGGCCATGTCATCCTCTCAGCATAAAATCAGGCCTCTTTTAACAAATGTGTTATTCCCCATTTGAACTTTATTGGGCTGGAACGTTTGGAGGGGTTCTGACAGGATTTGAGGTGTTTCAGCTTCCACAGAGGAAATCCCTAAGTACATCACGGAGGCCTCTTTGCAAAACGCTTCATGGCGTGGAGGAAAACGCTTTTCTTTCTGAATTCTGGCTGGGAAAGCCAAGATCCTGATGGATTAAGTGACTTGATAAAATCACCTGGGGGGGCCGGGGCAGAGCTCAAGTTTAAATCAGATTTAAATCCGAGGTGAGCCTGCATTCCCAGTGCTGGAGCCACTCATGGATGAGGGGCTGTGGGGTTTGGGTGATGGGTCCAGAGAGGATCTGCTGGGAGAACGTTTAATTAACACCAAAATTGCAATGAGACATAAACTTGGTCCTCCAGGAATTTAGGAACGCTCTGAAACCAGCATTTAGAAATAATCAGGTGGGTGAAACCAGCATTAAGAAATAATCAGGTGAGTGAAACCAGCATTTAGAAATAATCAGACTGTGGGTGGCGTGGTTGGGATGGAGCGAAAATCTGAAGGCTCTGGGGGTGGAAAAGCTGAAATGGGTGTCCCCTTGTCCCGTGGGGATGAAGATCCTGCTCCAGCCTGGAGCAGATTCCCCTCTTTAATTCCAAAATTATAAATCAAAACTCCTCTCAGCCCATCACTTTAACTCCAGCTGCCACCAGCAGCTGTTTCTTAAAGGAAACAAAGTTGTCATCGGCAGCAGCTCCCTCTCCTGCTGCATTCCCACTTTTCCATGAATCTGCAAACATTTTTAAAAGGCACAGCAGCGCTCAGCAGTTTCCCTCCGCCGCTCCTCCCTTTGCCATGGCAAACACATTCCACCATCCTTCCCCTAATATTTGGTTTTCTGCAAAGTTTTCCACCAGAGAAATGTTCCTGGGTACTGAAAAAGCAGCATTTTGGGCATACCACAGGCTTGCACTTTTTTCTTAGAACAGAAAATATCAACCTTTTAAATAAATATTGATGTTTTCATACTCACACACCCACACCTGCGTCCTGATGCATTCTGAAGGTACCATCATATGGAAAAACACCCTGGAATCATCAGAATTCTGCTGAAAAGTCATGGCTCTTTTGAAGGTACCTCGTAAAAATCAGCCAGGCTCTGTTTTGTGTTCTATTTTAAAGGAATTTGCAACATTTCAGGAGTTTTTGTGGCAGAAATTGCCTCTCTCCTGCTGACAAAGCACCTGAACTAGAGCAGGCTTTGGGGGGTTCTGCTGAATTTTACAAATTCCTCTAGGGCAGATTTGGGGGTGGAATTTTCCACGCGGCTGCAGGAAAAAATCTGAATTTTTTTTTAGATTTCCAGCTTGATGTTTCTAAGTTTTCTAATAACTCTTCCCTAATTAATGAGCAGGGGAGCAGGGGAGGGCCACGCCTGCCTCTCCAGCTGTGCTTTGCAGTGCAGATGTGGCTGAGCATCCCCCCCAAACCCCTTCCACAGGGCCTGGCTTCAGTGGAAATGTCCCTGGTGAGTGACAGCCCGGTGAAAAGCCAGGCTGGGCTGCTGGGGACAGGCCCTGTCATCAGTCAGCAGCCACCAGCACGGCCCCAGCCATCCAAATAAAATGGGAGAGAACCTTTCCAGGAGCTGAGTTTATTCTCCATCCATCATGAGCGAGTTGGTTTAGGTGGGGGGACATTAAGGAGATGCTCAGGAGAGAGCTGGGACATTAACGGATGTGGCTCCGCTCAAAACTCCCCTTCAAGGCCATTTAAAAAGTGATTTATTATCACCACACACCTGAACGTGCCTGCGAGGCTTGGCCAGGTTAAAGACATTAAACCCGTGCTCAGATGAACTCATGGAGGCAGCGCTGCTGAAATCTCTGAGCTGGGGACTCGCTGAGGACTCACTCAGCTCATTTTAAACTCAGTTTAATATTTTAAACTCAGCCGTGTTTTCTGCAGCCAAAATCACTGCAGGCCTCTTGTTATCCATCTCCACTTCCCGCCTGCTGGGTATCCCCAAAATCAGTAAAAATCCTTTCAAAATAATCTTGGAGAGTATTTTTTGTATTAAAGAGAAGCTGAGGCTGCCCCTGGACCCCTGGAATGCCCAAGGGCGGGTTGGACAGGGCTTGGAGCACCCTGGGACAGTGGGAGGTGTCCCTGCCCTTGGCAGGGGATCTTTAAGGTCCCTCCCACCCCAAACCATCCCACGAGTCTGTGGTAATGATGTATAAAATCAATATAAAATCAGTAGTTATTAAACTGAGTTTATCACAGCACATAAACATGGTGAATTTTGGAGATCTTTGCAAACAGTTGTGTTCAGATGGGATCTAGGGGGGAATGACACCCAGGGATGGGATTTGGGGGAAAATGACCCTCAGGGATGGGATTTGGTAGAAAATGGCTCTATCTGGGGGGAAAGGCTCTCAGGGAACTCCTCTGACCCCTGGGAATTCTCCTGGCCAAATTTCCACTCCACCTGGGCACGGGGGAGAAGCAGCACAAGGAATTTGCCCTTTGCATGGTGAACACAAACTCTGCCAAGCTCCTGAGCGTGCCTGGTGCTCACTGAAGGAGCAGCAAACACAGATTTGGGCTCCTGGAATTGCCACCCCACAGCCCTGAGCACTCGGCCAGGGACTGAGGGCAACCCCATCCCCGGCAGGGAGAGCTCCCTGAGATCACATGGAAAAGTTTAACACCACCCCTGCAAGCTTTTGGTGCATGAAGGCTGGAAAAAAAACTCCAAAAAACAAACTAAAACCTGCAGAACATCCTTAAAATGTAAAACATCTTGGTCTTTTAATAATCCCATGCGGTATGTTTTCACTTTAGCAATAATTGTATTTTCTTTTTGCGTATTTTATTTAACAACATTTCAGGGCCTGGCTAATCTGTTCCATCTGGAGAGGGAGTGAACAATGTGCTGAGAGCAGGAACAACTGCCTTTATCAGCAGGGCTGGTCGGCAGCAGCAATCCAACACCCGGGAGAATTCCCGGCAGGAATTGTGGTCCCTCCTACCGTGGGCACCTCTGTGCTGCCATCAGCAGGTGGCAGGAAAGGGGCAGAAGGGATTTGTTGTTGAATTTTGTCAGTGGATTCTAACGTTGAATTTTGTCAGCGCATTTTAGAGTTGAATTTTGTCAGTGGATTTCAGTGTTGAATTATGTCAGTGGACTTTAATGTTGAATTTTGTCAGTGGATTTCAGTGCTGAATTTTGTCAGTGCATTTTAGTGTTGAATTTTGTCAGTGGATTCTAACATTGAATTTTGTCAGTGCATTTTAGTGTTGAATTTTGTCAGTGGACTTTAGTGTTGAATTAAGTCAGTGGACTTTAATGTTGAATTTTGTCAGCGCATTTTAGTGTTGAATTTTGTCAGTGGATTCTAACACTGAATTATGTCAGTGCATTTCAGTGTTGAATTTTGTTAGTGGATTTTAGTGTGGAATTATGTCAGTGCATTTTAGTGTTGAATTTTGTCCGTGGGTTTTATTGCTGAGTGATGTCAGTGTGTTTAAGAGTAATTGAGGGGAGATAAATCAAAGCCCTACAAGGGAGAAATAATTGAGGCGATGTGAAGCTGGTGGAGGTGAATTTATGGGTTTTATTACAGCTCTCAAAGCAAACAAAGCATCCTGAGTGGATTAAGGGCTGTGACAGTTGACACTGAGCAGTCGGGCTGAACACGTCAGGGAAGGATTCTCTGAACTCTGGGATTCACCTGGAGCAAAATTCCACAGTAACCTCTCTCTGCCATGGAAAAGGAAAGGTGTCCGAGCATCCAGTGCTGTGAGAGCCAGGGAAAAGGGGCAGCACAGGGGATTTATGGCAGGACCAGCAGAGCTTTCCCCAAAGCTGCTCCTCACAGAGCCCCCAAAGCACCCCACAATCACCTCCAAAATCACCTCCAAAGCTGCTCCCTATCCCCCAGGGGAACGGCCCAGGGGCGGCTGCAGAGGGTTCCTCCACATTCCCCAGGAAAGGTGGGAATTCCTGCTGGGATCCCTGCTGGAATCCCGGTTAGAATCCCCGCTGGAATCCCCACTGGAATCCCTGCTGGAATCCCTGCTGGAATCCCCGCTGGAATTCCTGCTGGAATCCCCACTGGAATAATCCCTGCTGGAATAATCCCTGCTGGGATCCCTGCTGGAATCCTTGCTGGAATCCCCGCTGGAATAATCCCTGCTGGAATAATCCCTGCTGGGATCCCTGCTGGAATCCCCGCTGGAATCCCCGCTGGAATAATCCCTGCTGGAATAATCCCTGCTGGAATCCCTGCTGGAATCCTTGCTGGAATAATCCCTGCTGGAATAATCCCTGCTGGAATCCCTGCTGGAATCCCTGCTGGAATCCCTGCTGGAATAATCCCTGCTGGAATAATCCCTGCTGGAATCCCTGCTGGAATAATCCCTGCTGGAATCCCCGCTGGAATTCCTGCTGGAATCCCCGCTGGAATAATCCCTGCTGGAATCCCCGCTGGAATCCCTGCTGGAATCCCCGCTGGAATAATCCCTGCTGGAATAATCCCTGCTGGAATAATCCCTGCTGGAATCCCTGCTGGAATCCCCGCTGGAATCCCCACTGGAATCCCCGCTGAAATAATCCCGCTGGAATAATCCCTGCTGGAATCCCCACTGGAATCCCTGCTGGAATCCCTGCTGGAAGGCAGCACCCTCTCACCCTCCGCAGAGGATCATCCCCCCCGGGCTCAGCACAAAAATGCGCCGAGAAAATCGGGAGAGAGGGAAAACCAGGCAAGGTGTGGCTGCCCCTGCCCTGGCTGAGCCTTGGTCCTGCCCTGGCTGAGCCTTGGTCCTGCCCTGGCTGAGCCTTGGTCCTGCCCTGGCTGAGCTTTGGTCCTGCCCTGGCTGAGCTTTGGTCCTGCCCTGGCTGAGCTTTGGTCCTGCCCTGGCTGAGCTTGGTCCTGCCCTGGCTGAGCTTTGGTCCTGCCCTGGCTGAGCTTTGGTCCTGCCCTGGCTGAGCTTTGGTCCTGCCCTGGCTGAGCTTTGGTCCCGCCCTGGCTGAGCTTTGGTCCTGCCCTGGCTGAGCTTTGGTCCTGCCCTGGCTGAGCTTGGTCCTGCTCCGTGGGGGAACACTCAGGCTGACAGCGATGCAGAAATGAAGCTGGACTGGTGAACACCTCCGGTGAACCTGGGGGGTGGAAAAGGAGCAGCGAATTCAATAATTTCCAGGAGAAAAGAGAGAATTTTTCTAGTAGCAGCTCGATTTTGAGCCATCCAGCTGCTGGAATCCACGGAGCAGGGAGGATTATTCCTGCGGGTCCCGGGAGGAGGGGATGTGGGAGATGCTGGGGAGGCAATTGTTTGGGATTATCTAATTGATGATGTCATTTGGCAGTTTATTCCTGGGATATCTCATCCCATAAACGCTGCTCTTCTGATTCCCCACCGCATCCAAGGCATGGTGTTTGATTTCCTGTTCTTTATCATTTCTGCATTACTGCAGAAATCCCACACTCCCCATCAGGAACAGCTTGAATAAAAAAATCCAGGGGAAGGAAAAGAAAACAACCGCACTTGGAGGCCGCATCTGCGGGCTCGGAGGAGCTGCACACATTTATTGCCAGTGAGGACACACTGCGTGCAGGGCAGTGCTTGTTTCTCCACCAAAATCCTCTCTGATATTCCTGGGGGCACTGAGGTGGTGGCACGGCCAGAGAGAGTGCAAGAAACTCAGATCAGGGCACAGGAAAACCACAAATATTCCATGGGGGGCTGTGATTCCCCACAGGATGGGCTGTTATTGCTTGGTGAAGCAGATCAAGAGTGGTGCCAGTTCCTCTCATTTGTAAATAGCTTTAATACCAAAAAAAGCCCCCAAAAAAGAGTGGGAATGGGTAAAATGAGGAGGAAAAGTGTGGTTTTCTTGAAGCATCTCAGCAAAACGATGAAGAATCTATCCCTGGGTGACAAAACCCACCCCTCCCTCCCAAGCCGGCCCCCCAAGAGCAGAAATTGATTTCATATCCCATTTCTCACTGGGTTTCCCTGCCTCCCCCCAGCCCGGGGACACAAAGGCAGCAGCCCCGCTCGCGGTGCTTTGGGGCAGCAGCCCAGTGTGGGAACCCCGAGGATTGAGATTGCTCAGCCAAGCTTGCCCGGGGGCTGCGGGGACAGTAAATCACGCCTGACACACCATTGTTGCCCGAGGGGGCTTTGGTCGGGGTGGGTTTTTCGGGAGCCGTGTTGGTTTTTCCCTGCCAGGGCTTTGTAGTCCCGGGAGAGCGGCTGGAGGGGGGCCCTGGCGCTGGGCCACGGCACCACAGAGTGCTTTCAAAGGCCACATTCCCGGTTTTGTTTCCCTTTCCCTGATTATCCCGTGGCTCTAAATATGCTAATGAGCTTTGGCATCTCCCTCGGGTTCATGGGTTTCCAGCTCACCTGGGATTTTCCCTGCTGGAGCATCCCAAGGCTCCTCCATCCCTGTTCCCCCCCTCCCTTCACGGTCACATCCTTTAGGGCTAAATTTGCACCTCAGCCTTTCCCTTTGGAAGATCTGGGCTTGGATTTTCCTGCTGGCTGATCCATCACCTCAGGAAGGAGAGGAGTGACCCTGGAGAGCCACGCTCCAGGAAACCATTGGATATCTGGGAAGAGAGAGATTGGAATGATGCTTGGTGTGCGCCAGGTCTTCCCAAAATTCTGCAGTGGCAACAGAGGATCACCAATATTCCCAAATTAAAGCACAGCAGGATTGTCTTGTGGTGTCAGCAGGGACCTGGGACACGCAGGTACCCTGCACACCTCACAGGTGGCTCACACAGATTGTGGAATTTCAAATATCAGGCAGTTCCAAACAGCAGAACATCAGTTTCCCGTGCTGCTGATAAAATCATAACAGTGTCACCTAGGACCCTCTTTGGCCTGAACAGAAAGGAGCTGTCACAGGAGGTGTGGCAGAGGTGACAGCACCAGGCAGGGAATGCGATGTCTGTGGTGCCTCCTTGAGCTTGGAGAGCCCCAGGCCTGGCCTCTCCTGTCCTCTGCAGAGCTCCATCTGCACCCCAGGCTGCAGAATCCTCCTTGCTGCCTCCTTGGGCTGATCTGGGTGTCTCAGCCGTGTCCTTCCTCCAGGACACGTGCCAAAGGCCCAGATGTGCAAGGTGGGAGAGGAGCACCAGGACAGGGAGAAACTGGGCTTGGATCCCTCAACGAGCACTGGACACCCCCATGGTGCTGTTTGTGTCCCCAAAGCCCCACCTGGAGGATTTCCAGCCCAGCCCAGCTGGGAGTGAGGCCAAGGGATGAGGAGATCCATGGAGGCTTTTACACCTTTCAACAGCTGCCCTGAAATTGCAGCTTGAGATAAACCAAGACCTTCCCTTTCCCTTTCCCTTTCCCTTTCCCTTTCCCTTTCCCTTTCCCTTTCCCTTTCCCTTTCCCTTTCCCTTTCCCTTTCCCTTTCCCTTTCCCTTTCCCTTTCCCTTTCCCTTTCCCTTTCCCTTTCCCTTTCCCTTTCCCTTTCCCTTTCCCTTTCCCTTTCCCTTTCCCTTTCCCTTTTTCCCTTTCCCTTTTTCCCTTTTCCCTTTTCCCCTTCCCCTTCCCCTTCCCCTTCCCCTTCCCCTTCCCCTTCCCCTTCCTCTTCCCCTCTTCCTCTCTTCCCCTCTTCTTCTCTCAGAGACATTCACAAATAATTTGAAGTTGATGTGCAGTAGAAGGGATGTTTCAGTTCAGGAAAGCTGAAAAGAGCCCAGGGGTGAACATCCTTCCAAGGAAGGCCAAAATTGACTTTAGGATGTAGAAAAAGGGAAAATTGTTGGAGTAATTCAGGAACAGAGAGAGAAGTAAGGTGTTGGAATAAATCAAAGTTAAAAAGAAAAGAAGCCCCAAACATTTCCAACTTCTTTCTTAAGAAAAAAATGGGTTTGAGTTGGCTGAAAGAGTTTTTGGATATCTGTGAGTTAAATTTGCTTTTTTTCCTTTGCTTTCCCTCCTTTCATTTACAAAACTAAAAAAATTAAATATATAGCAAGCAAAAGAAAAACCACTCACAATCTGTCACTTCTGTAACGGGAGATGCAGCTCGGTGACATTGATAATTTCTTGGGGAAAAAGAAAAAAAAAAGGGAAAAGCGAAATATTCTGAGCAGCTTTGGCAGGAGGCGGCGGAGCCCACGCTCGGATTCGTGCTGTGGGAACGAGAGCCTTGGCCAGGCTGGGTCTGTCTGCAGCCATCAGTGTCCTCCCTGTCAAAACAAATGTGTTTATCTCCTTTAAAATACTCTGCTGAAGAGATTTTCTCTCCAGAAGGCTGAAATCCTACGAGTTTCATCACTTAACTCTTTTGCTGGAAGGGAAAAGAGGCATTAAAAATAAACCCCCGACCCAAGCTTTTGTTGAGGCAGGAGCAAACCAAAGCATTTGGTAGCAATTAATATGCCCTGTCCATTTGCAGTTTTAATTCCTGTGCAGATGCAGAGTGTTGTTATTCTAATAACTTCCTGTGGTGCTCCTTTTTTCTGGAAACCTCAACGCCAATTAAAATGTGATCCATCACCCAGTGCTCCTGAAACAAAGGGGAACGTCCAGCTCCCTGCTACAGCCACGAAAAACCCCAGTCAGTCAAAAGAAGAGCCAGGAAAAAAGGAGAAAAACCAAACAAAACAACAACAACAAAAAAGCATTCAAGACTTCCCATTTCTGGAAGAAAGAACAGAAGGAAATGTTCTTCCCTGGGAGTCTTGTCGCAGGAACGGGCTGAGGGATTTGGGCAGCACCAGGAGGGAGCAGCCAGACTTCCACTCAGCAAAAGGTGGATTAATAAATGGATCCATGACAAACTCTGGATATTCCCCTGGGGGATTGGCTGGGAGGGGCAGGTGCGGCTCAGCTCCTCCAGGAGCTGCAGCGAGGCCGGGGCAGGAGCCAGGGAATTCCCTGGAATCGCTGTGCCCGCTCCAGCCCCGCTGCCATCCCGCAGGAAACCCGAGGTGGGCACTCCCCGGGGGCTGATTCAAAACCTGCTCGGCTCCTTCTCCCTGCCCTGAAGGATGGAGCTGCCTCTGGAATGGGAATGAGCTCCACAGAGAGGGCTGGGCGCTCCTGTTGGACACGACTGGGCACCGAGGATGGGCTTGGCACGGCTCAGGTTTCCAGGCACCATCCCACACATCCCACAGCAGCAGCACGCAGGGTTTGCTCCATGGGCCCAGCCCTTCCCAGGGAATGGCTTTTCCTGGGAACTGCTGGGACCTTTCTTGCCATGGGTGTTCCAGAAGTGACCGGACGTGGCACTCAGTGGTTGACAGCGTCGTGTTCGTCCAAAGGTTGGGCTTGGTGATCTCAGAGGTCTTTCCCAACCTAAATTATCCTGGGATTCTCTGATTTCTGCTGTCCTGAGACCAATGAGGCCCCATCTGCTGAAGGATGCTGGGTACACTTGACATTCTCCAGGTACTCCCTGGCTGCTCCATCTATGTTGGAATTATAGTGTGGAGTTTCTGGAGCTCAGCTTTAAGGGATATCAGCTGGAAAAATATTTTGCTGATTTTCCAGGAGGATCCTCAGCAATTCCAGGGATCAGGGTGGGGAGAGCTCTCCCCAGCGCTGAGCGAGGCTTGCAGAGACTCTGTGTTCCCAGCTGCCCATTTCCATCGTGTTTATTGGCACGGGGAGACACTGCGGTCATGGGAGGGGTAGATTTAGGACCTGTGGCATTTCTGGAGTACAAATCTGTGGTTAATTAATGAAATAAATTAAACACAAACTTTTCAGCCCTGAAGGAACCATGTCCTCATTCACACCCAAGCTCAGTATCTTAACCCCAAGACTTTAAATCAGGGCTGAGACAAAATGAGCACCTTGCCCGCTCTGTGCTCTGCTGAGGACGAGCTCTGCCCCTCAGAGACAGACCAGAAATAAAGACAAGCAGGAGCTCTGCCTTTTCCAGCCCCAAAATCAAACCCTCATCCCAATTTCCGACGGAGCAGCCACATGTGTGCTCTGGAGGTGGGTCAGGAGGGCAGGGACTGCAGAGAGGGAAGGAAGGTTGCTTGTTTATTTATTTCTCCCCTCTCCGAGGCTGTTTTCTGCAGGCAGGAGCCTTTGCCAAGTCTATTTACAAAGTTCAGCCCCGGGATCGTGAGAATTGCAGCTCGAGGCAGCTCTGCCTCGGGGGCTCAGCGCTCACCCCACCACAGATGGTCCTTCCTCCTCCTCCTGGACCTTTTCTGGGGGAGGCAGAGTTGAGGGAAAACACAAACTGGAGAAAATACGGGCAGGGAAAAGTAAGGGCTTTGTGTCTTATTGCTACCTGCATTTGTTGTAATAATATATTTCTTATTTATTTCATGTCATTTCCAGAGCTGAAGAGTAAATCCTTTCTGAGTAAATCCATCGAGGTGAAGATCTGGCCTGGAAAAACCCCCAGGATCCCATTCCCACATTTCACTGGCATCCTGCTGGCATCGAATTTAATTCACGGAGCATAAAATTCTGCAGCTCTGAGGAGCTCACAGGAAATACACAACTTAATCCCAGCCTCAGTCATTGATTTTCCCCTTGCACAGGGCAAGGAGAGGACAGAAACCTCCTCTTGGGGAGACTTTTAAAAGATGTTACTGGGGGAATGTCTCCAGATTGGGGGATCACCCCAAATCTACCAGGTGAGACTTGAGGAACCCCTTCAGGTTGGGGAATGTCTCCAAATCCATCCCCTGAGACCTGGGAAATCTCTCCAGATTTGGGGATCACCCCAAATCCATCAGGTGAGACTTGTGAATAAACTGATTTGATTTCAGCAAGTGGCATTCTCAAGAATATTCACCAAATATACACAAAAACAAAGTTGATGTGAAATCTTCCCTCATTCCACAGATAAGCAGGATTTCTTGACTTGGACAAAGAGGAAAATGCTTCCTGCCCAAGGAGCAGGAAAATCAATTTTCCTCCCTGGAAAAATCAAACCAGTGGGGTTCTGTGGAGTCAGGTCATTGATCCTGGTGGGTGCAGCAGGAAAATCCAGGGAAAAAGCCTCACACAGGATCAGTGACAGCGGGGACAGCTGGGGATTGTCCAGAGGGGTGAGCCCGGCCCCGAGGCCTCGGGAAGCGCTCGGAATTCGCTCCGATGGTTCGGGAAGAGAAGCAGAGATTCCCTTTGGACAGGTTTGGACAGGGACGGCTGCTGGGGCTTCTCCCCCGAGCAGGAGCCAGGCCACGTGCTGCCCAGCCCGGGGAGCCTCAGTGACCCCGAACGCTCCCCACATCTGGCTGCAGCTGGACTTTGTTTGCTTTGGGCTTCCCCCAGCGCCGACCACCCCGGCGAGCGTGGGCACGGCCGCGGCGGCCCCTCCGCGGGGCCAGGGGTGATGCCTGCAGCTCTGCTTTCCTCTATTTCACATTCTGGGCTGCCCAGGGGTGATTTTTGTGTATCCCAGCCCCTGCGGTGCCCAGGGTGCAGCTCTGAGCTCACACTCAGGCTCACTCAGCTCTCTGCACACAGCACGGACACAAAACAAATCCTTCTCCTGCTGCACACCCAGGACAACTTTCAGCCCCAAGAGCACAAACAAGGGGGGCTGCAGGGAGGAACAAGAAGGATGGGACCTCCCAGCCTGCAGCTGCAATTGGACAATTCAACCCCAAAGTGCAAACGGAGCAAAACTGATCCAAGGGTGAGCCCTGGGCAGCGTTTGTCCATTTGGGACCATTTTGGGTCCCCCTTGGGTGCAGCCCTGGCCAGGCTCTTGTCCTGCCCAAGGTGGATCCTCAAGGCCTTTCAATAAATCTCTGCTTTATTCTCCAGCTCTGCCCAGTCTCTGTTCCAGCCCAGCCCTCCCAAGGGATCAGGGGCTCCATGGGGATGGGAATTGGCTCCAGTTTGGGAGGTTTGGCTCCAAACCCAGCCCCCAGCACAGGAGAAGCAGCCCTGGAATTCTCCTGTCCGATCTCATCTCCCTGTCCCATCCAGGAGTTACTCAAAGACTCTTCTGAGATCCCCCAGGTCTTCAGAATGCAGGGATTTTCTGTGGATAAAAGGTCTGGAATTAAACGTTTGGGTTGCTTTTGGAGGTTGCTGTCAGGATGAGGCTCTGCCTTCCTCCTTTCAGGAATTCTGCCTCAGGTTTGGATGAGAATAGGGAGAGGGGAAAGAAAAACACCCCAGATACATCAAAATTAGACAACAAAATACCAGGCAGCTCCAGAAAGTGGCCTCCATTCCTCTGATGCCGTTGGTTTTCTCTCCTCTCAGTATTCACTTTAAGAAATTCCCATCATTTGGTGCCTTTTCTATTATTCAGAGACTAAAAAGGATGTTGGATTCTTTTTCTTTATAAATTTATTGCTGTGAGCAAGGAGCCAACACAAGGAGCTGCATAAATAACCTGCAAATGACTTTTGCAACATCAGCAAGGACTCACCAGGGCCTTCTCCACCTTCCCTTTATGCCTGAATTTGTGAGAATTAATAATTTTTTATTGTACTCTTGATATAAGTAAAAGGAAAAAAAACACTTTCACAGCCCACGGCATAAACTTGGTTCAAGTGTGAACCAGCAGCAGATTTACAGATCTGTACAAGGCCAAAAATCTGATTTTATCTCCTCTAAAACTGTATTAGTCAGTGCTAAGGAACTCCTCTGCTCCAGCAAACTTGGGAGTCCTTGGATCAGCAGAGCTCTGATGGTGCCACGACTGGTCCTTGATCATTCGCAGGGAAATTCTGGGAATTTAAGCACAAAAAGCACTAAAATATGAATTTATGGTGCTTCCCGTGGTGCTTTTTCCATTTACTGCCGGGCAGAGGGGAGATTTCACGGCAATTTAAAGATTTTAGGCTCTTTCTTTTCGCGTTCCCTGAGCTCCCTCTTGCGGGTGGAGCCTCCCTTCCCTCACTCTCCGAGCTGTCCCCGGCCTTTCCCTGCTCTTCTTCCAGCGATTTTCCTAAAAACGAACTCACTGATTAAAAAAAATTCCATTAATTGAATTTAATACTCACCTACAGGCTATTTTAATAGATCATGACATTTT
Source organism: Prinia subflava (assembly GCF_021018805.1). Classification (NCBI taxonomy): domain Eukaryota; kingdom Metazoa; phylum Chordata; class Aves; order Passeriformes; family Cisticolidae; genus Prinia; species Prinia subflava. The sequence continues at coordinate 13,117,898 of NC_086258.1, forward strand.
ATGATTATATATCTTTTAATACTTCATCCTTCAGGTCACTTTTGGAATTAAAATTTATCTGTTGAGATTTCAATTCATCCTTTTTTTCTTTTGTATGGGACAAAAAATAATCACATTTATTGATGAAATTATTCATTATTTATTGATGAATTATTCGTGAATTTAGATTATCTTGGGATAGAATTCAACTCCCTGTCAGAGATTCTTTGTGCTAAGGTTGTAAAGGCATGTAACAATTGAAATTAAAAGTGAATTTAAATCCCCCGGGAGTGGAGCGTGTCAAAAAGAGAAAAGATCCAGGGGCAGGGAGGAAATGGAGCACTGGGAAATCGCGGCATTCAGCAGGAAAATCCCAGAAACTCCGGGGAGGAGAAATTTGCAATTCCATGTAAAATTTGCCCGTGAAAAACTCCAGAGGCTCCAGATATTCCAAGTGCTGGCTCGACACAGGGTGGCAGCAAGGGACTGACTCTGGAAGGGCTGGGATGAGCTCTGGGAGGGCTGGGACATTTATAAATATTATATATTATATATAAATATATATACTTACATATAAAAGAATATATTCTTTATATATTTGTTGTATGATAAATATATATTTTATATATTTTATAAATTTATATTTTTATATTTTGTACTTTATATTTTATATATTTATAATATATTTTGTATATTATATTCTATATAATATCTCATTCTATATGAGATATTCTATAGAATATATAATATTCTATAGAATATATAATATTCTATAGAATATTTTATATTCTATATTTTATATTTTAATATTCTATAATTCTATAATTTAAAATTCTATATTTTATATTTTAATATTTATAGAATATATTCTATATAATATTCTATTATATAGAATATATAATATTCTATATAATGGTTGGTTAGATAATTATTTTATCATTATAATATAAATGATGTTATTCTCTGTTTATTAACCCTGAGATTTGAGCAGTTGGAGCTGTCCCAGCTCACGGGAGCTGAGGCAGGCCGTGGCTGCTGGGCTGGAAGGGTGCAGAGGAGGCAAAGCTGTGAGGATGGAGATCAGGGGCACAGCAGAGAGAGCCCGGCCCTGTCCCAGTGCGGGACTGAGGCCCCCAAATCCCAAAATCCCAAATCCCTTCCAACCCCCCAAGCTGCCCCCTCCAGCCCTGCCACCGCTGCTGTCCCCTGCCAGCTGTCCCCGAGCGCAGCTCGGCTGAAGGGCACGCCAGAAATGAGATTATTTATCAGGACACCTTTGGCATCACTGCTGCGGCATCGCGGCCCCAGCCCCGCTGGAGTTGGGTGTCCCGGGCTGCTGGGGCTCCTCCGAGGAGCTGCCAGCATGGAAGGGTCCTTTGGGTGCTGAGGGGACAGGCAGGGGACAGGGACAGTGCCAGGGCACTGAGGAGCAGGAAGGGGACAGTGACAGTGCCCTGAGGGAGCAGGCAGGGGACAGTGACAGTGCCAGGGCCCTGAGGGGCAGGCAGGGGACAGTGACAGTGACAATGCCCTGAGGGGCAGGCAGGGGACAGTGACAGTGCCCTGAGGGAGCAGGCAGGGGACAGTGACAGTGACAGTGCCAGGGCCCTGAGGGGACGGGCAGGGGACAGTGACAGTGCCAGGGCAGTGAGGGGCAGGCAGGGGACAATGACAGTGCCCTGAGGGGCAGGCAGGGGACAGTGACAGTGCCCTGAGGGGACGGGCAGGGGACAGTGACAATGCCTTGAGGGGTAGGCAGGGGACAGTGACAGTGACAATGCCCTGAGGAGCAGGCAGGGGACAGTGACAATGCCCTGAGGGGCAGGCAGGGGACAGTGCCACTGCACTTGCACATGGCAAGGACCACCACCTGAGATTTGTCCCCTGGTGCCACCTGGGGCCAGCCTGGGTGGCTTTGCTGGAGGGAACAAAGGCAGAGCCAGCTCTGGTGTGACTCTCCATGGCAGCAGCTCCTGCTCCTCAGGAGCAACCTGGGCAATCACGAGGACACTCAGCTTTGTCACCCCGAGACACAAATAATGATCCCAATAAAGCCCCAACAGAACTGATCTTTTTTTGTGCGTTGTTTTTACAGCCTGAGCCTCCCAAACCTTGCGTTCGAGGCCCTGTTTACAGGAGTATTTCAGGCACAACATCTGTTACCCACGCTGAGCATGGCCCTGCACACGGATTGCCATTTTAGGGCAGCAAAAAGATCTATCTGAAATTAAAAAGCCATATTTAGCTCCAACTGCACCAAGCAGCCAGCTAATATTTTGTGTATTTATGGAAGAAAACCGGGAAATTGGGGTAAAGATTATTTCAGATGCAAACAAACAAGTAAACAACGATCCTAGAGCCGAACTAGAACATTTCTTTCCTGCATCATGACATTATGTTTATGTCATTCCGGTTTAATGAGGCCAATGTTTTATTAAATCCCTTTAATGGCTGCTTATTATGGGCTGTATTACATGAGGGCCTTTCCCCAAAGTCTCCTCCCTGCCCTGCACATCCATAGGAAGAAAACCTGGAGTGAGACATCAGTCTGGATCTGGCAATTGCACAAAAGAAGGAATTTCAGCAGCTCATCCATGGAGAAAGTTTTTGGTATCTGGTGGCAGCTGGAAACTTTTCCAGCCCCTGAACAAAAGGAGTTTGTAAGAAAGAATCAACTCTGTGCTGATTTCATTTCACAAGGTGCACATGGAGCAATTCTGAGCGTGTTCTGCACACACAGAATTTATCCAACAACTTCCCAAAGCCCCTGGAGGGCTTTTCCATCCCCAAATCCACCAAAGCAGGGACTTTCCAATCAGAAATTGGAATTTAAATCCTTGAGACACTGGACTGGGACTCACCTCTGCACAGGTCACCACTGGCGGTGGAATAAACACAAATTAACCCCAAGCAGGTGCTAATTAATGGGATAATGAGCGTTTAATGCGGTGCAAATGGGGCAGAGCGGCTCAGGTGTTGCAGGCGGTCCCAAAGAAATCCCCACACCCCAAATTGTTCATCAGCTTTGAGGTTCAGGTGTCCAACACTCCTGAGCTGCCAGGGAGATAAAAACCTTCAGTTCCCGCAGCTCTCCTGGGATTAAAAGGAGCCGAACGCCCCCAGGCTTTTGTGCCACAGGTTCCCGGCGTTTCCATCCCCAATAAAATCTCCTCTCTCCCTGCTCTGCAAACAGCTCCGAGCCTTTTCCTGTCCTGCAGCACCAGAACCGTGCCATGAAGCCTGGGGAGGCTGCGGATCAATGTCCTCGTATTGATTTTGGAATAAAAGAATTGCTCATTTCATCTTTGGGGTTGATTTGCAGCCCAGAGGAAATGGGATGCCCATGACTCAGCCCTATTCTTCAGCAAGAATCCCCATTAGATAATTCATCCTGCTAAGAATTACTGCTGCCGAGGCTTAATTACGATTAATTTATGCCCTCCCTTGGAGTGGATTAAATTTAATATTTGCAAGTGTTTTAATCCTTTGGAGATAAAACAACTGGGAAGCGTCTGGAGCGTGGATCTGGGGGAAATAAGTCTGTTTTTACTGAGGGGATGCTGTAAATGACAGGCAAAGATTACTGTCAAGTTACAGATTAACATTTCATATCCCATGGAGGGAGGTGGAAAAAATTCCTGGAAAAAAGTCAACAGCAGCACTTTTAAAAGGGAAAATCAGGATCATTACAGTGAGTCTGCAGACAGACTTGGATATTTTTATTGTATCTGTTTTTATATGCTTAGATAATATTAGATCTATTTTTATTGTATTAAAGATCCCCTTTAGGGAGGTCAATTAGTCCTGTCTTAATTAAATCCTGGACTAGGGTTGGAGTCCCACCAGTGCTTGGTGTTAATTAAAACCCCTGGGGGAGACAAAAAGGATCAGCAGGATTTCAGGTAGCTGAAATCCAGCTTTAATTCCAAATCTCCATCCTCGCTGCCTTTGGGGCAGAATTGGGAGCCAGGAACTGGAGGAATTCTCAGGGATTGCTGCAGAGGTGGGCTGGGAGTAAAAAATGACAAGAAGAATTTGGAAAATCACTTTGTTTGTGCAGTTTTATGCGGCAAACACTGCGTGAATATCTGGAAGAAGAATATCAGAATATCAACAGTTCTTCTCCTCCTGCCTCTGTTGTTTAAAATGCTGCTAAAATTGCCAAAATTTTGGATAAGAGAGTTGCTATAAAAGATAATTCAAGCAGGTATTTTAAAAAGTCAGTCCTGTATAAAAATGCTGGAGACAGAGCCTGCGTTTTCCCACATTTATTGAAGAATGGGACAAACCAGCACAGTATTTTTATATTGATATATTTTATATTTGCATGTTTATATAATTTATATTACAATTCTATTGAGTTCATAAATCCCATCAATGGACTGAGGGGGGTCAATAATGAACCCAAACCCATTCTGAGCTCAGCTGAAATAATTTCCAATATCACAGGAGGTGTTGGGGTCACTCAGGGATCCCTCAGGGAATTCTGAGGCCGATCCCAAACCCTTTTTGGAGATCAGGGGAATTTTATGGGCACTGCCCCAGCGTCACCCTGGAGAGGGGGGCACCCGTGGGAGATGTCACAGAGGTCCTGTCACCTGCTCGGGGAGGTTTATGTCATTGTGGTTTATTCAGGCTGATTTATTCCCAGTGGAATATTTTTATTCCAGAAAAAATTGGGAAGTTTGGCAGAGCTGTGTCCCAATGATCCCCCGGGATGCTGTGGGTGCATCACACCCCTCCCTCACCTCGTCCTCGCCCACACCTCCCTCCCTGTCCCTGCTGCTTCAAATAATAATAATTTTTGAGATTATCCAGTAGATTTTGGCTCAAATCAATGAAAATTGGGGTTTTTCAGTGGTTGGTGTCATTCCCAAGCTGCTGAGCCTGGCATCCCAAGGAAAATGCTGCTTCTTTTTTCCACAAAAATTGTGATTTCCTCGGGACTGATTTCTCCTCTTCCATTTTACACCAAGGGTGGGTAACTCACTCAACACTCTAATTTTACTCTGCTGGTTTTCCTTCCATCCATCCATCCCTGACTTAGGGCCAGATCTAAAAATAGGGACAGAGTTTGTGTCCCCCAAGAGGGGACAGGGACCCTGACAAGAGTTTTCCATGGAGAAAAGCAAACCCTGAGCATCAGCCCTGTGAGCCCTTCCAACAACCCCCCTGATTTATTCTTTATTTGCCCTGAACAAATAGAGCCTCTCCATGGGCAAACATTTGTTTTAGAGCTACTGCTGCAAAGTGCTTGCTGAAAAGGGCTGAGGGCTCATTTTCCTGGAGGTTTTGCATTTTCTGAGGGTTTGAAAGAGCTGCAGCCAGAAAAAAACCCGAAAAAACCTCATTTTATTCACTTCATGAGTGGAGGGATGGAATCACTGTGAGTGAACAAAACTTGATGTGGAGCTGGTGGAACCCTGGGCACTGAAAATTTTAATATTTTAATATTTCTGTGCTGACAGGCACTGACCCCCAAGCAAACACTGCACTGACCTGAGGCTGTGGAGAAGGCTCCAAAATCGAGTGACAGCACTGGGATTGTGGGTGTGTAGGTTGAATAGAAGTGTGTGATATCACATGATGGAAAACTTGGGATTTTACCCCTTAGAGCTGAAAAATAAGGGAGTTTCCGTAGGTTTACCCCTGCTCCTGAGCTGACAGCAGGATTTTAGTTTTGAAGGCAGCCGCCAGCTGGGTTGGGAGGAGAAGGATTTGGGAACCTGAGAGCCTCAAATACAAATTACTTTATTTTCTTTGCTATAAGTGGAGAGGTCCAATATATAACCAGGCAGCCGGGGATAAATTAGGTCTGTGTATATATATATATATTTATATAAATATATATATTTATTTATATAAATATATATAAATATCCGCTATTTCCAACACAGAACTGTGAAGATGGAAATTACAGCCTTGTATCCGTTCAGGGCTCCCTCCCAACTCTCCTCCAAGTTATTTTTGAACTTGACCTCTTTGTCTTTCTCCTCTTTCCCCCTTGGCCATATAAAACTCCCACCCTGCCCCAGCACTCTTGTTTTAAATTATTTGAATTTCTTTTTGCTAAAGCTGGGTTTTGATGGACAAATGGAATAACTTTGACTAACCAATAGAGTCATTGGCAGGAAAGCAATTAAAGTTGAGGTCTGTGAAAAATGTATCAAATGGGTTGTGATAATAAAAAATTGGCTTTTCCTGCATGAAGATAATGGAATTTCAGCTAACTTATCACAATAGGGAGGGGCTGGGATGGAATTCCCAGCTCCCTGGAGGTGTCCAAGGCCAGGCTGGACAGGGCTGGGAGCACCCTGGGACAGGGGAAGGTGTCCCTGGCCTTGAAATCAGATGAAATTTAAGATCTCATCCAATTCAATCCATGCCCTGATTCCATAATCCATTTATAGATTCACATGACACCCAGAAATGTCTCCTGTTCACCCTGCAGGCACTCAGGGCCCCTCATCCCTCATTCCAAGGTGGGAATCTGTGCCCTGTTTGCTTTTCTCCCCCAAACACAACCTGAAGGAAGCGAGTGCCAGGCAGCAGCTGAGGCATTTGGAGGAGTCCATTCCATGGAAAGGTCAGGGTGCAATGATCTGTGCCAGTGTCACCCTCTGGCAGGGCTGAGGGGACAGCAGGGAGCTCCTGACCGTGTCCAGGGCTCTGTTGTCACCAGAAATGGGATTTTGGGTCTGGGGGATGCAGAGCAGAGTTGTGTTTGTGCAGAGGTTTTGAGAAAACCAATAAATATTGATTAGTTTATAGTGATCTATAAATGTAAATCAAAGTGAAAACAATCTTTCAGCTTGATTTAGACTTTATAAATCACCATAAACCAATCAGTGTTTATTGTGGGCTAGAGGTGCCAAGGTGGGTGGCACGTGCTTGGAAAAATTTTCAGGAATTTTATGAATATCATTTTGAATTGCAGTGTTTAAGAGCAGAACTTTTACAAAATAACAACTTGGATTTTTAAACAGCCCCCAGTGTCTGATGGGGGCTGCAAGGGAGTGGGGTAGGGACTCCTCATCAGGAATTTCAGTGATAGGATGAGGGGAAATGGCTTTGAACTGACAGAGGGTAGGTTTGGGTGGGATATTGGCAAGAAAATTTCCATGTGACGATTCTGGGGCTGGACCAAGAGGCTTCCTTCAGGCAGAAAAGGTCAGGGATAACTCACCTCCTTTATTCCAGAGGCTTCTGATTCCTGAGGTAATTTAGTCCCTGCCAAAGGTATCAAATCCCAAAACGCCGCAGACAAAAGTTCTCAGGCTCTCCAAAAGGGGCTCTGCCTGCTGCTTCGTGCAGCTGAGATGTTCAAAAAGTGAACTGGAGCTTCATGAAGAAAATCATGCAAACACCAAGGGGTGGCAGAATTACGGAAAGGACCTGGAACAGCTTCACACCTGGGAAGGACCTGGAACATCTTCACATCTGGGAAAGACCTGGAACATCCTCCATGCCTGGAGAGGACCTGGAACATCTTCACATCTGGAGAGGACCTGGAACACCTTCCACATCTGGAAAGGATCTGGAACATCTTCACACCTGGAGAGGACCTGGAACATCCTCCCCATGTCCCTCTACAGATCATGGAATGGTTTGGGTTGGGAAGGAGCTGAAAACTCATCTCATCCCTCCATCCCTGGGCAGGGAACCTTCCAGAGACCCAGCTGCTCCAGCCTGGCCTTGGCACTTCCAGGGATGGGACCAGGATCTGTTGCTCCTCCCGTTTTTGAGGTGCTCTCTGCTGTTATTCCCAAGGGAATGGATCTGTCCAAGTACCCTCATGTTCACCCCACTTTTCACCACCTGATTTAGAAGGTTTTGGCACGGAGTGAATTTCTCCAGGCCAGGACAATCAGAACCCGATGTTCCTGGAACACTGCTGGTTCTCACTGTGATTTTCTGGCCTGGCCAGTGAGAACTGGATCCATTTTGACAAATGATATAAAATAAAAAACGCTGAGGAGTGAGTAGCACTTCAGATAATTTGCAGGATTAAGGGGAGTGACCATCAATTTGGATTTGTCCCAGTTGCAGAAAAATTACTGCAGTGATTTTCATCCTCTCCTGTGTGGAGCCCTCAGCTCAGCACAGAGAGATGCAGCAGCCTCTTGTGCAGCTCAGAGATTTTCCTTTTTCCTCTGTTACCTCCAGAATTATCACGTGCACTGAGAGCAATGTTCTCTAACTCTGGGGCAAATAATTAATTAGGAATATTTTCAGTGGGTTTTGTGTCTTATTTTTATTTATTTATTAGAGAAATAAAATAAATAGGTTTCTAAAGTTATCTTATTTCCATCAGGCTGAGCTGGGCAGAAAAGCTGAGCAGAGAGCCCAGGATGGGAGCGAGGGCTCAGCTCTTGGACACAAAGGTTGGTGCATCCTTTGGGAATTAATGAAGCCAAAATGATTCATTTGCCTTCATCTATAAAGATATTTTCTGTTACAGGGACAATCTTGTGGCTCTGGGACTTTATCTTTCCGTTCTGAACCCACTGGTTAGAAGCCACCCCAGATATTCCCAAGTTAAATTAGAATATGCATTAATTTCTGAAACCACCTGATAGAGCCCAGCCCAAACACTCCCAAGTTAAATTAGAATGTGCATTAATTTCCATGCCAGCATTTTGCAGCTCTCTTCATTTCTGTCCTTGTCTTTCTCTGAAAACACTGAAAACTTCTTAAATTTTATTTTTTATGGATTTTTTTTCTCTCTTCTCCTTTTCCTCCCTTTCAGGCCCCTTCACTCGCAGCCACCCCCGAAGCCACCACGCACTTTGCATGTGGCACGATGGATTTTCGGATGCTGCTGCTCCAAAATTTGTTTTTCTTTAACCCCTTCCCGGTTCTCTGGCAGGGCACAGAAAGGTGTCAGGTGTGGGATTTGCCCTCTGGGGCGGTGGAAGAGAACGCCCTGTTCGGCTCCTCGGGTATTTAAAGAGCACTTCATGCACAGAACACGGTGATTAACAGGGGATAGAGTTACAGGTGAAGGAAATTCTGCAGCAGATAAAGAAAAGCTTTTATCCATTTAACGGGGAACACGGCCAGCTTTCATTAAACCTCTTCAAATGACAACACTTAACTCCCCGCAGCCACTTTAATGCTCCAAGTGCATTAAGGTTGCACAAAACCTCAAGATAATTTGACTTTTTCAGATGTAGTCTTAATTATTTTTTTTTATTTCTTTGTCAATCATTTCGATTCCCAGCCCGCTCTTGGCCTCTCCGGAGGGTGAGGAGAACCAGGTGTCAGTTTAAAATGAATTTGCACCACTGGGGGTTATTGTTGAGGGGTGTTGAGGAGAAAAGGAGGCAAAAGATGCTGGTTTAAGCAGGGGAAAGTGGAAATAAAATAATAACAGGCAGCACAAAAATAATTGGGAGAGGATAAATGGATGCATGGGACCGGCAAAGTGTTTTTAAAAGCAGTTGGGAAGTCGGAACCTCGTTTTTCTTTGGATGAGTTGTGTTGGTGACTCCAGAGTTGTCTCGAAATGATCCTCCAGGGGTGTCTGGAGAGGGGAGAGGTTCTGCAGGGCTGGGCCGGGCACGGAAAATTCGGGATTGGGAATTTTTCCCAGCCTGGATTGGTTTGTGACAACCCTGAGAGGGTGAAATCAGCGGGATTCCTTTTCCCGGGAGAGGAGAAGTTTGGGAAGTTGGGAATGAAGGGCTCCGCTAATGAGTGCTAATTGCTCGTTTGTCTCAGGGAGCCCAGCACCAATTCCCTGGGGATGGGAATGTGGAATACACGGACCTGTTTGCTGTGGCTGCTGTCCTGGGAAAACTGCTCCAAAAACGGGGATTGGGAAAAAAACCCCAGATTTTAGTACAGGTTTCAATTTTCCTGAAGACATCAGGAAATTCTGCATCTGTATCTATAAAAGCGACACCTCAATGTCCTGGACATGATTTTTATCCTTTGGTCCCTTCCAGCTCAGAATCGGATTCTATTGAGGAGTTCCTCAAATTTTCCTGGGGTTGTCAAACTTTTCCCCCAAAAATCCCACCCGAGGAATCTCGTGTGGAGCTCTCAGCTCCAGAAGGGATTTTATTGCCTGCTCAAGCTAAAGCAGCCTCTTTGCTTTAACCCCGAGGCGCAAAAAATGTGCGGAAAATGCCAAATTCGATTTCAGGTGTTGATGGCACCAAATTTCTCAGCCCGGTGAAGAGGCAGCACCGAGAGGATGCGGCTTAAACTGATTTTCTTCACTAGGTCAGAAGAGGTCAGGCTGGGACTGGGGAGTGCTGGGCTCTGAGCCCGGCCTAGGGCTGGGTCTAACAGGAGAAATTAATTCCCACCGGCAAATATTCATCTTGAAGGCGGGAATGTTCGGTGTAAATACAAAGTGATCACCAGTTTCTGTGAAATCCAGCTAAAATAGGAATGTTGGGGGACTCGTTCTCTTCTCACCCTGTTCTTGATGCTTTCCTTGCCAAAAGAGGAGCAAGATCTGGTTTAAATTCCCTGGAAATCTTCAGTTCCCTGCTTGCCAAAAGCCCTTTGGTTTCCATTCAGAATTTCCAAACAGAAATGTTCTTGGGGGATTTATTTAGGACTAAAAACCCCAAGTCCTGCAGGATTGAAGTGCAATCCTGTAGATTTTGCATTCCCTGAAAACCCCTCTGGCTTGTGCTGTTCCAAGGATTCCATCCCACCTTGCCCAGGCATTTCAGGGATTTTATGGCAAGGAAAATTCAGGTTAACCTGATGAAAGAGTGTCAATACTCACAGAAATCAGAAATTTCACTGCAGAAGCAGATTTTATGAACTTTTGGGCCTTTCCCATGGAAGCCAAAGATCCAAAATTCCTGGAAATAGTGAATTTAGAGTGTTGGAGCACAGCACTGCAGCTGTTGGGTTGACAGCTCCGAGTTGGGGACACAGCTCCTGCTGGCTCATGCACAAGGCTCAAACCAAATTAACTTCACCAGAGCTTAAGTGACATCAAGTTAATGTGACATTAATCAGGATTTCTGAGTCCAGCCCGTCCTGCTGTAGTGAGGGGGAGCTGCTGGGAGGTTTTCCCGTGTGCAGATGATACCTTCAGGTTTATTTTCATTTATCCCAGCCCCTGTGGTGCCCAGGGAGCAGCTCTGAGCTCACACTCAGGCTCACTCAGCTCTCTGCACACAGCACGGACACAAAACAAATCCTTCTCCTGCTGCACACCCAGGACAACTTTCAGCCCCAAGAGCACAAACAAGGGGGGCTGCAGGGAGCAACAAGAAGGATGGGACCTCCCAGCCTGCAGCTGCAATTGGACAATTCAACCCCAAAGTGCAAACGGAGCAAAACTGATCCAAGGGGGAGCCCTGGGGAGCGTTTGTCCATTTGGGACCATTTTGGGTCCCCCTTGGGTGCAGCCCTGGCCAGGCTCTTGTCCTGCCCAAGGTGGATCCTCAAGGCCTTTCAATAAATCTCTGCTTTATTCTCCAGCTCTGCCCAGGCTCTGCTCCAGCCCAGCCCTCCCAAGGGATCACAGACACTGAAACTTCACTCTCTGGAGTGCTGGCAGGAGCTAAAGGTTGGTTTCTAATTTAACTGTCCTTGGAGCAAAATGCTTGGGAAGACATTCCCTGAGAGTGTGACGGGCTTTGGTTTCCATTCCTGAGCAAAGCAGAGCTCTGGGAGCAGCAGCAGTTCTTGCCTTGCAATCAAAACCAAAACAAAACAAAAAACAAAAACAAAAACAAAAAACAAACAAAAAAAAAAACCCAAAAAAACAAAAACACCAAACCAAACCAAACAAAAAAAAACCCAAAAAAACCCAAAAAAAAAAAAAGTCTCAAGAAAACTGTTTGTTTTACTTCCTAAAATATTTTTGGTGTCACAATTAATCAGTTGCAAGAGAAGTGAGTGTGGGGACTCCTCTCAAATGTCACTGCACTCATGGAAGGATTGAGTTCCAAGAGTGACATTAATTTACTGGGGCTGCAGACAAGTCCTCGGTGATGTGTGTGGGGAATTTCGTTTCCTAAGAAAAGTTTGGTCAGATCAAAGGAATAAAGGAGTTTTCCTGCATTAACAGAGATCTTCAAACATCTTTCCATGCACATGAAGCCACTTCTTAAACTTGGGGTTAAAGCCAGCAGAGCAGATCTTCTTTGCTGTCTCTTATAAGAATGACAGACAAAACCCCCTGAACTGAGCTTTTATTTCCATATCCTGTAAAAATCATATAAACTGCAATTGAAATTAGAAATCAAACAAACTGAAATTGAAATCGTATAAACTGCAATTAAAGCATCACAAATATCCCATTTAGTCACAACTCAGCTCCTGCCAGCAGCTGGACCTTGATCCGTGTGAGTCCCTTCCAACCCGGGCCTCTCTGTGATTGCATTTACTGTTAATTAGCCAGCCTTCAGTAATTATCAGTGCCCAGACATGGAGAGAGTAAGAGAAACCCCAGGGAGGAGTGGGGAGAGGCAGCCCCCTGGAATTCCTGCTCGGAGCAGCCTGGGGTGGTGGAAGGTGTTGCTGCCCATGGGTGGAGGGGTGAGGAGGTTTTTAAGATCCTCTCAACCCAATTCTGTGATTCTGAGTTGATTCTTTTTAATCTGTTTAAGATACATTAATATATTACCCCGCAGAATTAAGTGGCCATTACTAAATAGCCCAGCAAGGTGAAGAATTGTTTAATCTGTATTTATTTATTTCCTCTGTGTTTATTTCCTCTGTATTTATTTATTCTGTATTTATTTCCTCTGTATTTATTTCCTCCGTATTTATTTATTTCCTCTGTATTTATTTCCTCTGTATTTATTTATTTCCTCTGTATTTATTTATTTCCTCTGTATTTATTTCCTCTGTATTTATTTATTTCCTCTGTATTTATTTATTTCCTCTGTATTTATTTCCTTTGTATTTATTTATTCTGTATTTATTTCCTCTGTACTTATTTCCTCTGTGTTTATTTATTTCCTCTGTATTTATTTCCTCCGTATTTATTTCCTCTGTGTTTATTTCCCCTTTATTTATTTCCTCTGTGTTTATTTATTTCCTCTGTATTTATTTATTTCCTCCGTATTCATTTATTTCCTCTGTATTTTTTTATTTCCTCTGTGTTCATTTCCTCTTTATTTATTTCCTCTGTATTTATTTATTTCCTCTGTATTTATTTATTTCCTCTGTATTTATTTGTTTCCTCTGGCAGGGCTCCCCTGGCCCCTCATCCCTGCTGGGGGTTTCCCTTCCTGCCCTTCCCAGGTGTGCTGTCCCCACGGCGGTGTCCCCATGGCGGTGTCCCCACGGCGGTGTCCCCATGGCAGTGTCCCCACGGCCATGTCCCCACGGCGGTGTCCCCACGGTGCTGTCCCCACGGCGGTGTCCCCACGGCGGTGTCCCCACAGCAGTGTCCCCACGGTGCTGTCCCCACGGTGCTGTCCCCACGGTGCTGTCCCCACGGCGGTGTCCCCACGGCGGTGTCCCCACGGCGGTGTCCCCATGGCGGTGTCCCCATGGTGCTGTCCCCACGGTGCTGTTCCCATGGCGGTGTCCTCACGGTGCTGTCCCCATGGCGCTGTCCCCATGGCGATGTCCCCACGGCGGTGTCCCCATGGCGGTGTCCCCATGGCGGTGTCCCCACGGCGGTGTCCCCACGGCGGTGTCCCCACGGCGGTGTCCCCACGGTGCTGTTCCCATGGCGGTGTCCTCACGGTGCTGTCCCCACGGTGCTGTCCCCACGGCGGTGTCCCCACGGCGGTGTCCCCATGGCGGTGTCCCCATGGTGCTGTCCCCACGGTGCTGTTCCCATGGCGGTGTCCTCACGGTGCTGTCCCCATGGCGCTGTCCCCATGGCGCTGTCCCCATGGCGATGTCCCCACGGCGGTGTCCCCACGGTGCTGTCCCCACGGCGGTGTCCCCACGGCGGTGTCCCCACGACGGTGTCCCCACGGCGGTGTCCCCATGGCGGTGTCCCCACGGTGCTGTCCCCACGGTGCTGTCCCCACGGCGGTGTCCCCACGGCGGTGTCCCCACGGCGGTGTCCCCACGGTGCTGTCCCCATGGCGGTGTCCCCACGGCCGTGTCCCCACGGTGCTGTCCCCACGGCGCTGTCCCCACGGCGGTGTCCCCACGGTGCTGTCCCCACGGCAGTGTCCCCACGGTGCTGTCCCCATGGCGGTGTCCCCACGGTGCTGTCCCCACGGTGCTGTCCCCACGGCGGTGTCCCCACGGCGATGTCCCCACGGCGGTGTCCCCACGGTGCTGTCCCCACGGCGGTGTCCCCACGGCGGTGTCCCCACGACGGTGTCCCCACGGCGGTGTCCCCATGGCGGTGTCCCCACGGTGCTGTCCCCACGGTGCTGTCCCCACGGCGGTGTCCCCCCGGCGGTGTCCCCACGGCGGTGTCCCCACGGCGGTGTCCCCACGGTGCTGTCCCCATGGCGGTGTCCCCACGGCCGTGTCCCCACGGCCGTGTCCCCACGGTGCTGTCCCCACGGCGCTGTCCCCACGGCGGTGTCCCCACGGTGCTGTCCCCACGGCAGTGTCCCCACGGTGCTGTCCCCATGGCGGTGTCCCCACGGTGCTGTCCCCACGGTGCTGTCCCCACGGCGGTGTCCCCACAGCGGTGTCCCCACGGCGGTGTCCCCACGGCAGCTCCCGTGGGCAGGGATGGAGAGCAGCTGAAATTTGATTTATGAGGAAACAGCACAAAGGGAGGGATCGAAGAGTGGGACAGAGCAGGGAAAAGCAGAAATAACCACGAGAAAATCTCCGAGCTGTGCTCAGAAATCCCCTCCTGCTGGAAATCCAGAATTTGGGGACATTTCCCTGCATTTCCCTGAGCCAGAGTTGGATTCCAAACCTCCTGAGAGGGCCTGGAACTTTCCTGGGCACCTTGGGAAACGTTCCAGGCACTCAGTTAATTAGCAGCTGACAAATTAAATATTTGCTGAGTGAAATTGGAGCTGGATTTGTGACCTGCCCAGAATTCTATCCTTGCAGATAATTTGGGTTCTGATGCATCAGCAGCACCGGGTATTTACATTGCCTGGGGGTGGGAAAAAAATAGGAATATTTTCTTTTTCCTGATAAAAAAGATTTCATCTGACTGCCAGTGGATCCCATCAGCCAGAGCTGAGGCTGAAATTCCATTTTGGGAATCCCATTTCTATTCCCATCTTTTAATTGGCAGCTCCCTACCCAAGCCTGGGTAAGATCTGCACTCAGAACCTTTCAGAGCCTGCTGGTGACAGGTTTTTCTCCTAGAAAAAGAATATTTTAGATCAAATTTATGCCAATTATTTATCAGAGATCCATTTTCTTTTCTCCATGGCAGGGCAGGAATGTGATCCTTGCTGAGCAAAGCTGGATTTATGCCCTGCAGCAATAAATACCCTCAAGGAGTGGAAGTCAAGGCCACAGATTTTGAAGAGACTTTAAAGAGACTTTAAAGAGACTTTAAAGAGATTTTAAAGAGATTTTAAAGAGATTTTGAAGAGATTTTAAAGAGATTTTAAAAACATTTTTAGATTTATTTTAGATTTTTTTTAGCTATTTTTACCATTTTAGGGTTAAGATTATTTTAGGATTATTTTAAGGTTATTTAAAATTATTTTAAGATTATGTTTGAAATTTTTTTAGATTTTTTTTTAAAATTTTCCAAGATATTTTAGCTTTTTTTAGCTATTTTAATTTCCATGGGGTGGATTTTAGATAAAGCTGAAAACCCACTCAAGACGTAGCTCTTCGAACTTGAAAAACTCTTTTGTATTAACAAGAAATTAACTAATTAATTGCTTCCACTAATTAATTAATGAAAAGAAACCATCCATTGTTAACTGAACAAAATTTTTCCTCATGTCTGGCCTCTTTATTTTGCTCTGAGTGCAACAAACCAAGATTTTGGGGTGGTTTTCAGGGGCTCTGAGCTTTGTTCCTGCCATGGGCAGAGCTTTTCCTTTGGGTCTTGAATAAATCAAATGAATAAATAAATAAATCAAGAGTAGAAATAAAGAGAAAAAAAATGAGATAAAAGGGAGAACAAAGCAGGGAATTGTCCTGCAGGAGGGCAGTGCCTGGCTGAGGGGGTGGCAATCCCCAAAATCTCCTTCTTGCACTTTGCAATGTGTTGAATTTCAATCTTGAAATGAATAAAGTGGGCCTTAAATGAATAAATTTGGCTTTTAATATCAGCCCTGCAGAGGGTGGGACTCGGCCTTTAAACTCAGCTTTTATTATTTTTTATTATTTTTATTATTATTTTATTTTATCGGCCTTTAAACTCAGCACTGATCCTGCCGTGCTGCCGGGATGATGAGAACTGAGGGAACACATCTCATTAATAATTATCAGGTATTTAACGAGCCTTGAACTTTGTTCTGATTTTTTTCCTGGTTTTGTTTTGTTGTTTGGTCGGTTTTGGGGGATTTTTATTTTTATTTTTTTTTTATTTCCAAGGAGCCTGCAAGTCCTAAAAGAGGAGAGCAATGTCCCCTAGCAGAGGTCACAGCGCTGACATCAGGAATTGTCATCTCCTCTCGGATTTACGGCCTGGCCAGACCCAAAATAACCCAAAATAACCCAAAATAACCCAAACTCTGGGAAAAACTCTGCAGCCAGCACAAGAGCCACGGAGCTGGAGGCAAAGAGCAGCTCCTGATGCTGAGTAGGGCTAAAGTTTAGTTTCACTTTTCTTTTTCCCAAGGATGAGAAAGAATTAAAAAAAAATAAAAATCCTGATGTGATTTCAATTCTTGTTTGCCCACAGCCAGGACAAAACCCATTCGGGTGAGTTGGGTACAGGAGGAAAAACTTTTTCCTGAGCCCTGCCGGGAGTTCTGGGTCACTCACAAAGGGTAAATTCCAGAGGTTTCACCCAGAGGAGCTTCCCAGGAGTGATCCCAGAGGGATCGGAGGCTGCAGGGATTTTTGTGTCCTGTCCGTCAAGCTGCCCTTTCATTTTATAATCCTCACAGCCTGTGGGGCTGACTGAGCCAAGAGGTTCTCCCCCTAAATGGTTTTATATTCCTGGTTAGAATATTCCATTTTTCCTGTGTAATCCTCGTGCCTCGTCCTGCTGTTACTGCGCTAAAAGAGATAAATCTCATTTTTTTCCAAATTATCGCGACTTTTCAAAGCAGTGGATAACAATAAAACGCTGCCTGATCAATCCCTCTTTATTTTAATTGTTATTGCCTTTGTTCAATGTGTTTAAAATGGAGAGGGAGGCCGCAGAAATTACCTAGAGATGGGATAAAAAGCTTCAACATCTCCCATTTAGCTGCTAACGAGGTGATTTAAACGCGGCCCCTTCCCCTTTCAGAGAGAATTGCTGCGCTCAGAGCCCTTTGGAATCTGCCAGAGCATCCCGAGTTTCACTGGAAGCTGAAATGGGACAAATTGAAATGAGACTGGGCATACTTTAAATGTCATTTCTTGATGAAATCCTGGAAATGATTTCCAAGGGCAACGAGGATGCTCAGACTGAGAATCTCCTGCCCCAGGAGCAGAACGTGCCTTAGCTAAACCCTAATTACGGCTTAGTTAAACCCAAGTTTATTATTCAGTGCAGCGGATGAATGATTGAAGTTCACACAAGATCAAATTAAAGAACTGAACACGATTTTCTGAATATTCCAAGCAAACACTGCCTGAGCCAGCCCTGCTTTGGAAAACTCCCGTGTTTCTCTCCCTGGTTTTGTTTCCTCAAAGTCACAGCTGCATTTTACACAATTTTATAGCACTCCTGGCGTGGCTGCCCCAAGGTGAACCCAATTCCACACCACGTGGAATATTTATTTTTTTATTATTCCCTGTTGCATTTCTAGGAACTGCCCTGGAAGCCTGCTCCGGTTTCAAGGCTCGTTTCTCCCTGGAGTAAAGCAGAAAATTACTTCCCCACGGGTTTCTGTTTGTTGTCAAACAACCCAAATGGGCAAAATATTTGCTCTGTAGCACGGCAACGATTGCACAGCCCGGTGGCACCAGGGAACCGAGAGTGAGCCTGAAATGAGGAGATTTCCCATGGCCAGGGCTGATGTCTCGGGTTGGACAGACAGGTGGAGCTTCCCTTGGAATGGAGAACATAAAACCCCTCTCCCTCCAAATTATTTTAATTTTGAAATTAAGGGCCTCTCAGGCAGAGATATGGGAATAGGAATAACAATTCTTTACTAGGAATATTAAAAATGTAGTAGCACAAAAAAGCAAATGAACTTCTTTTTTTTTTTCAAAAATGAAAAAAAAACCTTTTTTTTTTTTCAAAAATGAAAGAAAAAAAACCCTGACAGAGTCAGAACAGAGAACTTTCCATTCTCCAACCATTTTTGTGGAACTTGATTATTTGCTGTCATCTGGGCTGCTTTTTCCACGAAGGGCTGGACCAGGATCACTTCTGGAAGTTCCTTTCCTGGCTGTGTTCGTGTGCAATCCTTTGTCAGGTCCTACCTGACCACGTGAATGGCTTTGCTCACGTTTTTTCCTCCTGACTTCCCCAGCTCTGGGCTGGAATAATTCATCTGGAGGTCACTCCAGGCAGGAGCACAGACTGTGAGCCCAGTTCCTCCCGTCAGCAGCACAATTTGCTTTTCCTGAGCCAGGTTTGTCCCCAAGGGTGGCTTTGCCATCTGCTCCGTGCTGGGAACCCACTGGAGCTGGGATTTCTGCATTTCCTGGGGTTGATTGGCAGGAAACCCCAGCTCTGCCAGCCCCTCTGGCTCTCTGCAGGGTGAAAGTGCAAGCTGGGACTCCAGGGGAATAAATAATAAAATAACAAATAAAAATTTCCATCGGTGTGTGCTGAATTCCCGTCCATGGATTGATTCCTGCAGTGACTCACGGGGGGCTCTTCGGTGGAATTTTGCAGTTTTTCTTTGAATTTTAATGCAAGAAATGAGGAAACCATCCCTCAGCTGCTTGATTGTTTTAAATGACGTTAATTAGAGAGCCTGACCCCTCCTTTGTCCATTGTGAGCAGCTTAAAAATACCAAAATCAAGAGGCAGGGAAGAGGAATTCACCAGTTTGAGCTTTCCAAGTGTTTTATCTCAGCAGAAAGAGCCCTCCCACAATAAAACAGCACCTGAACCCCACTTCCCCCTTTTCCCACCCTTTTGGGGTTCAAACTGGGGCTGTTGAACTTCGGGGTGAGACCTGGGCTTCATTTGGAGCTGCAGTTTCAGGCTGATTGGGACTGATTATGATTTCTTAGAGGATTAATGGATTTAGGAATATTGTGGGATTATTAATTCAGGAATATTGCTAGCAGCACCAATTTCTCCTTGAATTCCTATGGAAGCTCCAGAGGGTTTGGGAGCTGGGAGCATCAGAGCTCTCCACAAAATTTAATTCCCTCAGTTCCATTTTCCTTTTTTTCCCCTTTTTTGTGTTTGAAGCTGGGGCTGTTGAACCTCACCTGGGCTTCGTTTGGAGCTGCAGTTCCACACTGGTTACGACTAATTATGATTTCTTGGAGGACTAATGGATTTAGGAATATTGTGGGATTATTAATTCAGGAATATTGTGGGATTATTAATTCGGGAATATTGCTAGCAGCACCAATTTCTCCTTGAATTCCTGTGGAAGCTCCAGAGGGTTTGGGAGCTGGGAGCATCAGAGAGCTCCACAAATAAAATGTTCCCTCAGTTCCATTTTCCTTTTTTTCCCCTTTTTTGTGTTTGAAGCTGGGGCTGTTGAACCTCACCTGGGCTTCGTTTGGAGCTGCAGTTTCAGGCTGATTGGGACTGATTATGATTTCTGTGGGATTAATGAGGCAGGAATATTGCTGCCAGCACTAATTGCTCCCCTGCTCGGGCTGTGCTGATTCAGCCCCCGTGTGACGCTGTTCCTTTGTGGCTTCTTTAACACCCCCAGCTCGGGATTTCCTGGATTTGGGACCATCCAGACCCCTCCATCCCCCACCTGAGGCTTCTCCTGCCCCCCCGGAGCTGAATCACCCCGTGCTGGAAGGAATCAAACTCCAGGAAATTCCTCCCCGGGTGATTTTCTGCACCTTTTCCCAGCCTAGGGAAGAGCTGATTACAAAAGCAGATTTCAGAGGTGACCGTGCCCTGTCCACCAGCCCAGCAAAGCTTTTCCTGCCTTTCCCAGGGATATTTGGGAATGTTTGGAAGGTTTTCCCCTCCCCTGAATGGGGACAGGACAATCCCATCCAGACTGGACAATTTACCCCCCAAAATCTCTTTGGCTGTGGAACCTCCAGAGAACAAACTCCTTTCCTTTAGGTGCTAATAGAACCCTAAAATCAGTTTTTTATCACCAAGATATCTTCCAATATTTCCTCTGGACAACAGGACCTGGAGATAGACCCAGGCACATCCTGGGGAACCCTTGGACACATTTTCAACCTGAGAATTATTTCTGCAGCCTGTGCAAGGGGAAATGAGGGCTCCTGCAGCTCGGGAGGGTCTCAGCTCCTGCTGCAGGGTTTGCAGGGCTCAGGAGGGGTGGGATCACCCTGGATCCTGGGATGAAGGCTCAGGCAGGGAGGATGATGGAAGCTGGGACGGGACTGGGGTGGGATTCGGGGTGGAAAAGCCTCCTGCCCCTCAGGAGTGGATTTCTCTGCAGCTTCCACACCTCAGAAAGAAGAGGAAATTCAAATTAAAGCTGCTGCCGGAGCATCCCAGCACAGCTCAGAGCACTCCTGAGTGGGAACTCCTATGGAAAAACCCCCCAGGAGTGTGGAATTACCTGCAGGAGCCTGGGAATGGCTCTTCCACCCTTTTCCACCCGGCCCTGGGAGTCAGATCCCAGCTGGGATTTGCTGCCTGGGCTCTCCTTACAAAAGTGCCCACAAACAGGGGAGATGGAACAAACCCCAGGGCATTTCTCAGAGTTCCCCTTCCCCTTGTTCCTCCCAGTTTTTATCCCGATTCCAGCACACGGAGCTTTATCCCAGCTCCTGTTTTCCAGAGCTCGAATTCTTTCAGTTCCTTATCTGCCACCACCTTTTTCCCTTCATCCTCACTATCTTATTTTTGTCTCCTTTTTCTGTTGTGTTTTCTGCCTCCTCTACACAATCCTGTCATCCTTGGCTTGTTTTCACTCCAAGAAAAAAAAAAGGAAAAATTGCTTTCTCACTTGGACAGAGCAAAGGAGTTTTTGCTGACATTTGGGATTCTCTTCCAAAGATCTCGTCAGTCTGGGCAGCAGTGGCTGAATTCAGCTTCCTCTCCTCTGCTGAAAGTCCCCCAGAGCTGCCTTTTATTTTATTAGTTGGATTTTTTAATAAAAAAGAAAGATAAATAGGAATGCAGCCACGGAGCTTCCAAAGCAGCTTTTTTATTTTTTTTATTTTTTGCTGAGATTTCAGTTCAGCCCCGAGCAGGATTCCAACTTTTGGCGTCTTTTTCAACATTAATCCTGAAATGGCCAAAAATTCTGGCTCTGCACAGGACCTGAGTCACGGGCCCACGCTTGGGGTGGGGAATTAGGATTATTTTAATTAGTGGGGTCATTATTCTCCCCCACTTTGGGCTCCTCAGGGCAGTGCTGCTGCACTCAAAGCAAGAGTCTCGAAGCAGAAGGGCCAATTTTTGCCTTCCCACCTTGCCATGAAAAGTCATTC
This sequence comes from Prinia subflava, assembly GCF_021018805.1. NCBI lineage: Eukaryota > Metazoa > Chordata > Aves > Passeriformes > Cisticolidae > Prinia > Prinia subflava. The sequence goes on from NC_086258.1 coordinate 13,139,429, forward strand.
TCGAGAGTGATCTGTGCACCCAAAATTTGCTCTTTTATTAAAACAAAAAATGATGAACAACGGTGGTTTGGTGGATGGCACAGATTGATGGGATTGAATCCCTTAGAGTGAGAAAATTCTGGGAGAAATAAATGCTTCTCCTCCAGAATTTCTCCCTCCTGGTCAATTTTAGAGCAGTCTTTTCAGTAGAGCTTGGAAATAAAAGCTGGCATTTCTCTTCAAAGAAAAACTGGTGGAAAAGTCAAAAATTTCACATCCAAGGGGTTCAGACCCTCTTCCTTGGCATGGTTTTTTTTTCCCTAATATTGTATTTTTTTGCCATTTTTGTTGGTTTTTTAGGGCCTTTTGGACTGACTGGTTTAATTCTGTGGCTCAGAGGCTGAGCCTGGTCTGGACTTCTCCTAAATCCCTCTTGAGCCTTTAAATCCATGATGGAACGAGGGCAGGTGACAGTTCTGGGGTGCAGCTTTGTCATCACCCCCAAATCCCTCCCCCAGGTGCCTCTGGCCAGGTGGGAATGTCCCTCCAGAGCTGCAAATCCCTTCCCAAGCTCCCATTTCTGCTCTCAGGAGCCACCCAGCCCCAAAGGGAGCAGAAAATGAGGTTTTGTGGGAGTGAGAGATCTCTGACATTTCCTGAGCCCCAAATTCCAAATTCCAGAGGAAAAGCTGACATGGGAGCCACTGGCCTCTGTGCCTTGGCTTAATCCAGGCTCTCAGCAGGGCTCTGCTGTGGTTTGTGCCTTGTCCCCAGCAACTCCAGGCCCGAAATAATCTTTATTTGGCACAAACCCCGCTCCTGCCACCTCCTTTTGGGCAGATGACCACACAGGCAGTGAATTCCCCTGGAATTCCCCACGCTGCCACCTGACCCAGACCTTTTTATCTCCAGATAAAAACTGGATTTCATGAAGCCAAAGTCATTTTCTTTAGTGGTTTAACTTTTTTCCCTGTTTGTTTGGGGGCTGAGTTTGATTTTGATGAATTTATTATTTTTTTTAAATAACAGGAGGTGGGAGAGAGCAGAGGGGGAGCAGGGAAATGAATCCACCTTGGCAAAGCTGAATTTGGCTTTTCCTCCAGCAGCCCAGGCAGGAAGGAAACCCCCTTGCATTTGGCCATTGGCCTTTCTGAAGGGTTTTAAAATAAAAATTTGAGGGCTGTGGCCAGCCTGGGTTGATTTAAAATGGGTGGCAGGAGCAGAAGTTGGGATTTAGAGGAGGTTTGAGGGGACAAAAAGAAGCAGGGAGGGATCACCCAAGTCCTCCCTGTGATGTTCTCAATGACACAGCCACGTCCAAAAAAACATATCCTGTGGGGCGATTGAGGATTTAGGGAGATTACCTTTAATCTTCCTCAGTCAATAAAAAAAAAAAAAAAAAGAAAGAAAATAGAATAGATCCTTTCTTCTTAGAAAGACAATGACATTTAATACGTTTGCAGGGGCTGGAAAATTGGCCGGGTGTGTTTCATGTCAGAATTACATCTGAAACCTCCCCGGGCTCGGGCACTGAGCTTTATCTGCTCTGCCTCCATAGCCAGGGCTATAAATGCATTTTCCTCTTAAGCTCCCTGGAAGTTTTTTTTATCTGACAGAAGGTTTGGAAATGAGCCTGGTGATGGGGATGAGCACGAGGACAGAGATGCTGCGGGGTTCTCCAGGTTGGAAAAGCCATTTTTGGGCAGCTGCAGGTTTAGCTCTGGTGGTTAACGAGCTGCTGTAGCCTCATTTTCTCAGATTTTATCCTCCTTTTGTGTTGCCTCATTTTCTTGTTGTTCCACCTGTGCATTTGGAGTAGAAATAAAATTGCTCCACATGTGGCTTTCAGGAGAGGTCCCATCACATTTCTGAGCTGGAATACAGCTGGTCCAACCCTGAGGGTGCTGGAGACTCCTGGATTAAATTCCTTTTTCTGTCAGCACTGGGAGGGCTCCAGGAGGAAAAGGCTCTCCAAAGATCATTTTTTAGCTTATTATAATTGATAATTTTATTATGCAATAACGATTTGTGCCTGTCTCATATGGTCACCACAAATTGGGATAAAATTCCCTCCATCTCTTGGAGGTGAGGAGATTATCAGATGTTTGCTGTGGGTGTGTTCCTTTGGTTGGAATTCAGAAGGAAATCCTGGTCCTTTGCACTGGGATTCAGAGTGAAATCCCATTCCTGTGGATTGGGATTGAGGATGAAATCCTGTTCCTCTGGATTGGAATTCAGAATGAAATTCTATTTCTCTGGATTGGAATTGATGATGAAATCCCATTCCTTTGCTCTGAGATTCAGAGTGAAATCCCATTCCTTGGACTGGGATTGAGGATGAAATTCTGTTCCTCTGGATTGGGGTTCAGAATTAAATTCCATTCCTCTGGATTGCCATTCAAAATGAAATTCCATTCTTCTGGATTGTAATTCAGAATGAAATCCCATTCTTTGCATTGGGATTGAGGATGAAATCCCATTTCTCTGGACTGGGATTCAGAGTGAAATCCCACTCATTTGCACTGGGATTGAGATCAAACTCCCATCCCTTTGTGATGTCAGACTCAGATCTCACAGCCAGGTTTGGGCACTGCATCCTCAAGATTCAAATCTCAATCCCAATTTAAATTTCATTCCTATAAACCCAGGTATTCCCTAAATTTCTGGCATTCCTGTCTCAGCTCTGTCAGTGTCACGGGTGGAGCTGATCTTTTATTAACTCATTAAAATATTTTATTAGCTCATTAAAATATTTTATAAAAATATTAAAATATTTGTGTATTTTAATAAAAATAATTTATATTGAAATAGAAAAAAAAATAATATCACCTGCCTTGATCCAGGTGGTCCCTGGAAAATTTGCAGCCAATAAAACCAGAGCTGAGAGAGAATTCATGAAGAAAAAGGAGAAAATCGTGGCTGGTCCCACAAAACTCCAAGAGCAGGAGGTGGAACCACAGACAGACTCTTTCCTGACAGATTTAGAAACAAAATTTAATTTATTTGCTTTTTCAGCTTGGCCTCATGGCTCTTGTTTTGGCAACTCCCGCTGAGGGGACCTGGTTTTGCTCCCTGGTGCTGCTCTGCTCTCTCCTGCAGCCACATTTTCCTATTTTTCTGGTCCTTCCACTCAGGAATGATACAGCTCTGGAAAATGTCATGTATTTTTCAGAGTTATAAAGTTTGTTAATGGAGATTTCACCATAAATCTTCCTCTAAACAAGCAAAATAACTGCCCTGGCTGTCCCCAGCACCATTTGGCACCAGTAGTTTGTGTGTTTTCACCTTTTTTGAGTGTTTGCAAAGTCAGAACGTGAGATTTTTTGGGTTTTTTCCACCAGGGAAGGAGGCTGCTGGTGCTGAAAAATCCATAAATTTAGTCCGAGCAGAATCTTGGGGTATTAGGGATGGAAATATATTATTGGGATGGCAATAATGTATTTCTTCTTTTCACCTTCCTAGAAAAGCCATCTGTCTGCAGCCCCGTGCAAATATCCCAGATGAAAATGGAAAATCCTATAGACAGCAGCAGTTCTTCCAAGAAGACCCCAGCAGGGCTGCTCCCCTTGTCACCACCGTGGTGAAAATACGGAGAAATTTGGGATCCAGGGGACAGAATATGAGAGGAATCAGAGCTGTGAGAACTCTCACGGGTTTCCTGCTTTGAAAGAACCTGATATCTGTTGACTCAGGTTTCAAAATCGGGATTTAAAATTAAATTCAATGAAAATTTAAAATTTCGATTTTTAAAAACGGAGCTGAAGGGTCTCCAGTGGAAATTTCCGTGTTTCCATCAGAACCCAGTGGATTCCTCAGGGCAGGGCAGGGGACACCACAAAAACCTCCTGGGAGAAACGGTGAACAAACAGTGACCAGCTCCAGTTTTTTGCCTGCCCTGCTGTAAAATTCGGGAATATTCAATATGAAATTCACGATTTGTGTGGTGAAAACATCCAATTTTTTGGGGAAAAAAAGCTGGAGAGGGACCTGAGTGGAATTTCTGCCGTGTGAGAGGTGCAGAGCAGTGAGGGCTCGGTACAAGATGTGCTGAGTCCTCAATAAAATCCTTTATTCCAGCTGGTTCTGGGCTTGCTGCTGGGTTTTTCACCCCCCTCCCTGGTCACAGAGGCTTTTTGGCAATGAAATGAGCTCCGGGAGCAAACCCTGCCTCTGTGTTTGATCTGGAAACATCCACCTCTGAAATGGTTAATTACTCACCCAGCTCCTCCCACCCCTCCCAAACTGCTTTTTTCAAGTTTTCTCATTTCCACTGCCATGACTGGGCAGCCGTAAATCCCAGCCCAGCTGCAGCTACTGATCCCCTCTAACCCTTTTTTATTTTCCCCCTCCCTCTTAGTTGTAATTTCAACTATCAGCTCAACAATAAGCCCATCTCTTAATCTCAGCATGAACAAATGGAAAATGGTCAAATGACGCACAGTTTTAAGCTTCTTGCTGTATAAATTAGACAGAGTGCGTCAGTTCACTGGAATACTCTGACCTTTTCTCCTTAAAAATCTTGGGGGGGAAGATCTGGGAAGTTGAGTCTGCTGGATTTCCAGTGAGCATAAGGTACCAATATGGACAGAAATAAAGGAGCTGCTGCTTCAAGTGCAAGGGGGAGAGGAAGCCAGGGCAGAGAGGGAGGAATGCCAATAAAAGCCAGACTGTTGGGAGCTTTCAGCAGCTAAATTCGCTTTATATTTGTACAGGGCATCATTCCCCAGCCTTCAGTGCAAAAAACCATGGATCCAGCAGCCACCTGTGGGGTTTAAAATTGAATTTCTAATTGCTTTCATTAGCGCTGGGCCCTTTATTTCAGCTGGGATTGGCCACGAGGTGAATTTGGCTTTTTTTTCCCAATGGGGGAAGGTGGATTTTGGCTGGGAGCAGGAGCTGTGGGAGGTGAGAGGGGAGGATGGAGCTTTGGGCTGGATCCACTGGGAATTCCTCCTCCTGCTGCAGCTCCTGACTGGGGTTAGGAGCTGATTTTCCTGTTGGAAAATTCCTCCTTTCCCGCCTGTGTTCTGCTGCCCCTCCCCTCGGTGCTGGAGGTGTTGTGTCACTCGGATTTGGGCTCAGAGTGCTGCTAATCCAGTTATTTAGAGAATTATATTTGGAGAAAAACTGATTTTTAAGGTCCTTTCCACCTCTGATCATTCTGTGATAAAAACCAGCTTTTTAAATCTCATGGTTTGTGTGTGGGCATAAATTTATACAACAGACAACACTTTAAAAAAACCCTCTTTCATTGTCTGTCAATTGAATTTTAAAATAATTACTTCTCCTTTTTCTGGACAGCATTCCAGATTAATTTCTTTTAGAGAAACCTTTCAATCCAAGTGTAAGTGATGCTTATTTAGCATTTTTTTTCTCTGTGGGTTCTGTGCCAGGCCGTGGGTTGGTTCTGGGCTTCTCCTTGACTTCACTTCATGCAAAATGAGTTGTTTCATTATCATCATCTTTTCTTGGCTTAAAGGAAAATGATTCCTCTTGTGGAGAGAGAAATGAAAGGAAAAAGAGAAAAATCACCAGGATCTGGTTGTGGAGGCAAGGCTGAATTTTAGCTTCATGAACCACCCTAAACCTGAGGTCCTATCTGAGCTGAAACTTTAAAAAACACAAAATAATTTGTGGAGAAGTTGTCTCTGTGTAGGTGTCGGTGTTCCCTGAGGGAGGAGGAGATCCCTGGGTCTGTCTGAGGTGAACCATGACATGCTCTGGCTTGGGAAGGACCTTGGGGACCATCAAACCCAACCTGGCACCAAGGCCACCAGCAGTGTCCCCAAGTGCCCCTTTCACTGCCACCATCCAGGGAGCTCTTCAAAAACCCAACCAGCCACGAGTGGTGGCCCTGGTGACCCCCTGGTGATCCCTGGTGACCCCCTGGTGATCCCCTGGTGACCTCCTGGTGATCCCTGGTGATCTCTGGTGATCTCCTGGTGATCCCTGGTGACCCCCTGGTGATCCCCTGGTGATCCCTGGTGACCCCCTGGTGATCCCCTGGTGACCCCTTGGTGACCTCCTGGTGATCCCTGGTGATCTATGGTGATCCCCTGGTGATCCCTGGTGATCTCCTGGTGATCCCTGGTGATCTATGGTGATCCCCTGGTGATCCCTGGTGATCTCCTGGTGATCCCTGGTGATCCCCTGGTGACCCCCTGGTGACACCCTGGTGACACCCTGGTGACACCCTGGTGATCCTCTGGTGACACCTGGTGATCTCTGGTGATCCCTGGTGACCCCCTGGTGATCTCCTAGTGATCCCTGGTGATCCCTGGTGATCCCTGGTGACCTCCTGGTGACAGATTTTGATGTCACCTCTTCTGCTGGCCGGGTCCCCACGCCCTCCTGCTGCACCTGGGGTCCCCTGCCCAGGGTGGCAGTGACAAAGTGGTGGCAGAGGTGACGAGAGGGCGCCCAGGCTCTGTGCCAGCCCTCAGGGCTCCTCAGTCCCCAAAGCTCCTGCTGGCATCGCTGTCCCCTTGTCCCGGGATTTGCTGTGGAATTCATGAATGCAGACCCTGACTCGAACTGTGAATGGTGAAAGGCACAAGGTGTGCAGGGAAAATGAGAGAAAAAATTGGAATAGGGTGGAAAATAGGATGGAAAAATTCCTGAAGTGAACCTGCAGGTTCTGAAAGGTGCAGGGCTGGACTGGGGAGACCTCACAGCTCGAAATCTGTGTGGATGTGTTCCCATCACAAGAGAAACCTTCTGTGGAATTTGTTTCCTTCTAAAACTTCTCGAGCTGAGGGGGGATTCAGCTCCAGGCCACTCCAAAGGCTCCCTGTCAAATCTATTCCTGCTCATAAATGTTACCTGTATTTCTTGATTTCTCACTGCTTTTCCCTCAGGTTTGTAGGGGGTTTTTTTGGTTTTTTTTTTTTGTTCTAAATTCTCCTCCTCATGGTGTTGATGAAGCCCCAGGACTTCACCTCCTTCACACCCTCGGGCTCATTTCCAGAACCTGCTGCTCAATGCATTATTCTGTATTTTTAAACTTTCCAGGAAGTTAAAAATAGACCTGATCCTTTTCATTCTCTTATAAATAAAGAGCAGCTCGGGGCTGGGCATTGAGCAGAATCCATTGGTTGGGGAATTCCAGCTGGGGAATGCATCAGGTCCCTCCATCAGGGGCTGTTTGTGCTTTTCCAAAAATTTCCATCCAAACAGAAGCTGTTTTTGGGAGTGTGTGGTCACCAAAGCCCCCTGATCATTGGGAATTTGGATTTCTGTCTCTTTTTGGCTCATTATTTCCTCTTCTGATCCTCTTGGCTGTCCCAGAAATTCATCTGATCAGAGATCTCTCTACTTCTGAAATAATTTCTTTTTATTTTTTAACCGGGGCTTTTCTTTTCTCCCTAAATTTTATCCTCCTGGCAGATTAAATATTCAAGCCCATAATTTATGAGCTTCTGCTCTGAACACTGATGTTCATTGTGCTCATCCACTTAGTGCTGCAGCACAGGGAGAGCTTGTCTTGGATTTAGAAGTAATGAAAACAAATGGTCAACGTTGTAAAATCCGTTTTGTGGTAGAAATGGGAATCTGAGCCCTTTTGGCTCCCTCCAAACTGCGCTGAATTGGTGGAACAGTAGGTTAGGAATGGTATCATTAATCGAAATTAATGATTGCAGCAGTGAGCTGAAAACCAGCTTCTGGTTAATAAAACCAAGTAAAAGTGATGCTGTGCTTTCCAGACACCAGGAAAAATGCGAGGTAAAATCACAAAAATTGGTGATTTTGACACTCAGAGCTGAAGTCTCACACCAGCAGAGATCATCACGTGTTTAGGGAGTGAGGAGCTGAACGGATTCTCCAAACCACAGAGGTCAGAGCATCCCTGATGAAGCTCTAAAAGGACCAGAGGTGAAAAGAGAACCCTCTCCTCTTCCCAGGGGGGTCAGGGGGAGGGAATTGGAAACTAAACCCCACTGGAAAAATAACTGCTGGCTTGGAGATAAGTGAATAAAAACACCCTGGCAGCAAGCAGGGACAGCTGGGGCGCTACACCCAAGGGCAAGGGTGGAAAAACAGGGTGGAAAATGAAAATCCCCGTGGGGAAAAGGTTTGGCAGGGCCTCATTCCCACCCTGCAGGAACCCAAACAGCAACACCCCGGGCTGGGCTGGGACCTCGGGGAGAGGATGGGCAGGGGGGGGGATTGAAAATTCAGGGTTTGGCTCCATCTACACTCCAGATTTCTCTGATTCTCACCTGCAGGGCCTGGACAGCTTCAGCACCAGAGGAGGAGTGAGCATTATTGGGAATGAGCATTTTTAGGAGTGAGCATTATTGGGAGTGAGCATTTTTAGGAGTGAGCATTATTGGGAGTGAGCATTTTTAGGAGTGAGCATTATTAGGAATGAAAATTTTATGGAATGAGCATTTGAAGGAATGGGCATTGTCAGCAATGAGCATTTTAAGGAATAAAAATTATTAGTAATGAGCATTTGAAAGTATGAACATTTTAAGAAATGAGCATTTTAAGGAATGAGGATTATTGGGAATAATCCTAATAAGCATTATTAGGAATAAGCATTATTAAGAGTGAGCATTTAAAGAAGTGAGCATTTTAAGGAATGAACATTTTAAGGGATGAGGATTTTAAGGAAATGAGCATTTTAAGGGATGAATGTTGGAACATTTTAAGGAGTGAGCATTTTAAGTTTTAGGAACCTCCTTGTCCTGTGGCTGCTCTGCCTCCAGATACTGAAATAATTTTGGGGAGAGCTCCCTGGCTGATTACCCCAAATCAAACTAAAACTGGGATCCATCCCAGTCTCTGGAATGGCAATAATGCCTTAGGAAGAGAAAATTCCTGCTGGTTACAAAAGTCTCACCGAAATGGGAATTTCTGGCCAAAGTTGGGGGAGTTTGGGTTTCTTGAAGAATGAATTTTTATCCCTTTTTGGGGTTGCAAAAGTGTTCAGTGCTGGTCTCAACTTGGGATGATTCTATTTTTTAGCTTGGATTTTATCATGCCTTCCAAAAAATAAATATAAAAATTATTACACTTCATTTCACACATTTCTCAAAGAAAATAAACCTTGGTAGGAATAATCTGTAACTTAATTGCACATATTTACTTTTATTTCCTGTGGGCATTTGAAGATCCTCCAAAAGTGTCAGAACCTCACCGTGTTTTCCATGATTAAAGTCAAAAATCCAGGGTTTAATATCTGTATCGAGGAGAATCTTATTTTGATGCTACTATGGTGATACTGTCCTATCAAAAAATATGTAAGAATTAATCAGCCTCGCCTGGAAACGTAAAGCAAAGAACAAAATGTTCATCCTTTGCCTATTAGAAATGTGTGGAGGGAGACAAAGGTAACTGGGATAAAAATAGCACAAATTGCCTCATTTCACAACCAGATCCATCCTGAAAAAATATTCAGGTTTGTGCTGTTCTAGGTGGGAGCATCCTGGAGTGCTCTGTAAATGGACACAGCATTCCAGGCAGGCTGGAAACCCCCTGGAGCTGCAGGCACCAGCAAAATACCCGGAGATATTTGAAATATTTCTCCTTCACCCAAGGCGAGGAACGGGGAATTGTGGAGGGTTTTGGTCTCTGTGAAGGACATTGGCTGGTGAAGCTGAAAAAGCACACCTGAAATGAGCTTTTTTTTGTGGGTTAAATGTTTCTAGAATCCATCCCAAATATTTGTGGAAATTAAAAAAAAAAATTATATATAAAAAGATATAAAAATATATAAAAAATATTAAAAATATTAAAATATATTAAAAAATATATTGGAAATTATAAAAATGGGCAACAAAATGGAAAATCCCAACCGGCTGAGCAGGATTCCCTCCCAGCACCACCCTGGGCAAGGCTCAGTGCTCCAGGTTATTCTTATCCCTGCTGTTGGTGCTCGTTGGGAATTTCCAGGACATCCAATGGTAACTTTAGTCAGCATTGTCAGGAAAAAAAAAAAAAGCCACCTATAAACTATTTTAGGCTTAAACACATCAACAGCTCCTCACGGGGTGCTTTGCAGGGCTCACCCAGGGATGGAGTTAAGCTCTCTGCTGGTAAAATAAAACCCCACCACAATATTTAGCTTGCAACTGTGCACTTCCAGCGTGTAAAAATTGCCTTAATTTTCCACAGGGAGAGGGAAAATAGGGAGGGGTTTGTGCTGTAATTCCCAGGTGGCAGAAATGTTCCCCTGCCACTCCGACAAGAAGTGAGGATTGTGTTCAGCACCTGACAAGTGTTTGCCCTAGCAGGGTTTTGATGAGTTTCATACAGAGAAAAACAGGCATTATATTAATGAAGTGCTGGGCTAAGTGGGCTGCAGCAAGTGGAGTTTGTATAAATAAATGTATAAAAATAAAATCAGGGAAGATTAATGCCTCTAGTCGTGAAGGCAAATGACTAAGCAAATAAATATGTAAACTGTCAGAGAGGGAGAATAAAGAAATGAAACATCAGAAAATGATGTTTTTACAGATCCAGCAGAGAAAATTGTCAGGCTGTGTTGCTTATTTAACTGCTGATATTATTGGGAAAAATGAGCAATGACAATTCCAATTAACTCCTGAGGCTTTCAGATGTGTTTCATGGCAGATCTGTAACCAGGGTCTTTATTCAGGGCTGCTGGGACTCAATGACGTGGCAGAGGTCACGGCCAGGATTAATTAAGAGGCTTAATTAAGGATTAATAAAGTTTTAATCAAGCTGTACCTGAGCCCTGACCCAACACTCACTGAAATTTAGGATAATCCTGCCCTCAGCCTCCAGTGGTGCTCGCTCCTCCTCTCTGGAATTAAAACCCAGGGAATTAAACCCAGGGAACCAAAGGGAACCAAACCCAGGGAATCAAATCCAGAGAATCAAATCCAGGGAATCAAATCCAGGGAACCAAACCCAGGGAACCAAAGGGAACCGAACCCAGGGAACCAAAGAGAACCAAACCCAGGGAACCAAACCCAGGGAATCAAATCCAGGGAACCAAACCCAAGGAACCAAAGGGAACCAAACCCAGGGAATCAAATCCAGGGAACCAAACCCAAGGAATCAAACCCAGGGAACCAAAGGGAACCGAACCCAGGGAATCAAATCCGGGGAACCAAACCCAAGGAACCAAAGGGAGCCAAACTCAAGGAACCAAAGAGAACCAAACCCAGGGAATCAAACACAAACCAACCCCAACTCTGCTCCTGCAGGGAGAGCCCCGTTCTGGTGGCTCCTTGGGTTTCCAGTGATGGAACAACTCCCAAAACCATCCAGGTTGGAGAAGACCTCTGGGATCATCCAGAGCCCGAGCCCACCTTGCCACCAGCCCAGTGCCACCTCCAGCCCTCCTTGGGCACTCCCAGCGCCTGGTGCCCTCTCCATGAGGGAGAGGAGCCCCGGGAGGGTGTCTGGAGCTGTTTGGGGTGGCTGTGTGCTGTCCATGACTCGTCCTGGCAGTGTGGGAAGAGCTGCTGGCGCTCCTCTGCCCCATCCCTGGAGGGAGGCCTGGCCTGGGCCCGGCCCAGCTGCGGAGCTGCAGAGCCCTCACTGTTCTGGCCAGGAGTACAAACAATTTCCATTGTGCGGCTCAGGCAGAAACAAATATCTCCAGAGCTGTCGAGTCTTGCACTTTGATGCGTTTTCATTTGGCACGGGGAGGTGTAATCATTAAACAAATGTGTTTATCTACGCGGGCAACTTTGATCTGGCGTGGGCAGCAAAAGCCTCGTTACTGCAGGAGGAGTGTGGGGAGTTCTGTGAGAACAAAGAGCAGAGAGCCGGTGCTGAGCCTGCCAGGGAGGGATTGCAAAGCCTTTCAGTGCTTTCCAACACCTCGCAGAGGAATTTTTATTCTTCAGAATGTATCTCTTCTTAATTTACCCCTGGAATCGCCCTGTGTTATTAAAGCAGAAAGGCGTTTTCATTCCGTTGGGATGAGTCTGGGGGCAAGTCAAGGAGATTTATGGAGGGCAGATACCAGCTCATCCCACTTCTTGCTGCAGCCAAAAGCCACGCGGGGCTGGATTTATCCAGCACTGTGTGCTCAGCTGCGCCTTTAGAAGATTTTGCTGTCCTGAAAGATGAGGGGCTCCTCTCACACCTTCAAACCATAAAGGAAAAATCATTACCTCGAGCACTCAGCGTCTTCCAGGTCCATCACCTGTCAGATTCCCCCATCTGCAAATGGTGCTGGGAGCTGGTGGGGCACAGGGAGTTCATGGGATCACTCTGGTCCAGGTGTGGATAACTCTGAGGCACTGTCAGGGGTGGGTGCACATTCCCCACAAACCCTCCTTTTGCAGCTCTTCCTTTTTAACGAGTTACAAAACCCACTAATCCACTTTCTCTCCTTTTATTACCAGCTGCAAGCGTCCAAATATTTCCCCATCTGCCTCCTGACTGTACAAAGCGCTGCCTCTCCAGCCCAGTAAACGGAGCATTTGTGACATTCCAAAAGCTGTTGCCCATTAGCAGTTTCTCAGGCTTCGGAGTGTTTTGCAACCCAGCAGTCTGCCTAATGATTGAGGGGAAAACAACATAATCATGTGCTGACATTCCAAGTGATTTTATAAGCCACTTTTATCTGGGATGCCCTTTCCCTCTCCCCGTGCTGGTCCAAATCTGCTCCAGCCACTGCTGCTTTCTGTGGAGGAGCCCTAGAGGTCCTCCTTCAGCTGCTCTGGAGTTCCCTCTTGAAGCACATCCCCTCATCCTGCAGAGATAAATGGAATTTAGCTGATGGTAACTGTTGTTAACTGCCCTGAGCCTCCACTGGAATTATCCCCAAGGCACCTTTGTTTTTTAATTAAATATCTGCTGAATTAGTGGGAAGCGTGGCTGGCTTTGTGGAGAAGGGCTGGGTCCATCTGCAGGCCTTGGGATCAGGCCTAGGTTTAAAAACTGTGGTGGTTTAAAAACTCAGCCTGTCCTGAGGGGCTGGGAGACAACCCTTGGAGCCACCATCCCTGGAAGCCTTCAGAGAAACGAGCAGTGTGGGATTTTGTGGTGTGGTTTGGGTGATATTTGGTCGAAGGTTGGGCTTGGAGATCTGTCCCAAGGTCTTTAGAGGTGTAAAATCAGCAGGTCTCAGGTGTAAAAACTTCCCTGTGTAAGAAAATTCTGGGTGCTGTTTCCAGCTGGGGAGGTCCATCGCCATTAAATTCATTTTTTTAAGAATTCCAGGGGCATCAGGAGTGTGAGGGTGGTGTAACTCCCAGGTGAGAACATCTGGGGCCCTGTGTGGGTCAGCAGAGGACACAGAACCATTTCCCCCTCATGGAGAAGCTTTGCAGAGTGGGAAGAAGTGCAAAGAGCACAAGAACCGTGTAGTCCACGTGTCCAGAGGTTCTCCTGCTTCTTCTGGACGCTGGAAACAATTCCAGTTTTCCTGTGGGTGGAAGATGTGCCCCAAACAAGGCTCAGTGAGGTTTCTCAGGGGCAGAGCCCCTGGCACAGCTTCTCCCTGATTTCTGAGCTCTGGGGAGATTAAAAACGTGTCAGACTGAGCTGCCAGCCCTCCTCCCCAGGGTGGGAAGCCACAGGCACATCCCAAAGTGTCAACTGGGGCCTGTTCCTGCGAGGTTTTCCAAGGAAACCGTTTGCCAGCTGCACCAAAACCCCAGGCCAGCTAAAACTCACATTTTTGGGCTACTTTTTACCAGAAACAGCCAAAATGATATTTTGCTGCGGTGAGATTCACCTGACAAATAAAACACAAATTTATTTAATTGAAATTAGGAGCATTCTCAGAGGAGAAGGGGGAAAGAGGTGTAAAAACAAAACCAGAATTCTACCAGGGTGCCCCCACCATGCAAATAAAATCCTGCCAAGTCATTTAGCAACGTTTTTATTCCTGGTGGATTTCTTTAATCCTTCCAAGAAAAGTTAGAGGATCAAAAGTGATGCTCACTTTTGACAGGGTTTTCATGGAAAGTTTGAGGCAGTGGAAAACAATTTCTTGGTTTGTTGTTTGTTTTGTTTTGTTTTTTTAATGTCAGTGATACTTAAAATTTGCCAACTGTGTGACATTTTCAGCAATTCCTATACATGCCAGAAAATCCAGAACACCAAAAGTGGGGTGAAAACCATGGGAATGGAGAGAATAAAATGATAGGGATTGTTTTATCTGGGAGCCAAAGCTGCTACCTTTAAATAAGATTGATCATTCTCAGAACAGATCAACTATTTCTGTGGGGAAAAGCTTTATAAAGACTATTGTCTTGTTAAACTATGGAAGAGCAGAACTTGAACTCTCTCTTAAGAGCATCAGTCCAAAGCTGTACAGTTCTGTTTATGGTTATCCAGCACGAGGCCAAACCACTGGGACTTCAAAAAAAGGATTTTCAGAAGAAAATAGAAACTCTCATTCATTCGTTCCAGCAACGAAATTGAAAAATAATTAAGTAAATTGAAAAATAAGAAATTATTTCTGCATTGTTATATGTTCATAGTTTCCAGTGTTTAGATGTTAAAATTGTGGTTGGCTTTTCTTGGTGGCTGAACTAAAGAAAGAACGGAGAAAAGGGGGGGGGAAAAAAGGTCCAAAGGGGATTTCATTAAAGCATTAAAAGTTATGAGGGGCACAGCTGTCTGATCACTTCATTGTCCCTCAGGGAACAGTCAAGGGGTCAGGATTAATGACAACTACATTTAAAGCATGTCAAAGGGAAAATATCCGACGTGTTTAAGCAGCCTTTGGAATTAGCGAGCGCAGGAAGGGGAGGTGTAATTTGACTTTTTAAAAGGGCTGCATCCCTTTATAAACAGCTATAGCTGGGGGGGAATATTTATATCCTGACTCTTATTTATACCCTGACACTTGACAGCTCCAAGCTGAGCTGCAGGGCTGGGGCTTGAGGTGGTCAAACCTTGGCACCAACAAAAATTATTGATGAGCAAAGCCCCCACAGTCTGCTCACTGACAAACACAAAGGAAACTCCAGCATGTCTGTAAATTGATAAAATCAATTAATTTATCTCTTTCAAGAGTAGCTGATGAGTCTGAATGTTAGGCTCAGATTAAGGCATGGCCACCATGAACCCTCTGTACCTGGGTGCTGGTGCCCTGTAGCTCCTTTAGACTTTGCCACCAAAAAAAAAAGGCAAAATGTACAAAAACCCCTCCAAAATCCAATGCAAGTTTTTTCAACACAGTCTGCTCACTCACAAACACAAAGGAAACTCCAGCATGTCTGTAAATTGATGAATTCAATTAAAATTATCTCTTTCAAGAGTAGCTGATGAGTCTGAATGTTAGGCTCAGATTAAGGCATGGCCACCATGAGCTCTCAGTACCTGGCTGCTGGTGCCCTGTAGCTCCTTTAGACTTTGCCACCAAAAAAAGAGGCAAAATATACAAAAACCCCCTCCAAAATCCAATATAAACTTTTTCAACACAGTCTGCATCTCCACAGCTTATTCCTGTGGCACCCTGCACAGTAAACTGTGAGTAAATGGATTTTTTTCCCCATCCAGAATTGATCTTTATTGCTTCTGTAGCAACACTTCTAACACTGCACGAGTTAACAAAGAGACTGAGCCAAGGCACTTCAAGCAGTGAATAAAATGTCACCTGGAGCAGCCCATTGATGGAAATAAAACCCAGTGTGCTCCTGGGGTTATTTCTAATCTTGTTTGGCTCCTGAAGAAAACCTGCCTGTCTCCCATCCCTCTGCACAGCCAGGGACTGTGAGTCAGGCCCAGGTTTGCAGGTTATTAACTCATCTATTCTTAGGTAATTAAATAAAGAGTGTAAGACGTGCAAGTTAGAGAGAAAAAAAAATATTACAAAATGTAGGATAATTTGTTTCCTCCTTTTCCAAGGGTTTATTTTTTGCTCAACTCCCTTCTATTCTTTCCTTTTCTTGGCGTCAGCATCGTTTCCAGAAGTCAAATCCCACATTAGTCTTTGTTATTTTTAATTCTCCCTCTGCTTCCAGGGATGGGGCAGCCACAGATTCTCTGGGCAACTTGTGCCAGCAGCTCAGCACCCTCACAGGGAACAATTTCTGCCCAACAGTCCTCTAAATTTACCTTTTTGGAGCCTAAAGTCATTCCCCCCTCATCCTACCCCTGCATTTGCATCTTTTTTAATCCAAAGCTTCAATAAATTTTGAAGGCAAAGCATTTAAGTCCATATTCACTGAAGACCCCACTGCCTTTAATAAAAGTTCTGTTGGGTTGTTTTGCTTTTGTTTAAGATTGGGAGCGGGCAGGAAAATTTAAACATTTAAATCAAGTATCCTTCCAAACCATTAGCCAAAGCCCATGGGCTCCTTTCAAGCGTATAGATGGTTTCTTCTGGAAATATCCTGACAAACAACAGCTTCAAAAAAATCAGCAATTATCCTGGAATGGGAGCTGGCTGGAAGTTTGCAAATGTGGGCAAAATCAGTGCAAGGGTTGGTGTGGATCCTGCTACCAGGCTGGAACCCGTGACCATTGTCCATTTTTGGGTGGGCTTCATCTGCCCTAAATGTACCTGAAGACCCTTCCATAAATAGAACTGATTTTTATTGCCTTAATTCTGCCTGGCCTGTGTTTCTGGGTAGCCCCAAAAGGCATCAGAGTGATCAAACGGGGATGGATGTGTTATTTATCTGCTTTAAACTGCATTTTCCTGGGGTTGTGCTGCCAGGATTGGGATACACGAGATGTTCCTGGCACTTCCCAGGTTCCCAGGAACAGCCCTTTGCCCTTCCCTCTGTCCACCCAGCCAAAGTTATCAAAGTGTGAAACCCGTGACCATTGTCCATTTTGGGTGGGCTTCATCTGCCCTAAATGCACCCGGAGGCTCTTCAGTAAATAGAACTGATTTTTATTGCCTTAACTTCATCTTGTCTGTGTTTTCAGGTAGCCCCAGGAGGCACCAGTGTAGAAAGGGGTTGGTGTCCCAGCAGCTCCCAGTTCCAGGGATTCACCGTGTACAGCTCAGCCCCGCCAGGTCCCTCTGCCCCGGTGAGGACGGGGGACAGGAGCAGCTCTGTGCCTCTGTGCCAGCCCAGAGCCAGAGCCTCTCCTCCCATGTGCATTGGGTTTGCAGCTATGGCAACAGTGCATGCGTGAGGAGAAGGAAGAGCCCAAAACAGGAGCCAGCTCCTGCCTGGACGGGCTGGGAGCAAACACGTGTGGTCACCCCGGAGCCGTGTCACAGGCTCGGCCCTGCCAGCGCCCTCACACCCACCAGCACTGGTGCTGCAGGAGCTTTGCTGGGTGCTCCAAACCTTCTCCAGAGCTCTGGGTTTGCCCCTCCAGCCCCTTCCCAGCTTGGAGTGTGCCCGTCCCCAGGGGAGTTGTTGTCCAGCCACGGTGGAAATCTGACTGCTGATTTGGTGAGGTCGAGAGAAACCTCCCCACGCAACCCCTCAGCAAACAAATCCTCCAGGAACGAGCAGATTCCATAGGGAAGAAGGACATTTCTTCCAGCTCCAGCCCTACTCCACTATTTTGGAGAGGGGGAAAGCTGGGGAAGTGGAAAATAGTAGCTTTGGCTCGGGAGCTGTAACCTGTTTTGGTCCGCGTTAATTAATTTGGCAGTGGCTGCGTTGTGTGCTATTCTTAGGCTCTCTATCCCCCTCTGCAACAAATTAGGGCTTTCACATCTGCCTAAAAATAAAACTTTCCTGTCTGCTGGCACACGAGCCAAACCAGAGTGCAGCATATGTGCAATAAAGATGCACAGCTGTTCTGTCTATGAACTCGGGAACGTGTGAGGGGTTTTTTTGTGAGGGATACAGGAGGTACCCAACACTGAGAAACAGCTTTTCCAAGAAACTGTCAGGCATTTTACAGAGGTGGCTGCAAAAGGTGAAATTAGAGGGAAAACATCCAGGCCAAATCGCAAGAACTTCAACAGAAAAATGTTAATTCTTTGTATTGTGAAAGGTGATGGTCTTGATTAAAGAGGAATAGTCAGAATTGAAGGTTTAATTCCCTTATATTCCATGGAGCTCCCAGAGAGGCCTCAGTTTCAGAGCTTTTGCAGCTCATTTTCTGCCCTGACCCTTTTCACTGCCCAGGTGTGGAGCAGGGCCTGATTTTGGGAGAAGATTCTTCCCCCAGAGGCTCCCCAGGGAATGGGCACTGCTCCAAACCTGCCAGAGCTCAAGAATCACTGGGAAAAACCTCCCAGGCACACAATTTGTTATTTGGGATGTCCTGTGCAATGTCCAGGGGATGAATCTGATGATCCTTGTGGGTCCCTTCCCTCAGGATATTCCAGAATTATACACACATATATACATATATTTACATATATAATATTGAAGTATTTCACGCTCTTTCTCACTTTGAAGCCCCCCTGCGTGAGATATTTTGCGCCAAGCTGAAAAGGTGGTGGAGCAGAAGGTGCAGGATTTGGAACCCATCCTTGTGCCACCAGCCACGTGCTCAGTGAGACTTTTGTCACCTCCAAAGCTCTGCTGGGCTCTGAACTCCCATTCTTTCCATGGCTCAGGCAGGGAGCTTTTCCAGGGAGCTTTTCCAGGGAGCTTTTCCAGGGAGCCAGGTGGAGCTGGGCTGGCTCTCCAGCACCTGACACTTTTAGATTTGCTCTTTGGATGAGATTAACTCACGGATTGCCTCTGACACCGGTATTGACCCTGCCTGGGCATTCCTTACACCCTGGGCTGGGCAGTTCTTGCTTTGCTCCTCTCCCTCCTGTTCATTTTGAACGTTGTTAAGTAGGCAATAAGATTTTTTTTTTCCCTAAAAACTGGTGAAATGGAAACTTTTCACATTTATATTTGGCCCCAAAGTTAACTACCAAAACAATAGGTTTCAAGGTATTTTTTTGAGATAAAGAGGTAAAAAACCCCACCTTGTTAATCTGATTAGTTGAAAGTGCACCAACCCGTGCAATTAACACTTAATTCCTAATTCATCGTCTAGGAAATGGTGATTTCTGGAGCTTTGGGACTTGAATTTGGGGTCCTTTCAAAGCTCTTTCCCCTTGAGGGTTTTCCTGGTCCCTGAAGGATTTTCCTGCCAGGGCTCAGTCCAGGTTGATTCCAAGACAAAGTCGAGTCAGACCAGCCCGTGCAAGAACCAAAAGCCAAAGAGAAAGAACACTCTCTTCACTTTCTCTCCTTCTCTGAATTCCATGACATTTCACAGAAACGACTGCAAAACTTTTTCCATTCGGATTTTAGCGCTGGTTTGGTGACAAACTTGGGAAGATTAGCAATTTTCCATCATTAGAAATGAACTCTGGTGCTGAAGCTGACTA
This sequence comes from Prinia subflava, assembly GCF_021018805.1. NCBI lineage: Eukaryota > Metazoa > Chordata > Aves > Passeriformes > Cisticolidae > Prinia > Prinia subflava. The sequence goes on from NC_086258.1 coordinate 13,158,600, forward strand.
AAGCTCTCCAGGCCAAGATGCACTTTCAGGTCTTTTAGAACGTTTCAAAGTTTAGGTCTTGGTTTAAGGATGATGATTTTCTAGGCCAAGAATCCTCATCCTAATTAGACAGAAATACACTAATTTGTGCATCAGCAGGACCCTCATCCACAGCTGCTCCTGGCTGCCACTGGCCCCATCATTCATTATTTTCTGTGCTCATTCTCCTGGCTTTTATCTCACAGAACTTCTGTACACTTTGAAAAAATGGACCTCATCAAAGAGAGAAAAAACCCTGAATGTTTTAAAGTGTTTGTATTTTTTATGTTGAAAGCCAAACACTGGGAATGGTTTTGGTGAAGCACATTGAGCTTTCAGGCAAGGGAACGACTGCAATAGATGGTTTTCTTTTTAAAAACAAATAATTTCAAGTTCAGTAGCGCTTGAAACACAAAACAGGAATGTTCCAAAAGTCTGTTTTCATGTCCTGAATTGTACCTGCAAAACCAAAGCATTTTTCAACTCAGAAAAACATTCTGCATGAAAAATATTGATCTGTGGCCACCCCGTGCATTGCCAATAATGCCTTTTCTTATCTCTCCTGACTTCCCCACGTTTGTGATGAGAGAAAAAGCAGCAGCTCTCCCTGTTCCTGGTGATCTGCTCCTCAGAGCCAATGTCAATAGCCTTACTAATGTTTTCCAAAAAAAAAGAAAAAAAAAAAGACATTTCAGAGCTTTATTTGATCTTGGTGGATGCACGTGAAGTGAGAAGTGAGATTTCACAGGGATAACGTGGGAAATAATTAATTCCTTAATTTTGAACTCCTTCTCCAGTTGTCCCAGTGCCTGCTCAGCTCAGCAGCAGCCTGAAGGAGCAGCACAGAACGAGGTGGTTTTTGCAGGAGACCTTTTATAAAAAATGACACCAGTGAGTCACTGGTGTTCCTGGGAACGTCCTGCCTTGGGGACAGCTCCTGCTGGGAGCCCAGGAACAGCCCGTGACTCAGCAGGGACGGGATCTGGACCTTCCCTGGGCTCCAACAGAGACTGAAGGAGAGGAAAACGCCCCTGGCAGTGCCCAGGGCTGGGGTGGCACCGAGGAGGTGGCACCGAGGGGGTGGCAGAGGTGTCCAGGGCTGAAATCTCCTTTATTTGTGACATCCTCCCCCTGAGGGTCACAGGAAATCCTGCAAGTGGATGGGCTGTGAAATAAATAAATCAGGGTTTGATTTGGATTAGAGATGAGGAGGAAATTCTTTAATGCAGGTGGTGCCCTAGAGAAGCTTCCCTGGATCCCTGGAGGTGTCCAAGGAGCAGCCTGGGGTAGTGGAAATGTCCCTGCCCGTGGAATGAGGTGGTTTTTAGGGGCCCTTCCAACACAAACCATTCCATGATTGATAAGGCACACCCTGCGTCCCTGAGGCTCTGGGAAATATTTGTGGAGAACTCTCAAATCGTTCAATAAAGATGGAAACTGAGAACTCAAACACACTGAAAAAATCCCTTTGTTGAGTTGAGCTCTTTGCCATCAAGTAATAAAAAGGAACAATATTTATTTCCATCAGGAAAAAGTCCACAGGGAGAGGCGCAAATCTCGGAATTAACAGCATTCCTATAGCTTCAAAGCAAAAATAAAAAGGTTTAAAAGAAAATTAGTGGGGTCTATGTAAAAAATAAAAGTACAAAAGATTAGACAGGAAGCCTGGCTTAGGGAGGTGAGCTGTGTCTTTGTCAGTTCAAAGCTGCTCTGCTCCCATCACAAAACCTGGGGCAAGAATTACAGAGCCCCTCTGCCCTTCCTGACACATTCCTTGGAGATGGATCGGCCCAGGAACCCCACGGAACACCCAGACCATGCACTGATCCATCCACTGCTCTTCCCATCCAAACAACCCCTGGAACCCCACGGAACACCCAGACCTTGCACTGATCCATCCAATTCTCTTCCCATCCAAAGAACCCCTGGAACCCCACGGAACACCCAGACCTTGCACTGATCCATCCAAAGCTCTTCCCATCCAAACAACCTCTGGCTTCTCCAGCAGGGCCACCTCAGCCAGGCTCCATCAGCACCTCCCTGTTATTCCCGTCCCTGGGCTGATTTACTTTTCCCAGTGTCTTTGGACAGTTATTTCAGGCCTCATTCCTAATTATTGTGTTCCAGGGCAGTGTTATCATGCTATAGATGTATTTGTTTAAATCCTGGCTGACTTCATGGGGGCAGTTTTTTAAAGGAAGGAGAAAATGAAAATCAAAGTCAAAACACGTGCTGGTTTTTTTGGGATGGGTGCCAGCCCGGTTTAGCTGGCACAAAATTAACAATAACTGTGGGATTATCTGCTATTTTTTCACCCAAATAATCATTGGATTTTTGCTGGGATATTTTAGTTCAGAACTTTTTCTCTGCCTAACAGAAAGGAGCAGAACTTCTCTGTGTTCCAGCTCCACACTGATCCATTCTGCTCCTTCAAAAGAAATTCATGGAAAAAAATTGAATATGAACTTCTAGAAGCTTTCCCCCATTGAAAACTCTCTCTTGATATTGTCATGTTAATATTTTACTCTCCTGCTGTGGAGTGAGGCCTGGACTTGGGACGTGTTCCTGAATATTATTAATTTGAATTGTTCCTTGTTGGAGTTTAGCATTTCAACAGCTTTGATGTGGATGATATTTATGCACACTTGTTATCAGGCATCCCGAGGCTTCCTTGGAAGCAGAAACTTCCACAGGCACCAGTCAGGATCTGATCCAAAATTTGAATTCCTGAAATGGATCTGAGGAATGTTAGAGCACAAGAAATGCTTGGGATAGGAAGGGGTGGGAGGGAAAGGCTTAGAAGGGGAAATTTGGGAAAAGCCTCATTTAAAGGAGCTGAGAACACTTTGTGTTTATCTGGGGTCACGTCCCTCCAAGCTTTTCATTTCCCATAATCTCAGCCTACAGAGATCCCCAAAATCTGGACATGGCAATGTTGGACTGGATGATCCTGGAGGTCTTTTCCAACCTCGGAGACTCCAGGATCACTCAAGGGCTTGGGTGGGTTGGGTTTGGTCCGGAGAAGCTCCTTGGATTAAATGGGAGCAGCTGGGAAGGGGATCCAGAATCTGAGAAGGGGATCCAGAATTGGGAAGGGGATCCAGAATCTGGGAAGGGGATCCAGAATCTGAGAAGGGGATCCAGAATTTGGGGAGGAGATCCAGAATCTGGGAAGAGGGTCCAGAATCTGGAAAGCGGGTCTAGAATTTGGGAATGGGGAATTCAGAATTTGGGAAGGGGATCCAGAATTTGGGAAGAGGATCCAGAATCTGGGAATGGGGATCCACAGCCTGGGAAGGGGATCTATGATCTGGGGAGATGATCCACAGTCTGGGAATTGGATCCAAAACCTGGGAAAGGGGAGCCACAATCTGGGAAAGGGGATCCAGTCTAGGAAGGGTATCCACAGCCTGGGAATTGGAGTCACAGCCTGGGAATGGGATCCACAGCCTGGGAATGGGATCCTCAGCCTGGGAAGGGGATCCACAGCCTGGGAATGGGATCCAAGCCTGGTTCCAAAGCGCAGGGGGAGCTCAGGCTGCAGGATGGGCAGAGGTTGGCACATTCCAGCTCCTGCCTCTTCACCCAGAGATGGGACACCCAGCCCGGCCAGGGAACAAGGGCTCCTGCTCTCAGACCTTGCCCAAAACCAGCCAAATTCAAGTTTACATTCTTTAACTTCTATTCTTGGCCCTGCTGCCGCTGCTTTCACTCTGAGAGTGCTGAATGCACAGAAAGAGAAAAATAAAGAGGGAATGACAGACGGAAAAAGTGTGTTTGAGCCACAGCTGTTTCCTCCTTCCTTCAGCAAAAATGATTTAAGCACCTTATAACCTAAGGGACTAAAAAAAAAAAAAAAAAGGATGGTTTTGTAAGTGAAAAATGTCCTGTCAAAACGTCTGCTATAAAATTTCTCATTGTTAAGTAATAATTCTGAGATATTATCTTACTTAATGATTTAGGATTGGGGTTTTTTCTTAACCAATCCCAAAATTTCCATTACAGAGAGAAAGGAACTGGCCACTGGTGACAGATTTTATGAGAAAAATATGAACGGAGTAAGGAAAACAGACAGGAAAAAAAAAAACCCTTGAGGATTTTGCTTGCGTATGATGTTCTGCCTAGATGGGGAAAATAGAAGATAATCAAGGGCTTTAGGGAATAATTAAAAGGGAAGACAGGAGCAGCTTCCCACCTGAAGAGTGGGAAGTTGCTGTCTGAGGTTCATCCTACCCAGTATCAGGCAGTTCTGTTTGCAGGATGGAAAAAGGGGGGAGATAAAGGGAGGAATTGAGGTTTGAGGGGAACCAAAGCACCCTCAGGTTTCTCCATCACCTGAAACCCTCAAAAGACCAAATTTTTAATGCAGGAATCACACCCTGGGCACAAAACTTGGGTGAGGAAAAGCATTTAGAGATGTGAGAGTGGAAATAAACCCAGGTTCAAGCAGCACCTGAGTTTAGATCCCACTTTTTAACTTTGTCCTCACGTTTGGTCCCTTTAGCAGCTCTGAGAGGGGCTGGGGAAGCAGATTTTGATGGTGATAAACACAATTTCTTCCTTATATTGGATATTTCATCCCGTTTTCCTTTCAAGCTGCTCTGAGTCGCTGCCACCTCAGAGGTTGGGAAATTTTTAGAGCTGCTTTATCCTGCTGGGGGCAGGGGAGGCAAGGAGTCAATTAAGAGAATAAACATCACTTTAGGATGTGGAGAGGTTGGTGTTTGGCTCTCTGCCTGGAGCTGTTCACCTGACAGCAGCTGCATCAGAGGGGAAAGAGTGGAGAGGAGCCGGGGTGATCCTCCCAGTGCTCCAGCAGCACCGGGAATTAGGCAAATAAATTGCTTAATTCATTATTTCTGCCTAAAAACCGAGTGGGTTCAGTACAGAAACCAGGGGGGAGGAAGAGATGGAGCCTTAACTTCACATTTCCTACAGCCCCACATTTCACAAATGCCTCTAATTTGGCCCCAAAATGTCTCTATTCCATTCCACAAGGTAACCCACAAGCAGATTTGGAAATAATTGCCAAACATGGGGCTGAAACTTGAATTTAAAGCTCCTGAAAAAACCCTGCGCCACAAAAGCAACTCGGAATGGTGAAGCTTTGCTGCTCGGAATCGGGGACCCGTGTCAAAACAAAACTCTGCTTATCAATCTTTAATTGAGCTTGTGCATGAGGCAGAAGACATCAGGTATCAACAAAAGCAGACAGGTTTGAAATGAGAAGCAGATGGTCCCCCCAAAGCTCTTGTCTTGGAAAATAAATGAGAGGAAAGAGAAGCAAATTGAGTAGCAGGGCCGGGTTTATATCCAGTGATCTGCTCCGAGATCTGGAAACAGTTGACAATTAATTGAAATAACACATTGCAAATTGTCACTGGACGCTGAAAAATCTTCGGGGGGGAAAAAAAATGCTGTTTGCTCTGGAAATTTGGATTGTGCTGAAGGCATTGTAAGGAAAAAATGTTACCCAGCTCAACCCAAATTTCCACAGGATTTTGCCACCCAAAACATTTGCAGGGATTTTAAGTACAAGCTGATATTTGGGGCTTTTTTAACCATCAAGAGGTGAAGTTGGCCTTTCTCCAGTGCAAAACCCTGACTCTCTTCATGGGGAAAAAAGCAATAAATCATTTTTCAGATTGAAATAAAGCTGCAGAACCTCACCAGCATCTCCACACGCACCTGGGTTTTACTGTCCAACTATTTGTTCAGAAATAATTCAAGATTTAGCCTCATTTTTCCTAAACATAGGACACTCATCAAAACCATGGCATTGAGGCCAAAGAGGCTCTTCTAGGATTTGTTCTCCCTTATCTTCCTCATAAATAAGTTCTTTCTGCACTGGAGAAGGAAAAGGGAAGGAGGGAGGGAAATGCCACCCACTGGGAAGCAGGAAAGGGAAAGCAGCTCAAAATCTCCATTTTCCCTGATTTTGGCAGGTGTTTGAGTGCAGTGGCCAAGCAAGGTTGGCTTTGTGGAAAAGTACTCCCGTGTGGGGGGATTTTTGTTGTCACTGGTGCAGTATCAGAGTTTGAAATCAGCAGGAGAATTCATCATGGAACACAGACTTCCTCCTGTGTCCCACAGCCTGACAGGGCTTGCTCCCCTCTGGAATGAGGGCACTGGGGCTCCCAAATCCCCAATGAAACAGCAAAGAGGGCAAGGGGCAGCTGGAAAAAAAAAAAATATTAAAACAACCCCAGTGCACAGCGTGTTTCCACTGGGAATTGGAAATACCTTCCATTCTTTCCACTTCTGCAAGGGCCGTGCTTGGATTTCATTAAAAAACATTTCCCCTTATCTGGAGCAGGGTCTGACATAAGCCACGGATTTGTTACTCCTGACATAGTTTCTCTGTGAGCTGCTTGGGCTTTTCCTGCAAGATCTTGTTATTTCTGCCCTTTCTGCTGTTTGGAGGGGAGGCCTTGGGTGATGGATGTGGCAGGGTTTTTGTGGGAAGGTGTATTCCAGAGGGAAGGTGTAAATCGGGATAACACCACGTGCTCAGCAGCAGCAGAGGGCCACAGTGGGTGTGTAAATCAGGAGTGTGCAACTCCAGCAGGACCTTGGATGGTCTGGGCACAGGGTGAACCCTTGGAAGGATTTTTAGCTGCATTTTCAGCCCCTCTCTTCTGTCTGTGACCAGCTTTTCACTTCATCTTCTGAAAACCTCTCTGGTTTTATCTGTCTCGGATAAGGGTGCTCTGTTTAGTGAGGTTATCACTGAAATTCATTTTGTTCCAGCAGATTTCTGTGCATGTTACAAAACCCAGAACCTTCCTCTGCTCCTTGCAACAACAAGAAGTCAACAGGAGTTTTACCACTGACTTGACTTCAAGGAGAAAAAGATCTTTTACCTGCCAGGTAGTGATAGGAAAGGGAGGGGGGATGGCTTCAGACTGAGAGTAGGTTTAGATTTGAGACTGGGCAGGAATTGTTCCCTGGGAGGGAGGGGAGGCACAGGGTGCCCAGAGCAGCTGTGGCTGCCCTGGCAGTGCCCAAGTCCAGGCTGGATGGGATTTGGAGCAGCTTGGGACAGGGGAAGGTGTCCCTGCCATGGCAGGGGTGGAACTGGATGAGCTTTGAGGTCCTTTCCCATCCAAACCATTCCATGATATGATGCTGATGAAAAAGAGAGGTAGAGGTGATGATAGTAAAAGGAATTATTTGCATTTACCAGGCTATGAAGGGAACTCTGTTCTCTTTACCTGCCTGCATCCTTCTCTACCCAATAAACAGATATTTTTGAGCTCCTACCTGGGCCTTAAAATTTTTAGAAGAAAAGCAGATGTCCTCATTTGCTGTTGTCAGTGAGAAAATGAACATTCTGCATTAGGGCCCACAGTGTTTCCTCCCACCTCTGTGTGGGACACCAGAGGCGTAATTAATTGCTGCATTACTACATGAGGATTGTTTTGTTCTGGTGAAAGCAAAGGAAGAACCACAGACCTTTCCTCTGAGCCCCCAGATTCTGATACCATGCTAAAATGCGTTGGATGGAAAATTTCTATGGAGGAAGGGTCGTGAATCCTCAGCAGCACCCCCAGAAAGAGGAGCTCGTTGTAGGGTATGAAGAATCCAGGGAACAGGGACTCTTCCTCAGGGGTTATTAAATGGGATTGACTTGTTTTGCCCGAGGAGAAGAGGCTGAGAGGGGATCTGACAGCGGCGAGAGCATCAAGGAGACGAAGCAGCAGGCAGAGGAAAGTTATTTAAGTGAAGAGACAATGTTGGCACCAGAAGAAATGGGTATAAATAGACAGAGGCTGGAAATCCCTTCCAATAGGAATAGCGAGGACACATGAAAGGAAATCAGGCCAGCTCTCCAAGCGAGGATCATGGAAAGCGACTCCGCGCTCTCTGCGGCGGCTGGGCCCTCTCGCCCAGGAGGCCCAGCCCCTGCTCCTGCAGACTTTTCTCCTCCTTCTGCATTTAATATCGAGGCTGGCACCAGCTGCAGCGGGGCCCCTGCACTGGTGAACTCAACAAAAAAGAGCTGGGGATGGGGTCTTGCCACCAAATCTGTGCCTTGGGCGCTCCCCTTTGGGACAGGGCTGGATTCCGTGTGCGGCCCCAGGGCCCGTCCAAGTGCAGCCCAGTCCAACTTGTGACAGCAGAAATGAGATCCTTTCCTGAGTCTGAAACGCCTCTTGGTGCTGTGTGAGCTCATGAAAAAGTCAGGATTATTTTTGTCTTTCTAAGTAAAAGGGAAGATTTACTGCGCTGATTTGATGACCTGATGTGTTTTCTGGACCGGGCCGTGCTGCGGGCCTGGAACAAAGGGCGATGAGCGCATCCACGATTTTCACAATAGCATCTTCTCCCCGTGGCACTGGGACAGACGTGGCTGCAGAAGGTTTGGAGCGCTGAGCAGCTGGTTCCAGACAGGCAGAGGTCTGAACAGGCAGGAAAAACAGGATAGGAGCGAGTTCCTCGCACTCATCCTCACTGTTACTCTTTATAGGATTGAGTGTCTCAAAGAGAGTCCCACCTTGGTATTCCTTCAATTCAGCTTTTATCCTTGGTGTTTGGGCAGGGTTTTAAAAGTTGTTTTTAGCCCTAGAAGCTTTCAGTGCTTTGCAGTAACAGGTGACCTTCTCCAGGGGACAGCCCTACCTGGGCCTGCTCAGATTCCCTGGCTGCCATTCCCAGATTTTTCCTTTTTGAACACATTTAAACAAAGTTTTTCATCTGTTATTGTTTTTCACTCTCTGGAGTGGATGTGGTGTTTGTAGTTAGAGGAAACCACCATGAATTCTTGCAAAAGAAAGGAGATATAAAATATTGCCTCATTGACAGGCCCCTCCAGTCTCTCACACTCATAAAAGGACACTTTTATCTCATAAATGGGCACTGTTATCTCATAAATGATCACTTTATGTAATGAATTGTCACTTTTACTTATCTTTTTTTTCACACACAAGACATGCTATTTTTGCTTTTTCCCCTGGCATCATCTCCTACCAAGACCTCATATTTCGCCTCCAGTTTCAACCCCAAATTTCACAAACTGCTGAGCAAAAAAACCTTTATTATGATGTTGCTAAAACAAATCCGAGTACGCAAGATTGTCCCTTGGCAACCGGCGCTGCTGCGGGGTCAGCCCCGGGTCAGGAGCGGGATGTTGGCAGTCACGGAGCCAGCAGCTCCCGTATTTTCCCGTCCTGAGCAGTTGTGGCAGGAGCAGGAGCGGTGACGTTTGTGGCCCAGCAGGAAACCTCTGGCTGGAGCAGCCGAGCCGGGAGCGCCGCAGCCACGACGGCTTTTTCCACGACGGCTGGAGCGCCTCGTGCCGCCGCGGCTCCCGCGCCCTTTCCGTGACTTCACGCTGCAAACACGAGCTCCTCGCCTGCCTCTTGGAGGCCCAGCTCGGCCTGCAGGCCCTGCTCCTGCCTGGGGCTGCTCAGCGGGCGCTGGCCTCGCTCCTCAGCGTCTCCTCACAAGCTGCTGCTGTCTCCGCGCTTACAAAACGCGGGGCAGGGCAGGACAGCGGGGTTTTCCCCTCTGAAACGCCTTCTGTGCTGTTCTGAAACACCTTCTGCTGTTCTGAAACACCTTCTGCCTTTCTGAAACACCTTCACTCGTTCTGAAACACCCTCACCCACTCTGAAACACCTTCACACACTCTGAAACACCTTCACCCATTCTGAAACACCTTCATCCACTCTGAAACACCTTCACACACTCTGAAACACCTTCTGCTGTTCTGAAACACCCTCACTCATTCTGAAACACCTTCACCCTTTCTGAAACACCTTCTGCTGTTCTGAAACACCTTCACCCACTCTGAAACACCTTCTGCCTTTCTGAAACACCTTCACCATTTCTAAAACACCTTCACCTGTTCTGAAACACCTTCTGCTGTTCTGAAACACCTTCACTCATTCTGAAACACCTTCACCCTTTCTGAAACACCTTCACCCTTTCTGAAACACCTTCACCCACTCTGAAACACCTTCACCTATTCTGAAACACCTTCTGCCTTTCTGAAACACCTTCACTCATTCTGAAACACCTTCACCCTTTCTGAAACACCTTCACCCACTCTGAAACACCTTCACCTATTCTGAAACACCTTCACCTATTCTGAAACACCTTCACCCACTCTGAAACACCTTCACCTATTCTGAAACACCTTCACCCATTCTGAAACACCTCCTGCCTTTCTGAAACACCTTCACCCTTTCTGAGACACCTTCTGCCACCACGTCCAGATCTCTGGTTTCACCCTCCACGCTGCACCAACCTTTTCCTTTATATTATCCAGGTTTTATCCTCCTCCATGGCATGGAAGACTCACCCAGCTGAGAGGTCCCTAAACTCCAGTGCTGATGGGACATTATTGAGTAGAAATTCCTGGTTTTACCTGTAACACAGAAAAGGTGATCCCTGAATTAACCTCATCTGTCCTGCTGTCCTGTAAACATCCATGGTCTCCGTGTCTTTCGGTTATTACAAGAAGGCACAGATACATTTATTTTTTTGCAGTATCTCCACAGTTTATTCAGCTTTTTATCTTATTGCTGTTCCTTCATTTAAACATTTTTCCAAGTTTAGGGAAAGTCGGGCAGCCAAAACCACAACCCAGCAGACTCCTGTTTGCTGAGTGTTTGTTAAATAAATTAAAAGCTCTATACAGAGGCTTAATGCTATTGATTTGATTATTTTTTAAATTTCCACCACATGCAAAGGCCTTATGGATTGGATTTTCCTTGGAAAAGAACACTGGTAAGGAAATATTGGGTGAGCAGGTGATGAAGGCAAAAGGCTGAGCCCAGTGCAGAGCCTGACTTAAAGTCAGAGAGATTAATGGGAAGCTGGGAGCCACCACAACCTCAACAACCCCTTGGAAAGCAGCTCCCACCTTAGAGTGGGATAAAAATGGGTTTTAGGGAGCACTGTTTTATCAGAAGTGGAAAGATCATGGGTCTGTGTTCAATATAGACTCTACCCTTAGAGAATTGGTGTGGAATTATCAAAACAAATGACTCAGAAAAGGAATAAACTCTCTGTACTTCCACTTCTCCAGAATCAGATAGGATATTACTCACAGGTTCAGGACTGCTGAAACGGTCATGACCAACAGTTTGGCTTGCAGTTAAATTCTAAGGATCTATTTAAAATATGTTAAAGTGTCGTTATAATAATATTTATAATTATATAAATAATAATAATCTTTTCTTGTGTTTGGGTGTGCAAAGGCCATCACATCTCAGTCCAGGGCGATGATGCTCACCAATGTTTCAGAAAAATTCCTGCCGAGCGAATTTTAAACCAAAAATCACCTTCCAAGTGAGGGGGAAAAGACTGAGCTTTTGGAGGATGTAAGAGAAGGAGGATTTCACCAGAGAAAGTCAGACTCACGGCACGGTTTGGGCTGCAATGGACCTTGAAGCTGGTGTCATTCCAACCCCTCACAGCAGCCCAGGCGGCTCCAGCAGGCCAGGAAGCCCATCCCAGTCTGTCCCCATGGCAGCACGTCCCGTTGCTGTGGTGACACAGCCCTGTTATCACTCCTGAGTGAGCTCCGGGCTGTGCCAGGCTGAGGGCTGGGCACTGCCACCCTCCCACGCTGCCCTTGGAGCTCCCCTTGTGCTTTCTGCCCTGTCTGGGTTCCCAGCACGAAGGCTTTGGCTGGGTGGACAGAGGGAAGGGCAAAGGGCTGTTCCTGGGAGCCTGGGAAGTGCCAGGAACACCTCGTGTATCCCAATCCTGGCAGCACAACCCCAGGAAAATGCAGTTTAAAGCAGATAAATAACACATCCATCCCCGTTTGATCACTCTGGTGCCTTTTGGCAAAACCTAAAAAAACAGGCCAGGCAGAATTAAGGGAATAAAAAGCAGTTCTATTTATGGAAGGGCCTTCAGGTGCATTTAGGGCAGATGAAGCCCACCCAAAATGGACAATGGTCACGGGTGTTCACACTTTGATAACTTTGGTCCATTTGCAGATTGGGGGTTCAGTTTCCAATTACAGCCTCAGCTAATGAAGTCATTTACCCCCAGTTTGCTCCCCCAGCTCACTTTTGTTCCCATCTCTCAGCCTGAGGCAGGGAGGTGTCCTTGATCCCCAGGCCTGCAGAGGAATTGCTGTGTGTGCCCCAAATGGGGAAGCAGCAGCTGACCCTGAGTGTGGAGTTTGGAGTCACGCACTGAAGAACTGCAGGATCACAAATAGGTGAAAAATACAAAAGTTAAAACCCTAAAGGCATCAACTCCGTGTTTACTCCGAGCTCAACATCTCTCTAGCTGAACTCTCAGAGCCCAACATTTACCCAAACCCCACGCACCCACCTTGGCTCCTGCCTGCTGAGCACTGGAATATTCCTGCCCAGGAATATTGACATGCCCAGGAGAAACCAAACCACCCCAACCACGTGAAACATTTCACCAAAGTGCAGCTGCAAAAAGTATTTTTTGCTGGGAGCAGTTGGAGCTCTCAATGACTGCTGAGCCCTGGGCACTTTTAACTCACCTAATCCTTTTTCCTACAACAGCCCCATCTTGGAAGAATCAACCAGGGACTGTGAACATATTTTCCAACTACTTACATTCTTGCCATATATTAATGATACATGGAAATGCATGGACTACAAATACAGCTTCCTTATGGTTGCTCCAGAGGAAGTTTCCATAGGCACCCAAACATTTGGACACTTACCCGGCAGCTGAAATTAGCACAGGATTTTCAAAAAAGACCCTCAGGGTTAGAAGGTTTGATGGGCCTAATTATAAAGGAAAAGAGGCTCCATGTGCTCCCTCAGCAGCAAAGCCTGGATTCGTCCAGCTCTGGTTTTAAGGTGCTTAAATTAAGAGCAAGGTCATTTCTCCAGACACTGAATAAAGGGAGAGAGACATTTCCTCAGAAAACCAGTTTTTATTTTATTTAGGAGGCAAAATGGGTCTAAATGGGTAATTTTCAGGACTCAGGGAGCAGCTTCCCATTGGGGTCCATCAGTTCTCTGGTACCTGCTGGGAGCAGGCTGCTGATAAAACTCAACACGTTTATTGCAACTTGAATAATTGTTATTAGAAGTGATGAAAGTCTGTAAATGGATGAGGGAAGAATGGCCACCCAAATAAAGGGGAAATAACCTGACTGAGAAAAAATCACTGGGAAAAGTAATTTTAGTACCTTCCAACCCTGGGACTGGTATTGAAATGCAGATTTTAGAGAACCACATGAGGTGATAGGTACTCCAAAAATTGTAAGTTTTCTTTTCTCCTGTTTCTCTCTTTCCTCGTGGTTGGGTTTCAGTTTTAGCTTTGCCCAAAACAAGCTAATTCTAGCCCAAAGCTGTGAGCTGAGCATGCGGGCAGGGCTGGCAGCAATTCCAGGGTCAGTTTTACGTCAAAAGTGGTGCAAAAAACTTAATGATGAGCCCGGAGTGATTTCATGTCTCTGTCCCCAGCCAAGGCAGTCTCTGCAGATATTCCATCTGGAAAGGGCACAGGCACCACAGACAGTGAAGAACTCCATGGGTTTGGCTGCCAAGGATCCCGGTAATTCTCCTAAGCTGATTCCTGGACCACTTGCTTAATGAAAGGTTCTTCAGTTTTCCAGTTTTATTGCCCATGAGGAGTGATGCTGAGTTGTTCCCCAGCCAATTCCTTGGGGAATGACTTGCAGAAAGGGCTGACATTTCCTAAAGCAGCCTCAGGTTTGGCTGTGATGAATTTCCCCGGGATAAAATGATCAGGAGAGGCCAGGATTAGACCGGGAGGAGATCTATTGCCTCTACTCCCCCAGCACTCGGTGATAACTTTGTTATTTATGAGTAATAAAGAGGCAGGAATTTAAATACACATATCTTCAACAAACACCCGTGCAAGCCACCAGCAGGTGGGCCGAGGGAGAGCTCCTTTGCAGTTGCCCAGGCACAGCAAATCAGCTCCGTGATGAGTTCATCCTGCTGGATTTGTCTCTGCTGGATAAACACACCTCACCTGTCCCAGCCCCACCCAGGCAGGCAGAGCCCTCCAGCCCCTGCCACCCCTCTGTGTCACTGCTCTGTCCCCTCCAGAGGTTCCTCTGGGTGCTTCCCTGTGCTTCAAGCAGATGGAAAAGGACTAAAGTCCCCAAAACTTGGGTGTCCCCAAGTTTTGGGCAGGAAGGGGAGGAGCAGCACGGGGAACTCGTGTGGAGTTTGTGGAGCTTTTTATTTTGATCTGAGTGACGGAATGGTTTGGGTTGGGAGATCACCCAGTTCCACCCCTCTGCCCTCCCAGGGTGCTCCAAGCCCCATCCAGCCTGGCCTGGGACACTTCCAGGGATGGGGCAGCCACAGCTGCTCTGATCCGAGTGGGATTTGATTGATTCACTGCTCTGAGTTTGATTCTGTTAAAGGTTGAAGAACCCAAAACCTGTCCAGCAAAAATTTTTAATCTTATTCTCCTTTTTCTTCTCTTCCTTTTGTGATATAAGAAGAAATACTGAATGTTGCTCTCTGCACTTTTCTCTAAAATTAAAACTCCTTTGGAACACGTCAAGCAAAACAAAGACTGCTCCATTCCCCTTTTAATTGAAAGAGCAATTAAGACCTCCAGTTGCACACAGTCAAAAGCACCTCTTGAAGCTGAGGCCATGATTAATTTAGGAGGCTTTGGGGAGCCTTGACTGTGCCCAGGATGAGCTCCCGGTTCCCCTGCAGCCCTCTGTGAGCTCTGCTTGCCGGGGCAGGCGCGCAATTTGTGCGGGGTTTGCATTTTTCCCTTCCCCGAGCTTCCCTTTGAACATTCCTCGCCCTGATCCATCCTCTGACACGTTGTGTCCTTTGGCTTAGCTGGTGGTGCTCACCCCTGACACCTCCTGGGGTGGTTTGCTGACAATTCCCTGCATTGTTGTTTTATTGAAGTGTCCAGGAATTCGATTTTTACAAAGATAAGAGATCACGTGGATGAAACTCGGGGAGAAGTCACAAAAAAAAAAAGAAAAAAAAAGGTGGTGATCAAAGACAGTGGTCAGACAGGGAGCAGGAGAATTTAGGGAAATTCCAGAGACTTTCCAGAGAACTTTAACCATGGAAAGATTATGGTGGATGATCCCTGGAGATCCAAGAGAATCTGATGTCAATGGGCAGAGCAGCTCCCTGAGAGCTCAGTCTGCACCCAGGGGTTTTATCTAAGGCAAAATTCACCTGCAGCCCAAAAAATAATCACAGAAAAAATCCCCCACACGCTTCAGACCACATTAAATAAATGTCACCAGTGGAACTGCATGGCGTTTTTGGGGACAGCTAGAACCAGTTCAGAGCCATGTGGTAAAAGTGATTTGTATTTCAGTCTCTGAAAAAAGTTTGAAAGGGATTTTGTGTCCTGGAAGTTACTCCAGTGATCGAATCCAGTGCTGACCTCTCTGTGAGTTACAGAGCTGAGGCACAAACACAAATTTGACTCTTTCAGGGTTTTATTTCTGTCAGTCTGCTTTGATTTGAACAGATCAGGAAGGAGAGGTTTCCTGCTTTGCCATCTCACAGTGGGGCAGGGAGAAACCCCCCATTTTCTACAAGCACTGTTCAATAATTTCAGTGTTTGGCTGCTCCTGGGTGCCTGTGAGGATCTAAAGCTTTGATCTGTGAGGATCTGTGAGGATCTGTGAGGATCTGTGAGGATCTGTGAGGATCTGTGAGGATCTGTGGCTTTGATTGTTGGAGTTCTGAGGATTGAAGGGAAAGGGATGGCAAAGCCCAGCCTGGGGAGGAAGAGACGAGATGAGAGAGCATCGTGAGGCTGGAGTTCCATAGCTGGGCTGGAATACGGGCAGGAAAAACCCTGGAATTGGAGGTGGTGAATCCAGGGATTCCTGCTGGAGCTGCCAAACTCCTCCAGCTCCCCTGGAGAGTGAAGGCTCTGAGCAAGCAGCACACAGGAGCAGCATTTTGGGGATTTGGATGGCACAATGAGCATACAGCTATTTATATTTACAGTATTGCCACTCTTCTGTGTTTAGTTTGGGATTTGTTTGGGTTGTTTATTAAGCTCCAAAAAGAAGAATTTCAAACACAAGTATAAAGCAAAGGCACAAGTTTAAAACACGAGGAGAAAGCCTCAGAAGAGCTGTGGGCAGGGGAACAGTGCCAGGGAATTAATGCAGGGATGTACTGGAGAGCTGAGGAGACAGAGGGATGCAGGATTGCTGTCACCATCTTGCCCTTCTACCTCATTTTCTGAGCTTCACACACTCAGATTAAAGAGTTCTCTGCCATCACCCGCTGCTCGTGCAGGAGGCCACAAGTCTGTGACAATAAACCAGGAACATTTAATGCAATTCCGATCCCTGACAGCTCCCTAATGCTGCTTATCCTGCCTTTCCTTTCAAGCTTTAGTCATCCTAGATTTCCTTCCAAACGTGAATGGGGTGGCTTAAATCAAAGTGTAAATTATGCTTCCAGTTATTATGCGCTTGCTAATCAGGATGGAAATGAAAAGTTGGTTGTCAAGCAGGGCTCTTTCCCACAATATCCAGGAAAGTATCAGGATTAGGCAGTTTAACAACAAAAGGAAACCGGATTGCACCTTGAGGAAGAAAGAAATAACCTGCTAGGCAGGAAGAATGGAGGAACGGGGATTTTTGCCAAATAAGCTTTCTTTAAAAAAATAAATATACGAATAATTAAGAGGGCCTGCCAGTGAAGCTGGTGAGGACAGAGCCGTGATGCTTCCTGTTAGTAAATACAAAGAATGGGCTCTAATGGGGCTCCAGGGGAACGCAGGAGCTTGGGAATAGCCTTGGGAAGAAAGACAAACACACGCAGAGGATGCGAAAACAGTGTGAAAAGTGATTCATGGGGGCTCCATGCCATTCCCGATTGTTCATTGTAGGAAAGCCCTGCTGGAGGTGAACAAAGCCTGTTGATTCCCGAGCCCTTTGAATGGGTGCCCGGAGCAGCCCGGGCTGGGGAGCACCTGCGGGACAGCCGGGAATATCGGGATATTTCCCTGGATTTCTGCTGCGAGCAGATAATGCTGGGGGGAATATCCCGGCAGAATGGAGCCCGTGCTCGCAGGCTGAGGGTGGGATTAAGGGAGAAAAGTCCGGGAAGGAGCAGCCCAGGGCAGGCTTGGCTGGAATTGCGCTGCTGCAGCCTCCAGTGCGTTCTGTGCCTTCTGCTCTGCTCAGCTGCAGGTGCCAGGAGCTCCCCAGGCCAGACCAAAGCTCCTCTGACCTCCATCCAAACCCTGAGGGGTTAATTTAGCACCTCTGACCTCCATCCAAACCCTGAGGGGTTAATTCAGCACCTCTGGCTCTCCATCCAGACCCTGAGGGGTTAATTCAGCACCTCTGGCTCTCCTTCAGCCCCCAAGGGTGAATCCAGCACCTCTGGCTCTCCATCCAAACCCCCAGGGGTGAATCCAGCACCTCTGGCTCTCCATACAGACCCTGAGGGGTTAATTCAGCACCTCTGGCTCTCCATCCAGACCCTGAGGGGTTAATCCAGCACCTCTGGCTCTGCATCCAACCCCCATGGATGAATCCAGCACCTCTGGCTCTCCTCCAGCCCCCCATGGATGAATCCAGCACCTCTGGCTCTGCATCCAACCCCCAGGGGTGAATCCAAACTGTCCCAGCCCCTCTGGCTCCCTCCCAGTGGGTTTCAGTCACTGGTTTGGCTGATTTCTGTTGTTGCTGGGGCAGCTGAATTAAAGCAAATCTATTAAATATTGCACTCTGTACAACGTCTGGCACCAGGACAAGGTGGAACTGCAGACCCCTCATTATGGCTGAGCAGTTTCTCCCCGCTTGGACACTAAAACCCAACTTTGCTGCTTGTTTTTAAAACATTAAATCCTGCCAAAGCTTTTATTTCTCCTCCCCGGGGCCTCCTTTGACCCCTCTGATTCCTTTCTGTGCTCCCACTCTTATCAGTGATGTGTTATTATCTTTTCTTGCCTTCCCTGAGCTGCCCACAGGCCAGGACCCCTTCCAGGGCTCAGAGCTGACCCCACACAATGAGCCCGGCCCCAGGGCAGCTCTGCTCTGGAGAAGACAGGAATTATAAAATACTCAAAATAAAAAAAAAAAAAAAAAAAAAGAAAAAGAAAAAGAAAAAGAAAAAGAAAATGAGTGGCAGGAATTGGAGCAGGCAGTGGGCAGGAAAAGCAGCAGTGATCAGCTCTCTGATTTACAGAAAAGCCTTGGTGATGTGTCAACATGAGCTGATAATCAAAACTCCAAGCTGACATTTCAAATTTTCATTAAAAAAAAAATCCCAAACAACAACTAAACCACCCACCAAAAAAATAAATAATCAAATTGCAGTTGCTTTCTTGCCCAAAATCTTTTCCCAGGTGTCCAATATCGGGGTTCTCTGGACCCCTCAGGTTTTGTCAGATAAGGCAGAAATCTCTTTTGGGGGGAACAGTTTTAGGAAAATGATGTTTGATTAAAATTTCCAGCGTGAAATTTCTCCTTAAAATGAGAAAAAAAGGTCAGGCCCCCAGTGTGGAGTGGCTGCAGCTCTCTGTGGGATGCAGAAGCCAGGCACAGGGAACAGTTCTGGATTTCCTGCATTTCAGGGGATTTCCTCAGCTCCAGGCTGGAGGGACTCCCAGGTTTGGTCACACAAGGCAGAATTCCCTTTTGGGGAACAGGTTTATAAAACTCGCTGAATTTCTCTCACTAAATGGTAAAAAACAATCCTCACGTGAACATAAATCATCTGCACCCTCATTTTTAATCAGCTTTTTGGAAGAACAGAGGATCACGTGAACCCACTAGGGTACAAACCTCGTGTATTTCTTTTGGTTTAGAATAAATTTTGGGGAAAACCTTTAAATTTTTTTTTGGTTTTTTTTTTGGGGGGGGGGGGGTTGGGTTTTTTTTTTTAAGTAAATTTAAACTTTTTTTTTAAGTAGTTTGGGAAAGATTTTTTAGAGAAAAGTGGGAAAAGCTATTTAGTTATTTATCTATTTATTTATTTGTCTATTTATTTATTTATCTATTTATTTATTTGTCTATTTATTTATTTATCTATTTATTTATTTAACAGATAAAGTGTTTATAAGTACAAAAAACGAACAATATGAAACAATAAAACTCTCTGTTGTTTTGAGGTGAAGTGGTAAATTTAGAAAGAAAAAAAACCACAGTTTGGGGAATTTCTTCTTTCCCCCCCTTTGCTCTCAGAACCGGTCTCAAAGGTACAGGACACAACATCCAACACAAACAGAGCAGAATTGGGGATGCAGGAGTCACCCCAGGACACTTTCTCAAGCTGGACCTGCCATTAATAATCTCTAAAATATCATTTAACCCAGCTTCTCTCAGAACTGGTGTGAAAAACCAGTTTTTCCTGGTTCCTCCTCTCTGTTCCCTGCCCCAAAAGAACCAAACCCAGCGTTCCTGGTGAAACCAGCCCGAGGCCTCCTCACCTTGGCCGTGCCCATCTTTCCACTTGGAAATGGAATTTTTTTCCCTGTTTTTATCCCTGTGTGAGCTCTGGGCTGGGAGAACAGGGAATTCTGCACAGGAGCTGTTGCTGTGCTGCCTGGAAGGAGCTGCCCAAGAATAGCTGCTCCCCAAAATACGAGTTCTCTGTGAGCTCCCAGCCTGGAAAAGCTCTTTGGCCACATGGAAAGTGCCCCTCTGATTTCCTCCAAACACGCCTGCAGCTGTTCCCGCTTCCCCTCCTTTATTTTTTCCCCTAATGAAATTTTTAGACCTCACCTGTTGACAGAGGCATTACAGGGTTGGGATTTGTGTGTGTGTGAGGGTTTTTTTTTTTTTATTTTCACCCCTCGTTCTCCTAAAGGAAAATGACTTGAGATGTTTGGGAGCGATGACAGAGGGGCAGGAGCTGTGAAAATACCTCCGGAGGGTGGGAAATCTCAAATTGTGCACACAATACAGCGGCTGGCTGGAAAGAGGCTTTGTTGGGAGCTGGTTTTATTTGGGGAGACAGAAGCTGGAAAGTGCCCAGGTCTTAGGGGGAATACCAAGCATTGAGGCTGGACAGAAATAGAGCCCCAGCTTAGGGCACAGGGAAACAAATGGGAGCCGAAGGGCTGACCCAGATCCGAGTTATTAAGGGTAAATACATATTGACAAGATTGGGGATTAGGTGGAGGTGCTTACGCAGTGGAGGAGCTGTCTGTGCTCTGTGCCAGGCAAAGTTGAGGCTGCAGTCTGGGGCTGGATCAGAGCAGCTGATTTTTCATTAAAAAAAAAAAAGGGAAAAGAAAAAATCCAAAGAAAGCTCAAAAAAAAAAAATTTCTCTGTTCTCCCAGTGTGTGAAATTGATGCAGCAAAAACCTGGTGGTGAAGCTGGGGTGTTTTATTTTTATTTTTATTTTTATTTTTATTTTTATTCTTATTCTTATTCTTATTCTTATTCTTATTCTTATTCTTATTCTTATTCTTATTCTTATTTTCATCATATTATAATTATATTATAATTATATTTTAATCATATTATAATCATATCATAATTATATTATAATTATATTATAATTGTATTATAATTATATTATAGTTGTTTTGTTGTTATTGTTATTGTTATTGTTATTGTTATTGTTATTGTTATTGTTATTGTTATTGTTATTGTTATTGATATTGTTATTGCTATTGCTATTGCTATTGCTATTGTTTATTGTTGTTTAATAGTTTAAACATATTGTTATATGTTTTCTATTGTTAAATATTTATTTATTTATTTAAATTATGCCATTTAATAATTATTATTGGTAATGCTATTTTATTTAATTTTTTTAAAACCCCTCCCAACTCGAAAAGGCCCAGCTTTGAGCTCACACACACAAAAGGGGACACCAAGCCTGGCTCTGTGCTCGCAGCCCCTCTAGATCATTTTTACTGATTTAATCAGCCAGGGGAGGCAGGGGGTGCCAGGCAGGCGGTGCCACCCCCGGGGTGGCCGTGTCCCCGTGTCCCCGTGTCCCCGTGTCCCCGCGGCTCCGGGCTCACCTTGAGCTGTCCCCCAGAGCCACCCCAGCCCTGTCTGCCCCAGGGCTTAGCGCAGCCTCCGTGTCTGGGGATGCTCTTAGGGATGAGCAGGAGAGGGGGAAGCAGAGGCGCCTCCAGCAGGGGTTGCAGGAGGGCAAGAGATTTTCATTAATGGCTTTAAATGCGTGAGAGCTGTGAGAATGGGGCGATGGTAAAATAAAATAATAAAATAATCAAATCAGGGGTTAAGGGAGCGGGTGGGAAATGATTCTCAGGGGGGGGATAATTGTGGCTGAGCTGCTCTGTCCCCTCTCCGGGCTGGTGGCTGTGCCTGAAGGACTCAGGAGGGAATGTCCCTGTTCCGCTGCTCTTTGGGGTGCACAATTTTCATTCCAGAGGGTGCCCAGGTGAAAGGGGCACGTCCCAGCTGGAAAACGAGCTGTGCATTTCTTGGGAGATCAGCACACCCTCAAAACCCAGATGTGAACCCCAGCCTGACTCCGAGTGTCCCACAAACAATCCCTGCACGAAGCCAGAGGTGGGGGAATATTTTGGGGGGTTTTTCCTCAGTCCAGCCCCACCGTGCAAGGTTCCTGCCCCGCTGGATTAGCTGACAATGCCCTGGGTCAAGAAGCACGGCGGCTCACGGAAAGCTCCTGGCATTGTTGGGATATATTTAGGGCTGGGTAAATGCTTCAGGGTGCAGACAGATCCTTAGGTGCTCCTGGAAATCCCATCCTTAGAGTGCTGTACAAATATCTCAGGGTTTTATTCTGCTGGGGCTGGGGAAAAGGAAAGGATGAGGAAAAGCTTTTCCCCTTGGGAAGGGTCTGTTCCAGCTCCTACAAAGGTTTTTTTGTTTGTTCTGGAGCAGAAGCAGAGCATTCAAGCAAAGTGAAAAATCTTTCACGCCCAAGTGATGCTTCATTTGCGCTTTCGTAATTTTAATGGCGAGATTTTGTTTTAATAATACTGAAATAAAAATAGAAACTATTCCGAAGGAAAAGAAAATTGGCTAGAATTTAATTTTGATCAACACCCCAAATCTCTGTCCTTAGGGTTGCTCCCATCCCAGCTCCCAAAGCTGAATTTGCAGCAGCAATCCCCTGCTAACACAGCTCCTTCTGAAGGTGTTCCTCAGCTTCTCTTTCCTTGGTTTTCCTCTTTATTCCCCAACTACCCTGCAGAATTTGTGACTTTAGCTCTTAGGACTTTGAATTGCTGGACAGACACATCCTGGGGGCGTTTGAAATGGGATTCCTGAGCTGTCCCCCAAAGTTTGGAAGTCTCTCCGTGCCCAGGGATGTTTTGAACCCGGAGTTATTTTCGTCCCCACGAACAGAGGGGATGTTCCCAGCAGAGTGAGCAGGAAGTTTCTGTCGCAGAGGGGAAATCTCCAGCAGCAGCTCCTGCTCCTCCAGCACCCAGCCCTGGCAGGAGCTGCTGGGGCTCAGAACAAACAGAGCCCTGCTCCATTGTTCCATCGTTTTCTATAGACCTGGCTGCCTGAAAAATGAGTTAGAAAGCCCAGAGACAGGACTTGTGTTCCTCTTTGTGTGTGTGAGCTCAGACTTGACCCCATTCAAACAAAAGGATTAAAAAAAAAAAAAAGAAAAAAAATTGAATAAAATAAAATTAAATTAAAAAAAATTAAAAACAAAAAGAAAAGAAAATTGAATAAAATAAAATGGAATAAAATAAAATAAAATAAAATATTGAATAAAATAAAATTAAATTTAAAAAAATTTTAAAAAGGAAAGAAAATGGAATAAATTGAAATGGAATAAAATAAAATGGAATAAAATGAAATAAAATGAAATGAAATGAAATAAAATAAAATAAAATAAAATAAAATAAAATAAAATAAAATAAAATAAAATAAAATAAAATAAATAATTGTTAGTACTACTACTAGTTATAGTAGTAATAATAATAATAATAATAATAACAACAACAACAATCGATCCTTATTTTGGCCCCTTTGGAGGGGTTTTTGTTGTTGTTGTTGTTTCAGTTTTGAGTCAGCTTCCTGTGTTTACGGTGCTGCTGCTGGGCTCCCTCCTGGTGTTTACTGCTTCTCGCAGCTGCACAGCTCCAGGAAGGTCCCCCCAGCTCTTCCTGTGCCTTTCCCAAGGCTGCCCCGACATCCCGGGAAAACAGAGCAGGGAGCAGGAGCCTCCTGCTCCCCCCGGGCTGCACCGAGCCCATCAAAGCCCTTTGTAAATACCGGGCTCTGGAAATTCCTGAAAAAAGGCTCAAAGTCCTCCCAGGCAGCCCTGCAGGGCTCTCCATGGAGCCAGCCCGGGTTTGCTGTGCCAGCCTGGGAGCTCCTGGTGCTGTCCAGCGCTCACCTGTCCTGGCCCAGGTGGGTCTGCAGGGTTACCCCAAACCCTGGCACAGCCCACAGCCCCCCTGGAGCAGCCAGCAGGGTCTGCCCGGGGTGGGTTCATCCGCCTGGGGCCTCTCTCGGGTGTTTTTCACCTTTTTCTGTCACACTGGAGCTGCTGTGGGCACAGCCCACGGTGTGACCGTGCTGGGACGGGCGCGGGAGGCAGGAGGAGCTTCCCCAGCAAGGATCCCAGAGGTTCAGGGGATCAGGGAATGCTTTGGGTTGGAAGAGGCCTCTATATTGGGACTGTAATAGAGATGAGAGCACTGAGAGGCGTTTACAGCAGCATTTATTGCTCTTCTACAGTCCCATGAAGGAGTGAGAACCTCTTCACAGTGTGACAGAGGTTGGTAGCCTGTGGTCAGTGCTCACAATACCACAGGTTATAAGGTCTTTTAAAGGTTTTTTAGTCAATAATCTGCTGCCACACAGATTGTTTGAACTTTCACACCAATGGCTGATTTAACTGTGTCACCCATCCTGCCACAATGCAGCTTTCTTATCCAGTCCTATAGTGACACACAACCCCACAGAACCACACCTTAAAACTTCTATTTACCTTTATAACCACTTCTGTAGCCACACTTTAAAACCTTCAAAC
The DNA here is from genome assembly GCF_021018805.1 of Prinia subflava. Lineage (NCBI taxonomy): Eukaryota > Metazoa > Chordata > Aves > Passeriformes > Cisticolidae > Prinia > Prinia subflava. Next base: position 13,182,514 of record NC_086258.1, read on the forward strand.
TCTCCACTACCTACCTTAATGTGTCTCTATCTAAACTACAAATCCACATTTTTGGTTACAGTCTCTAGGTCTGGAAGCCTTTTCCAAGGCCTCAGGTCAAACCTGGTGTTCATTTCGGTGTTGGCACCTACATGCACAAGATTTTGAGGATTTTCTGGGCCTTTAAACATTGTTTAATCCAACCCCCATGCTGTGAGCAGGGACAGATCCATCCTTCAGCTGGATCAGATCAAAGCCATGTCCAGCCAAAATTTGAATATTCCAGGGATGGGACATCCACAGCTTCTCTGGGTGACCTGTCCCAGCGCTCACCACCCTCATGGAAAAACTTCTCCCTCAAATCTCATCTAAAGCAGTTCAAAGCCATCCCCTGTTGCATTGCAATTTCCACACCCAAGCACATAAGAAGAAAGGTTTCAGTTTCACCTCAAGACTTTTGAGGAAGAAAACCCAGAATCTCCCATGCCCTTCTCACCATGACAGGACAAAGGCACCTGTTGGTCTCCGTTCCTCAGAAATGCAGCTGGTTTCCATTGGGCAGCAAGCCAAAAGCCCTCCTAAAACATTAAATATTCAAGAAGGAGCACAGGGAAGCTCAGGGCCTTTTGGGGTGTCTTAGTCCTCCTAAAACATTAAATATTTAAGAAGGAGCACAGAGGAGCTCAGGGTGTTTTGGGGTGTCTTAGTCCTCCTAAAACATTAAATACTTAAAAAGGAGCACAGAGGAGCTCAGGGTGTTTTGGAGTTTTAGTCCTCCTAAAACATTAAATATTTAAGAAGGAGCACAGAGGAGCTCAGGGCCTTTTGGGGTGTCCTAGCCAGGTGTGAGGGGCTCCCCTGCACCTGCCCACGGCTTCTGTTCTCTTTTTGTATCATTTGTTATTTTCTCTTTAATTAAAACCTTTTGCTTTTCAAAACACACCCCATGAGCCAAATTATTCCAAGCCACTTCTGGGGAGTTGCTGGCCATCCCTCAGGGCTTGGTACACCTTCGTGGGGCTCAAAGCACTGTGGCCCCCCTCAGCCTGCATCAATCCCCCTCCCCACACACCCGCCCACCTCTTATCTCCTCCTTATCAGCAGCACGGGGTGAGTTACGGAGCCACACGTGGCACCCCCTCCCCAAAAAAGGCTCTGATTTCCCGTGCTGAGCAGAGCCTGTGCCAGTCTGGGCTATTTAAAGGAGGCAAAGCCACTCGGAGGCCTCTTCTGAGAGCAGCGAGGAGGGGAGGAAAAGAGCATTTTGCATTGTCTGCTGTGCTGGGGAAGCAGCACCACCTCCCACCCACTGCCACCCTCCAGCTGACAGCTGGGGAGGGCACGGGCGCTTTTTGGCAGAGCTGGGGGCTGATATTTCCATACTTGGCTGACATCCTGCTGCTAACACTTTCTTCCCAGCTAAAATTTCTCCTCCTCAAACGTAAGCACGCTCCTTTAATGTTTTTTTTCTTTTGCGAGAAGGGAGAGAATATTTCCCAGAAAATTAACCCTAAAATCCAGGCTGGATTTGTATTTCCATCATCAAAAATAACACGGCCAAAGGGAGAAGCTCTTCCCTTTCACCTGAACCGGGCTGGGAATGCTTTGACCTGCAGAGCTAAAACCAATTTGTACCAGAAAAACAATAAAGATGCTCCCAGGCACGGGGTGGGAATTTTGGGGTGTCCTGTGCAGGGCAGGGGTTGGACTCAGTGGTTCTCGGGGGCCCTTCCAACTCAGGATTTTCTGTTCTTTTCTGTCCCTCTAAAGGATTTCATCACTTTCCTGTGGCTGGGGGAAGCCTCACTCTTGCCCTGCAGGTTGTGCCCACAGGGCTCTGGACTTGAGAGACTTCAGAGCACCAAGTGTTGATTAAATGCTCTTAAATGTCACTCAACATTTCATTTTCCTGCACTAAGTGTTAATGAAATGCTGTTAAATGCCACCCAAAGCCTGATTTCCCTGTTCCCCTGTGTTTTTGGGGTGTGCTACCCCTCTGGAGGACCCAACAAACCCAGGGAAGAGGAGAGGAAGGGCAGAGCAGGGCAGGACAGGAGGGTGGAAATGAAGGACAAGGGGAGCAGGAGAAGGATGGACACAGCAGAGAAGAGCTCCCAGCAGCAGCTACAGACTGGCCCCAGTGAGAGATGGGGCAGGAGGAAGAGGAGGGGAAAAAAAATGGAAATGTTTCACTCTAAAAACCTTAAACCCAAAGATTTTGCAGCAGAACTGAAAGGGAAAGAAGCAGAAAGTTTCTATGAGACACCAGGGCTTGTTCTCTCCTCCGCCTGCAGGTATTCGGGGCTCGGAGCTTTCTGGGCCTCCCAGGCTTTTCTTCTTCTCCTGCTGACAGCCAGGAATTCAGCAAATACACAAGATGTCACATTAGCAAAGGTTTTGCTTTATCTTTTTGGCTGCGTTTTTGTTTCTTCTTTTGCCTGTTCCATCCAAGGTGGCGAGGGAGGGCAGCCAGGTGACAGAAAGAGCAAGACAAATCTCTCTGGTTCCTTATCAGGGTCTCACCACTGAGCAATCTCCTCGTTACAGAAACATCTCGGGGCTGGCCCCTGCCTGTGCTGGGAGTGAAACAAATCGCTGATTTTGCAGGATGAGCTTCCAGTGCAAAGTGCAGCCTGAGAATGTGGAAGAGAGAGAGAGATTTGGGGTTTTTCTGAGTAGAAACCAGAACGTGAAAAGCTCTCCAGGAATTCTCTGAGCGCATTTTACCTGTTGAGAGATTTCTCTTTCCCTTTGAGGTCCAGGTTGGGATTAATTGTAGTTTTTAGCAGAGCAATGACATCCAGATTCTTTCTCCTTTTTAATGGTTATGATTACTAATTTTTTAAGTTAATTACTCACAAATCCACAGATCTGGGACCCCTGTGCACCGTCCTTGGCTCAGACCCACAGCAAACAATGGCTGCAATCCCACCCTTGCTCTGGCACTCACTCAATATCCAGCACATTCATTTATGCTAAATTTACTCCTGTTTTCAATATTTCCAGCGTGCCCTAACCCCTCTGACCTACAATCTGCTGTAAATCCCTTTTAGTGCTCACTGAAATGTGAGCAGTAAAATCATGAGGGGGGCACTGAGATGGTCCCAGAAGCCAGCCCAGGTTTGGGCTGCAGGTCGGGGCTGTGGGGACGTTCCACAGGCACAGGACTCAATCTCTGACCCGAAAAGCAAAAGGAACCCCAGGTTCCTGCTCCCTCCCCGTTACCCTGGGACATTCCAGGCCCAGAAAATTCTCCAAATCTTGTGCATGCAGGCCCAAATACAAAAAAAAAGAATTAAAAAAAAGGGTTTGACCTGAGACCTTGGAAAAGGCTTCCAAGTTTAGAGGCCATGAGTAAAAATGTGAGTTTGTAGCTTAGATGGACACACATGAAACCAAGCAGTGGAAAGTTTTAAAGTTTAGGATATAGAAGTAGTTATAAAGGTAATAAGAAGCTTTAAGGTGTTTTAGAAAAAAAAAAAAAAAGATTTGAAATTCCATTCTAGAAGGTTTTCCCGGCTGTGATGTGAATGAACTGTCCAGCGCTTTGGGAACATCCCACTGCCCACTCTCAGTGCTCAGGGATGGGGATGCAGAGGCACATCCCAGTGTCCAGTGGCTCCAGACCATTCCCAAAGAGCTGAAATAGATGAGAAAAATGACTTAACACAGTCAAAATTAGCAGGGAGTGAAGGGATGGCAGGTTGGAGAGAAGAAAAACATCCATTGGCAGCCTGTGAACCTACAATTACTCCTAAAGTCACTCTCTGCAGGCAAGAAGGGTGAAAATTACCATTTTTCCTAAAGAAATCCAAGGGAAATGTTCCCTAGGAGCCCGTTTGAATGGTGGGATCAGTTCCCATGGGGCTTTCTGGGCTTGTGGAGGCACCTGCAGCAGAGGTCAGCGGAGCAGAGGGGCGCAGGGCACGGAGCAGGGGCTGCCAGTTCCAACAAAAGAGCTCGGAAACAAAGAGGGGAAGCAGAAACCCGGAGCTCTGACAGAGCCTTGGACTGGGGCAGGGAAGTCATCCATAATCCTCTGGAAGAGCGGCCTTCCCAAGGAGCCATTGTGTGAGTCCTGGCACGATCTGTGCCTGTGCTTTCTCTGGAAGAGCTTCCCTAATTGCTCGAGCTCGTGGGGCTGGGATTTGATTCCTGAGGATGCCCCTGGTGCCGAGGGGAAGAAGAACCCACAGCTGGCAGCTCGTGGTCCTCCTCCTCTCCATAAAAATCTGTGTTCCTGCAGGGAATTTGGGAAGGTTTTTCTTCCTCTGAAGCACGGGCTCATATTGAGACAAGTCCCTGAAAGGGGAAAGCGAGGCAGCTCCTTGGGAAGGCATTTTTAAGGAATGCTGCCAACCTGTATCTACTGGCCCTGGCTGAGCAGGGGATTCTTTGACAGGCACTGGGAGGGTGTTTTAATTAACACTTCAAGAAAAGCAGGGGGAAGAATGATTCCTCAGCTTCTCAAAGGTCAGGAGGTGCTCAGACATCACAGAATTGGATAGAGGGCAAGAGCCTAAAGAGACAGAGAGCTGTCAAAACTCTTGGACAGCACGGCCCCTCAGAGGAGTTATTTTCTTTCTGTTATCAGGTGAGATGGAGCTATCAGAGAAGGAATCTCCTGTTCAGACACGCTCCAGAGATAAGGCAGAGCTGGAGGGAGGTGCTGCCCTGCAGAGGGGCTCTGCTGCATTGGGCCAAAGGGATGAGGGTGAATAAAACAAAGAGCATTTTGTGACTTTTAATGGCATTGAAATCCCCCTGCAAATGGATGTGATCCCTTCTCAGGGAGACATTGAAAAGTGGGAAAGGCTAACGGGATTATTCTTTGCCAGGCACGGTGCAGGGCACCTCCCATCTTCTGTCATGGAAGAGATAAAAAATCAAATTTTCAACAAGAAAAGCTTTTCAACTCCAGTTCTGTCCTTCTCGGTGCAGAGCCCATCAGTCATGCTGAGCTCCCCACTGCACTTCTTTTGAACTCTTAAACTGCTCAGCTCAGCTTTTGTTTGAGCTGGGATCCCCACAGCCAACTGGGTTTGTATGAAAGAGGTGATTTTACCACTGGGAACCTCATTTTATCTGACTGAACTTGCCTCAAAGCCTGCACATCAAGAAATGATCGTGTTTACTGTGTGCAAAAAATGCCTCACACCAAAATCTGAGCGTGCCTGCAAATATGAATTCCCCCCAAATTGCTCCTGTTAATGGGGTGTGCCCAAACAAACAGCTCCTCAGCACCAAAAAAATGCAAAAAATACACAAAAAGTCAATTTATATAAAAAGTAAAAACTCCTTTCATGCTGTTTCAGTGATTAAAAAGGCATCATGAAGCTTTCTCAAATTTCAAAATTATTTTAGTCAAGCTTACATTGGATGCAAGGCTGGAATAATAATGAGGCCATGCTATTAAGTGGGAATTTTTTAGGAGTGGTTGTGGGAGATGCTGGGAGCCCACTGGAAGGAAAGATTGATCCCAGCTCCCAAACTCTCTCAGAGAACCTGCACACCTACAGGAAGGAATATTTAGGAAGCCGGAGATGTGACAAGAGACTTTCGACAGCTCAAACGCTCTTTCGAGTGCTGAAAATAGATCATTTCCCCATCTCCTTCCCCATCCAAGGCAGCCCAGCTGAGAGTGGGAAGGGTTCTCAGCTCGAATGTGAACTTTGCTGGTTGTTCCTCTGTGGCTGGAGGTGACACAAAGGTTGCAGGACAAGAATAGAGTGAGATTAGCTGAGCTCTAATCCCACTGTACCGTGGTGGCTTCACCTAGGGAGAGCCTTCCAGTGCTCCAGGATTTCAACCCGGCCTCACAATGCTAATTGATCCCTTTCCATCCCCTTTCCTACCTCGTAGCAGCATCAGGAACTGTTTTAGTTGTTCCCCTTAAGCTGCCCAAAACAGGGCTGAGGGGGGACACGGGAGGAGAGCGAGCCCCAGTGTGGAGCTCGTGCTCAGACCCGGCTGAATCCCCACGTTTGGATGGGGACAAATGGTGCTGGAAACATCCCAAAACACCAGCGGAACAGCAATGGCCCTGCTGGCCCATCAGAATATAAATGATTCCCACCTCTGCAGTGCTTTGTGGATTTATAGTTAATAAACTCAGGTTTCACTGGCAGGCAGAGCCCAGGGAGGGAGAGGAGCTGTGGAAGTGATGCCTCCAGTTTTATTTTCATTTATCCCAGCCCCTGTGGTGCCCAGGGTGCAGCTCTGAGCTCACACTCAGGCTCACTCAGCTCTCTGCACACAGCACGGACACAAAACAAATCCTTCTCCTGCTGCACACCCAGGACAACTTTCAGCCCCAAGAGCACAAACAAGGGGGGCTGCAGGGAGCAACAAGAAGGATGGGACCTCCCAGCCTGCAGCTGCAATTGGACAATTCAACCCCAAAGTGCAAACGGAGCAAAACTGATCCAAGGGGGAGCCCTGGGGAGCGTTTGTCCATTTGGGACCATTTTGGGTCCCCCTTGGGTGCAGCCCTGGCCAGGCTCTTGTCCTGCCCAAGGTGGATCCTAAAGGCCTTTCAATAAATCTCTGCTTTATTCTCCAGCTCTGCCCAGTCTCTGCTCCAGCCCAGCCCTCCTAAGGCTTCAGAAGCACCAAATATTCCAGAGACCCGCGGAAGGGGAGCGCTGCCATTCCCACGGAAAAACCAACGGGAGCTGCGAGCTGCCTGCGTGGTGTGTGGCCAGGGCAGCACTGATGCCCTGATCCACAGCTCCTGGAAAACCAGGATCTGCAGGGTTTAACTCCACGGCTCTCCAGAGCACGGAACAATCGGGCAGGGTGGAGGCGGCTTCGGAGCAGGCATAAATCTTTCTTCCCTCTGCTCGAATCTCACGCTGATAGCAGCGAGTTTTCTTATCAGCCTCTGATGGCAAGAAAGGAGGATCTAGATAAAGTTGTTTATTCCAGTCAGGTATTGGCATGATGTGAGAAAGCAAACTGGGAGACCAGATGTTCCCGAGCTGGCCACCGCAGGCGCTTGCTCAGGAGCAGGAAAAACAATTTTTCCTCCTTTTCCCTGGCCTTGCTTGGCCTGTTGTTATTTCCTACCAGCACCTCGGTGTTTTCCTCCACCAGCTGGAGCTGAGCCCGGGCCCTCCCCTCGTGCTGCATCTGTTTTCAAAGCAGTTTTTGAGAGCTCTCAAGACAAAAGTGATAAATCCTGCTCAGGGTGCGGGGAAATGCTCGGCTGAGGATGATGAGGGGAATTTAGGCACATTCTTGGTGATCCCTTTGGCCAACTCACAGAGGACAGTGTTGAGGTAAATTTATCTCCCGGATATCAGGGAATCACCTGGATTTTGCAACTCCCTGGACACTGGAGCAGTGGGAATGTGCAAGGAAGTTTCTTTAAGTTTGAGAGGAGTTGGCAGCACGGGGTGGAAACTTTTTGGTCTCCCCCCAAATTCATCTTTTCCTTGGGAGATTCACTGGCAAAACAGGACAGATTTTTTTGGGGTGACTTTGCGCTTTTGGGGTTTGTTTGAGGAGGCTGTTTTTTCCCCTGTTCTTAAGATTTCAGGAGCAAAAACCCAACGTGAAATGTTCTTTGATTTTGACCAAATGTTGACTCTATTAATTAAAAAAAACAAGTGGAAATGCACAACTTCATCTATCTGCAAAGCATTTGTAGTCTCCAAACGTAACAGGAGATAACCAAATATCTGCACAATCTTCTCTTTTAACCTTTGGATGAGGAATCTTTTCCAGCCTGTACCTGGGAATTCCTGCACCTTTTCCTGGCTGTACCCAGCAGCGGCAGGACTCAGCAGAGAGGAACAACAACAACAAAAAAGCGTTGGAAAGCCCTTCATTAACCAACGTGAAATGAAAGCATTCAATCTTAATCCTGTCATCAGGGTTCCCTAATTAAGGGAACGGGCAGATTTATGAGGTTTCTATTTTTACCGCGGAAGTGACGTTGGCGGGAATTGTGTGAATTGTGTTGGGATTATCCCAGGAGAACTCCCGTGTGCTCCAGCTCCCACAGCACCTCCAGTTCCAACAGAGAACCTCAGGCAGGGCTCCAAGGGGTTCACACCAGCTCGGGCATTGTTTTCCTTTCGTGTTTCACCTTTCCACGTCTTTTCCGGATTGTTCCCTCCAAATCCCGATCCTCTGCCAGCCCTGTGGGAGGCACTGGGAGAGATTTTCCTCCTGATCAGGCTGGAACAAATTTTTAGAGGTTCCTATGAAGTCGTCAGACATCACCTCACGTTTGCAGCGGTGGCAGAAACTGGATAAATGGGATTAGGAAGGAGAGAATGAGAGAGCTGGGCCACCTGTAAATGGATTAAAAGTGAATTTAGGTCTCAACAGGCAGGGAATTTGTAGGAGAGAGCTGTCCCTCCTTGGTCCTTTGGCAATTTTGGCACCACTTCTGTGTCTACCACAGCATTTTTTGGAGAAAATTCCTCCTAAACAACTTGGGACAGTGAGGGATCTTCCAGCCCCTTCCTTCCCCTCTGTTTGGAGCTGTCTCTAGTGATGCTGATGGGGGAAAGAGGAGAGGGGGAAGGTCTGAATTTCAAATTCAATTCCTCCAGCAGGCGACAATCTGAAGTTCAAAAGGCAAAGAATCACCCCAAAAATCATCCAAAACTAATGAAAGAAACCATTAATCCAATTTCCAGAAGACAAAAATCCAAGCTCCAAGTGCTCTCAGGGTTTTGTTCTTTCCATGCATTGATGGAAAGCTTTTAGCTTTACCCCTATATTTAGCACTGCAACAAATGTTCTGCATCCCCACGCTGCCATCAATGCTCATTTAAAAGCTTAAATAGCTGAATTTATGACAGGTTTTTCTTTTCTGATGCCACTGTTTTCATGCTCATGAATTATAGATGGAGCTCTGGAGAGAGTGGTGGTGTCAGAGAAGAACTGATCACTCGTCTTTATGAAGAGAAAAAATAAGACAGGAAGAGGCTCTGTGACAATGGACAAATTTATTGATTGGGGGCAAAAAAGGGTGGAATCTGTCAGATTTTGCCTTTTTCATTCTGATGGGAGGAGCAGGAATTTGATTTCTGCCAGCAGCCCAAAGGGCAGGATAAATGAATCCCTGTCCCAGGCCAGATCCCCGTTCCCTTTTCCAGCAGGGGTGACCCCTCACTTCACTCTAATTTATCAAAACCTCTCCCAAACCAAGCATTTCTCTCTGGATTCTGACCTGGCCACTCTCCACAGCCAGAATTCCACATTTTCCTGCTGCTGACCAGCATTTCCCTGCTGTAGCTCCACTCCTCCTTCCAGGGCACCCTGTTAGCGAGGAATTCCTCTCCTGGAATTCCTTCCCTCCTCCCATCAGCTGTGCTGGGAGGAGTGGGCAGGTTTGTGCACATTGAGTCTCACACCATGCTGAGGAAGGATAAAACATTTAAGTTATTTTTGCTGCGAAGTTTGGAGAACAAAAATGCTGTCAGTTATCTCGAGGCTGTCTTGTGCCTTATTCCCTGCACTGCCACCAGATGCTTTTTTCTCTCCAAGATGAAATTTGTGAATGGCACAGGGGGTTTGCTGTGCTGAATGTGTTTCTTCCTCATTTTCTCCACTTACACAAAGAATTTTGCCAAATTCTCCTTCTTCCCTTCCCCATCTCCTCCAAATCCCCCTTCCCAAATTATCTGACAGCCTTTCATGTCCATGCTCTGGCGATTTCTCCTTCATTCCTGCAGGCAGGAACGCGCGGGCCAGAGAATCCAACACAGCTTTGCAAAGACTTTAAGCTGCTTTTCCTCTTGTCAAACCAGCCTAAAATAAATGTATTCCACACCTATAGCCTGAGAAATTTTTACAAGGCAAGGCTCTCGTGAAGAAATATAAATCAGAGTGGGGAGAAGAATGCAAAGCAATAAAGTTGTGTATTCAGCTGAGGGCAGAGGGGTGAAGGGCTGGCACAGGAACTATTTTCTAGTTGTTTCCTCACCTAAAAATCATCCTCTTCATCAAAGCCTGAGCAACTTCCAGGAACAGAGTTTATCCCAGTGCCTGCTTCTGACAGAAGTAGCTTTGCCAGCCTGACCTTCTCCCTAAATCCACTCAGCGTGGCCTGGAAAGTTTTACATTTTTTTTTCCTTGCTGTTTCATTTTGTTCTGTCACTTTTAGGGCAAGAGAATTATCCCCACTGAACGATCAAAAAATTGCAGTGAGGAGGGGAGGGGGAAAGAGGGAATGAAAGCAGCTGGAGAATTAAAATATTTTAAAAAAAGAATGGCCACCTAATGCTGAAGAATTAATGTTGTGTTGAAACTCTCAAAATCGAGGACTTTTGTCCCCTAATCAGCCCCAGGAAGGGCCAGGTTCGATATTTTGCTCTGTGTTGGACAAATGGAGACGGCCTGGAACAAATGTTTGTGGGTGGCTGAGTCCTTACAGCTGTATGCACTAATTTGGGTTAATTGTCAGTAAATCAGCTCAGAAAACGAAGCTTGGACATTTCTCGAGAAGAACATCAAGAAAAGTGGGAAGAAAACTGACTTCTGATATTTTTAAGGTAAAAATTAATGAAATTATGTAGATCATTTAAGAACTTACAGGCTATTTTTGCACATCATCAAAAGAATGGCAGAAGAGAAGAGAGGCAGTGTCCTAAATTTCTCCTGGGAAGCAAAATCTTGGTTATTTGCTGCCTTTAGAGCTGGACCTCTGAGTGAATTCAGTAATTTATTACTGATATCTGCACTGTCCGATATGCCTGTGACTGACTAAGGTGAGGGACTGAAAACCAGAGTGGAGATTTTCAGGATTATTTTTAGAAAAAAAAATTGAAATGCAGCTCCCACCCTGACAGGCACTTGGAGATGGCTGTGCTGAAATCTGTCCCCTGCTAAGGAAGCAATAAAATCCCACCGCTCGTGATTAGCAGGTCATTAACATCCCCTGGCTCTCAGCAGACTCTGCTCAGCGCTCTGGGTGCTCCCAGCACACCCCATTCCCTGCTGCCTCCCGAAATTCCTGTTTCCATCAGAGGAGGGGATTTCCTTCCTGCCAGGTGTGGCTGGGAGGTGCTGGGAGCCAGGACAGGATGCAGAGCCCCAGGTGGGGCACAGAACCTGTCCCAGCCCGTCCTTGTGGCTGTGATCATCAAATTGATGCCTTCAATTTTATTTTCATTTATTGCAGCCCCTGTGGTGCCCAGGGTGCAGCTCTGAGCTCACACTCAGGCTCACTCAGCTCTCTGCACACAGCACGGACACAAAACAAATCCTTCTCCTGCTGCACACCCAGGACAACTTTCAGCCCCAAGAGCACAAACAAGGGGGGCTGCAGGGAGCAACAAGAAGGATGGGACCTCCCAGCCTGCAGCTGCAATTGGACAATTCAACCCCAAAGTGCAAACGGAGCAAAACTGATCCAAGGGTGAGCCCTGGGCAGCGTTTGTCCATTTGGGACCATTTTGGGTCCCCCTTGGGTGCAGCCCTGGCCAGGCTCTTGTCCTGCCCAAGGTGGATCCTCAAGGCCTTTCAATAAATCTCTGCTTTATTCTCCAGCCCTGCCCAGGCTCTGTTCCTGCTCAGCCTCCCAAGGCATCCAAATAACTGAGATTAAAACCCAAAGGCATCACCACCCTGCCCGTGCCCTGTCCCTCTGTCTCTCCGCTGCTCCTTGGCCCCTGGAGCTTTCCCCTGGCTCCTGTGGAATGCTTTGTTCTCAGGGGCTCCTCTAATCCCGGCTTTCCTGGCTCACACTCTGCTCTCTGCCCTGCCCCGCTGATGTGGAAGAGAATGAAGGCCCAGGAGCAGAGCAGGGCTCCTGCTGCAGGAATGTGCTGGCACCAGGCACGGGCTGAGCTCACAAAACGGGCAGAAATGAGCAGTGGCTGTCCCCTACAGCCTGCCAGGAATGTCACCAGCATCCTGGGGTGACACAGCCAGGCGTTACACGAGGGAATCTGCACCAAGCCTTTGCTCTGGGCAGATAATTGAGATAAAACTTTGCTCTTCCTTTTTCCTTCCCACTCCTGCTAAAGCCTCTCAAGCCCCACATTTTGGCTGATGTTTATCAATTGGGTTGGGATCATGTGGCATCTTCTCTGTTCTTGTCTTTTCCCCCCATTTTTGACAGGTCCCAAGAGCATCAGGCAGAGCTGAAATGCTCAGTTAATTCTGTGATCCACAACAGCGACACTCCCAAAGTTTAATGGACAAAACCCCACTAAAATTACCTGTTTTCAGGTTTATGGATATAACAGAGGCACAGTTAATGCACTCCCAAAGTTTTATGGACAAAACCCCACTAAAATTACCTGTTTTCAGCTTTATGGATATAACAGAGGCACAGTTAATGCAATCCCAAAGTTTAATGGACAAAACCCCACTAAAATTACCTGTTTTCAAGTTTAAGGATACAACACAGGCACAGTTAATGCTGGGTCCAGCCTGAGAGAAGGTGCCACAACAAATGAGAAAATAAAACTCGGTGTCTCTGCCTCTGCACATCCCAAAGAATCACAGGATCACGGGGTTAGAAGAGACCTCCAGGATCATCCAGCCCAACCCAACCCTAATTTCACCTAATTGCCACATCCCATCTTTCCTTAAACACCTCCAGGGATGGTGACTCCACCACCTCCCCAGGTAAACCCTTCCAATACTTTATTACCCTTTCTGAAAAAAAACTTTTTCCCAGAGTCCAACTTCCAGCAGTTTTTCCTTTTTTTTTTTTTTTTCCAGAACACGCCAGAGACATTTTTAATTTGTTTTCTTAAAACACTCAACATAATTAGCTCCTCTTCAGATGCAGGAAAAATTAAGTCCCAACTCCTGCTAGAACCCAGCCAGCAGAGCAGTGCTGAGAACATTTATTCCCAATGTTCCAGTCTAGGGGCTGGCTCTTTTTTTGGGATCCACAAATTCGCTGTTTCTTTGTGTTTTCTCTGTGGGAACTCAAGGGCTGTGGATCAGTGGAGCTGCAGTGGAACTTTACGAGCTCCTGGGGAGCCTGCAATGCTTTTGTCCATTTTGGGACCATTTTGGGTCCATTTGGGGACCATTTTGGGTCCCCCTTGGGTGCAGCCCTGGCCAGGCTCTTGTCCTGCCCAAGGTGGATCCTCAAGGCCTTTCAATAAATCTCTGCTTTATTCTCCAGCCCTGCCCGGTCTCTGTTCCAGCCCAGCCCTCCCAAGGGATCACACCCACGGCCCTGAGTGACTCAGGAAATTTATTCCAAATCTGTTCCACCCTGGCAGTGCTCCAAGGAGAGCCAGGGCCGGGCTGGCCAGCAGGAACGGGTGGAAATCCACACAGGGACATTCCTCACATTCCGGGGCACGTGCTGCTCCCTGGAAAAAGCAAAATATAACCCAAAACTTTCCACTGCAAGCAGGCACTGGGAGACTTTCCCTCCCGGCTGTCCCAGTGCCACCAGGACTGCTGGAACTGGGAATATTGAGGTGCCAGGCCCTGGGAGCAGCAGGAGAAGTTGGATTTCTCTCACTTGGCTGGAATATGTGGAATTTAGAGAAGGCAGAGCATAATTAATTACCTAATTAATGATAGCAGTAATAATCAAAGTAATCCATGAATTAATTCACCGTGTGAGGTCAGTGGGACAACCCTGCTGGTGGAGAGGAGGAAATAAATTCAGAGACAAATGGGTGGCACCTCACCAGACCCCTCACAAGGGTGGGGAAAGGCAGAAATTAATTCCTGCCCTTGCTTTGTGTTCATCCCCTGAATTATTCCCTGTCACCCACCCAGTGCCCTTTTCCAGAGGGATCCAGGTGCTCCTTGTGATCCCTCCACTGCCCTCAGGAATTCTGAGGTCAGGTGTCTGCCAGAGCCACTGCCAATATGGATTTATTTTATTTTAAATATTATTTTTTAAAATTAAAAATAAATATAATTTTAAAACACTGCATTTTTGCAGAGCTGTTTATCCACAGCCAGGGAAGGGGAGCACCAGGAAGGTTTAGCAGAGGAAAATTTGGCTGCTCAGGGGGAGTTTGTTTTTATTTCTGGGCTTTAATTCCCTCTTCAGCTGCTTCAAGGGGTGGCAGAGAAACAGAGCTGGACTCTGCTGTGAAGGAGAAGCAGGTTGGAGCAGGGGAAATTCCAGTTAGATGCAGGGAAAAATTCACCATGAGGATATGAAACCCTCATTGATAAAGAGATTCAAAATTCAGTCAGCTGAGGCCCTCAGCACCATGGGCTGCCTTTGAAGCTCCCTCTGCTTTTTGCTCTCTTCCAACCAAAATTTGCCTGATGAATTAACTCTTCATATAAATTATAATATGAAAATAACCTGTGCTTTTACCTGAGGAATCCACACTATGATCTGTGAATTTACAAAACCATAACCTTGCTATATTCAGAATTCTTTCCCTGACTCCAGAGGGACATTCCAATGTGCCATGTCAGCTTCAAAAATAACATTTTATTCTGTATCAGTCTCTGCACCCTGAATGAATGCACTGCCCACGTTTTTATTGATCTCTTCTGCAATTCCAGTCCCTGCTGGCCCCAGTTAATTGAACAATTTTGTGGTCACCTGTCACCAGATCATGTCAGCAATGCTTCCCCGGAATGCTCCCTGTAAATTTTATTCATGAAGCAGGGTCCCTTCCCTGTCCCCCCTCACCCCTGAGTTAACCAGGTGACATTTATTAAATCCCACATTGGTTTTATTCTCAGTGTGTACCTGCAGGTGCAGGAAGAGTTGTCAAAACACTTTTTTTTTCATTTAATCAATGAAAACAGAGAGCCAAGGTCACATTCCCTCATGTGACTACAAATTCATTCATTGTTTTGGAGGGGATGGACAGAGGTTGTGACAGGAAAAACATTTTTTTAATCAGCAATTCCTGTAAAAAAAGTTCCATAGGGGCTGATCTTATCTATCCTCTGCTGTCCTAAATAACCAAACAAATAATTTCTGTCTGAGTTTCAGCAGCATCCCTGAGCCCCCTCTGCCACATCCCACCAAACTGCCCAGGCATGCTGGAGCACGGGGGATGTCCCAGCCAAAATTGTTGGTTTAAGGTTGTAAATCGGAGTGGGAATCGATCAGGATGAGATCTAGATCGGTTTGGTTGGGATCAGAATTGATCTGGATCGGTTTGGTTGGGATCAGAATTGATCTGGGTTGGTTTGGTTTGGATCAGAATTGATCTGGGTTGGTTTGGTTGGGGTCAGAATTGATCTGGGTTGGTTTGGTTGGGATCAGAATTGATCTGGGTTGGTTTGGTTTGGATCAGAATTGATCTGGGTTGGTTTGGTTTGGATCAGAATTGATCTGGGTTGGTTTGGTTTGGATCAGAATTGATCTGGGTTGGTTTGGTTGGGATCAGAATTGATCTGGGTTGGTTTGGTTGGGGTCAGAATTGATCTGGGTTGGTTTGGTTGGGATCAGAATTGATCTGGGTTGGTTTGGCAGCCAGAGTGGGGCAGGCACAGCAGGAACAGCCTTGGGAAAAGGGCAAACCCAGCCCAGCCAGGTCCTGAGGCATCCTCTGGTTCAAAGAGTGAACAGGCGGGAAAACGCTCCCAAAAAAGCAGGACACGTTTGTACATTGCATTAATCAGCAGCGAAAGGATTTGTTGTTTTGGGTTTGGGTTTGGTCTTGGTTTTGTTTGGTTTGTTTGTTTTTTGTCCCAGAAATTCTTGACTTCCTAATTTCTGTTCAGAGTTCCTGTCCCAGACTGGATTCTCGAGTCTGCAGGAGGCTGAAGGGTTCTCTGAGAGGGGAGGCAGGGGAAGGTCGGGTGCTTTGCACCCACAGACCCAAAGAAAAAGCATCCAGTGGACAGGAATTGCCATTTTCAGGGCAGGACAAACCCAGGTCCCCGGGTCTGGGGACCCTAAAACCTCTTTCTTTAGTTCAAAGAGCGAACACTGAGTTTCAGTGCCAACACTGGAAGTGAAAATTCAATTTTAAACGGAGTTTAAAATGCAGTTTTAAAGGGGAGCTGGGCTGCTGGAGGGATCCATGAGCAGTGCAGATCTCCCCAGGCTCAGCCCCAGGGCTGTGCTGGGGCCAGGGGGACTCTTCCTCTCCCTTGGGTGGCCTCCTGCAGGTGCCCAGCTGCCTGCAGGGATGACACTCCTCAGGTTTTGACATCAAAACCCACAACCCCCATTTTAACCCCATCCCAACCCCGTGCCCTGTGTGCAGCTCTTCCTGCAGGCTGTGGGAGAGGAGCTGCTGCTCCAGGGATGAGGAATGGGGACGGGAAGGGATTTCCAAACCCTTGGAGGCACCACGAGGGACGGCTCAGAGGGGCAGCCAGCTTTCCCAGCTTTCTTCTCCCTCTTCCTCTGCTTTATCCTCCCTCTCTTCGGGGAAGGCTGGGCCCTCAGCAGTGGCATCTTTCAGCTTGAACATTTATTTTAAGCGAAATAAAAGTGGCTGCTCTGTGCCTTGCCCAGGCTCACCCGGGGTGTCTGTGGCAGAGCCAGCAGCTGAGCCCAGATCTCCAAAATCTCAGGCCAGGCTTAACCACAAGGCCATTCTTCCTCTCACAAAGATGATTCCCCATCCCATAGGAAAAATATTCTGACAGGATCTGGAATTAAAAAAATCCTATAAAAATACTTAAACCTGAACAAATGTGTAATAATTGCTATTCAGGATCCATGCAGAGGCTAATGAAAGCCATACTCCGTAATCTTAATTTAAAACAAGCCCAATATTATTTTTAGGGTTTGGATGGGGATTTATTGCTTCTATCAGCAGCTTGTTTGGCACCCAGTGCCACACAGAACTCTGCTGTTTCATCAAAGCCCTGGCAAAAAAATCTCTTGATTTTTGAACAGCTGCTTCATTTCCCTGATTAAAAATCTCCCCTGGTGCTCCTGCTCGTGTTCCTGTCCCCTTGGAAAACAGGGGGGCTGTGACACCCAGGGTGGGAGGCGAGTCCTTGCTGAGCTGAGCTCCCAGCCACAGT
The DNA here is from genome assembly GCF_021018805.1 of Prinia subflava. Lineage (NCBI taxonomy): Eukaryota > Metazoa > Chordata > Aves > Passeriformes > Cisticolidae > Prinia > Prinia subflava. The sequence goes on from NC_086258.1 coordinate 13,199,395, forward strand.
TTGGGATTAAGCTTTAATTCCGGAGATAGGAGTTATGCAATAAACAGAATATGAATCCCCAGGGCTGCACTCGCTGACCTTCCAGCCCAGGGATGCAGAAACCCAACCTGAGCAACCCCTTCCCTCTCCTCAGGGATAATTTCGTTTTTCCTCCGGGTTTCTGGCTCGAGGTGTGCGGTGTGCAGGAGCTGAGTCAAGCTGGGGGTGTTGTTTTCACACGTGAGACAGTAAATGCTGTTCTCTCCAGAGGAATTGAAAATAAAGGCACGTGGCAGCACAGCTCATCTGAGGGCTTTTTTCTCCCCTCTTTTTTTTTTTTTTTTATATTGTTTCTGCTTCTCTAATTCCAGGATCTAGAAAAGGAACTAACCACAATAATACCGTTTTTTACAAGATTTTAACTTAATTTTGGTTGGGGACAAGAAGCTCGAATGTTTCTGGTAAACAAGAACAATGCAGGCTCTGTGAGCTGAGCTCAAAGGCTGAGCCCTGAAGAGCTGCAAAGCATCTTTTTGTCCTTGCACCCCACAACCTCTTTCTTTGTAGAAAAGGTGAAAAAGCAGCAGAAGAAAACAACGAAGACGTCAAAATAACTCGGGCCATTTGCACAGCCACACGTTTCTGGTGTTTTCACCCCGGGACCGGGGTTTGTCCTGCCCTGAAAGTGGCAATTCCTGTCCAGTTTGGATGCTTTTTCTTTGGGTCTGTGGGTGCAAACCACCCGACCTTCCCCTGTCTCCCCTCTCAGAGAACCCTTCAGCCTCCTGCAGACTCGAGAATCCGGTCTGGGACAGGAATTCTGAACAGAAATTAGGAATTCAAGGATTTCTGGGATAAAACAAACCAACAAACAAAACACACCCCAAAACAAAACCAAGACCAAACCCAAAACCAAAACAACAAACCCTTTTGCTGCTGGATTAATGCAATATATAAACGTGTCCTGCTTTTTCGGGAGCGTTTTCCCACCCTTTCACTGAGGTTTTGTGACCCTGGCAGAGCCTTGGAGGGTGAAAACCCCTCAGATAAAACACCTGTGGCTCAGTATTGATCAACTTCAGCCCCCACAGTGCTGGGGATGAGCAGAGCCTGACCCCAAACCCCAAACCCCAAAGCCCAGAGCAGCTCTAGGGCAGAGATCAAAGTCCCACATTTGCTTTCAGGGCGCTCTGAAAACAAATCCACCCCAGCACATCCACCTGGAACTGGGCACTCGGTGGAGTTTGCACTGTGCCACCCAGAATTAGTCAGAGGAAGGAGAAATAAGCCCTGGAAAAGCAGAAGCTGCTGCCTGTCACTGCCTCTTTATCTTGTTATGGTTTTCGTGCCCAGCCGTGCTTCCCTCTGCAAAGGGCTGGGAGCGTCCGTCATCCTCCCAGTTCACTTGGATTAATGATGCTCAATCAAAACGTTTCAGGAGAGGACAGAACTGCCCGCAGCAGTTAATCCCGGCCGCTGGGGTTGTCAGGACATTGGCATTTTACACTTCAGTTCAATTACAAGACAAATCTGCTAATGGGACGTAATCTTGCAGAGTAAACAAGGAAGCGGGGCACTGATATTCTGGCAATTGATTTGTGCAGGGTAAATGGTGCAGAGCAAAATCTCGGGAAGCCACATGAAGGAGAGCAGCCCTGAGCTGATCTCCTCCTGCTTTCCCTTCCCTTCTTCCACAGGAAGAAAAAAAATCGTTATGTAAAATTTGTTTTTAATTGTTCTGCATCCAGGAGTCAGTGCTGGGATGCTCCAGCCCCAGCGGGGTCATCTCCCTTCTCCCTTCTCCCTTCTCCCTTCTCCCTTCTCCCTTCTCCCTTCTCCCTTCTCCCTTCTCCCTTCTCCCTTCTCCCTTCTCCCTTCTCCCTTCTCCCTTCTCCCTTCTCCCTTCTCCCTTCTCCCTTCTCCCTTCTCCCTTCTCCCTTCTCCCCTCTCCCTTCTCCCTTCTCCCTTCTCCCTTCTCCCTTCTCCCCTCTCCCTTCTCCCTTCTCCCTTCTCCCTTCTCCCTTCTCCCTTCTCCCTTCTCCCTTCTCCCCTCTCCCTTCTCCCTTCTCCCTTCTCCCCTCTCCCTTCTCCCTTCTCCCTTCTCCCTTCTCCCTCTCCCTTCTCCCTTCTCCCTTCTCCCTTCTCCCTTCTCCCTCTCCCCTTTCCCAGCCGTGGGGAATCAGGAGAGGAGAGGGATCCAGTCAAACATGAAACCTTTGCTGCAAAGGGTGACACTGCAGAGTCCCTGTCCTGCACAGGGGGAGGATGGAGAGACCCCGGGCTTGGGAGTGAGGGAACGGGGGCTGGGACAGTGATGGGAGACCCCCACGGGGCTGGGGATGGTGATGAGAGACCCCCACGGGGCTGGGGGTGGTGATGAGAGGCCATCATCAGACTGGGAATTCTCATGAGGGTCTCCCACGGGGCTGGAGATGCTGATGAGGGAACCCAGTGGGACTGGGGGTGGTGACAGGAGTCCTCCATGGGGCAGGGGATGCTCATGGGAGCCTCCCACGGGGCTGGGGGTGCTGATGAGAGACCCCAACAAGGCTTGGGGCTCTGATAAAAATCCCCAGTGAGGATGGGGATGCTGAAGAGAAGCCTCAGCAGGGCTGGGGGTGCTGCCAAGGGTCTCCCATGGGGCTGGGGTGCTGATAAGAGATCCCCACCCCTCAGCAGTGAGGGCTGTGAGTCCTGAGCCTTCCCTTGACTACAGCAACCTTTAAAGGTTTAATTAAAGCCCCTGCGAGTGATGCAATCGCCTTCCCACACGCGCGGCTGATGGGAGCCTGGCTGTGCAATCCCTGCACACTCATCACACTCATCACACTCATCATACTCACATCACACTCACATCACAATTATCACACTCACATCACACTCATCACACTCACATCACACTCATCATACTCACATCACAATTATCACACTCATCACACTCATCACACTCACATCACAATTATCACACTCACATCACACTCATCACACTCACATCACACTCATCACACTCATCACACTCATCACACTCACATCACAATTATCACACTCATCACACTCATCACACTCACATCACAATTATCACTCATCACACACATCACACACATCACAATCATCACACTCATCACACTCACATCACACTCACATCACCCTCATCACACTCATCACACTCATCACACTCATCACACTCATCACACTCACATCACCCTCATCACACTCATCACACTCACATCACAATTATCACACTCACATCACCCTCATCACACTCACACTCACATCACACTCATTACTCACATCACACTCATCACACTCATCACACTCACCTCACACTCACATCACCCTCATCACACTCACACTCACATCACACTCATTACTCACATCACACTCATCACACTCATCACACTCACCTCACACTCACATCACCCTGATCACACCCTCGTCACGCCCAGCACGCCCAGCACCCCCCTGCAGCGCTGCCACCCCGTCCCCAGAGCAGGACCGAGCGTGGATCCCCTGTGATTCCTGCCCAGGGCGTTATTTACAGCCTTGTAACCTGCCCGCTCGCCAAAGCCTCCAACAGCCACTTGGACATGGTGTTTTCATTAAGCATTTATAGCAAAGCAACTGCAATTAAAGATTCATAAATCCTATTGCGTTACAGCTCTACCCAGAGCAGGAACTGACCTTGGGTCAACTTTCCTTTCTCTTTTCTTGTTTCCTGAGGACAGTATGGAGCTATCAGTTGAAAGTGTTGCTTGTTCAGGGACTTGTCTGAGTGATTTTGGTGTTGATGGAGGCATTTTGTTTGGAACATGGAAGGAGGAAGGGCCTGAAAATGAAACCACAAGCTGCAAGTTGGTTTGGGGAGACCTCCCGGGCTCGTTCTCACCCTGACTCAGCTCTTTCAGGTGGAAATGCTCTTCAGACCGCTCACCTGAGAGGGGCTGGCAGGGGCTGAACCCTGGGTTCCCAAAATGCCTCCTCCCCAAAACACAGCACCCGTCCAGAGATGCCAAACTCTGCTGGGCTGCGTCCAAACACTCAGCTGAGAGAATTCCAGGGTTTGTTCTCTTCTGGAGGGACATCACACCTCAGCCCAGGAGCTGTTGAACCAACTCACCCATCCCCAGTTGGGAAATTTCACTGGGAAGGGCGTTGAGAGCAAGGAGTGAGTTTGGAGATCCGAAATTATCCGGTGAAATGATGGGATTGGAAGTACCAAGAGGAACTTGTTGTGATTGGGTACATCCAGATTTTACAGAGCATTTGGAAATGAAGCCGTGCACAGATTCCCTTCCTCAGAGTCCCCATGGGATTGGGGTTTTTTCCCAAGACTTTTCAAGCACTTTAAGGAAAACAGAATTTGCCCTTTCTGCTACAAACTGGTCTGACCCCAGCTTGAGCTCTGCTCTTTGGGAAGGGAGGGAGGGATTGTCCCTTTGTCTGCTCCCACTTTAATTGTTAAAACTACACCTGCAAATTCCCATTTGGGACTGACAAAAGCCCCCAGTTCACCCATGGGGGGAGTGAACAGACTCCAAACCATTCCAGCACTTCCGAAGAGTCGGTGTTTCAGCATAACCCTGTTTTGGCTCACAGAAAAATCCTCATCAATCCATGGATGTATTTTTTCCCTTGATTTTTCAGCCCTGGAGTATTTTTCCCCCTCTCTGGAAGCCGTGAGCATGCCCAGGCTGTGCAGCACACCCACAAATTCTCATTTTCAGAGGGTGGCTGATGATTTCCGGAGCGGTGACAGAAATGTGTGGGTCACAGATGAGCTCTGATGTATTTGATGAAAATTCTGCCTCTCCAAGCTTGGGGAGAGGAGGGCAGGGGGAGTTGGGACAAGGTTTGGGATCGAGATTCCAGGTAGAAATTATTTGGGACCTTGGTTTTGTGTGAGAAATCTCCTGTAAAAACTGTCCCCTCCCCAGGAATGTTAACCCCTTTGTGCACAGAGCCCTCCTCACCTGGATTTCCCGGGGTTTCAGGGCTCAGGGAGGTGATTTACCCACACCCAGCTCTGTCACACCCTCCCCAGGCTGCAGCACCCACCTTTTGCCCACCAAATTTCAGCACTGAGCATTTCCCTGCTGTCTGTGCCCGGCCTGGCTCTCCCCAGGGAGCACTGATAATATTTTGACTTGTGACAGATGCTTCCTTCACAAGGATATTTTCCAGGCTGACTTTTCCCCAGCCACTTCATAAAGATAAGATTTTTTTTAGGGTTTTTTTTCATTTTAAATGAGTTGTCTGAACTGGTGGGGGCAGCTGGAGGTGGCTCGGGCATCCTTTAAAATATGTCTTGTGATTAAAAATGAAAAATAGAATTCCAAAGTAATTAACATGTGTGTTATTGGATGTACACTGATGATTACATTATAGAACTGGTTATCAAAGGATTACAGTTAAGAGGTTTAATATTCTCCAGCTGATCCTGGAGCAAATTAATCTGCTCTGACCTTTACTGTTCTTTGTTATGTCACCAGAGTATCATTTGAGCTACACCATCCCTTACCCCTCTCAGGAAAGCTGAAAAAGGAAGGAATTTCAGAAATTTGGCTTTTAGGGGAAAGATTATCAGAGCAAAGCTCTGCTGGTTCATCGTAACTGATCAGCTGAGAGAAACAGAATGGCAAACTCTGGGATTTCTGCAAAGATTGGTGTAAAACCAGAAAGGAATGTGGAGAAATCCACTCCCTGCACAAGGACTGGGTGAAATGGGAGCTGTGGGTGCTGTGCCTTGTAGGAAATGTCCTGTCCCTACAAACAAAGCCAAATCTGAGCCCAGTCCTTCGAATCCACCAGGTTTAATCCCCTCAATGCCCAGATGAACCCCCCCAAGGAAGAATTTCTGGGTCCCAGTGCAATCTCCCGGCCATGAGGTCATTCCCAGCAGGGTGGATTAAAGCCAGGCTCCTTCAATCCCTCAGATTCCAGCTCCTCGGATAAGGAGAGCTGCACCAGCACAGGCTCCTGAGCGATTTTTGTCTGACTCAGCACAGAACAAAAGGCTGAGCCCGTTAAGCCACTGACATCTGCTTTTCCTGTGCTTCTGCTGTGTCCATGTAAAGGAATTTTCACAGCTCTCAGAAGAGTAAATTTGTGGTGGATCAGGGGTGGAGGGATGGATTTTCCTGCTGGAAGTGTGAAAAGGCAGCAAAGGCGGGATCAGACACACCCTGACAAGGACAGGCACCCCAGGGGTCTGGAAAATCAGGGGAACACCCAGGGAAATCTCCTGGAGACGGGGCCTGAGGCAGCTCTGAGAAATCCAAACTCTTTGTGGGGAGGTCACAGGTGCACAAACCCCAACCAGCCCCAGGGGGATGTAGGAGGAGGGAATTTTCTGCTGCGTTCCCTCCATGGGATGTTGTATTTCATTCCTGGGCACTCCATCTCCTGATTAGGAGTTTTCTGGGTGGAAAAGCTGATTTTTGCAGAGGTTTTTGCACCTTCAGTCACTCAATTTAGGAACAGTGCCATCCAACCCCTGCCTGGAAAAGGAAGATCTTTATAGAAAAATTTTTATTTATCTGACACCATTTTCACATTCCCATCTAGATTTTCCACCAGAGCAGCTCCCACTTTTCCCTGCACCTAATTCCAGGGCTTCAGTTTTGCTCCTTGCTCTGGATTTGGATTTCATTAGATAAAAGGACACAGAACAAATCCATCTCAGAACAAAATGCTCCTCTGAATTTCTCATTCCTGAGGAAGGTAATATTCACGTTTCCTAGGAAACTTAGAGCACTGCTCACTGCAAACATCATCTTGGCATATTTGAGGAATTAAGGCTTCTCCTCCACTACAGAAGAAAAAAAAAAGATATTTATCAAATCTTTTTCTCTGTATGATCTTTCCAGAAAGGGACTTAGACTCTCATTGCTCCCTTGGATCTGCTGAGCCCTCGATTTGAAATTATTGCAGATAATTTGATTTGAAATTATTGCAGGTATTTTAATTTGAAATTATTGCAGATAATTTGATTTGAAATTATTGCAGATATTTCAATTTGAAATTATTGCAGATGTTTCAATTTGAAATTATTGCACGTATTTGGATTTGAAATTCCTGCAGGTATTTGGATTTGAGATTCTAGCAGCTATTTCTATTTGAAATTATTCCCTGCTGCAGGAAGCACCCTCCTGGTGGCACTGAGGGGTTGTGTCACCCCCAAGGCTCAGGAGGAATTTCTGCTGAAGCAGGGAAGGCAGAGTTCTGTGTCATCCATATCCTGATGAATATTCTTCCAGGGAAATCCTGGAATTCAGGGCAACCCTCCTCAGCCTTTACCTCCCCAGCTGGAGGCTGGGCTGGGATGATCCGGGGAGCTGCTTTGGCCACCTGAGAGCTAAAAAACCTCTTCAGAACGTGATTTATGCCCCCAAACTGAATGAAACATCCTTTTCTCTCCTAGCTCCCTCCAGACAGAACCTGGAACCACCTTGGACACAACATCCAACTTTTGAATATTGAATATTTAATGAAACCTTCACGGATGTCCTCAAAGGGAGGTCACAGGTAGGACCTCAGCTCTCAGACACGGATTTATACCCAGAAATCCTGATTGTTTTCCCTTTTTTCCCTTTCTCTGTTTACATGGTAGTTGTCAGTCCTGTTAAATCCAAGTGTTGGCATTTCAAAACAGAGAATTCCCAGCGTTTATTCCAGCAGGGCGTGGACATGTGGAGGGAGGTGTGCAGGACCTGAGAAGATCACGGGATCTGGGAAGGTGCCCCAGCACAGGATCCTCCAGTGGTGCCACAGTTGAATAAATGAGGATTTTCTGCAGATTCCACTCCTGATTTGTCCAAAAGGAATAAATTCCTCAGTTCCACCGTGTTCCCATTCCTCTCTGTGGAATGAAGAGGGTCAAACCTGAGGATTCAGGGAGGTTCAGGATGTGGGAGAACCTCGGGGTCTCTCCTGGCTCCCCAAATCACAAAATCCTTGGGGTTCCCCAGGTACAAAATGGGAGGCACGATGGAGTTTTCCACAATTCCTGCACCCATTTCCCGTTTAATTCATCAATTCACGGATTTTTCCCCAAAACATTGCTGGGCTTGCTGGAAGTGGTGATGCTTCACTCACGTCCTGCTCTTTGCAGAACCGGGGCCACGCAAAAACTTCAACGAGGGGTGAAAAATCCCTTTTAATAATTTTATCCAAAAAAAAAGAGAAGGAAAATTTGCTTTTTCTGGGATTACCCTGCTCCTGCTGAAATCCAGACCCAGCAGAACACTGGTCCCCAGTGTTCCCAGTGCCGGGCTCCAACTGGGAGCTGGGCTCTGCTCCTTTGGGTGCTCACAGAGTTAATTAAGGATAACAAAATCTCCTGCAGACAATGGGGGCTCTGTTCCTGCACATCTCGGGGTAAATACTCCACTCCTGAAACCAGAGCTCCCAAACTGATTTGCTTAACGGGAGTAACTTTCCCTTATAATTAATTGATTGATTACTTAGTTAATTACTCGGTGAAGTGATCACTCGGGTGTTTTATGGTCTTGGTGGGGTTGATAATGATCTCCTTGGGCGTTTGGAGCTGCTGGAATCCCTGCTCCAAACAGAGAATGTTCATTTATTGTTTGGATGGGTACAGAGGGAAGGAATTTCCCCCCACCTCAGTCTGATGTTTTTAGTCAGGAATTTTGCAGTTTGGAATTTTTTGGCGATGATTAACAACAAAAAAAGATAAAATATTGTGTAGATCTGGTGAGTTTTGCAGGTTTTCCAGCGTTTCCTGTTCCCTGTGGCTCCATCAGGATGGCTCCAGCTCCTCCCCCGGGGAAATTTAATATCTGAAAATTCTGTGGATGGATGAATTGATGGCTGAACGTTTTCATAAATACCCGTGCTCCATCTAGATGTTTGTTCATGCTGTCCAAATAAAAAATAGTCTATTATAGCACCTAATTAATTAAAATTCTAGTGCAACATATCTTAGAAAAATTGCAGGTATGAAGGTGTTTTCTCCTAAAAATGATTTGGGTTTATTTTGCTTCTCGCTAACATTTCCATAATAAAAACGATCATCATAATAAACATTTAGCTCATTAAAGTTTCAGTTTGGATTTTGAATAGGTTTCGTTCCCTCTGAGCAGCTCAGTTTTTGATGATTCATTTCAGAGCAGCAACAGAACCTGCCCATGTGGGAGCAAAAATTCACAAAAATTGTGGTTTGAATGGAGCTTTTAACCTCCTTAACCAAATAAAAGGGGTTTTTGTCATGAATATCAACTACAGCACTTCCAAAAATTGATTCATAGACTCAAATTTAAATGTCCATCTTTACAAATTATTGGGTTTTTTTAAATTTCCATTAAAAGGAAGAATGCACTCAGCTCCCTTTCACTTCATAGGAGCTGAACTAAAGCACGGCTTTTCCTCTTGTGCCCTCTGAGCTTCAATTAACTGTTACCTTTGTTTCTTTCCATGTCTGGCTCACAATTAAAACCAATAACAAATAAATCTATTTTCCAAAGTCTGATCTCAAAGCGAATTTTTAAGGGATTATACAAAAATCCAGGGACCTTCAGGAACTGGAGTGTCAAATTTTTCAGGGCTTCCCTCGAGGTTTTGACAGAACATTTCACTTTTAAATAATCTCCACCCGGGATCACAACGCGTGGCAGGACATGGAAAAAGGAGCTGGTGGGAGAGCCAGGAGGGCAGGTTTGTTTCATGGATGGGCAGCTCTCATTTTCAGCCCTAAAATGAAATATAAACTTCTTGTATCTCTTTTCTCCCCTGCATTAAGTGCCCTGCATTCACCTGGCCACTCAATACCCTCGGTTTCATCTTTCCAACACAAAAGTCTTTTTTTTTTTCTCCTCCTCTTTTCTCTTCCTTCTCCTCCTATTCAACTCCAGCAGCGTTTGGGAGGGTGGAAAAATTAATTGATTTTCCCTAATGATGTCTCGGTGAGCAGATCAGGTGAACTGTGCAGCTGCACTTGAATTTGGGAGTGTGCAATTGAAAATGAGGCACTCCTTGGGTTACTGCACCTGAGCTGGGGTTTGGCCCCCTGCCTGAGGTGCTTTAGAAAGAGAAGACTCATTAAAAAAAATCCCAGAGAAATTCTGATATCCATGTGGATGTGAGGGAAAGGAGAAGGGAGATCGTCCTGATGTGTTTGGAAAATAATACAGAACTTGGGGCTTGGGAAAATCCAGGAAAGTTGGGTTTGAGGATAATGAAATGGCATTTTTGCAACTTGGTGATGTTAAACCCAACCAGAAAGCGAAACTGAAACGTGGAGGAAAAAGCATAAATTTTAAATTATTGCAATATATTGATTATATAATAATCCAAAGTACCAGGAAAGTATCAAAGTATCAAGATGAAGAGCACTTGGAACCACAATTTTATTTAAAAAAACAATTTCACCTCAATGACAACCTTGATTTTATTTTCGTCTTAAAGCAGACAGTGTGTGTAAATATTTTTGTTTTGTTTTGTTTTGTTTCTTCTCATACTCCGTGTTAAACTTGAGTCATTTCACTTCCAGGATCTGCTCAGATCCTCTTAGAAAACAACAAAAACCACATTTTAGGTGTTCCTAAAATAGAAAAGTGGAACCAGCGTTTGGCCCATCGGATTTTTCCATTTGAAATCATCGATATTTTGCAATCTGGATGAAGCTGGGGATGTTTGTACTCTGAAATGTCAGCCAGCATCTCCCAATTTCACATACTTGTCATCATTTTACAGCTCCAGGTTCGCATTACAAACTGGCAGCGACACTTTTCAGGTCATCTAAATATTCCTTTTCTTTTTTTTTTTTTTTTCCTCTTTCTCTGTCCTTTTACCTAAATTCTTGAATTTCAAAGGAAATCCAGAGGGAAATTGGGATTTCAGGGAAATCTTGCACCTTGGTGTTGCTGCTGGGATTCCAAGTCAGGTACAGCTCTTGGAACCTCAGGGCACTGAGGGAGGAAAAAAGCACAAAATTGATCTGAAAATCGTGGAATGGTTGGAAGGGACCTTAAATGGTCCTTAAATCCATGGGCAGGGACATTTTCCACCATCCCAGGGTGCTCCAGCCTGGCCTTGGACATTCCAGGATTGGGGCAGCCCCAGCTCCTCTGGGAATGTGGAATTCCAGGGCCCCACCATCCTCATGGATTCACCTGAGTGGAGCACACAGGGCTTGAGTTGTGCTTTGAGCTCTGGAGTGAAGAGTAGCCAATAAATCAGTCTGGAAAAGGAGGGAGAAAATCCTGCAGGTGGCTCTCATCTGGTCCTGTATCCAAAGAAAAATCCCTTCTCCAAGAACTGGGAATTGCCTTCAAACCCAATATTTTTTCAGTGTTTTGAAAATGTATTTTATGGATGTCAGAGGGAGCCCTGGGCTCTGCCACAATTCCAGCACAGGAGGAGCTCCCACCTGGGCTCCCCTGACACCTGTGGAGCCCAAATTCACCAAAACCCTGCACAAAAACCCTCAAAACACCTCAGAAGGATTTCTCTCCTGGAAAACACGGCCAGGGTTGGATTCCTGCATGGGAGAGCCTAAAGTCAAACAGCAGAGCCCTACAAACCTCTAATTCCATCGATTCCTCTGCTCCTGGAGCCTCCCTGGGAGGGCTGCAGGGGAAAAAAAGGGAAAATTCCCCACGTTCCAAGAGGGAACAGCTCCTGCAGGTCACCTCTGGCAGAGCAAATCCCTTCTCCTTTCCGTATTTATTGCCTGAGCCAATAATAAAAAAAAAGCTTTCCCTGCCCAAATCCCAAAGATTTGCTGCTCGGTGCTCCGAAAGTGAGAGGATTTATCACTTGTGCTGCCCTGGATTAGTGGGAAGAGCCACTGTGGACATTCCTGGCAGGGAAGGACAGCGGAGTTTTTCCACCCAGGAGCAGAAGGAAGCAGCTTTTGTCAGCTTGGTTTGGGACAGCTCAGCTGTGCAGGGCTGCGCTGCCAAGGAGGGGAAATCAGGTGGAATTCCTGCTTTTACCAGGCTGCCCGAGTGGAAGGGATCACCCCTTGCTTTGAGCTTGGCTTTGGGAGGAATTTTTGGGCTCCAGTGCCAGCTGGAATTCCAATAACGCCGATTCCTCCCCAGCACTGCCTCGGGAGCAGCGACCTTGGGCAGAGCTGCAAAATCTCCCTTGTTGTTCTTCCCTTTGTGATTTCCCCCCTGAAAACTCAGCCAGACCTGGCTCGGTCCAGGTGAGCACAGGGAGGAATTTTCCTGGCAGGAGGGAGGAGAAGGAGTGAAAAATTCCCCTCTGTCTTCACCCCTGAACAGCAGCTCCCAGCTCATCCCTCGCTCTGCCTGCCCAGGGAATATTCATTGAGCACAGGAACTCCACAGAAGGAACATTTTCCAGAGGATTTCACAGGGGTTCAGCATCAAACACAACATTTTCCTGCTTTTACCCAAACAAGTTCATCCAGTGGCAGACAGAATTCCAAGGGAGACAGGAACACCGGGATGGGTTTTTCCCTCAGGGGGACAAACAGAGCAGTGAGAGTTAGACTGAGCCTAATCAGACTAAAACAGAGATTTCTGCACAAGGATTTAGAATCTCTCTGAGGTAAAAATAAAAAACCATTTCCCTACACCAAAGAAGGAGGAGTAGGAGCCTTCATCCTCCTAAAAATGGGACCAGGAAGATCCAGCCTTATCCAAGTCAGAATTTGTTGCACCTTCAATTATTTTTTAGATTTCAAGAGAACCAGCAGCCATCTCCTGTACATGATAAAAGGTCAGCTTAGGTATTATTATCAAGCTAAAATAAGGTATAAAGCAGGGTTTTTTCTTACAGAGGCTCTGTCTGTGCTGCCAGCAGTCTGATGTAAGAGGAAATGTGATTCTGTAATTCAGGTGGTGCCACCAAGGCAGTCAGGGCCATCCCAAGGGATCCCTGTGTGTTTATATCGCTCCTCTCAGGCGGCAGATCCTCCCTGGAAGGAGGAAAAGACAAATATTCCCAGAGAGGGAGAGGTGCCAGGCTCGGTGTGGCTGAGCAAACTCTGCTGAGGGCCAGGGGGCACCGAGGAGAGGGGGCAGGGAGGTAAAAGATGTTGGGGGAAAACCTTTCACAAAATGGTTGAAATCCCACAAAAACCTGGACCTTTGCCGTTGGGAATTATTCACAAACTTGATTTTTCCTGGCACTGAAAAGTGAATATTATACAAATCAATGGTTGAAGGTGATGGGATTGCAGAGATAAAATCTTGGTAATGCCCAATTCTTGCAAGAAAATTGGTGAGTGAGCCAGGAAAAGCTGTCCTGGCCATGGAGCATCCCTGTGTTCCCAGATTTTCAGAGGAAAGGGTCTCGGTGCTTCCCTGTCCCTTCAGCTTGGAAGGGCCCCTCTGCTCCAGCTGCCTGAACTTTGGAGAGCAACACTCCCAACCTTGTGATCCTGCAAACCCTTCCCAGCCCTTCCAGCTGATCCTGCCCGGCCTGGGACAGCTCCAGAGGGGTTTGCAGCCACAGAGAGCAGAGTTTGGTGACTCCACCACTGCCAGGATCCCCAGGAGGGGCAGTAAAACCCAAAATCCAGCGCTGGGCTGCAGAGCAGGGTCTGGCTGCAGAGCAGGGTCTGGCTGCTCGCCCTCGTGCCTCTGAACTGCTTTGGAAGCCCTGCCCTGCCTGGTGCGAGGGCAATTATCCTAATTAGACCCTTGGAAAGAGTCCCCAGTGAGCTGCTGGATCCTGACCCTGCCCTGGGTCCCTGCAAAGCAATTTCACATGAAATTCAGATTGCACAGAGCCCCGTGAGCTCACAGAAATTCAGATTGCACAGAGCCCCGTGAGCTCACAGAAATTCAGATTGCACAGAGCCCCGTGAGCTCACAGAAATTCAGATTGCACAGAGCCCCGTGAGCTCACAGAAATTCAGATTGCACAGAGCCCCGTGAGCTCACAGAAATTCAGATTGCACAGAGCCCCGTGAGCTCACAGAAACCCTGGCACAGCTCTGTGTGCCCCCAGCCTAGGGCACGTCTGGGGCTGGGGAAAAGGAAAATGAGGAACCTCCTGATATTTTTAAAGTCACTCTTTTAGGTGTTTTATTCTCCTTAAGCTCAGTCCTGCACCCTCTGAACAAACAGAAGTGCATCTGTTTCTTTTTTTTATTCCACTCTCAGATGATAATGATGAATTAAGCAAGTTCTGCCTGTCAGCTCTGTTTGCTGAGATGGACCAAACCCAGAACCCAAACAAACCCAGAGCAGAGGAAGTCCAGAGCTGCAGCCAGACCTTTTACCTGTTTTCCCTTTCCAATGACCCAAACCCAAATTTTAGGAACATTTCCAACAGGTTTTGATCTATTTTTAATTACTGAGACTCCCAGCCTCGAGCTCAGGGGGAGATAAAATACAGAGATAAAGATCTGGCTGCTCCTCCACAACCTTTTTTTTCCAGAGTTGTGCAACCAAGGCAGTTTTTATGACCACAGTGGTATAAATTAGCCAGGAACAGGCACAGGAAGGGGGATACAGCCCCAAGAAGATGGATTTAGTACCAGGAAAAGGGATTTAGCACCAGGAAAAGGGATTTGACTCCTTCAGCCATCATTTTCTGTCTCTGACCCACCCTGTGACTCTTCCCCAGTGACTCTGCCCTAACCTCCAAGAGCAGAAATAGTGGGAATATTTTGCCCTCCTGGGCTGTCCCATGCTCTGGGATTTTTTTGCAGCCCCCAACATGTATTTGGAATTCCAGTTCAGCACGATTGAGGTCACCGAATTAGAGAGCCAGTGGTATAAAATGAGGATTATTGATTGTGGTGATGAAATAAATTGGTGAAATGAGGCCAAAATGTGCAACTTGTGCCGGATATTTTTCCAGGGCTGTTCATTATTTTGTGTCTTGGAGGTTGAATTTTCATCAAAATCTCTAAAAAAATTAGAAAATTTCAGCAAGGTCTGTGAGCAGCTTTGGGCTTGGGGAGGTCTGGAGTGCCCATCCCTGGAGGTGGCCAAGGAAGGGCTGGAGGTGGCACTCGGTGCCCTGGGCTGGGGACAGGGTGGGCACAGCTCGGGTTTGGTGGCCTTGGAGTGATTTTCCAGGGTTTGGTGGCCTTGGAGGGATTTTCCAGGGTTTGGTGGCCTTGGAGGGATTTTCCAGCCTCAGGGATCCTGGAATTCTGTGATTCCCACCCAGAGTGGATCCATGGCCTGGGGTCTTGGGCTGATACTGAGCTTACAGGACCCGACTTCACAGTCATCATCAGTGGCATCAGAACATGAGGGGAGGAAGAACAAAACCCAAAAAGAGCCGGGGATTCCTTCTCTCCCCTTTCCCAATTCCAAGCTTGGCACTTTTCCAAGATCCAACCCCAAAAGGTGCTGCTGTGCTGACCTCACCTGCACAGCAAAATCCAGCACTGCCTTTCAGGTGATTTTTCCCCCAATAATTTAATCCATAGGAAAAATAGCCGTGCTCCAGGCACCAGCAGGATGGGAGTGGGGAAATGTGGAAAAAAATCCCCTTTTTGTCAGGTAGTGGCTGTGATCAGCCACCAAACCAACCCAGATCCTGCCAGAAGGTTACAGCTGCACACAAATTCAGGGTCTGTGTTTTTATGGTTGTGTTCCAGCTTTGTTATTCCCTTTTTTTCCCTAATATTTTGATATTTGAAGGAAATTTTTCAATTCCAATGGGTTAATAGGACTAAAAAATAAATTAATTTATCCCAGGGTGACTCTTTTTACTCTCTAGAGGATGTTCTGGCTCCCAGTTTTGGGCAGGCTCCATCCCAGACCAGGCTGCAGAATTTTGGGAAGTTTCTCTTGGTGACTGAATTGAGGAAAATCCTCTCTGCTCCCTGATTTTCCAACGGCATCACAAAGAGTCTGGGGACAATGACATCCTTGAAAAAAGAGGTTCCATGCTCAGAGGGAGACCTTTGGATCTTCTGGAGAAAAATTCCACCCAAAACCAGCTCTGGGTCACAACAGCCACGATCACAGCAGTGACACAGAAATCCCAAACCTCTCCCAAAAATCCCCCAAATCCAACCCCCTCCACCTCACCCGAGAGCAGAGCTGGGCAGGGGAGGGGTTCATTCTAAATTCATCTCGGACTGGATGTTTTGGTGAACTTGTCTGTTTTATAATAAATATTTTCCCCCTAAAATTATGGAATTGTCTGTTTCATTTCAAGCCCTTTCCTCACCCCAGGCTCCAGAAAGAGCAATGGTTTTTTAATGTGGAAATTTCTTGCACAGGTTCCTTCATCCCTTGAGCCAAATCCCATTTTTCTGTTTCTTAAAGATTTATTTATTGATCCTTTTTTTGGCCCACCTGATGAGTTACACAACCACATATTACAGCGAGGGATGTAACCAGCACTTTAAAAACCTCACAGAAAGGGCCAAAGCAGCTTTATCAGCATCACTCTGATTTATTTAGCACAGCCAATGATTTACTGCAGCTTTGCTTTATGCTCGAAGCATTTTTTCATTCTTTTTGTTCAGCTTTTTATTTTTTTTTTTTTTTTTTTTGGGTCTCTTCTGAGAAGTCGACACACGCAGCCACTATTGTTTTCTATTCTCATCTTTGCAAACTTTCAGGGTTTGAATCATCTCTAATAAATAAAAAACTTGCAGTTAAAACACGGCAAGGAAAGTTTTTATTCCTTCCAGCTACTCCTGACAATAAGGCATGTAAAAGGTTTGGGTTTTTTTTTTTCTTTCTGCTTTCTACTTCTGTTTGGTTTGTAATTAAGAAACTACTTGAACAAGAGAAAAAATATAAATATAAATATAAATATAAATATAAATATGTACACATATGTACATATATACATCTAGATACATATAAATAATATACAATATATAGTATATAGTATATAGTATATAGTATATAGTATATACTATATACTATATACTATATACTATATACTATATACTATATACTATATACTATATACTATATAATGTTATGTATTATATATTGTATATTATATATTATATATTATATATTATATATTATATATTATATATTATATATTATTTATTATGTATTATATATTATATATTATATATCATATATCATATATTATATATTATATATCATATATTATATATTATTTATTATGTATTATGTATTATGTATTATATATTATATGCAATAGGTAATATATATTATATAATATGTGTTATATATAATCCTGAATCCTTTATTACTTCCAGAGCCAAACTTCCTTGAAGTTCCTGACAGATCCCATCATTTTTTTTCTCTTTTCCCCTCTCAATTCCCATTCTCAGCTCAAGCTCTAAGTGCTGAACTGGCAGGAGGAGTCAGGATTTTAACCCCCGTGAGATTTCCACTCAAATTTTGGCAGCCTGGGGAAACTCAAGCCCAAGATATTTGGGGAAGGCACCTAAATTAATTTTCTCATACCTGTGTCATCCATCAGCGGGATGGCCTGGGGAGCTTTGTCCTTCATCAAGGGCTGCCCGGGGCGAATTTTGGGGTCAGGGAATTCCTTTGGTGTGGTTGTGGAGCTGACCCTGCCAGCAGCTGCACAGATGGTGAAGGAGCAGATCCTCCTTTGCCTGGAAAAATTGGGTTTTAACAGGTTTTTTTTATTATTTTATTTTATTAGAGGTGCTCTGATTTTGACCAACCCTCCTGCGAGCCAGGGAAGTGTGCCTGGGGACAGTGGGGACGTGTCACAGCTGGGATCTGTCACCTTGGAGGTCTCTCCCACCCTCAGGAGTCCTCTGAGGTTGGGTCAGTGCTGGCTGAAGGGTGGAAAATCCAATTTTAAAAGTGGGAATGGTTGATCAAAGCCTTGGCAAAGCCCAGGTGAGGACAGGGAGCTCTGGGCTCCTCCTCCAGTGCCACAGCCTGTCCCTGCCAGGGAACAGCTCCTGCCTCACCTCTCCTGGGGCAGAATTCCCAGGGCTGGGCTTTTCCTGGGGTTTTTAAAAATCTTCTCTTGTGCTGCCTCCACGAGGTTTTCCAAACGAGCCCTTCCCCATCACAAACCCCTTGCTGTGCTCCTGAGAAGGTCTCAGAGCCCTCCCAAAAATTAAATTCCCCCCGTTGCTGAAATGCTTCCAGTGCCAGGCATGGACTGAGCAGGGAAAAACCCTTCCAAGCTCCTCAAGAACAGCTCTAATTAATTTTCCAATTGATAAATGCGCTGGATAACTCCCACCCCTCCCATTTCCAGACATAAACAAGGCACAGACCACGCTGGGATGGATCCCAACCAAAGTTCTGAAATTATCTCACATTAAATACACCCCTAGAATTCCTCTGCTCTCATTTAATTGAAGTGTGACACACAAAGCAAAAGATGTTAATTGGATTTTATAGCTCCCAGGAGCTGCCAGGTTGTTGGAGGTAATTTTTGCTGAGGGGAAGATTTATCTTCTCAAGTTTTATTTCTTTTCGGGTTGGAAGCACTGAAGGAGCCCTGGCTTGGAGAGACACCACATTAATTTATTGGCTTTGCTTTCTCGCAGCTAATGGCCGGTTTATTTTGCAGAAAACATGTCTAGCTTTGCTCTTAACGACACTTTCAGTAAAAAAATCTCATAAAAAGGAGAAAAAAAACCTGTTCAACCTCTGAACTTGAGGCTTATCTCAGATTTAATCTCGATTTGAGATGAGGGCTGACTCCTGACCCCTCTGAGCTGAACCTCCCATCACCTGCCAGGGCTCTTTGGTGAAACCCAGCTCTTATTTCTGCCTGTAACCGAGCCTGAATTTGATTTACAGTAATCCCTTCTAGGAAAGGCTGCTCTGAACTTGGGCTTGGCTGTGCCTGATCAATTAAGACAGGAAAGGAGCTGATTAGAGCTCCTCTGATAGCGGGGCCCGTCACAAACCATTCTGCATCGATTTGGGCTGCTCAGGAGGGCTTTTTTTACACACTGGGTATCGATCAGCACCTACAAATGAAGACATTGCAGAGGTAATTGCTCCTCCTGCCAGGCCCTGCAATAAATTTAAAACGTGGCAGCACTAAAAGTGTGATCCTCAGTAAACACATTTCACTGCCCCAGAGGCTTGGGGCTTATCCAAAACACTCACCTGGCAAAACCTGGAGGTGCCACCTCACAGGTCCCTTTCTAATGTTTCTGTCACCAGCTTCAATCTCAGCTGGCAAAAAAAAATATTAAATTAAAAAATAAAATAAAATAAAATAAAATAAAATAAAATAAAAAATAAAATAAAATAAAATAAAATAAAATAAAATAAAATAAAATAAAATAAAATAAAATAAAATATAAAATAAAATAAAAAATAAAATAAAATAAAATAAAAAATAAAATAAAATAAAATAAAATATAAAATAAAATAAAATAAAATAAAATAAAATAAAATAAAATAAAATAAAATAAAATAAAATAAAATAAAATAAAATAAAATAAAATAAAATAAAATAAAGGGGCGATTTGATGTTTTGAGGCAACTCTATTTATTTCCTTCCTGTGGAAAGGTGGTGCGTAGCTCAGAGCCCAGTCTGTGCACTGGGAGATAAATTTGGAAACAATTACACTTATTTCTAGATATAAATATATACTTATATCCTCTCTAAGTATATCAGTAACTTCTTGCAAACTCTTGAGGAGCAGCACCTCTTGATTTCTTGTGGATTGGTTGACTTTGGATGCACCAGCAAAGGAAAAGAAAAAGTCAGATATGGCAGTGATGAGACAGTTCCTCTCTTCTTGTCTGGAACACATCTCTGTTTTCCAGCCCCAGCCCCTGTCCCATGGTGTAAAATTCACCCCACATCTTTCACATTTGTGGGTTCCAACTGCATCCTCCTCCTCCCCACAGGGAAATGGAGCTCCTTTAATCCCCAGCTCACTCCTGCCTGATCGTGGATGATCTGCTGGGCCTCCAGGGAGAAACCTGGAACCTGCAGCTGCTCCTGCAAATTTTAATTTGCATTAAAATCCACGCTCGCTCCCTGTGTTTTAAGCAGAAATCTCACTTAATGCTCTTGAAGAAGAAACCCACCCATTTGCACACAGAATATTTGTTTATTGATTTTTTTTTCCATGCATTTGTTGACGTTACAATTTCGTCTTCCACGGGAGAAAGAGGAAGAGCAAAGGAAAAACACAGCGAGCCTGAGGGGAGAATTCCTGATTCTGCCTGGGAATGGGAGCTGAGCAAGCAGAAAACAAAACCCTCTGCAGGAATATATCCCAGAGGCAGCTCCGAGTTGTTAAACAGCAAAATTCAGTCTGATTTCATCAAAACGATTTGATAAAAATTATTTGATAGCAACAATTCGATAAAAATTATTTAATAAAATCGATTTGATAAAAATTATTTGATAAAATCGATTTGTGTCTGTTGGACACAAGTTTCACTAACCCAGGGCCCTCATGAACAATTCCTGGTTTTGAATTAATGAATAATGTGCACAATGTTTGATGAGCTGCCTCCACCAAGCCACGCCAGCACAGAATGTACAATCCTAATTAGCTGCTTTGCCCAGCTACTTAAAATGTTTTGCACATGCCAGTAAATGTAAATACACAATTAGGACGTGCTTAGTTAAAAGGCAAAGCGAGATAAAGTACAACTATTATTAGCCAGAACAAAAACCCTCATCACAGCGAGGGCTAATTAGGTTGGTAAAATGTGCAAATGAGCTCAGCTGATTGTTTAGGGGTTGGAAAGCAGGGCCAGGCTGGAAAGTCCAGCACTGAGTGTGTTGAGGGGTGGTTTGTGATTATTGGTTCTGGGAGCTGCTGTCTGCACAAGTGTGAAAATAATCAGCATTAGGAGGTTAACAGGAAAGCGGTCACAGGAGATCTTCATGGCAGATGAACCCCAAAAATCTCAATTGTTTCAGCTGGTTTGTGTGGCTGGCTGTCCTTCTACTTATAAATAAAGCGCAGTCTGATCCCAGCCCAGATAGGCTGGGTTTGCCTCCTTAAACCTGCCTGATTAAAGCTGAGCCCATTCTTCTCATCCTTCACCCATCCCTCGGTGTCTGTGGGATGTGAGACACCAACAGAAGCCTCCTGTGTCCCTGCTCCCTTCACTGTGTCAGGGCAGCCAGACCTGAGCCAGGTTTCATCTTTCTGGAGGTGCTAATTTGCCTCGGGACCTTGGAAAAAGGGAGGAAGTGCAGGAAAATATTTCAGTGGAGATTCCACCGTGTGGGACTCAGCCCTGCAGGAGTCTGTGGGATTTATTCCTGTTTTGTGCTTCTTCCAGGGAGGGACTCTGCACTCATTAACAGAGGGAGCTGTTGCTGATTGAGTGGATATTTTAGCAGGCTGGATTTCCACATTCCCTATCCAGAGCTGTCTATAACATCCCCACAGCAGAGGGGAGACAGAGCAATGTTTAAATCCCTCTTTCCTCTTTTTTTTTTTGTTAATTTGGCTCAGCTAAGGAAAACTTCCATCCTGGACCTAAAAACTGGTTTATTAGACCCCTCTAAAACCCTAAGAGAGCACAACAAGTTCCCCAGTCCCAGGGGAAAAGGGGCAGGGCTGAACCAAGCCCCAGGTCCCGCTGTCCCATCCTCAGGGCCATTCCCAGTGTGGCCATGGACAGCAGTGGGAAGCGTCCTTGATTCCCCGATGGCCTCAGCCCCACGTGCTCCAGCCTTTCCAATAAAGGCTTTTGGGGAATTGCACGTGGATTTGGCCCAGGCAGACACCCCTTTTTATTTCTTTTTTTCTGTTTTGCTGTTCTGTTGGCCGCGAGGGAAGGAAGTGGTGAGAGCGGAGCCGGTGCCCGGCCGTTCCAGCATTCCCACACCCCGAGGATGCTCATGCCCTTGGCAGGCTGTGGCTGCTGTGGGCTCACCTAAAAGTGCTTCTGGCTGCTGCCAAACCCTTCCCAAAATGCAGAAAATCTTGTTTGTGGACACCCGACCCTTCCTTCATCCCGTTTCTGACTGTTCTTACTCCATGGAACTGAGTAATTGCCCTCAATTCCTTTTTTTTGGGGATTGCATCCAAAGTTTTTGGGCTTTTTCAGGTCATGTGTGCCAGACCTCAAAGTGACCTTAGCTAACAATCCCTCGTTGCTCTTCCTCTTTCGTGTACTGACTTTCCAGGATCAATCTCTTTCCAACAATAATATTAATGCTGGCAGCCCGTCCTGCTCCGTTTCACTCTGGAGCAGGGAGGAGAAGGACAAAGCTCCCTGGCTTTAAAACTTTAAAGCACTCCTCCTCCAGCCACACTTGGGGCCTTTTCTTTACATTTGTTGTGTTTCCAAGATGAAAATTGAGGAGTTTGTTGTGAGAGAATCCCGTGCCCAGCACCAGTGACTGGTGCAGAACCCATCAGGGCTTTGCTGGGTTTGTTCCCATCACTTTTGATATTCCTCAGATACAAGGGGGAATTTACAGAGCTTTTTCCCATCACCTTCTGATATTCCCGACACAAAGGATAATTCAGAACCAGGAGCATCAATACACAATCACTTTGTTTCAACTTTTATTCATCCGGTGCATTCTGTGTTAAGAAAATAAATCACAAAATGAGTCAAGTGCAGAATAATTCACATTCAGGGGAGCAGAGTGGGACAGAAATGGGAGGAGAGACTGGTCCTGGGATGTTGTGCTCTGTTCTGATGGCTGCAGTCAGAGCCAGCAGCTGGAATCAACTCTTTATAAAATTATAAAATTATAAAATTATAGCAAGAATTTAGATGGACATGTTTAATAGCAGAGAGAAATTTTTTTTATCACCTCAGAGCAAGGCTGGATGCATTTCCAGAGGATATTCCAGGCTCCAAGCCTGGACTCCATGAGCTGTGAATGGAGGAAAGAGACCAAGCTAAGCGACACTTCACCTCTACCTTAAACTTTCCTGTATCAGGAATAGAGAATTATTCCTTGGAATTAACAAATGTCATGATAGTTTTACAGGGCTGGCTGGACTGCAGGGTGGGTGTAACATTATTTCAATATTTATTTCTAGTGAAGGGGGCAGCTGAGCTCTGCTTGCACCCAGGGGTTCTGTCAGTGCCCTGCAGGGCAGGGGGGGCTGCTCGTACCTCCTCCAGCAGGAATTTATTGTCATCCCTGCAGTGAAAAGAGAAAGGATAAACCCCAGCAGGGAGAAGATTCTCTGGCCCCTTTTCCCCATCACCAAACCCTTCCAGACTTCCCTGGACATGATCATTGATCCTTGGGAAGTGAAGCCTTGGGAGGGCTGAGCTGGAACAGAGACTGGGCAGAGCTGCAGAATAAAGCAGAGATTCATTGAAAGGCCTTGAGGATCCACCTTGGGCAGGACAAGAGCCTGGCCAGGGCTGCACCCAAGGGGGACCCAAAATGGTCCCAAATGGACAAACCCTCCCCAGGGCTCCCCCTTGGATCAGTTTTGCTCCGTTTGCACTTTGGGGTTGAATTGTCCCATTGCAGCTGCAGGCTGGGAGGTCCCATCCTTCTTGTTGCTCCCTGCAGCCCCCCTTGTTTGTGCTCTTGGGGCTGAAAGTTGTCCTGGGTGTGCAGCAGGAGAAGGATTTGTTTTGTGTCCGTGCTGTGTGCAGAGAGCTGAGTGAGCCTGAGTGTGAGCTCAGAGCTGCACCCTGGGCACCACAGGGGCTGCAATAAATGAAAATAAAACTGAAGGCATCACTGGCGCTGGCATGTGGCACATCCTCCCCTTGGCAGGATGGAGCAGGGGTGACAGGGGACACCAATTCCCATGGAAACCCTGGTGGATGCCAGAGCAAAGGGGGAACCACCCAGCAGTTGTGCTGGAGGAGGGAGCACTGCTCGGGGTAAAGGTTTCCCGGGATGAGATCATCGGTGCTCTTTGGGGAACGCCTCGTCCTGCCCACAGGAGATCTGTGGCAAAGAAAAAAAAAATCATCATTCTTCAAGGAAAAGTGCTAAAAGATTTTTACCAATTGCCTGCTGACAAACCAGTGGAACATCTGAGTATTTGTCTCTTGGTTTTGCAGCTCTATCAAGACCAGCAAAACCACAGCAGGGTTGGACTTGATTTGCCCCGCTGCCTTTCGGGCCATTTGGTGTTTTCTGAATTCCTCCCTCTCTCATTTGTCATTTCTGCTGTGACTTCCCAGCAGGCAGCAGACACAAGGTACATGCTGAGTGATCATCCTGTTGGGTTTTCCACATCTGACACTCAAAAATAAAGATACGTGGAGGGGAAAGAACCGTTTGCTGCGAGTGATAACTGCAGGGCCATCGGTGACGTGGGGACACTGGGGACAGCACACGGGGAAACAGGAGGGGCAGAAGGGATGGGACATGGAAAATCAGGGCAGGAACAGGGCAGCAAGGCTCTGTGGAGCAGCCTGGGGCTGTCCTGCCAAACCTGGGCTGGGTTTGGAGTTCCCCTCAGCTGATTTATGGGCTGGATGCAGAGCTGTAAATCCTGCGCTGGTTCTGCGCTGGGGCTCTCGGGGAAACTCCAGCTGAGCTTTGTCCTGCTTTTTCACACAAACACAAACCAAAAGCCTCGACCCAAATTCTGCCAAATCGGCGGGAATGTGCCAAAGCAGAGTATTTTTAACTGCCTTCCCCTGTTTTGTGGCTTATGGGGTGGGCATCGGGGTGCTAAGCAATAAATTAAGGAATACAGACAGTGTTTGGTGAACTCTGGGCATGACCTTTTCCACGAGGTGAAGTCATTGTGTGAGCCCTTCCTGTCTGAATGGGAAGGGACAGCACAATAAATGATCCCTCAGCAGATGCTGACAGCTCAATCACGAGGGTAGGGGCTGATTTCAGGGTCCAGCCAAACTGGAATTGCTGCTGGGAGTGAGGCAGCCCTTGCACTGGGAGGGCATCAGCAGCCCAGAACAAGGCAGTCACTAGAAAAGAGTAAAAAAACTAATTTATTTAACATCAGGGGATAAGCAACCTCTGGATAGAAAGACACAGAGTGATTTACTGCACTTAAAATCTGTTTTGTCTTAAAAGTATCTTTTTTTTTCCCCTAAATAAAAGTCTCTCATAAATAATCATGGCTTGGATAAAGCCCTTCACTGTGCAGCAGCATCAGAAAGCAGAGCACCACGGGCAGGGAAAAAAGCCCAGGCTTGCTGTGGCGATGGGATAAACAGCTGCAAATGGGCAAACAGCGGGATTCCTCCCCAAAACTCGGGATGCAGAGCCGGGATGATGTTGGAGAAGCCTGGGGCCGGTGCAGCAGCTGGAACATCTGCACCGTGCGGTGTCCGGGTGGAGCGGGAGGGAAGGAGGACGGCAATCAGCGCTTCCCGGCAGAGGAAGAGCGAGAAAAGCAGTGTTTGTCCATGGGAAAAAGGAGAAGAAAAAGCGCAGTTCCAGCCGTCAGATAAGCTGATGGAGCGCGAACGCGTCAGTCTCACCCTTCCTGCCCTGCCCTGCCCGCCCCTGCTGCGCTCCCTGCCCGTCCATCCCTGCATCGCGGCCCGGCGGGGGCAGCTCCTGCCCGTAAATCACCAAAAGCGGGGATGGTGACAAGCGACAGCAGCGTTCTCCATCCTGGGCACCACGGACCCATCCTGCTGATACCTCCAGGTTTATTTTCATTTATCCCAGCCCCTGTGGTGCCCAGGGAGCAGCTCTGGGCTCACACTCAGGCTCACTCAGCTCTCTGCACACAGCACGGACACAAAACAAATCCTTCTCCTGCTGCACACCCAGGACAACTTTCAGCCCCAAGAGCACAAACAAGGGGGGCTGCAGGGAGGAACAAGAAGGATGGGACCTCCCAGCCTGCAGCTGCAATTGGACAATTCAACCCCAAAGTGCAAACGGAGCAAAACTGATCCAAGGGTGAGCCCTGGGCAGCGTTTGTCCATTTGGGACCATTTTGGGTCCCCCTTGGGTGCAGCCCTGGCCAGGCTCTTGTCTTGCCCAAGGTGGATCCTCAAGGCCTTTCAATAAATCTCTGCTTTATTCTGCAGCTCTGCCCAGTCTCTGTTCCAGCCCAGCCTTCCCAAAGGATCAAACACATTAAGGATTGTCCCCACGTGGGACATCCTGTGGCTGTCACAGGATCTGCTGGCAGAGCCTCTTTCTCCTGCTCGGTGACCCTTCCATGAGACACAGCCTTCCATGGATTGGGGATTTGGAATCCTCTGGCGAGGACTGTGATCCCATTCAGAGGAAGACACAAGGTTTATTCCTGTGTTCACTGCTGTCAGTGGGATCTGCAGCTCCTGCCTTTATCCCAATTAATTTTGCCTCCCAGTGTTCACCCAGCTTTATGCTGCAGGTCCTGGAAGGTTCCACAACTCCTGCTTGGGCCAGGATAATTTCATGTCCTTCTGAACCCTCGGAAGGTACAGGAAGATCCCTGGAGCACAGAGCACTCCGTGAACCACTTGTGAGGATCCTGATCCCTCACTTGCCCTGCCCGGGAGTTTCAGTTTGCATTCCAAGCATGGTTTTATGCAGGACTCTGGAATTTCTCATTAACTGGGGTACAACCATTTCTAGGAGTTTCTGAGGCATTTTGCAAATATTTGCAGCTGGGGCATGTGGCAAAACGGAGTTGAAGGGAGACATAATTGATGTCAGCTCCGAAACACTCATTCGTCAAAGGTTAATTGTGCTAATTAAAGCTTTAGCCATAAGTCATGTCCATCCCACAGAGGGAGGCCCCATCCCAAGTGTCCAAGGCCAGGTTGGACGGGGCTTGGGGCCACCTGGGATGGTGCCAGGTGTCCCACCGTGCTGTGCTCCTGTGGGCTGGAGCTTCCTTAACTTTTATATTAATTTTTAATGTTTAATTTTCATCAGAAAACGCCACCAAAATGTGTCACTTTGACATCTCCGTGGTTTGATCAGGCTTTGTGAGCAAAGAAAGAGTCACCAGTGGAGGGACAGGGACACCCAGACGGACACAGGCGTTTGTGCCAGAGCCTGGCTCAGCTGTCCCTGCTAACCCAGCCTGCCTGGGGCAGAGGGAATTCATTACAAAGCTTGGGAAGAAAAGTCAATAACAGGATTGAAACATTCCCACAGGTTTCTCTTGAATGAGATCTCCGGGATAACTCGTGCCCATGGTAAAATGCGGTGCCAGGTGAGATTTTATCACAATTAGAGGTGCCCAGACCTCAGCCAGCTCTTGAGAAGCTCCATGAGGTCATGGATGAACGGGCTCCAAGGGAAAAAAAAGGCAACACAGATGATTTTCTCCAACAGATTCACTGTGATAAGCACATTCCAGTGACTCAGTGCACAGCGAGGAGGTGCTGGATTTTTCACATCCATGAAAAAATCATGTAGCATAGAAAAATCCAATGCCTTTTTTTCTTTCTTTTTTTTTTTTTTTTTGTCCACTGATGGTATTTAAAATTAAATATAATGAATGAGAAATCTGTGGACATCTACTGCACATTACCCAGGAGTGCTCTGCCCATGAGGTCACACTCCGTAATGTGACGGGAAACAAAAAAAATGTGTAAAAATCGCTTCCAGCCTGTTCCGAGGGAGGTCCTGAGTGACCAAACTCCCTGTCCTTTGAAACCAGTCCAGATCACACTGGCTGGGTCCCGATTCAGCGTGGAATTTGTTTTTCCCATCATGTGAGAGGGAGAAAACATCCTGTCCAAGGAGGGCGATGTCAGCTCGGACGCAAACGCGCTCGGCGCGAGGAGAGGGCTCAGCAACGTGAGAATTCTGCACTGCCTCGTGCACAAAACCCTCTTGGAAGGACTCAAAACAAACTGGGAGCTCGCTGGAAACATCCCCCGTGTTTGTTTTGGCTCCCAGGGCTTTTCTAAGTGTAATTAGAGAAACAGAGAGGGTGAAAGGATCCTCGTGTGCTCAGGGGCGGTGGCTCAGGAGCCCTGGGTTGGTTTGTGACCTCTGTCACGGTGTCACAGCAGGAAAAGGAGATTTAATTCATCTCCAGGTCAGTTTGTACAAACTGGGGTGAGGCCGCCCTGCAGCAGCACCTCCTGGCACTGAGGTGAGCCCTCCATGTCCTGCTCATTTAAGGGAATTCAGACAGATATATAGAATTATACATCCATTTTTAAGGGTCTCTGGTGCTTATTATTATTAATAATAATTATATATAATAATTATCCGGTGCTTATTATTAATGTATCAACCTCTCTTAACAGCACCATGCTGCTTCAGAGGGGGAAAATCCCCCATTCCTGCACATCCCTTGAAACCAGCGGATAGGGATGGATTTGTGCCCTGCAAGGAGCAACCAACATCTTCATTAAGATCCCTGTTTGCT
Organism: Prinia subflava; assembly: GCF_021018805.1. Classification (NCBI taxonomy): domain Eukaryota; kingdom Metazoa; phylum Chordata; class Aves; order Passeriformes; family Cisticolidae; genus Prinia; species Prinia subflava. The sequence continues at coordinate 13,227,494 of NC_086258.1, forward strand.
GGGCAGTGACAAATCTTCCCCTCAGAACACGGTGATTAAGGTTTAATTTTATTCTGGATTATGGGCAGCTCCTCTTGCAAAGCAGCCAAGGTTGGGCACGTATTGCCTGGAAATGAACGTTCCTCCCCAAAGTGCTTAAGCAGCTTTGGATAAGAAATGATGGTTTGGGGAAGATTAGGAGAGCAAAAAAGATCTCCAGGCTAAGAGGATGTTCAGAGAAAGTGCCATCGTGGGCTCAGGAGGAAACGCTGAGGGTCTGAGGCTCCCAAATTGCTTGGGAGGGTTGGAGGGAGCTGGTGGGAGAAGGATGGGTTGGTGAAGGTGGTGGTTTCACAGCCGGGTGAAGACAGCTGGATTTACGGGGATGAGGTGAGGGTGTGCTTTTATAAACCATCAGCAGGGAAATTTCCAGGCTTCAGTCTGCTTGGAGAACCAAACCAGCGTTTCTGGAGGTTTCAGCCACCAGCAGCATCACTCGAGATGAAGGCTGGGTGTCATCTCAAACACAGTGGGGAATAAAATCTGGGTTTGGAGGATGCACAGATGGCTGGAGGAGAAGCAGAGGGAAGGGAAGAGAAGCCTCCTGGGGCTGGGATGCAAATATTTGTCCTGATACGCAGTTCCCTGTTCCTGCAGATCCTCCCTCCTCTGCTTTTCCTCACAGGTACGGGTTTATTCTGCCAGAGAACGGTATTTGAATGCAACCAGTGATGATTATTTGTTCTCAAACACATATGTTCCTCCCTCCCCTGAGAGCAGGGGGAGGAGGACAGCGATGAGAGCCGGCGAATGTTTCACCCTCGCTGCAGTGACAGCTTTGATTTGTGGAACAGCTTGGAATAAAACCCCGGTAATTTTTCATGGAAAAACCAGTGGACATAATTTTTGTGTGTCTGAAAGAGAACAGCAGAGAGCTGAAATGCCTGGATACACCATTGTGTGAGTGCCAAAATCCCGGATGGATATAAACCTCAGTGTTCTCAACCCACAGAAATAACATTACAATCATCCCTGGTTAAGCAGATTCTGCTTGTTTATTGTTTTCCAGTATCTGCAGCTCTGCTCATCAATTTTTCACATTATTCCTTGGCGGTTTCCTCGTGTTCTGTCTCTTTGCTGGCTTGATGTTTTGTTCTCTGGAGATTTCTTCCATAAATTTTTATTATTTCCTCCGAGAGATCTTTCTTTTTTTTTTTATGATTCCCAATAAGAGCTAGGACTGAGATATGGTGGAGGGAGAGGAGAGAGCTGGCCAGTGGAAACTCCTTTAACTTCATGCCATGGAAAAACCCCTCTGGCTCCCTGTCAGCCAAAGAAGGTCAAACGCAGTCCGAGCTGCAGTGGATCCTAAATCCAGTATTTAACATCGATCTCCAGCCTCACAAACACCCCCTGACCGTGCTGGCAGCAGCCCTGACATCAGCGTGATGACACAGGGCACAAACATGACCTCACACTGCCAGCTCTGCTCCAGCAAGCGCTGGGAAAGGCCTTCTGTTTAATTAGTTATTGCTAATGAGGTTTGGTCGCAGGATGCGGTGGGAGTGAGCAGAGCAAAGCTGGGCTGGGCTCAGTGCTTGGGCCAGGGGGTGTTTGATATTGGTGGGGCAGGGGCTCAAAGCAGGGGTTTAAAAAAGGGGTTTAAAATGGAGTTTAAAGCAGGGGTTTAAAACAGTGGTTTAAAGCAGAGGTTTAAAGCAGGAGTTTTAAAAAACCGTTTAAAAAGGGGTTTTAAACAGGGGTTTAAAGCAGAGGTTTAAGGCAGAGGTTTAAAGCAGAGTTTTAAAGCAGATCTTGGGCTCACCTTGGCTGTGGGAGGAGGTTTTCCAGGCACATCCAACACCAGCTCATCACCCAGGCGGTTGGAGCTGGAGCTGATCTTCATCTTTGGAGGAGGTTTTTTGGAGATTCATCTTCAAGGAGATTTGTAGATTTATCCTCAGCTTTGAGGGAGATTTTTGGAAACCTGTCTGTCTGTGATCTGGGTGAACCCAGCCCTACACAGGGGAATAGGGAGGTTCCCAAGGAGCAGAGCTGGAACCTTGATGCTGCAATAACGTGGAAAACCAGACTTAGACATTCCCAGAATTGTTGGGCACATCCTTCAGAAGAATCATGGACATGGGATGTGCTGCCATCACCGCCCTGCCAGTGCTGAGCCCGTGGATGTCCTTCCAGCACTGAATTAAAATCTAATCTAAAACCACCTCCATTAAATCACCCAAAGCCCAGCAGAAGTATTTGGGAAAAGGGAATGTTCCAGGTGACCTCAGGGACATTCAGGGAAAGGTTACCAACAATTCACCTGGTAACTCCTTTTTTAATAAAATGAAGGGAGAGAACTATTCAGACTTGACAGAATCATTCAGACTTGACAGAATTGCTTTTCACCTACCCCAGTGATCCCCACCTTCACTGCATCCATGAAAATCTGTGCCCACAGAAGGAGGCAATAAAAGCCAATCCAACGGGAACAGCCTGAGCCAGAACTTGGGGTTGTGTAAATAAAGCACTGGGGTGAAATCACTGGGGCAGAAGGGATTTATGCCAGCCGAGGATCTGGCCCATAAAGTGGGAATAACTCCTTCTGCCCTGTGATTTATGCTCTGCAGTTATTGACTGCTCCCAAATAAGCCTCTGTTATAAACAATCCGGGCAGCAAAGAAGGCAATTGTGCCTTAATGAGCCCATGGTTCAAAGCACTGCCCTGCTACACTGACCCCTCTATAGATCAGAAAGTCTCCTTGATTTAATTACCTTACAGAACCCCAGACTAGACAGCTCCAAACATCATTTATGCCCTGATCCTGCTATTTTTTTTTTATTTTGCTGCACTTTATAGTGATTTACAATTCAGCCAAGGGACTCTTCAGGCAGCCTAGAATTGTTTAGAGGGGTTTGTGTGCAATTGCATTTTTCTGAAGGAAAGGAAAAGGTAAAAAAAAGCACATTTTGAGACTCAAAGGTCTTGTCTCCTTTCCCAAGCACAAATACTAAGCAGTTCTGCCTTTTTAAGTGTAAAAGACTAGAAACTTCAAGGGTAGAATGAAGAGAATTGAAATCCCAGGCTGCACACACTGGAAATGTTCCCATTTGGAAGTTCCCAATCCAGTCGTGCACGCAGCTTTCAGCAGATATTACAGGATTGTTCCACCAGGATTATCTCAGCTACCAGGGTATTTATTTTCCCCTTCCAATCTGTGGCACAGAGCAGTGGAAATAATACAATAATAATACAACGTTCCCTCGCGTTCACCGACGCCTCGTCCCTCCTGTCTCAGGATGAGCCTCTCGTTACATGAGCCTCAAAACATCCTCAAAAATTAATCCAAAATTAATCAAATGACCCAGATTATATCTTCATTTCTTCTGGAGCAACGCCAAACGTGCAGCAAAGAGCCCTGGCTGCTCTCTGCTGCTTCCTCAGCACAGGGGATTCCCTCTCCCCACGGGCAGGGAGGGATGGGAGGTGAAATTATGGAAATCACAGACTCATGGAGCAGTTTGGGTTGGAAAGGAGTGGAAAACCCATCCAGTCCCACCCCTGCCGTGAGCAGGGACACCTCCCACTATCTCAGGATGTCCCAAACCTGGCCTTGGACATTCCAGGGATGGGGCAGCCACGGCTTCTCTGGAAGTTTTGCTGCAGGGAGCACCAGTGTTGGTGATCCATGGTCATGGATCCTGCTGAGGGCTGATTCAGGTCAAAAAAGAGACGAGGACTGGCTCTCCCAGGCTGCAGGCTGTGGCTGGGTTGGGACCTTGCATCCACCAGGACAGGGCAGCTCTGGCACCTCCAGAGCTGTCGGAGCAGCTCCACGGTTTGGTGGTTCTTGTTTTGTGACAGAACTGGAGCACCAAAACTGCCACATTGTCCCCTCCCTCCCCTCTCGATTAGCAGAGACACTGAACTGCAGCTTTAATAGGGAGAAACAAGTTCCCTCTGTCCTTTTCCAGCCCTAAAAATACAAGAGTGCATTTTCCAGAGGAGCTGGCGATTGAGGTTTAAATGTTCAACCAGAATCCATTAAAATGCTCTAAACATCAAGGGGAAAGAGGGAGCCCTGCTACCCAGAGGAAAGTGGGGTGCTTGAGCTGAGTTACAGCCCTGTCATTATTGGTGCTGTCAGAGCTTAAAATCTACAACATTATTTTTAGGCCCCCGTCCAATCCACAAAAAGATCTCTGAAATAATTGCAAAAGGACCTCACTTGAAGACTGTTTGTTTTGGAAAAATAGAAATCTTTGCTCCATTTCAGCATATTTCAGCTTGGAGAGCAGCAATATTTTATTTGTGTTGAAAGAAGGCAGGGGCTTGTTCAATATGAATAAATGGTTTCGAGCATGGGTTAAAGTTCTTTTCTTATTCTACCCTGCAGCCCTGCCCAGGAGACCCCACTCCTGTTTCTGCTGAAGGGACTTGAAATTAAAAAGAAATAATATCCACAGGGTATAAATCTGCCCAAATGGAGATGTTTTCTGCTCAATATTCTGCTGCATTTTGCACATTGGTGCTAATTAGTGGTGTGAGCTAATTAGGAGCAGTATGTTAATAGGACACCTGGCAGGGCAGTGTGCTCCTGGCCAGGACAAAGGGACCTGACCCATTCCTGGTCCAGGCTCTTGGTTTGAAGCCCTCTGAGCCCCAGACAGACCCTGGGAGCTGTGCCAAAGTCACTCCGTGACATTAAAAACTCAAAATCCAACTGTCCGTGGTCAGAGACAAGAAAGGGATGGAAGAGAGGAACCAGGAGAGAAAGAAAAGGGGAAAAAACAGATCCTAAATCAGAGGGATGCACTTTAAGGAATCAGCTTTAAGATCCCTTCCACCCCAAACCCTTCCATGGTTCTGTGGGTTTCCCTGGAGGTTTGCAGCCTGCAGGTGACAGGAGGGATCGAGTTTTGGCTGCTCCTGAGGATATTCAGACCCAAAAAACCCCATTTTCTGCCTTCTTGATGTTTTTCTTTGCTTTGTTCAGTGGAAGAAGTGTTTCCCTTGCACCCCAAACCCTTCCATGGTTCTCCGGGTTTCCCTGGAGGTTTGCAGCCTGCAGGTGATAGGAGGGATTGAATTTTTGGCTGCTCCTGAGGATGCACAGACCTCCCAAAAAAGCAATTTTTACCTTCTTGGTGGTTTCTTTGCTTTGTTCAGTGGGAGGAAGGGGAGAAGGGAAAATGTTTGAAGTCCTGGTGGCTGTGGCTCAGCTCTGGCACAGCCCTTCAGGCTCCTCACACCCCTGGGTTTGTGCAGGGCTGTCCCAGCAGTCCTGAGCTCCCTTTCAGGCCACCCCTGGGTGCTGCCAGGTGCTCACCCACGCCCCGGGGCTGCACTGGAGCTTCATCCCCCGGCACAGGTGGAACCTCCTGGGGTTTAGGAACCAAAGCCCTGCAGCCCACAGAGCTCAGCTGGGACCTTCACAGACCCCCTGAGCACCTCTGTCCTATTCCAGCCCTGAAAATACAACAGTGCATTTTCCAGAGCAGCCGGTGACTGAGGTTTAAATACATTAAAATGCTCTAAACATCAAGGAGAAAAGGGAGCCCTGCTCCCCCGAGGACAGTGGGGTGCTTGAGCTGAGGTACAGCCCTGTAATTATTGGTGCTGCTGCTCACAAAGGCCCTGCACCCTTCCAGGGAGGCACTGAAATCACTCAGGGACCCTGCTGAGGGGCTGCCACCTGGGGAACCACCAGCACCAGGGGCAAAACCCGGCAGGAAAACAGCTCTGTGTGCAGAGAAAATGACCCCAGGGGGGAGAGCAGGGAGCTGGAATGGCTGTAGGCAGTGCTGGCAGTGATCTGCCCTCCCGGGATGGGGATGGTGGCTGTGAGAGCCTCCAGGGGCAGATTTGGGGCACAGGGGTCAGCAGGTCCCTGTCCCTCTCCTGGGCACTGCCCTGGCTCCTCTCCCACCCGTGCAGATCCCTAAAACCCAACCAAATCTGATTTTTTACACCCCACACGGGGCAGAAGGAGCGAACCCCGTGGTGATGGACACTATTGACCACGTGCCCGGGTTTTTGATTAATTGCAAATCAACAGGAGCCAGCAGAGTTTCACAAAGTCAGATGAGTTTCGGTGTTGCTGCTTTAAACATTAACCAAGCCCTGCTGCAGAGCCCAGAGATGCTGAGGGGACAAAGCTCCTTCCCCTCGACTTTTTACCTCAATTTTTTTTTTTTTTAAGTGCAGCTCCCAAGTGCTGGGGACTCCTCTGCAGGCAGCAGCTGAGCGGGGCTGTTTATTTATAAGAGTCAACCAGAGCCACACAAAAGGTTATGGCCACGGGCCAAATGTCTTTGACATCATAGCCTGTCATTAATGGCATAAATCCTCTGTGATTTCATTTCCCACTGAGCCAACCAGCATCTCTCCCAGATTATTTCAAAGGAAAAAAAAGTCCAAACATTTACCTTCAAACCCCAAACAGATCGTATCGTTCCATGCTGCCTGCCCGATATTCAATATATTCTCCTGCACATGGCATTTTTATGGCAGGTTGTGACCACTCCTGGGGCTCGTTTCAGAAGGAGATGGGCTCAGAAAGAGAAATTTTCTTATTGTTCCCTAAGGGGACAAACAAAAAGACGACATTTCATTCAACAAATCCTTTTCCAACCACTGCACTTTGCTGTTTTAATGTACTTTTTGTCCCTCAGATCTCTGTCTGAAGGAAGGAAATGTTTAAAAGCTTGTTTTCTGTGCCACAGCCTCTTCAGTGTGAGAATATTTAATGTGGACAGGCTGGAAAAGTTTTGCTTCACAGCATTTTTGTCCCCTTTTTTCCATCACATCCATGATATGCACGTGGTTATGTGGGAAACATTAGGAATTCACTCTGAGCATGAAAGGTCTGAATATACCTGTAATTCCTGATTTTTTAAATTTTAATCCTTTGGGATTTCAAGTCTTCCTGACCTTCTGCTGGCGGATAATGTGCTCCTTGATAAAAAAGCCAGGTGGAAAATATTTGATAATAATATCAGATAATTTTTGATCAATCATTGCTCGTTACTGAACTGGGCCAGGAAAAGTTTTCCAAACCAGGGCTGGCACAAAACCTGCTGGGATAAACCAGGAATTTACATTTATGTGCAAAAACAGACGGTCAGAGAGTTGGGTTTGACTTCACTTTCTGGAATATTCCCTGAAATGGCTCCAGATTGCCCCATTGATGAAAAGAGATGAAAAAGAGATGGAAAAGAGAGGAAAAAGAGAGGAAAAAGAGAGGAAAAAGAGAGGAAAAAGAGAGGAAAAAGAGAGGAAAAAGAGAGGAAAAAGAGAGGAAAAAGAGAGGAAAAGAGCCTGACAGGATTCCTGCCCCCAGGAGCAAATGTCCATAAAGTCAGGGAAGCTCCCACTTACCAGGAGGAGTTAATCACTCACAATTACAGATGAGTCCTGAGATCCAAATGAACTCAAAGAAAGCAAATTTAGGCTCAGCCCAAGCCCAGGCCGGGTCTGGGCACACAGGGCACCCTTAGGAGGGGATTTGGTGCCTCCTGATGCTGTTCAGGCTCCTGGAGCTGCCTTTGCTCAGCCCCTGCAGGCTCCGGGGAAAGGGGATCCCAAGGAGCATCCACAGCTCCAAGGAGGATCCCCAGGCTGGGAGGATGAATTTGAGTTTTCCCAGGGCAGGAAAGAACCCTCTGGGACTTGAGAGAGAGAAGCAAAATCCCCCCAGGCTGTGGTGAGAGGAGAAAGGACAGACCTGGAGCTGGACACGACAGCACAAAGCTCCCTCCTGAGCCACCACTCCTGTCCCATCCCACCTCCACCCCACGCCCCAGAGCCCTCAGAGCCCTCACCACCACCAAAGAACACCACAAGGACCTCCAGCGTACCTGAGGAAATAAAAATTGGCCTTTTCCCCTTTTTTTTGAGCAGTCTGGAACCTGAGGAGGCCCCGGCGAGCGGCAGGGCCGACAGCAGGGCTGTGTCAGAGCTCTCCTGCCAGAGCCAGAGTGAAAATCTCCCTGCACAGCACCAGTAGCTTCACGCTTATGACTAACACATCCCAAAGGTGCCATAACACGCAGGGAGGCAGGGAGCTGTGGGGTGCTGGAAGCAGTGCAGCGAGAGGAGGAGCTGCAGGGGAGAGGCTCCGAGCAGAGCCAGCCTGTGATTTTTCCACCATTCATCATCCTGGTTTTACTCCGCTCCTCCAAGTGCCGAGATGAAAAAAGGTCCCACAACCCCAGCACGGGCTGAGCCAGCCAAGAAAAAGAAAAGCAGCTTGCTCTGCTCCCCGGGGCACGGATGATGCCTGTTTGTTAAGGGGTTTTTTGGGTTTTTTTTGGTTTTTTGATCAGTGCAGGAGAGGAGCTGCGAGGAGGGAATGTGGTCATTTGCTACCAGAGAAAAAATCTGGGCTGGTCTGAGCGTGTCTGGTGCTGGGGCAGGCAGGGTTTGGGGGGATGTGGCTGGGTTTTGGCACAAATCACACCCTGCTGGGTGACTCTGGGCTCTCACAGCGCTGCTGGGAACAGGCACGGGAGGGCTGGGGTTGGAGGAGCCTTAAAGAGGATCTTGTGTCACCTCCTGCCATGGCAGGGACATCTCCCACTGTCCCAGGGTGATCCAAGCCTGCCCAGCCTGGCCTTGGGCACTGCCAGGGATCCAGGGGCAGCCACAGCTGCTCTGGGCACCCTGTGCCAGGGCCTGCCCACCCTGCCAGGGAACAATTCCTGCCCAAATCCCACCCAGCCCTGCCCTCTGGCAGTTTAAAGCCATTCCCTGTGTCCTGTCCCTCCATCCCTTGTCCCAAGCCCCTCTCCAGCTCTCCTGGAGCCCCTTCAGGCCCTGGAATGCCGCAATAAAATCACCCTCTGCAGGTTGAGCAATCCCAGCTCTCATCCTTTCCCCACAGGAGAGGTTTTCTGTCCCTCTGACCATCCCTGTGCCTGCTCTGGGCTGTCTCCGTGTCCCTCCTGTGCTGGGGGCAGAGCAGGAGGGCGATGCAGCAGGAGGCAGATCCCAAATGCTCCAGTCATGGACATTCCCAGGGCTTGGAGCCCCTTGGATGATGCCCTGGGTGTCAGCAAAACTCCAGGAGCCTTTAGAATGGATGAAGTCACCTGTAAAAACGCTGGGAAGGTTCCTCCTGAGCACCCACCACCACCCAAACCAACCTTTCCAGTGCCATGGAAATCTCCGTGGAAGGAGCCCTGCCAGACCCTGACACAGATAAATCCTGCAGGGAGCCAAGGACACCCTCTGCCCCAGCCCAGGCTGGGATTATCCCTTTTTCTGACCCACAGACAGGGCTCTTGGGAGGCATTTTAAATTTTTTTATTCCGTTTTCAGTCTCATGTGAAGGGTGGGACAATACAGATGTTACAACTCACGCCCTCATTCGATCAAACTCCATGTTCTTGTTCAGGTACTTTTTGGCAAAAAGCTTTCCCGCGTATTTCAATTTTCAAGCAAATCTTTTAGCTCTTTTTGCCTTTATATTTTCCCAGATTTGTTCAGGGGCTGGCTCTCTGTAAGGCGCTAAGCTGTCCCTTTTACATTCAATTTTACAAATTTGGATATCTTGGGATTCTTTTCCATGGACGCCACGCTTCTGCTTTGGAAATGCTCCACAGATTCCATTTCCCTCACCTGGTGAGAGCTCAGCCTGAGCAGGAGGGAGGGAGGGAGGGAGGGAGGCTCCCTGGCGGGGCCACTGGGGATGAAAGAGCTCTCATTATCCTCACAGAACGCTCTGGCTCTGCCTCGGAGCTGTCACAACACGCTGAGCTCCAGGGATTCCTGCAGGATTCCTGACACATCTCGTCCTGATCTGCCTGGATTCATGAGTCTCACTCAGTCTCTTTGTCCACAGGTTCTGGAGATGTTTGGTCAGTGCATACCTGGAGTTAATTCGACAGAAACTCTGTCAGAGACAATGCCATGGGACAGGTGATGCCTTTTGGCAAAACCTAAAAAAACAGGCCAGGCAGAATTGAGGGAATAAAAATCAGTTCTATTTATTGAAGGGCCTTCAGGTGCATTTAGGGCAGGTGAAGCCCACCCAAAATGGACAATGGTCACGGGTGTTCACACTTTGATAACTTTGGTCCGTTTGCAGATTGGGGGTTCAGTTTCCAATTACAGCCTCAGGTAATGAAGTCATTGACCCCCAGTTTGCTCCCCCAGCTCACTTTTGTTCCCATCTCTCAGCCTGAGGCAGGGAGGTGTCCTTGATCCCCAGGCCTGCAGAGGAATTGCTGTGTGTGCCCCAAATGGGGAAGCAGCAGCTGACCCTGAGTGTGGAGTTTGGAGTCACGCACTGAAGAACTGCAGGATCACAAATAGGTGAAAAATACAAAAGTTAAAACCCTAAAGGCATCACAGGCCCTGCAGTCCTGGCAGCCCCGACCCTGAAAGCCCCGGGGCAGGGGCTGCAGCAGGATCTCATCACAGCATTAATGAGCTGTCAATAAATGCCAACAGCTCCAAGTGCACGGAAATGTCCCAGCTCTGGAGGGAAATGCCAAAGGCAGCAGGGTCCTGCTCTCACTGCCAGGAGGGAGGGATGAGAGGGCAGAAAGGAACTCCAGAGAGCACTGGGAGAGAGCCTTGGAGAATTAGAGATAAATGCTGTAATAGAGCTCCAGTATTGGCTCTAATTAGCATAACTCAGGGCTTCCCTAATTGCTTTTAATCCTTTGGATTCCTGCTGGCAGGAGTGACCGTGCCCAGGGTGTGGAGAAGGGCAGTGGGGGATGCACATCCTCTGTACCCCCCTGCCAGAGCCCATTCCATGGGCAGAAACAGGGGGAGAAGGGAGGCCAAGGACCCCCGGACCCCCAGGAGCCCAAATCTCCACCAGCACAGGCTCTGCAAGGCGAAAGTTGGGACATTCTGCCTTCTCCCATGGAATTGTTGCTTCCCTTCTCCAGCCAAGCAATCCCCCTAAATCCTGCTGAGTTCAAATTATAATTTTGAAATGCAGCGTGTGCTCCATGATTTTGTTCACTTTATTTTTTCCTTCAAAGCTTTCCTTCTCTCTTTTTTTTTTCTTTTTTTTAAGTAGTTGAGGGTTTTTATTAGAGCACAGGCATCTCTTGCCAGACTCTCCTGCAGAAGTCAGGATGGAATTCCCTCTGTTCCCATCCCGGAGGAATCTTGAGTCACCTGCAGCAACCAAAGCTCCCTTGCTTTAGGTGTAAACAGAGAAAAACAACAACTTTTGATCTGTTCCACCTTTCCAGGAAAAGTGAAGGCAGTGCAAGTCTCAACGTGGGAAAGAAAAAATAAAAAAAAAATTAAAAAAAAAAAAGGTTTTCCAGGCTGTCTTGAATTCTGTGAGTGCATGGGAAGGATCCCACAGAAATCCCGGGAGCTGCTGCTCTCAGAGGTGACATCCATCCCTCGCAGAGGCAGCAGATGCCCCTCTCCAGAACATCCAAAGCCTTCAGAACCGGAGCTAAAGCAGAATTATTGCTCTGTGCCCCGGGGTGAGGGGCAGCCCGCGCTGTAAATCCATCCTCTGCCATTCCACAGCAATTAACCTCCACTAATGAGTTCAGGGGAAGCAGCACCAGCAGCCAGGTCCTGCTCAAAGCTCAGTAATCAGGAGATGTCCGGGGTGGGGACCTCGGGGTGCTCTGGTTTGGGGTGTGCTTTATTTAGAGGTGTTGGAGGTTCCAGCGAGCCCCAGGCTGGGTGCATGAGACCCAGGCACAGCCAGGAGGCACCCTGCATGCCTAATTAACCAGCTGATTTGCATATCAAATGAACCTCATGCGCAGCAGGATATTGGTACAAAATTTTTTACAGGATACCTTGACAAAAAATGAGCAAAATGAAAAATCCTGGAAAGCAAAAGCCAACAACTTTCCCTGCTTCCCACGCAGCCAACACATCCCCAGCAGCAGGAGGGAGCAGGATTTACCTGAGTTACCTCGGGAGGGAGCAGGATTTACCTGAGTTACCTCGGGAGGGAGCAGGATTTACCTGATTTACCTCGGGAGGGAGCAGGATTTACCTGATTTACCTCGGGAGGGAGCAGGATTTACCTGATTTACCTCCCTCCTGCTGCTGGAGGCAAGCAATAACCAAAATCAGGGACCTAAAACTTAGTTTAGACCTTGGTTCCTGGGTTATCCTGAAACCTGTGGCAGCTGGAGGTGGCAGGAGCGGATCCAAGCCCAGCCCATCCTGACACAGCTTCCCAAGCTGAGGGCTGCAGCAGGGATGGCACAATTTGATGAACATGTCATTGGTACAAGTCTCACTGGAGATTTTTTAAAACAAAATTTGTTGTGGGTTGAAATCCAAGCCAGTGAGGAAGGGAAAGGCACCAGCAGCATTTTTATTTTTAAAGGATAACATAAAATACATTAATTGCTGGAACAGGTGTGTTTGTCCTGCCCACCCAAAACCCCAAGCTGCTTTTTTTTCCTGTGACACCCTGGATTTGCATATTCAAACAAGCTGAAAACGTCGGTGTTGGATTACAATCTGTGTTACACTGAAAAGTTTGGAAGGAGGAAAAAAAAAGATCTTTTCAAGACCAGTATTTAATTTTTATTTATATAAATAAAATATAATTTTATATAATGAATGGAATGGAATGGAATGGAATGGAATGGAATGGAATGGAATGGAATAGAATAGAATAGAATAGAATAGAATAGAATAGAATAGAATAGAATAGAATAGAATAGAATAGAATAGAATAGAATAGAATAGAATAGAATAGAATAGAATAGAATAGAATAGAATAGAATAGAATAGAATAGAATAGAATAGATATTCTGGGATATATTCTAGAAAAGTCAATAATAGAATCTTTTCTATAATTCTATTCTTGACTTCTCCATAGCTTTCATTGCTTTCCCTTTTCTGTCCTGTTTGACAGAACTGGCTGAAGAGGCACCAGTTAATTCCCACAGAGTTAATTCCCATGAGGTTTTGCAGTGCAGGAGCCCCCAGCAGCATCACTGCCCCGTCCTGCAGCCTCCCCACCTTTCCTGGGGCGTTTTCTCCCCTCTGCCTGGCTCTGGGCAGCACATCTGGAGCACCTTTCAGCACATCTGGAGCACCTTTCAGCACATCTGGAGCACCTTTCAGCTCAGCTGGGTGCAGAGAAGAAGGAAAGCTGGGTTATTGCCCTGCTGGCCACCCAAACCAGCTGTTTAATTGGTTTAATTATTGATTTGGTGCTGACTCCGCTCAGAGGGGGAGAGGCACTGACAGGAGAGGGTGCTGATGGTTTAGGGAAGGGACAGAGCAGCAGGGAGTGTCCCCTGTCCCTGTCCCCGCAGGGAATCCGGGGCAGGGCACTGAGCAGCTGTGCCCGAGGCCGAGGCAGATGCGGGCTGTGGCAGCTAATCTGTGTCCCTAAATCCCGGCGCTGTAATTATGGTGATGAGCTTTGCGAGAGGCCATCCGATTTAAAAAGTAAATTTGAATGGATGAGCGGAGTGCCCGCTCGGCAGGGTCAGGGCCCCAGCCCAGGCTCGGTTAAATGGCATTACAGGCTGATAAAAAAGGGTTTGGGGAATAGCAGAGGGGTCAAACCTGCACTGAAATGCTCCTCTCATCCAGGGCACGGTTAAATGGCATTACAGGGTGAGGAAAAAGGGTTTGGGGAATCAGCACAGGGGTAAAACCTGCATTGAAATGTTCCTGTCAGCCAGGGCATGGTTAAATGGCATTACAGGCTGAGGAAAAAGGGTTTGGGGAATAACAGAGGGGACAAACCTGCACTGAAACGTTCCTGTCAGCCAGGGCATGGTTAAATGGCATTACAGGCTGATAAAAAAGGGTTTGGGGGATAGCAGAGGGGTCAAACCTGCACTCAAAGTTCCTCTCAGCAGCGTTTGATCCCCGCTGGATCAGAACTCAGCAGCTGAGTCAGGCTGGGGCAGCCTCAGTGCCTGTCCTGCAAGGCCACAGAATTGAGGATTTCGGGGCTCCCTGTGGCTCCTGGAGCCCTGCCCTGCCCCGGTGGCCCTGGGCTCAGAGAGGTGAGGGATGGGTTTTACACCAGTCCAGTCCAGCTCAGGAAGGAGATGTTCCCGATGGACACAGAACGCAGGGATTGCAAGCTGACTTTCCTGTTTAATTTTTTTAATCCTTCCCAAATTTTCCAGCGTGCTTGCTGATGCTCCGGGTGCTTTCATCCCTCCCTTTCCCTGCTTTGGAGCTTTAATTCCATTTCCACCCGCAGACAAGGAATGACCCGGGGCTCTGCAGTCCCAGGTGTGACCTCGGGACAGGTCCTGAATTCACCTGGGGCAGATTTTCCTCCAGCACGAGTCTCATTCGTGTTCTCCCCTGGGAAAAACCATGGGATCACCTTTCTTCCTGCCTTTCGTGGAGGCAGAGAAGGAGCTGATGCTCCTCAGGAGCTCCAGCCCATGCCTGTGCTCAGACAAGCACAAACACAGCCCAACATCCCCCTCCAGACCCATCTCCCCTCTCCTTCACACACGGGCTGCACACACCGAGCTCATCCTCAAATTATCATTTTTTCCTTCTTTTTTTTTTTTTTTAATTATTTATTTAGAAATAATAAAATAAGACATAATATATAAAAATCTGTACAATCCACAATTTGTGCAGTACATTAGGAAGACCTCGATACAAAAAGGCTGCAAACAGGAAAATAGTCATGGACAACTGTCGGATGCCGAGATTGTTCATCTTACAGGAGCTGCAGGCCAAAAAAAAAAGTCCTTACAAAATCAGCTTCTGCTGGGCTGTGGGGTGGCAGCGATGCAGCACCTTCCACTTGACAACGTGGTGAGCAGCCAGAATTAAAGACATTACAGTACTTCTGTTTTACCTCGTAATCCATCGCGAAAAAGAAAAACTAAGAGAACCAATTAAATATCTGAACCCTTTGTCTTTTTTTTTTTTTTTGAGTGCTTCCACCAGCATAGAAGCGTTTCACGGCTGGGAGAGGGTAATTAAAGCCAGCTAATGAGGGAGGAGCCCTACCCCGGCCACTTAACCCAGGACAACTCGCACGGAAGAGAAGGAGGGAGGGAAGCATCCCTGCTCCTGTCACTGTACACAGAATTATGGGTCAGACAATGTGTCTCATTCAAGTATTTTCAGGGAAGGGCAGAAATAACATATTCCCCCCCAGCCCCTAAGCAAAAGACAGGATAAAAGCTTCCGTGCCAGCCGGGAGAGCCAATTTATCCTGGATAAAGAGGCTGAGCCCAGGCCTGGGGGAGGCTGTGGGTAGAGCTCCGTCAGTTTAAAGTTTAAAAGTTTAAAAGTTTAAAGTCAGCATAAGCTTGGCCCAGGATCAATGGGAATTGAAGGAAAGCTGTCAGTCACTGTCTAGTCCTTAAAAAAATATATATTTTTGAATGATTCCTCCAATTTGCTGCTGAGAAAGCCAAAATCGATGGCAAAAAGGGGAAGGGGGCCACTTGCAGGGCTGTTCCCAGCAGCTTCCCAGAGCCAGGGCTGAAATGTGGGATTCCCTGGGCAAAGACAAAGGGTCGGGAAGGAAAGAACAAGCAGAGATTAGCGATGGATTACACCTCGACACACCCCCCTCGGCACGGCTCTGGGAGCTCTGCAAAAACGCCAGTAACTAGAACGTGTTCTCAAATGAAAAGTCCATGCTGAAAAAATAAATAAAGAGAAGTTCAGAGCATTAGGAATCCTATAAGGCTTGCAAGTAATTTGCTAAAAATCATGCTAACCTGTAGCATCTAGTCCTAGC
Organism: Prinia subflava; assembly: GCF_021018805.1. Classification (NCBI taxonomy): domain Eukaryota; kingdom Metazoa; phylum Chordata; class Aves; order Passeriformes; family Cisticolidae; genus Prinia; species Prinia subflava. The sequence goes on from NC_086258.1 coordinate 13,243,174, forward strand.
GAGCCGAGACTGCTGAGCTGAATTGATACTTTTTTTTTTTTTTGTGGCCTTTTCGTTGTCTTCTCCTTGTCCTCCTTTACAGACTTCTATTTACATTTGGCTTTAAATATGAAAATACTTGATAAACTTTATAAAATGTACAATTTTTAAAAATATTTCTGAAAAACCGACTTGAAAAACAAAACAGAACAAACAAACAAGAAGAAAAAAAAAAACAAACCCAAAACCTCTGCACCAGAAATGTTAAAGGGAAGGGGATTTTTTTTTTTTTAACTCTCTGGATTTCTCGCATGTCAAAGAAATGAGACGAATCCTGCATTTTCCATCCCCTTTTTCTCTCATCCCTCCCTCAAATATCTCAAGTATCATTTAGTGGGAGCGCTGTGCACCTGGGGGATGCTGATGTGAGATCAGATCCCCTTCCTGCTGCTCAGCCTCCCTTTCCCCGTTGTTTTCGTGCCCCCTCTGTGTCACTGAATCCTCTTTGGTTTCGTTTTTTCCTCCTTTTGCAAGAATATCACCATTAGCAGCACCAGCAGCGCCCCGTTGTCTCCACCACTGTTGACCCAGACCCTGCAACCAGCCCTCCTCCAGCTGCCCACCCTTCCCTTCCTTTTCCATCCTCCCGCCCCAGCAACAGCCTCAGTCCTTGCACTTCATCCCCTGCCCTCTCCAGGAGCCAAATCTGTGTTTACAACACGGAATTCCCCCGGGTTCCAGCCCAGCCAGCTGTAGATAGCGTCTTATCAGAAACCAGTTGGTTGCAGGCATTTCTCCCCGGCGGGGCTGGCAGAGCCCTCACAGACATCCGCGTGCAGAAGACACCAGACCTAGAACAAGCTGTTTTTTAATGGCATACAGTGATCCAATACTGCAAGAGTCATCTGGGACTGCCATCCCCACGCCAAGCACAGCTTTGCTGTCTCCTCGAGCTTAGAGGCACAGAGAATTTAAAGCCTTCGGGGTGAAGGAGCCAGAACACCGCCAGGGCTTTGCTGGAGGTGACAAAACCTGCCTGGTGACGAGTGACGGGCGAGTGTCACCCAGCTGGGGTTTGGCAGGGAGGGAGGCAGGAGGTGAAGCTCCCTTTGCAGCCTCCCAAAGAATCCCTCTCTCCAGGGAATCCACCTTCCTCACAGCCCTGCCCTGCTGAACAGAAGCGTTTTGCACAAAACGCTGCCATCCCTCCGCCACTCCCAAGCGCTTCCTCCTCTTCCTCTTCCTCCCTCCTCAAAAAACTCTTCCTGGGCACTTCTCTGCTGCTTGGCTCACCCATGGCCAAACTCCAGCAGCTCCATGGCACAGTTTCAGGGAAAGCTCCTCTGCTCGGAGCTAAGGAGCTGGGGCAGATGATGCTGCTTCTGCTTCCCCCAACTGAGCTTTTTCCCCTACAAGAAAACAGGGATTTTATTCCCCCCATGGAAGAACAGGGGGAAAGAGGAGGAGGCCCAGCTCACTTTAGATGCAAGCCTCAAGCCTTTAGAATAAGGTGCAAAATAAAGGTCTTAAAAGAAAAGAAAAAAAAAAAAAAAAGAAAAAAGTCAAAACCAAAAAAGTGTCTGAGGTTTGATTTTTTTTTTGTTTAAAGCAGCCTGTTTTTTTTCTTTTTTTTCTTTTTTTTTTCTTTTTTAAATAAACTCCACTGTGCAAAACTGTGCATTTTCTTTGGTATCCACTTAGGTAGTTTGAACTTAGTACTTTTTCCTATGCATACATATCTTTTGTCTCATTTTTCCTTTAGACAGAGAATTAAATTCTCCCCCCAAAAAAATCATAATTTTGCTGGAGGCTACTGATTGGCCTGATATTACATAATGCCCCTTATGTAATTGGAAAGAGAGAAATTGATTCTAGCTATCAACTACTGGCCTCAAAAGGAGTTTAAACTTTCTGGCAACATTGGCCTCTCTGAACTGATCACGAGCTTTTCAACCCAAAAAGTTCAACACTGACTTTTTTTTTTTCTTTTTAAATTACACAAGAGAAAATAAAAACTACACTGCAACAAAAATAACCATTTGTGTTCATGTAGTTAGCAGCAGCTTTTTAAAAAATAATTATAATAATAATAATAAGGCAGATTCTTGCCTTTGTTATGCCATTAAAAACATTCTTGTTCCCTAGAGAGAAGCATTCTGGAAAAAGTTGAAAAAAAATAATAATAACCCAACCAAAGCTTGCCTGCAAGTTCAAGTTTTGTAAAAAAATATATACATAATTTATTCTACAACATATGTGCCTTCTGTTCATACTTAGACATGTTTAGTGCTTTGTGTTTAGAGTTCATTTCCTGTCGTCCCTCCTCTGAGGACAGCCCTAAAACCAGCCTGGGTTCCTCGGGTCTGCTGCCTTCACACCTCTCTTCCACAGTACCGTAGTCTGCAAACTCTTCTGGGCCAACTTCTCACGTCAACGAGCCCTTGCCCCGTGGACACGGTGGGGATTTTGCCTCCCAGCCAGGCGGGAGAGGCGGAGCCTGCCAGTCATATCTCCGACTCCCGCCGCAGCGGCCGCGGCTCCAGGGGCACCCCCGCCTGGTTGTGGTGCTCCATGTCCGGGTGGGTGTCCGTGCTCATGCTCTCAGGCACCCCCGTGTCGATCTCGTCCTCCTCCTTGCTGCTGAGGGCCACCTCGTTCTCGTAGCAGAAGGAGTTGGCGTTGGAGAGGATGTACTTCTTCTCCGCTAAGTCCCTGGCACTGCAGATGGGTGTGTTGGGCACTTCGTACGTTTTGTGGAACCTCGAGTAGTCCACTTTGTAGTAGTTCTTCTCCTCGAAGAGCACGGGCTCGTAGCGGTGGCCCCAGAGGATCTCGTTGGCCAGGTACGAGCTGCGGCACTGGGTGGTCATGGCGGTGGCCTCCACCATGCCCTCCAAGATGACCACGATCTCGAAGTCGGCATTGTCCATGTCCTGTTTGCTCAGGTCGTACAAAGGGCTGTCCTCGTCTATCTCGTGCACTATCGTAATGGGGGACACCAGGAAGATGCGGTCGATGCCGCTGTCGAAGCCCACGTTGATGTCGATTTGATCCAGGGGGATGTACTCCCCTTCCGACGTGATCCTGGATTTCAGGAGCTGCGCCCGCACGTGCGCCTCCACCAGGTGGCTTTTCCTCAGGTTGCCCACGCGCCACATCAGGCACAGCTTCCCGTCCCTCATGGCCACCACGGCATTGTGGCTGAAGACCAGAGTTTCGTTCCTCTTTTTTGGCTTAGCCATCTTTGCCATGACGGCACCAATGATGAAGGCATCGATGATGCAGCCCACTATGGACTGGAAAACCACCATGAACACGGCGATGGGACACTCGTCGGTGACACACCTGAAGCCGTAGCCGATCGTGGTCTGGGTCTCGATGGAGAACAGGAAGGCTGCGGTGAAGCTGCTCACCTGAGACACGCAAGGCTTGCTGTTCTCTTGGTTCTCCAGATCCCCGTGCAACAGCGCAATCAACCAAAACACACAGCCAAAAAAAAGCCAGGAGAGGATGAAAGTCAGGCAGAAGATCACCAGCATCCACCTCCAGCGGATGTCCACGCACGTGGTGAAGATGTCGGCCAGGTAGCGCTGCCCCTTCTCGCCCACGTTGATGAACTGGACGTTGCAGTGCCCGTCCTTCTTGACGAAGCGGCTCCGGCACTGCTGCCGGGTGTGGACCTTGCCCTTGCCGTTGCCGAAGCCGTTGGCCACGGCCATGGTGGACAGCTTCATGCCGTCCTCCTCCGAGGACACGATGCTGTAGCGGTTGGTTCGCACGCTGCCCATCACTACTGCCGGGGACTCGGGTGCTTCTGCTTTAGAAAACAGTCTGAGTTTCTGCAAAACCCTTTGGAGAAACAGTTTTGAAAGCTCTACAGGAACACACACACGCGGAAAAACCGGGCGGAGGCCGGGGTCCCCAGAAGGCCTCGGATCAACCAAGGACGGTCTTCTGGCACGCAGGGTGAGCTCAGCAAGCCGCCGTCATAGAGAGGGCATGGTCTGCAAGAGAAGGAGAAATGGCACTTTAGATCCTGGAGGAAAAACATGAGGAATCAAGGAAAATGGCACCTGTGGAGCTGCAGGAAGTTCCCTCTTTCCTAACGACATTTCCAGCAATGCTCAGTGTTCGCAGCTGTGCGTGGACAGGGGTCAGGCATCGTTACTGCGAGGAAGGAATTGCCCTTCCCGAAGGAAAGCACTGAAGGGATCGTGTCACACCAGGCTGAGCAATATTCACTGTAAAGCTGGGCACGCAAAGGATCTCTCTGCTATTTATAACTGTGATTTCTGCTTATTTTGAAACAAACAATTCCCGTTAACATCCCTCTGTTCAAACACAAATACTGCAGTGGTTTGCAGAGACTTTATGATGTGTCTCGTGGACTGTCTGACCCATGACAAAGCAGGGAGAGAGCAAAGGGGATGGTGGAGACAGGGAATAAACTTGGGAAGTGCAGATAGCAGTGATTCCATGAAATGAAAGCACATACAATTGTTTTAATTAAGCTGAAAGAAGGAGTCGTGTATTCTCAGCAAATTTCAAGAATAAGGGCTGCAGTAGCTTCTCTCTAACTCCATAAACTCATCAGGATCTCTGTAGTTTTTACGCTCAAGTTTGGCCTAAGCTGTACAAAAAAAATTAACCTTTTAAACCTCTCATCTGCTCCTGCTGAAGCCACCAGTAAAACTCAGAATCAGCTGAGTGCCTTCCTAACACCTTTAGGAATGAGCTCCAGCACCTTCCCCTCAGGCGCCTGAGGCAGCCCCTTCCATCCCCAGCGGGTGACAATCCCGAGGGCCCCATGGGTCTGAAATGTCACCAGTCAAGACTCAGCAGAAATCTTCTTTGTGAGGGGAGAAGCCACCAAAAACTTGTTTCAGGGAGGTCTGGCTTAGACCCAGGTCTAGCTTTTAACAAGTGCGTCACCCATTAAGTCATGTACTGCATATCAGGAAATGGAATTGAAATGCTGCAGAGGAGAGGGGATGCATTAAAGCAACTGCTCCAGCCACACGAGGCCCACGGCGGGAATAAAGCTAAACCCTGGTGGAGAGGAATGTCTGCTGCCCCTTTGGCACAGCACGGGAGGCTCCAGAACCATTTACAGTAGCAGGGGATTAAATCACGGTGCTCTTCCTAAATTAATGTTATCAAAACTCATCTGAGTTTGTCCAAAAGCCAACAAAACCGCAGCCACCGTGGAGCACAACCCCTGCCCGGCAGGACCTCTGCTCTTCCTCTGACTGGAATCTGACAACAGCTGGAGATAAGATGTTATCTCCTTTCCCAACAACAGCAGCTCCTAAAGCCCTGCTGAGGTGCTCCAAAAACTTGAGCGGTTTCAAACAACTCCTCAAGCCCTCCCACGTCCTTCAGCCACATTGCAGAGGCTTGAGCTCAGCAAACACTTGTTAGGAAAAGAGCAGGTGACAAACAGCAACATCATCAGCTTGGTGCAGGCTGCTTTTCCCTCCAGCACCTCCTCAGGGTTTGCTTTCACCTCCTCTTTTCCCCTCGCTCCTGTTTGTTGTGCAAGAATGTGTCCCCACGTCTCCTTGCCAAGATTAGTCATCTGTGACTTCAGCTCAGACAAGACATTTTGGCAGCTTTGGCCGGTTCTGTAATGTCCCTTTGAGTGCAGCTCTCAGCACTGAACACTTCTGCTGGAGCTGCCCTCGTACTTATTCTGGGCACTTGCTCTTACTTTTACAACTTTCCTCCACTGTGTAAGGATCCACTCCTTCCCCTCTTACACCTTTCTGTTCCCAGGGTTTCTCATTCCCGTCAGGATACCGTGCTCAAAAACACAAAAGAATTCTTTTAACGCTCACTTAAATGATTTGTTTTGGCAAAAACCCTGCTTCTATTAGTAACCTGAACATGGCAGGGAAGTGAAATTACTGTTAATACATCCCACATTAAAAAAAACTTCTTGAAAAGCCATTGCACTGCTCTGCAAATCGATCACTCTCACAAACCACATCCTATAATCAGAGTCATGTTCGACTACCACGGTCAAAGCCTGTTTTGTTCCAAGCTGATGGAAACACACAGCCTAGGAAACAGTTTATTCTGGAGTTGTTTTTTTTTTTTTTCTTCTCTTTCCTGGATTTTAGAGGAAAACTTTTGGTGGAGGGAAAGACAAGCTGCAGCATTTAAAGTGTCTGAAAATGCAGCTTCTCCTACAAAAGTCTTGACCTGAGGACACTTGTTTGAATTCCACAAATGCATGAAATCCTAACACCAGCATCCTGTGGCTGCATTTAGAAGTTTGGGTCCCGAATTTGTCTTATTCCTCCCCTGCAGGACTGAACACCTCTTCCCTCCTGTCCCTTGCCCAGATCCCTCCTCGCTGGCTGTGCTGTGGGAGTGGAGCTGCACCCCTTTGGATCCAAGGACCCCAAAACCTTGGGGTGAGCCTGGGGACAGCTTTGCAGCCTGCTGGAAGTTCCCAGCACAAAGTTCTGGCACGCTGCAGGGCAGCAGAGCTCTCTGCCCGCTTTCCCAGCACAAAGTGCCTCTTCCTGTGAGTGCTGGGATGGAGCAGGAGCAGTACCACGCACAGGGATGAGCCCCAGGGGCTGATCTCGCTCCTGCCCGTGGAAATACAGGTCCTGTGAAATGCCCTGTGCATCCCCTGGCTGCCCCAGCACCTGCTCCCTGCTCACCCTGACCCTCACAACCACTTCCACCAGAAGTTCCCCAAAAAACCCCAGGAACAAAGCAGCAGGAAAAGCTAACGCTGCTTCAGATTGTGCCAATCCACCTGCTGCTCCAAGGCTGCTGCCCCTCCCTCCAGCCCAGCACAGGTTGCTGGTGGCACCAAAAATTCCAGGCTGGTGTGGGAGCAGCCCTGCAATCCTCAGCGGGCAAAGGGAGCCAGCCCAGCAGCACCCACCCTCCCCAGTATGTGCCTAACTGGGCCCAGTGCAGGGCAGCCAGACACACACAGAGCCGCGCATTCAGCCATCACCAGCTGTGTTATGATTATTGTTATCGTGATTAGGAGTAATCCAGGTGACCTTTCCTCCTGGAAGGGAACACAAGCAGCGCAGTTTGGAATTACCGGCAGGGACATGGGATTACTGGGAAGGGATGAGGTGGGGTGGGATGGGAGAGCCTGGCTGGCCCTGCTGCGAGGGGATGCTTGGAGGAGAGAGGAGAACGGGGCTGTGCTGCATCTGCAGCATTTCTGAGCCAGCATTTGGGGAAATGCCACCACGAGGAGCCCAAACCTGAGCATCCCCCTCAGACCTTCCCTGGGCAAGGAGGCTCACACGGCAAGGCACGGCCGGAGGGGAATTCTGCAAAGGTTACGGACTCAGGGATAACTCTGGAGCGCAGAGGAGCAGGGGAGGGGTGGAGAGGAGCAGCAGCGAGCGCTTGGAGCGCTTATTCCCCGGCTGACGCCACCGAGCCCTGCGGAGCCAGCCGGGCACATGTTGCCAAGAGAGCACCAGCACCACCTCAGCCAGGCGCCCTCCCTGCTGCCCTCGGAAAGCAGAACAAAGCAGCTTCTCGCCCCAGCCAAGGCTGCTCCCACATTCCTGCTCCCTCGCTGCCGGGCACGGCCACCCCTGTAACCTTTCTCCTTAAAAGTCATTCCCCAGGGCTCCTCCGCCGCTCCGGCCACGACTCGAGTTACACGGAGCTGCCTCCGGGAGAAGGATCTGACCTTCAGGGGCAGGCAGCGGGGGGGAGAAACAATTTAAAAAGAGCACATGATGCAGGGAAATGGGTGCGAAGAAATAGGAGAAAGGGAAGGACAAGTGGCGCTCGCATCTGCCGTCCTGCCAAGGAGACGGGCTCGGTTTGTGGCTGGTGACAAAATAACTCGGAGCGGAGCAGCCATCACCAGGGGGTGTACGCGGCGCACCGGCTGCGAGCATGGAAAAGCAAACAAGTGGAAAGGTAAGGCTGAGCCACGGAGACAAGTGCGGGCAGTCTGCGGGGTGGGGACGCGGCGGGGACAGAGCGGGGGGACAGAGCTGCGGGGGGACAGAGCTGCGGGTCCCCAGCGGCACCTGCGGGTCCCCAGCGTCCCCCGCCCCGCTCACAGCCCCCCCAAATCCATCTGCCTCTGCTTATCAGTATTTTTTCCTTTCACTGTCATGAGCTAAGCTGAAACAATACAGCTCTTCGCTGCCCTCCCAGATGCTTTTTCTTCTTTTTTTTTTTTTTTCCCGCTTCCCATTTTTTTGGCAGGATGGTCAAAAATGCAGAAGCCCTCCCGTTTGCATCATGCCGATGAATGAAGCTACAGGTTCATTTCACGCCCCTCTAGACCATCCCGGACTCTCAAACCCACGCATCCGAGTGCCGAGAGCCGCCGCTCCTGCCTTCTCTCCGTGCGGGAAACAACAGGCGAGAAGAAGGCGAAGGGATGGAGCGGAGCGCTTTGTGCGACGCGGAGTTGTCATGCGAACTTGCGGCCCTTCCCCAGGATAAAATATCCCGAGGGGGGGGAAAAAAAAAGGGGGGAGCAGCTGGTGCATGGAAAGTTATGAGCACAAACAGATGCTGGAAGCAGATGCTCGGGCGCTCCAGCCATACCTATCGCATTATTTTAGGCGCTGAGAATAGCTCCGTGAGAAACGCAGGAGTTCCCCCTCTTCTCCAAGCCGGAGGCAGCGGACGCTTTATCGCGGGGGGGTATCGCGACAGCGCGCGCGCCGCGCATCGCCTCCGCTCCTCGGGGAGGCGGGGAGACGCGGGGGGAAGGAGGCGATTCCTACCTGCGGCGGCAGCGAGGGAGGTGCCGGTGCGGAGAAGGGGTAAGATCCGTGGCGAGGCCGTGCCCGGTGCCCGCTCCGCTCGCACTGCGCTCCCGCCCGCCCGCGGCCCCTTTTTGCGGGCGGCCATGGCACCTTTAATACGGCCCCGCCGGCCACGCCCACCGCGCGCCCGCGGCCAATCACAGCGCGGGGCGTGGTCCGGGGGGCGGGGCCTCGGAGGGACCGGGCAGCGGGAGCGGCGGGGCCGGAGCGGAGCGGGGATGGAGAGGGATGGAGAGGGGATATGGAGGGGATATGGAGGGGATATGGAGGGGATATGGAGGGGATATGGAGGGGATATGGAGGGGATAGAGAGGAAATAGAGAGGGGAGAGAGAGGGAATAGAGAGGGGAGAGAGTGGGGAGAGAGAGGGGAGAGAGAGGGAATAGAGAGGGGAGAGAGTGGGGAGAGAGAGGGGAGAGAGAGGGGATGGAGCGGGGATGGAGCGGCGATGGAGCGGGGATGGAGCGGGGATGGAGCGGTGATGTTTCAGGCGCGCTCCGGGAACGCTCCGGGAACGCTCCTGGAACGCTCCGAGAACGGAGCAGGGATGGAGCAGGGATGCTCCGGGAATGAAGCGAAGATGCTCCGGAGCGGCGCACGGAGCCGGGGTTCCCGCTGCCAGGAGGGGCCCGGGAGAAGGCTCTGGGTCCCCCGGTCCCCGCCGCGGAGGCTCCTCGGGTTCCCGGTGCGGAGGATCCTGGGAGAAGGCGCGGGGTCCCTGAATCCCCCGGGTCCCTGGATCTCTGAGACCCTGGTGCGGAGAGTTCCTGGCTCCCCACTGCGAAAGGTCCCGGGAGAAGGCGCCGGGTCCCGGGATCCCGGGATCCCCCGTGCAGAGGGTCCCCGGTGCGGAGGGTCCCCGGGTCTCCCTGCAGAGGGTCCCGGGAAAAGGCGCCGGATCCCCGGTGCGAAGGGTACCAGGAGAAGGCACCGGGTCCCCGGGTCCCGCTGCGGAGGGTCCCCGGTCCTCGGGAACTCGGTGCAGAGGGTCCCGGGAGAAGGCGCAGGGTCCCTGCATGCCCGTGCGGGCGGTCTCCAGGAGAAGACGCCGGGCCCACCGGTGTCCGGTGTAAAGGGTCCCGGGAGAAGGCAGCGGGTTCCTCGGTGCCCGGTGCAGAGCGGGCCAGGAGAAGGCGCCAGGTCCGCGCGTTCCCGGTGCGGAGACTCCCGGGAGAAGCCGCGGGGGAGATCGGGGGCGGCCGCTCTGTCCCGGCTCCGCGGAGCGGCAGCGCCGGTGCGGTTCCGTTCCCGGCTCCGGGACCCTCCGGGTGCTCCCGCGGGCACCGGCACCTGCAGCCGGGACCCCCTCGCCCCCCTCGGCAGCGATAGAGGCTTGGGAGAGACTTCTCCGCGAGTTCGGGATGGTCCCGGGTGGGAGCTGGCTGCCCGCTCGCCCCCGTTCCCGAGTTTTGGACCGAGGTCCGAGGCCCCGGGCAGTGAGAAAAACTACCGGAGACAGAAAAGTTTCGTTCCTTTTGTCCCTTTCTTTATTTTAATGAAGGGAAATGCTAACGTGCAGGGTGTCCCATCCCAAACTCCCGAGCCTGGCCGGCACGAGAAGCCAGGCAAACACAGCACAGCCCGCTCCTACAGCGAAAATTCTCCTCTTTAACTAAGCGCAACATCCGTTTCCAAAACAAGAGCTGTGTGAGATCTTTTGGAGCAAGGCTGGAAGCGAGGGAAGGACGAGCCTGGCTGCAGTGCGCGGGACCCACGGCTTTGCTCCCTGAGTCACCTGCGGCAGCTCGGTCAGGCTGGCCGGGGTTGAAATGTGCAGAAATCCAAACTTTTAACGCCTTGTCCTCCCTACGGTGGACGCGGCCTGAGACAAAGAAAATAAGGATGAAATGCCTGGCCGGGAGCCTTGCAGGAACAAAAACAGCCTTGTAAGCACAGCCTGGAGTTTGCCAAGCCCCGGCTCTGATGGACAGCGCTGGGGTGTTGGGTTCCAGGGCAGGTGTCGGCAGCAGGACACTGTCCCTGCCCTCGGGAGGGGACAACAGCTGAAATCCGCGGGGGAGCCCGGGGTGTGCTGGAAAAAATAAGGTGACCGCTGAATGCAGGGGGGCAGAGCACCCCGGGCTTTAGGAACTGCCAGAAACACCTTGAATTGCACCCAGCAGCCCCTGAAAAAAACCAAAAATGAGTGCTGGGGGTGCTCCCGGGAAAGGCAGCGGGGATCAGCAGCAGGTCAGCCTGGAGCTGCTGAGGGACAGGCTGCTCCCAGCGGGTCGGCCTCCAGAGAGCTCCTTACAATGTCCAGAGCAGGCTGTAAATATGATTCCTTACTCTCCACAGCAATGCCAGTGCCTGCAGCCGCTCCTCGTTGCTTAAACTCTCCTCCTCCTCCTCCTCATTTCTAAGTTTCCAAGTCTGCCACGAGCTGTCTTTGAACACCCGGTGGAGAAGCTTTGCCCAAGGGCTCTGTGCTGGCGCAGGGGCTCCAGGAGCAGCCTCCCCGCGCTGCTGCTGCTCCATTCCACCCCCGGCCGTGCCCGGCACCGCCGTTGTTTGCCGGGTCCCCCGCATCCCCAGTGAGGAAGTGCCGCATTGTTGCAGCAATAAACACAACGGCCGAGGGCAGCTGGTTCACAAGCGCCGCGTTTGGGAGTGCAGGAGGCGCGGGATGGGCGAGGTGGCGAGGGGGAAGCAGGGACAAGTGCCTCTGTTGGTTGGGCAATCTGGGCAAGTTGGGCAATCGCACTGTCTGCGAGTTGTTCTTGGGTGGTTCTGTTGATTTGCAAGGGGAAGGGAAGTCCCGAACTGATGGATCTGGAGAGCAAAATCTATAAGGGGGATGACTGCAATTAGTTTATCCATCTAGTGAGAGGAAGGTAATGAAATCCACAGGATTTAAACACAGTTCATGTACCTGTATCAGAGAAGAAATATTCCACGTATTTCTCTTTGTGTTCTTCCCATGAACCACTAAAATAGGAACCATTCCAGGCACCTTGAAGCATTTGCCCATCTCTGTGTCAGTGAAATGAAGAGCTGTGATCCACTCCTGCTAAGAGATGCTCTGCTGGGGGTGTGTGTGCAGCAATTCCCTGTGTAAAAAACCTCCAAGATATTCCAGATTTCATCCCGGCTCTGGAGCCTCTTACTCAGCCTTTACTCATGCGAAGCGGCTGATAAAAAATACAGCCCTACTACAGATTTATCTGCCCGGATGAGTAAGGCTTACTCAGCCATTCAGCACTTCACACGAGGCAGGGGAGAGCAGATACATCACTGCTTCACAGCTTTCCCAAAGTCGGGGCAGCCGTGCCCACAAAGCTCTTCTTCGAATGAAATATCGATTCTGAACCCGTAATGAAAACCATAACCTCCTCCAGTGAGAGGAGCCCTTCCAAACTTCCAAACAGGGAAGCTGAAGTTAGAAAAAGTTTCTAAAAAACCCTTTCCTGTTGCAACAAGCCAGGACAAAGAGCGTGAGACAGCTGAAAGCTTAACCCTCTGAGCAAGGGGTTCCTTTTCCTTCTCTCTGTGAAGGGTTTTCCAACCTGACGCAGCCTTGCCTCGGAAATCTCTCACTGAAATGCTGGAAAAGAGACGTGAAATGGTCGTGGGCTGAGAGATTTTGATGGCAAGACCCTTTATCTGCAGGGAAAAAATGGTGCCAAGGCAGAGGAAGGGCTCTGGGAAGGAAGAACATCAGAGAATTTTTCTCCCCTTTTTCTGTCACAGTTCTCCCCTCGGTGGTCACCACAGCCACCCTGTCCCTCAGCTTGCAGATTCCTCCTGGAAGGAAATCTGGGAGTTGTGTTGCAGGCCCAGACCTTGGAGCAGAGGCTTCAGCCCGTGTCTCACTCCACGGGAGACGTTATTAAATTGCCTTTTCTGTCTTGGCGCTGAAAGGACCTAATTATCAGATTGCATTAGTCCTCATCTCTTCAAGTGGCCAAATCTGCTTTGGTTCTCAAGGATTTTATTGCCAGCTGAAAATGGCTTAATTGTATTGTGCTTGCAAAGAAAACACGGGCTGGGGGAATCAAAGCTCTCCACAAGAGGAGAAGAAATGCCATAAATAACACGCTGGGATTTTTATTTTTTTGGGTCTCACCATTTCCATGCATGTAAACTGGCATGAGTTTGCCTTTCTTCCCTAACCGTGAAGTCAACTGGAAAAAATTCCTCAGGAAAAGGTGGTTTCCCCATTCCCAGTAACCTCCTGGGGTTCAGGAATTAACTGGATCTTTACTGGTCTGATTCTGGGATCTCCAAGGGAAAATGAACTCGAGTTGGTAACAGAAGGAATGGGGAAATCCAATGAAAATCCCACAGAGAGGAACTTTTCTGCACATTTGATAAGACTTGAGAGAGCAAATAAACAGATTTTAAGCAAATGGGATCTACAGATGTGCAGTTCTGCTTGATGGAAATGGGTTTGTCCTTGGGAGGGATGGAAGTGGACAGAGGAAATTGAATTTGGGGTTTATGTACCTAAGGAGAGTGGAACTCACACCCCTCAACCACATTTGTTTCCTTAACCGTATATTTTGCATCCAAAATCTTCATTGAAGAATTCAGGCTGCCTTAGTTAGGCTTATCCTAAAGGCAAATCACCAGCCAGTCACTGTAATTTGGAAAAAAATAAGTATATTTTCAGCCCCTGCTGCTGCAGGAGGGGGACGTGGGGAGCGAGGTGAAGAAATCTTGAAATACCGAATTCCAAACAGAAATCCCCTTCTAGCAGGAGCTGTATCTAACTCCCAGTCCAACAGCAACCCACAAATTCTGCCAAGGAAAACTCCTTTCCAGCGCTATATTCCATGTGGCTCGGTTCTCACCAATTCATTTAAAGCATCTTTAGTTCCCAGCTGAACTTTCAGACCCAATAAAAAGTGGTGTTGGTAAAACGGGAGCTCTGAGCTCTCCATGCGGGGTCAAAGGCCTTCGAACGATCAGGAAATGTTCACCTGATATTGAACGTACACCTGGCACATTCCGTGTTTTCTCCAAGCAGACAGGCCCAGCACCATTCAGGGACCTGTTCCCACCATCCAGGGCTTGTGGATAATCTTCCAGAAGAGCAGGAAATGTAAAGGACATCTGGCATTGTTTGTGACACAGCAATATTGCATATTCCTCCTTCTCAAGCCATCGGTCAGCTTTGTGCTCAAAGACAGCAGGGGGGAGGTGTTTTCAGATTAATGGGAAGGAATTTTCAGATTAATGAGGAAGGAATTTTCAGATTAATGAGGAGGAATTTTCAGGTAATGGGAAGGAATTTTCAGATTAATTCAAATTAATTTTCAGATTAATTCAAATTAACTTTCAGATTAATTCAAATTAATTTTCAGATTATGAGAAAGGAATTTTCAGATTAATGGAAAGGAATTTTCAGATTAATTCAAATTATTTTTCAGATTCATTTTCAGAGGAGGAATCAGTGTGAGTGATCAAAGTGAACACACAATGACATATTCCTAAAGCTAAGATTTTCCTATTAACCTCCCAGGTATCTGCAGATCGTCCACAGCTGCCATTCTCTGGATATCTCCAGGGAAAGGCAGTTAATGGTTAATAAAACGTGCCAGGGTGGTGAGAACAAGCTCGTGGAGCTGCCGTGGGGATGTTGACAATTCCTGGAAGGAAAAGGGTTAAGAGCCAGCAGCTTACACACACACACGAGTGTGGGGCTGCACTTTCCTTCTCTCCCCTGCAGCTCCACTTGCTCAGTGCCAGCTTTTCCCAAACGGGGATGGGCTCCTGCTCAGCTGGGCACAGCAGGGAGAGCAGATCTTGGTGTTCCTGTGGTTTAAACCCCGGGTTATGGATCTTGCCGTGAGCAGGAGGCTCTCAAGGACATCCATTAGTGGGCAGGCAGAGGATCAGAGTCATAAAATCCAGAATTTGGGTTGGAAGGGATCTTAAACTCATCCCATCCCACCCCTGCCATGGCAGGGACACCTCCTGCTGTCCCAGGCTGCTGAAAGCCACATCCAGCCCGGCCTTGGACATTCCAGGGATCCAGGGGCAGCCACAGCTGCTCTGGGAATTCCAGCCCAGGGAAGGATTTTTTCCCAGTATCCCATCCATCCCTGCCCTCTCTCAGTTTTATTCCTTTGCCCTTGTCCTGTTGCTCCATCCCTTGTCCAAAGTCTCTCTCTCTGTCTTTCCTGCCAGCTCTTTCAGGCACTGCAAGGCCACAACGAGGTCACCACGGAGCTTCTCTTCCCCAGGCTGAACAATCCCATCTTTTCCAACCCCAATTCTCCTCTTTTAGGGGAAAAGCCAAGAGAATGGGGATTGTTCATCCCAGTCCAGCCACCTGCTGGCTCCAAAGCCCTCGTGGTGCTCAGAGAACTTTCCAACTCGCCCTGCAGAGCCCAGGAGGCTCAGAGAGAGGGGCTGGGCTGTGTTTTCCCCATTGCACCAGGCAGGGATAAAAGCAGAGACCTGAGAGGGCCACCACGGGCAGAGACGTGGAAAGCTTCCAATGGGAAAAGGGAGTGGCAAGAAGGAACTGGAACCCATTTGCAACAGAAAGAGCTGGAAAGTTTCTGCCTTTTCTGAGCAAAATTATTGCAAGTCATTCTTGCATCTGTCCTGCTGACCTGTCTGTACCCACACCCCGGGCACCGAGGGCAGCCCCACCTTCCCAGGGAGGTTTGGTGGTGTGGGGCAGGTGGGCACAGGGTGGAATCTGCTCCCAGCAGAGCCCAGGGAGCCCCTGGCAAACCCTGCATGGCTCCCCTGAGCTGTGCCTGCTGCATTCCTGCTGCTGAGCGTTCATTACATCTGTAATTTATCACCTATCGGGGATCCACTCCAGTGAAAACTGCATTTATAAACCCGAGAGCGTCTGATTCCTGCTAATGCCACGTAAATGGCAGTTCTCCTCTCTTTCTCACACTTTTTATTCCAGTAGATTAGCTGAGATCAAATGTCCCCAGTGTTTTCTATCACTTTGTACCAGAGCCTCAGAATTCGCCCGGAGTCTGTGGCCACAACATAAGTGACAATATCAGAGTTTATTTTCTCTCCTGGAAAGCAAACAAACTGTGCTAAAAACAGCGAGTTAGATCACTGGCCATTGTGGAAGGAAAACCACAGCAGAAAACAAGCTGGAGTTTCCTGAGGAGGCAGCACTGGGGATTTTACATCCAGTGGGAGCTCCCATGCCCATGGCAGTGCAGGAGACCCTCCCTGAGAGGGGCCTGGGCAGGTTTGGGGGTGTTTGTGATGGGTTCTTCCCATCAACGATTGGATTGTTCTACCAGGAGAACCAGGGATGGTCCTGGGGATGCTGGAAAGGTGGGGAGCAGTCCCAGCTTTTTTGGGGGGAGCCTCCAGCCCTTCCAGAGCCTTCAGAGCATCTTTTGCCCCCTTTGCCTGCCCTTCCCTGCTCAGGGAGCCAAGGAGATCCTGGCCAGGACAGCCAGAGCTGATCCCTGGTACTCGTGGAGCTCAGCCCTTCCCAGAATTCCTGCAGGGCCGGGAAAGAGGAGCACAAATCAAACCAGCTGGCACCTCTCAGAATGTCCCTCCAAACTAAAACTGAACGCATGAGTACAACCAAACCGGGCTCAAAAGTGCTGCTTAAACTTCCTGAGATTGTTCTGGGCTGATTACTTGGACCAGCCCTCCAAGGCCCACCCGTTAAAACACCTCTGCCACTTGAAAAATCTGTCGTCAGAGGGGAAATTATCCTCAGCAAGTGAACGCCACAGCTTCCTTTGCCCTGCTATCACGACCTTGTGCTGCTTATTTGCTTTTCTGGTGCCATTTTGTGCCTCCAGGCCCAGCTCTGCCCTTCACTTACGCACAGGGGGAGGATTCCCCACCCACCCCGGGCATCCTGCGCTGGGATTTGGGCCAAACTGAATGTCCTGTGCCCTGGCCCAGCCTGCTCCAGGTGCCAGCAGGGGCGGGGAGGTGGCAGGAGGAGGCTCTCTCCTGGTTTGCTCTGGGAAATGCTGCGCCTCATGAGCCATGGGTTTCTTTGTAATCTCCCTAATTCTTCAGGAGCTGCCTTTGATCCCCTGGTGTGATTTGAGCCGATGCCCAAACCCTATTAAACAACCTTGTGACAGGCACTGGAGGGGGAAAGGTTGTGCTTTTTCCCATCAGATGTTGAGCAATCGGCGTGGAAAGCTGACAAAGGTCAGAGCCGGTGACATCGTGCTGCTGTGGTGGCATCACAGGTCCCAGGATTCCTGTGGCTCCACAGGGCTGGGAATGCTCCCCACAGCTGGGATGGGAGCTGCAGGAGCATCCTGATCCCTTCCCTGGATCCAATCCCTGAATCCTTTCCCTGGGTCCATTCTCTGAATCCTTTCCCTGGATCCCTCCCTTGAATCCCTTTTCTTGATCCCTTCCCTAAACCCTTCACTGAATCTCTCCCCTGAATCCCTTCTCTGGATCCTTTTTCTGGATCCCTCCCCTGGATCCCTTCTGTGGATTCTTTCCCTAAATCCCTCCCCTGAATCCCTTCCCTCAATCCCTTCCCTGGATCCCTCCCCTGGATCCCTCCCCTGGATCCTTTTCCTGGAGCCCTCCCCTCCCTCCCCTCTGGGCTGGCACCCAAAATGTTGGGCAGGTGACCAGAGTCCCACCACGGCTCTGTGGCTCCAAGGAAGCCAAGGCTGACCCAAGGAGTTCCCATCCCTCCTCGGGGGAGCACAAACCTCTGCTCAGAGCTGAGCTTTGGTAGAAATTTCATTTCAATCCCAGCACATTTCAGGGGTCAAACGCCTCCTGAGGCCACCTGTGGCAGCAGAGGGGACACCCAGCAGCCAGGCTGGGACTGTCTTGATCTGACAAAGGGCAGGGATCACATGTAGGGACAATCAGAGGGACACAAAGAGAGAAAGAGAATGAGCAGGGGCTGGTCACATCACCTGTGACAATGCTGGAAGGTGCTTGTGCTCTCTGCCACCAAAGGTGACATAAAAAAAACCTGTGCAGAACAGACTGGAGCAGGGAACAACGGGCTGCCTTTGTTCCTCTGGCCTGGCGGGGTGGCTCCAGGGCTCAGGATCAAGTGCCAGCAATGCCAATCAACTCTGGCTCTTTTTGTTAAAAAGAAACAAAACCACAAAACCCCACCCAACGCACAAATCCATCCTCCAGCTTTCCAGCAGCCCGAGCTCCCCCAGCAGCTCAGCTTTCCTTCAGCCCCACCTGTGCTGCTGATCCCAGGGCTCCAGGGAAGGCAGGATGGGTGCCCAGGGCAGGGTTTTGCACTGGAGGCTGCTCTGAGCTCTTTGCTTTGCGTTATTCACACTCCTCAAGCCCTGGCAAATTGCTTCGCCTCTGACCGTGCTCCACTGTAATTTTTTCAAGCTGAAGAAGTGCCTGTTCTGAATCTTCATCTGAAATGGCAATTGACTTTGAATCTTTCTGGAGGGCCCAGAAAGGAATGAAAGGCTTCCAAGCATCTTTGTGCTGGTGCCTGGAAGTGGCTCCTCTCACAGGGGAGCAAAGAGAAGAAGCAGATCTGGGTGAGTAATTTAATCTGCATCAGGTAATTTACTGCGAGGCAACACCTCAGCCCTGGGTGCTTTGGTTCCCAGCTCAAAGCATCCTCGACCTCGCTCTCCTCTGCCCTCAGCTGAGCTTCAGGTAACTCTGGGAAGGAGAAGCTTCCCCAGGGAGCAAATCCAAGAGTCAAAGCCACGACTTTCTTTGCTCCAATAAGGCCCAGGAGGCCTGGGCAGGGCATGGATCCTCCCTTCATGTGAAGAGGCTGTTCCAGGGCTTTCAGCATCTCAGGTAAAATTAGGGTTACTAATTACTAATTACCCCGGGCCAAACACCCAGCTGGGGAAGGTGCAGCTGTTTCAGAGGGGTGAAACTGGAGCTGGAATTGGCAGAGACCATCCCCTTTTATCAATGGGAGGAAAGGGATGGGAGCTGTTTCAGTCCCATATGTGCAGAGCTATTCCCATGTGACACTTCCCTGCTGGAGCTGCTCTCCCCAGACCCTGAGGATTGCTTTGTCCAGAGCTTTCCCAAACCATTCTCCCATTTCTGGTCCATAGCAAAGGAATTCTGTGGGCTTAGGGCTTCTGCAGAGTTTGCTGGAGGTGTTGGGAAAAGCCTCGTGGCTGGTGCTGTGTGGGATTGCAAAGAACCACATCTGACAGCTTTACCTGGGGCTGCTCCAAAAGGGAGGATGAAACGGGAGGAAAGACAAAAACCACCTCCTACCAGAGTGGTTGCCTGTGGAAAAAGGCACCGCTGGAGAGGAGCTGAATCAGTGCAGTGAGTAACTGCAGGAACTGCCATAAAACACCTCCCAAATTTCATTTCCCACTTCACATCCCACCGCAGGTCGCTCTGGAGAGCCTCCCGTGGAGCTGGTGAGGTGACATTTACTGAGTAAGGACAGGGAGGGTTTCCCCTTGGGGACACTCCCTGGGTCTTTCCTGATTCTCCACCTGGAGATCTGAGAGTGCTGATGCACAATTCCAATTTTCCCTGCCCTGCTAGCCCAGCGAGGCGTTTGCCAGCCAAAAACTGCTGGAGACACCTGGCAGAGCCCTTCCACCGAGCCCCAGCGCCGAGCAGAGGCCCTGGGACAGCCTCTCTGCTCTGCACCGCGGTCACACAGAGGCCACCAGCTCCTTTTCGGCACCTGGGCCAAGCAGGGATCGTGACAGACCAAAAATAATCCCTCCCCCAGAGGCAGGGCTGGGAGACACCCTGCGATCAGAGGTGGGGAAGCACTGCCCAGTAGTCGCAGCAGAGCAGCTGCCTGACACTTGTGGAGCTTCCTAGAGCCCGGAGAAAGGATGTGAAGGAGGAGGATGACATGGAGGGCTCAGCAGATGTTCCATTGGAGCTGCTCCCGTGCGTGAGAGAACGCACGGAGCCGCTCGACGGAAAATGTGCATCCAGAAGTGGACATGGCACTGGGGATGAGATAATTATTAAGGCATTTCTATTCTGGAGCCTTTCTGCGTGGAGTTTTACACAATAATAAGCGTTAGCTTTGCCTTCCTACACGCACACACGTTCCCTGGCCCAAACAAACAGGCGGCTCTTGGTCACTGATATGTCCCCAGGTCTGTCCCTTTGGCCACAAATAGCTCATTGCCCTATTGGAAAGGTTCCTGGTGGAGTGCAGCCAGGTTTGCCGGGCTATATTTACCTAAGCTGGCAAATGGGGCCACCTCCCTCCCAGCCCTGCTGCTATATATAAAGGGGGGTGACACAAAATAAACCAGCAAACCCCGCATCAGTTTGATAACAAAGCGTGTTCTGCGCTGACTGACGCTGCTGGATCTCAGAGCTGTGCCCAGATTTCCTGGGGTGCTCAGGAGATACTGGGAATACTGGGAATTCACTGGCAACAGGTTGTCTGGCTGTAACCCCGCTTTCGTGAGGGTTTTCGTGGGGGTCCCGCCCCGGGTGGTGCAGAACGGCCCCGGAGGGGCTGCGGGAGCCGGGGGGAGGCGGCGGGGGCTGAGCGTGGCGCGCCCTCGGTCCCGCTGTCGCCGCTGTCGCCGCGGATGCTCCGGTGACCGCTCGGAGCGCGCCGCAGCTCCGGGAGCTGCCGCCAGGTGGCGGCCGAGGGACCGCGACAGGGATGGGGACCGGGATGGGGACCGGGATCGGGATCGGGATCGGGACCGGGACCGGGACCGGGACCGGGATCGGGATCGGGATCGGGATCGGGATCGGGATAGGGATCGGGATCGGGACCGGGATGGGGCTGGGGATGGGGATGGGGATGGGGATCTGGAACAGTACCGGGACTGGGATCGAGATGGGGATCGGAATCGAATTGATCGAGATCGGGATCAGGATCAGCATTGGACTGATCAAGAGAGGGATCAGGACAGGGATGGGCATGGACATCAGGATCAGGATCAGGATCAGGATCAGGATCAGGATCAGGATCAGGACAGGGATGGGAATCAGGATGGGAATGGAGGCAGCTCCTGCGCTGGGATTTTTAAGCGCCGTGAAAACACGGAGCCACAATTTTCAGATGAAAACTTTCAACATCTTGCTTCAGCCTGATTATGTCACACTTCCCCTTGTCTGCCTGGAAGTGACTCTGTTGTCAGATGCTTCTTCCTTTTCCCTGCTTTGGGCCTCTCCTGCCCACCACAGACACCCTCTCCTCCTGTTTGCAGGTTCCCAGCTCCAACCAGCAAAGATTTAAGACACAAAAAAAGGCTTACAAGCATTTTTTCCCCCTCCTACACAACATTTCTGATGCCCTGAAAGGTACCTGTTATTTCCTGAAGTGAGCTCAGACCTCCTGCACGGCGTGTGAGAAACAAGGGATAAACAAGGGGATAATGTCCTGTCCCACATCTGAAACCCAACTTCACAAAAACCATGCACTAATGACACATGATAACGGGGAAGGAGACGCCAGCAGCCCTAATGAATGGTGGTGAACAGGGCTGGAAAAATAAATGATATAATAATCTCTTATTATACCCCCTTTGACATAAATTAATCTTGACCCGGAACAACGGTGCTGCTTTCCAAGGGAAAATAACCAGGGTGAAGTTTTAATCATGAGTCAGGAGGCCAGTGCAGGGTGGTTTGTGCTTGCTCTTTGTTGTTTAGAATTTGGCTTCAGCTGGTAAATTTTGTGGAAAAGTCGGGGACGGGGTGAGCAACTTTCACACAGAAACTCCAATTCCTGCCTCTTAGTGGTGGCTGGGAAGGAGCTGCTGAACCTCAGCTTCAGGAATTGGCTTCTGGAAGCCCCAAGGAGATGTGCAAGGCTCTGGAAGAGCAGGAAGGTCCTGTTGTTTCACCTCTGAACTGCCCAAAATATATCCAAGTTCTTCCCTTTGGGCTGGTGGGAATTTTGCTCCAATTAATTGGGAATGACTGGAGGCTCAGGTCTGTGTTCCTGCTGGGGGATGCGCGTGTTGTCACTTTGGTTGGGTCTGCTGCTTCCTCCAAGGGCTCCAGGGGTGAAGAACAAGAGAACCCGCGAGAGTAAGGACACACAGGGCAGCCAGGGGGCGGGGTTACACAACCTGGCCAATCGGGTGGAGGATTGAGAAATGAACCAATCAGGGGAAGCATTGAAAATGGACCAATCAGGTAGTGCAAAAAGGAGAAATAAACCAATCAGGGGAAGGATTGGAAACAGACCAATCAGGTAGGGTAAAAAATGACACATGAACCAATCAGGATAAGGATAGAAAATGGACCAATCAGATAGGGCAAAAAGGAGAAATGAACCAATCAGAGGAAGGATTGAAAATGGACCAATCAGGTAGTGCAAAAAGGAGAAATAAACCAATCAGGGGAAGGATTGGAAACAGACCAATCAGATAGGGTAAAAAGGAGAAATAAACCAATCAGAGGAAGGATTGGAAACGGACCAATCAGGTAGGGCAAAAAGGAGGCAGTAGGGAAAGAACCAATGAGGTATAACTAATTAACATATTAACCACAAAGCCTCATGGGTGGAACACATTTGCTCACCCTGAGGGGAGCTCTCTCCCAGGGTTTCTCCCTCAGGGGAGCTACCGCATCCATGAAACCCAACGGCTGCTCCCTCTCCAAGAGAGAGCATCTCCATTAGTGACTGGATTATTGGCCTCCACAGCAGAAGGCTTGGGAAGTTCCAGGCTGGCTTTCCTGTCATTTGTGACTCTGCTTCCTCCTCCTCCAGGTTTCCCAGAGCCACCACAGAGGTTACAAACTCATCTCTGTCACCCTCACCTTTGTTAAGTGTTTTTTTAATTATTATTTTCCCTCATTTTCCCGCAGTTTAATCCTGTATTTTCCTGTCCCATCCTCTCCCAGCTGCAGATTTCCCCCCCCTCCCCAAATTCAATTTCTGTGTTTGAGAGCTCTTTCCCTCCCACCCCTTTTTAGGACTGAAACACCGTGAGCCATTTCCCTCCTTCCTCACTGACAGCTTTTCCACATCTCCCAATCCCCTTCCAATTCCCCCACGTCTTTCCCAAAAAGGGGTGCCCAGCATTAAATAAAAGCATCCCAGCCAGGACCTGAGGGCAGTGGAAGGGTTAATTCCCATGTCTGGAAGGTGATATTCTATTTTATCCAATCCCAATGGTGTTTTTTTCCAACACCACAGAAGTACTGAGACCCTTCCACATTTTCCTACATTTTCCTACATTCCTTGCCATTTTTTCCTAGACTATTTCCCCCATGTCTGCCAGTGTTTAAATCCAGGATACAACAAGATGGTTTTTACTGCACTTATAAGGGGCTGCTGCTGATGAATCAGCACATAAAATAGGATAATTAATGAGTTTTGGAATAACTAACACCCCCCCAGGCTTCAGTTTTACCTAAAGGAATTGTGTTTATCCAGAGACAAGCACTAGCAAAAGAAAAATACATTAAAATAATCCAGCAATCCTACTACTACATGGAGTAAATAGCAGGGAAAAAAAAACACCAACCACTTAGCAGGCTATTTTTTTCTTCATTAAATGTGATGAGCTCATAAAAACCCAATTAATTAGTCAGAATGATGTGAATGACTCGTCAGACCTAATTTTAGCAGCCTAAAGTTAGCCAGCATTTCCACAGCAGTGGTTTCACCTCCTTCAGCAATAAATGGAGAGGGATGAGCTTTTCCAGGATAAACTGATCCTGCTGCCCTCAGCTCCCTAAAAACCTGGGGAAGGTGGAGTGAACCCCCCTGTGGAGACAGCAGAGTTCCAGTGAGCACAGAGAGCAGGCAAACACTGAATTTCTTTGCTGCTAAGGTCAGGTGAGATCAGCCCCACAAACTCCGATGGGATTACTTTACATTTGCAGGATAATTAAACACAACGTAAATGAGCTGCAATCATCAGGGGCAAAAGCATGATGAGGGATTGCTCACTAGATAATTACAGAGATGTGCAGAGCACAGAACCTCCACGTCACAGACACCTTCAGAGCAGCAACCTTTTCCTTTTTTTCCCAGTTTGGGCTGACAGAGGAGTTGTTGGATTTCTCAGGGAAGGAGCATTTTTGCACAGCCATCTCAGACAAGCGCTTTTCATTTTGACAAAATCACCCTGTTTGTTCTCCAGACTGATTTTTGTCTTTGCAAGGAAGCACAACACGCTAAAAAGAAAAGCGAGATGAAATGAAATGAAAGAGGATTTGATATAAGATATTGCACAGCTCAATCCAGACATGATTTTCTCCTCAAGGCTCAACCTGATTTTGCTGATTTAACACTGGAGGTCTTGCTTTGATTGTTTTTTGACCTCCTGCATCCCTCCAGCTGCTGAGGCAGCGGCACCTCAGGGAATGGCTCATGATCAGGGAGTGAAACTTTCCAGGATCCCACTGTGGATCCCACAGGGCTGGGCAGGCTGTGAACAGGTGTCCAAAGCCACCCAGGAACACTGGGGTCAGTTATTCCTTTGTCTTACAAAGATCAGCCCCACAGATTCCCCAGAGGAGCTCTGCGATGAGGCTGCATTTCAGGAATCATCTGTTGGAATAACGGAGCTTCCTGGAGAGACTGGGAATGGGGCATTCCAAACCAACGAGAGGCAGCTCTGAAACCCCTGCCCAGAGGGCACAGGGCACGGTTTGTGTGCCCCACTGAGGTCATCCTGTGTCTCTGGGCACGGCCAACCCTGGTCCCTGCAGGGGGAGGAAATTCTCACAGGGTTTGCTCAAGTGCAGGGGCTCCCGGGCATCCCAAGTGGAAGCTGCTCCCTTGTGCCCACAGCAGCCCAGCAGGGTGTGACAGTGTGGGACAGTGTGTGACAGTGTGTGACAGTGTGGGCACGAGGTCTGGGATACAAATACTGCTGCACATTGCTCATTGTTTGTGTTCGAGGAGCTACGAGGGGAGGATTTGTTGGGAGGGGTTTTAATGGCAAGGAAAGTCAGATTTGGGACTCTATGGAGAGCCTGTTCAAGGTCACGGCTGCTTTCCTGTAGGAAACCTCTGCAGGAGGCTGGCTGGAAGCTGTCACGGGCTCCTCAGGATCCTCACAGCTGGTGACGAGGGCCACAGCGCTGAAGGACTTCTGGTCGGGCTTCACTTCCAGGGCTGACTTCTCCGCCTGCTTCTCCCGCGTCTTCCCGGCGCGGTTCCACTCCTGCTCCTTCCTGTCCAGCTGCATGGCGCTGCAGTGGGGCGCGTACACCTCCGTGGTCTCCTCAAACTGCAGGCAGTCCACCTTGTAGTACTTCTTCTTGACGTGCAGGACGTCGTTGAACCTGTGGCCCCACAGGATCTCCCTGGGGACGTAGGAGCTGCGCGACTGGTGGGAAGTCCCCGTGGAGTCCCCCGTGTAGACGAACGTCACCAGGATCTCAAAGTTGTCCTTGGCCAGAGCTTTGCGGTCCAGGCCGTACAAGGGGCTGTCGCCGTCGATCTCGTGGACGACGGTGACGGGTGTGACCAGGATGATCTGGTCGTTGAGCAGCTTCAGGTCCCGGTACTCCATGGTCATCCTGCCCTCCTTGTCCTCCCTGTAGCGCAGCAGCTGCGCGCGCACCGAGCCCTCCACCATGTGGTTGGGCCGGAAGTCCCCGATGCGCCACATCAGGCAGAACTTGCCGTCCCTCAGCCCCACCACGGCGTAGTAGCTGAAACGGATGGTCTGGGCCCTCTTCCTGGCCGTGGCCATCTTGGCCAAGGCCGCCCCGATGATGAAGGTGTCGATGATGCAGCTCAGCACCGACTGCAGGATGACCATGAGGATGGCCAGCGAGCACTCCTCGGTCACGCAGCGGTAGCCGTACCCGATGGTGGTCTGGGTCTCCAGGGAGAAGAGGAAGGCTCCGGTGAAGCTGTGCACGTTGGCCACGCACGGGGTGACCTCCTCATCGCCGAACAGGTCCCCGTGCTGGACGGCGATCAGCCAGAACGCCAGGCCGAAGAACAGCCACGAGAGCACGTAGGACAGCGAGAAAATCACAAACATGTGGCGCCACTTGATGTCCACCAG
Source organism: Prinia subflava (assembly GCF_021018805.1). Taxonomy (NCBI): domain Eukaryota; kingdom Metazoa; phylum Chordata; class Aves; order Passeriformes; family Cisticolidae; genus Prinia; species Prinia subflava. Next base: position 13,268,807 of record NC_086258.1, read on the forward strand.
CGTGGTGAAAATGTCCACCACGTAGCTCTCCCACTCGCCGAAGATGTGCTTGAAGTAGACGTTGCAGCTGCCGTCCTTGTGGAGAAACCTCTTCTGCAGCTTTTTCACCTCCTTTTCCGGGCTCTCCTGGCAGGTGCCGCGGTAGCTGACCTTGTTTCCCTGGATATTCACGGGCCTGTAGCAGCCACTTTGGTCGTTCATCTTCCTCATCTCTGCCTCAGCTTACAGAGGGTCCCAGGGGTTGTTTTCTTTGGTCATTGGAAATCTATGAAATAAAGGAGAAAGTCTGTTTTTATTTGAATTTCCAGATCTGATCCCATTTACTCTGTGGCCACCATGGGTAATTTTTGGAAGGGAACAGGCTGTGACATCCATTACACAACTTTGCTCAAAACCAGGCCTGGAAATATGAGACAGATACAAATTCAACCAGTTAGAAATGTTCTTATCAACCCTAAAATTTAGTCTGTAGATGAAAAGAGAAATCAAAACCTTTGTGGTGACCCTATTGTGAGTAAATCCTTTAATAATCCCATGAAGCAACATAACAACCAGGATGAGATTCCCTAAGCAGTCATAAGTGGTACAAACCACTTAAATTTAGCCAAATATTGGAGATAATTATTGCTTTTTGCAATTTTCCTCCTTTTTCTCCATTAGAAAAAAAAAACAATAAAGTCCCCTTATTTAGAGGTAAAACTTCTGTCACAGGGGCAGGGGAAATTCAGTGCTGGTGTGTTTTAACCAAAAAAAAAAAGTATCAAACACAGGATCATCCATCATTATTTATGTTCCAGCATTGCCCAGAAAAACCTGCTCTTGTGAAGCGAACTTGCCTGAGCTGGTGCTACACAGACATGTTTGTTCAATTTGGAGAAAATTATTTACATTTCAAATGAAAAAAAAGAAACTCCTGTGAGATCCTGGAAAGCCTCTGAAATCCTTCCTTAAAGCAAACAAAAAAATATCTGGCTGCCAAAAATATTTAAATCTTGATTAATGAGTTTGAAACAAACATGAAGGGTGTTAATTGATGTTGTGGGTGATACAAATTTAGGAAGTGATGTGGATTAGGAGATTCCTTTGTCAGAGCAAAGAAGAACTGAGAAGTGCCAGTCCTGGGCCATATTTAGTGACCAAGAACAAGAATTGTGCTGGAAATTGAGACCTCATCACCTGGAATCCAATAAAAAACACATAATTTAAAAAGGCAAATCCTTTTCCTGCAGGTCTCCGGTTCATCCCATGACATCCCAACCATTACCACACAAATCAATCAGAAGTGATGGGGACACAGCAGAAAAATTCCAATTTTTTGCTAATTTCATCTGTCTGGCTGACACTCTTAAAGGAAAAAAAAAGAACACTAATATTTTTGTGGGAAACCTGTCATTATTCTTCCAGAAACTGCAAGTTTTTGATGGAAAAAGGACAAGCTCTTTTCCCATTTTTAAGCTGGTTTCAGAGTTCGGATGTAGGTTTTCAGTGGAGCCAAGAAATCCATGGAAAATGAATTTAAGAGAAGCAAATTTCAGAAAAAACATCTTTCCTAGGGGAATTCTTTTCCTCAGGTCTTCACTCCCTTTGCCTGAGCAGAAATGACTGCTCACACTTCCAGGCAGAGGAAAGTCAGGCCCATGGAGTGTAAAATATATAGGATGGACTGGATTAACAGCCCAAGAACTCTCCCTCATCCAAGGAACAATGACAAGCATGCAGAGACATTCATCCAAAAACACTTAAAAGCCAAACATAGTTTCCATTTCTTTTTTTCCTCTTTTTTTTTTTCTCTCCTTTTTTTTTTTTCCAGTCCAGAAATGAATGTGACATATGGTGTCGTAGCCTCAGAATGTGGCCTTCATTAAAAAACACAACATTAATGTTTCCAAAAATACTTCTTGGAATAGGGTCTTTGGAAACATTCATATGACTTGCTTAACTCAGAGTTTTAAACAAACAGTGCAGCCTGGTCTATTGAAGACGCTTGACCCAATATTTTCAAAGTCGTGTTTAACAACAAACAAAAACTGGAAACTGTTGAGGGTTTGGGTTTTTTCGGTGTTGTTTTAAGGACCTCATAACGTGAGGTGTGAAAATGAAGTGAACTGTAATCGGGGGGCCAATGTGATCTTAAATAAAAGGAGCCAATATGATCTTAAATAAAAACATTTGGGGGCCTTGGTGTTGAGAGGAGCTCCAATCTCTGCTCTCTGACAAGGACAGGAGCCAGGGAAGGGCTGGAGCTGTTCCAGGGGAGGTTTAGGCTGGATTTTGGGAAAGGTTCTTCCCCCAGAGGAATGGGCACGGCCCCGAGGCTGCCAGAGCTCCAGGAGGGTTTGGACACTGCTCCCAGGGATGCCCAGGCTGGGATTGTTGGGGTTTCAAGGCCAGGAGCTGGATTGGATCATCCTTCATCCCTCCCAGCTCAATATTCCATGGTTCTACCTCTTTTCTTACTGACTACTTCCAACCTGAGATCCTTGAAAATTCCCCCAAACATCCCAGGACTCTCAAAGGGACTCCATGGATCAAAGGCTCCTGAGCGGATCCCACTCTCTGCTCTCACCATCAGAACACCTTCACATTTCCAAACTGTGTTTTGCTGGCACCACCTTCGGATTTTGGTGGGAAGAACCTTGGGTGGTGACACACAGAGCAATGGAGGAAAGGCCACTCTGATTTTCTGGTCATCTGCCACCACCAGGAGACAACTTTGACGTGGAGGTGACTTGTTTTGGGAGCTCTGACCCTACGCAGGGTTTCTCCCAAGTACAAGTTGTAATTACAGAAATGCTCCTGTGGATGTCTGAGATGAGGTTTGGGCTGGTTTAGGAAGCCATGGATCAGGCTGGGATTTCCCAAAACAATCCAAAGTGTGTCTGCAATAAGACAGGTGATGATAAGAGATACAGAGCTTCCTAAACCAAACCCAGACACCCAGCTCTGGAGCTGGATGGGGCAGAAAAAGAACCAGTGCAGAGCAGGGCTACCAGACAAGGATTGCTCCCAGGACCTGAGTTAAGCTTTCCTGGTTTTGTTAAAACTTGGATTTCTCAGAGGCATTTGGCATTGCACAGTGAGGACTGCCCCAGGTGAGCTAAAATCCCAAATTTCACAGTGGGGAAGTGGGGACTGCTCCAGGTGAGCTAAAACCCCAGACTGCACAGTGCAGACTGCCCCAGGTGAGCTAAAACCCCAGACTGCACAGTGCAGACTGCCCCAGGTGAGCTAAAATCCCAAATTTCACAGTGCAGACTGCCCCAGGTGAGCTAAAATCCCAAATTTCACAGTGGGGACTGCTCCAGGTGAGCTAAAATCCCAAATTTCACAGTGCAGACTGCCCCAGGTGAGCTAAAACCCCAGACTGCACAGTGCAGACTGCCCCAGGTGAGCTAAAATCCCAAATTTCACAGTGCAGACTGCCCCGGGTGAGCTAAAATCCCAAACTGCACAGTGCAGACTGCCCCAGGTGAGCTAAAATCCCAAATTTCACAGTGCAGACTGCCCCGGGTGAGCTAAAATCCCAAACTGCACAGTGGGGACTGCCCCAGGTGAGCTAAAATCCCAAACTGCACAGTGGGGACTGCCCCAGGTGAGCTAAAATCCCAAACTGCACAGTGGGGACTGCCCCAGGTGAGCTAAAATCTCTGGGAAGAACCTCCTCAGCCACTCCAAAGCATCACAAAATGCTGCCCAGTATTTTGGGTGTGCTTAAACTTAATCCCAACCTGCACTTTTCAATTCCCTCGAGTGCAATAATAACCATAACAATTAATAATCATGCCTCATGATTAAGAACTCCCTGACACTGATGCTGCTCAGAACATTCAGGTCCAAAGACCCTCCCTCCAGCCTTCCTGGGTTATGTCCCTCACTCCTGGGGACACCGTGGTGATTTCCCTGTTCCAGACAAGTACGGGCAGTTTGGGAACCCAGATGTTTCTCCCTCCCTCTGCTGAGGAACTCTGACTTCTGCAGAACGCTCACAAGAATCTGATTATCACCAAATTATTACCAAAGACCACGGAGCCCCAAGCAGACCGGTGACCTTCAACCTCACTCGGAGCTGTTTCAAAGGCTGATTTTCCAAACTGGAAATATTTGACACGTCCCTAAGAAAGCCCCACGATTCCACGAGAGGTCCTGTTACCTGGTAAAGATTAACAAAGGGGGTGGGGAGGATTTAAAAGCATTCCCTGCTCACTAAAGCTCGGGGATCTGTTGTTGCAAATGACTCTCAGATGTTGCCAGGAAGCATTTTCACCTTCCTCTAACACTGACACAGAAACCCTCCCCATTTTCTGTCTTGCTTTTACTTTCTCTGGGTTTTCTTTCCCGGATTTCTGGGCATGTTTGTGCACATCATGAGCCTCCCGTTGTATTGCAGCACAGATGAAGTTCACAGGTTTTTTTTGCTCTCTGTTTTCGTAAATGTATTTCCCCCCTTCAAATGGAAGCTTGTCAGAGATAAAAATAAAGCAGCAAAGCCAGGCAGGGTGGTAGGAAGGCAGAAACAGAGAAATCTCAAAAGATTTCTTTAGGTTAAATGGCAGAGAGTTGTTCTAAAGCATAAATGTATCAGAGTTCAGAAAGCAGAATAATTCTAAATTATGTTAGCCCAGGCCAGGATTTTAGTGTTGTATCCCGAAATGCTCAGGGATACAAAACTGCTCCAGAGATCTGTGTCCAGGGGCCTCCACACTGAACCCCCAAACTGGAGCTCTTTAAAAATTCCACCCCGATCAGATATGGGGGGAAATTCCTCGATTTCAGAGGTCATAAAGGAGTGCAGGAGCAAACCCAGCGCCTGCTTTTACCCAGGGAAGAGCTGCCACAAAGCAAACACCAGCAGGAGCAGATTTGCTTATCTTATTTATATTTTCATGTAGTTCCTCTTGAGCAGAGCAGCTGTGCCAGAACAACTCCTGATTGTCAGCTCGCTCAGAACAGTCACTGCAAAGCCTCGAGCATCACGCTGAGCCTTTCAAAGACTTTCCCTGGATGTAATTGTCAATTTAATCCCGATATTTGGAGTTTAGGGCTCAGTGTTTTGTGAGGATAATCCCTCTTGCACCGTAACCTAATACCTAACAAATTGCTGCTACACCCCTTTTATGACTCCCTTTTCCCATTGTGTAAACAATAGGGGTGAATTTTTGTTCGGTGACAACTTCACTCAGCAGCCTGTTTGTAAAACATTAAGCAAAACAATGTGAAGATCTGGGTTCCAGGATAATTCTGTTCTGAGATGGGATCAAAAGGAAAACAGAACCCCAAATTTCCAAGTGGAATTATGTGCTCACTCTCAGCTCACACTCAGCAGTGGTGTCTCTCTCTCTCCAGTGTTGCTTTAGCAGTCACCTCCGTTTCCTGCTTCATTTTGGAAACGGTCTGAAAGGTTTCCAGTTTTAGTCACTGTTGTGTAACCCTGGAAGGGTTTCAGCTCAGAGACCAGAAATGTGACAAGTCAGAACCTTCGGAGCTGCTTTGGGATTGGCTCCAACACTTGTTTCTTTAAAAAAATATCCACCACCCACAAACCCTAAATAAATCTATTGTAGGGCAGCATGAAGGCTCTTCCTTCTTTCTTTCCTTCCTTCCTCTCACTCTTTTTGTTGCAAAGTGACTTCTCCTGGTACTCCTGGTACAGCCAATCTTTCTGATTCTGATATGTCCTTCCACTATCCCAGGGTGCTCCAACCTCACCTTGGACACTTCCAGGGATGCAGGGACAGCCACAGCTTCTCTGGGACCCTGTGCCCACCCTGAGCTCACACTCAGGCTCACTCAGCTCTCTGCACACAGCACGGACACAAAACAAATCCTTCTCCTGCTGCACACCCAGGACAACTTTCAGCCCCAAGAGCACAAACAAGGGGGGCTGCAGGGAGCAACAAGAAGGATGGGACCTCCCAGCCTGCAGCTGCAATTGGACAATTCAACCCCAAAGTGCAAACGGAGCAAAACTGATCCAAGGGTGAGCCCTGGGCAGCGTTTGTCCATTTGGGACCATTTTGGGTCCCCCTTGGGTGCAGCCCTGGCCAGGCTCTTGTCCTGCCCAAGGTGGATCCTCAAGGCCTTTCAATAAATCTCTGCTTTATTCTGCAGCCCTGCCCAGGCTCTGTTCCAGCCCAGCCCTCCCAAGGGATCACTGATGCCCAGGGAAGCTTCATTCCCCCCACACTGCACGTCCTGGATTTCCCTCAGCCTTCAGAGCCCCAGCAGAATTCCTCGAGGAACTTTTCCACCCTCCCGGGCCCTTGTTGGCCAGGAGCAGGAGAACAGTTTGTTGCAGCCCTGAATAGCCGTGATGTAATTAATGAATTAATGTAATCAGCAGTAGGTGAGTGGCGGGGCAGGAACAATGACAGAATGAGATCAGAGAGTGCTGAGCACTCATTTCACGGAGCCAACACCCTCAGCTCCGTTATTTGCTGCTCTGCCCCTTCCCAAAACACGAGAGGTTATTAATAATCTGGGAATCTGGGATTTGATATTCCAGCAGGGTTCCTGCAGGCCCGGGACAGCTTCCTCAGCGTCAGCCTGTGCAGCTCAGCTTCCTGAGCAGGCAGGGAGCTCCCGGCCTTCCTGTTTGCTGCGGGGCAGGAGCACAGCCTGGAGACCCTGCACTGCCAGCTGGGACCCTCCCAGGGATATTCCAGGATTCCCGTGCCCCTTATCCAGGAATATTTCAATATTCTTGTGCCCCTTATCCAGGGATATTCCAGAATTCTCGTGCCCCTTATCCAGGGATATTCCTGTATTCCTCTGCCCCTTATCCAGGAATATTTCAATATTCTTGTGTCCTTATCCAGGGATATTCCAGTATTCTTGTTCCCCTTATCCAGGGATATTCCAGTATTCCTGTGCCCCTTATCCAGGAATATTTCAGTATTCCTATATCCCTTATCCAAGGATATTCCAGAATTCCTGTGCCCCTTATCCAGGAATATTTCAATATTCTTTTGCCCCTTATCCAGGGATATTCCAGTATTCCTGTACTCCTTATCCAGGGATATTCCAGTATTCTTGTTCCCCTTATCCAGGGATATTCCAGTATTCCTGTGCCCTTTATCCAGGAATATTTCAGTATTCCTGTGTCCCTTATCCAGGGATATTCCATTATTCTTGTTCTCCTTATCCAGGGCTATTCCAACATTCTTATGCCAGGGATATTCCAACATAGCTGTGCCCTTTTTCCCAGAGATATTCCAGTATTCCCATGTCCTTTATCCAAGGATATTCCAGTATTCCAGGGCTCCTTATCCAGGGATATTCCAATATTCCTGTACCCTTTATTCAGGGATATTCCAGTATTGCTGTGCCCCTTTTGCAGGGATATTCCAACATTCCTATTCCCCTTATCCAGGTCTGTGGATGTGAGGAACGATTATATCTAGAAGTTGCCTTTAATAAAAAAATTAAATGTAGGGATTGTTTTAATCGGGATTTTTGCACAGAGGCTGATTTGTGCCCCTGGAAGCCCAGGATTTGTGGTTTGCCCTTTGTGTGGAAGATTTCTCCCAGCACTGCTGAGTGAAGCAGCTCCTGGGTGGGAATTCAGCCCATTCCGAGCTCTTTGCCACGGAGCTGCTCAGCCAGCCGTGTTTTTCCTGTTTTACTTCTCCAGGCAAACAGTGTGAAGGAGCGAGCAGATCTTATCAGAGCCCGTGTTAACAAAAATACATCAAATAAAAACCTGCTACATTGCAAATGTCAACACTCCACACACACAAAAACGATATCTAAACTGCAGTAGGGCTGATTTTATTGCCAAAGCAGTTCCCAAAGATTGTTTTGAGAGACAACTTTTCTGTTTGGCCTCACAGGTGCCGCAGGCCTGTGAAATAAATGTTTCTCTCATTTATTCCACATCACCTTTACAGGGCTGCTGTCACCAGAGACAAGAACGTGGCTAAAGAGAGTTTCACCCTCTGCTCTGGAATTTACTGCCACTGTCCCCTGATTCACTCCAGATTAGCTGGGAGTTGGATAAATGATGGGCCATCCAAATTAAATTAAATTCGGGGGTGATGTACACAGCCTCAGTGGGAGATTTATCCTATTTTGTGTGCTATAATTTCACTCCTGTTTTCACCGAATGAAATGGAATCACAGCATCACTTGCTCCCGCTCAGAGCCAAATTCACACAAATCAAAGGTGATTAACAAAACCCCAAATCGGTGCCAAGGCTGCCCAGCCCCAAATCACGAGCTCAGGCTGGTGGTGTTCCTCCTCTGGAACATTCCGTGTGGTGCTAAGCTCCATCACCTCGGGATGAGAGGAAGCGAAGCCTTTGAAGAGCACAAAGTGGTGTTTCCCACAGGAAACACAGAGCAAAACAGAACAAAAATCCAACTCCCCCCCCAAAAAAAAACCCCACCAAAAAGCCCCCAAACAAAACAAAAAAAGAGAAGAAAAAAAACCCCACAAAAAACAAAAAAACAACCACACCAAAACACAAAAAAACAAAACAACAAAACCCCAAAAAACCAAAAAAACCCAAAAAAAACCCCCAAAAAAACCCCGAACAAACAAACAAACAAAGCCACAAAAACATCACTCGGGTGTCTTAATTTGGGAGCAACTGCAAGGCTGATTCACGAGAAGGAAAGAAAGTGCGGACTAAGGGGAATGACAAAGCGACCTCAGATGTGCTGGAACAATGCCAGGAGTGCTGGAACAAAGGGAACGAGATCTGAGAGCAATAATGGCCCCAAACAGCCCTGAGGATGAGCTGATGCCTTTTGGGGCTACCCAAAAACACAGGCCAGAGAAAATTAAGGGAATAAAAATCAGTTCTATTTATTGAAGGCCCTTCAGGTGCATTTAGGGCAGATGAAGCCCACCCAAAATGGACAATGGTCACGGGTGTTCACACTTTGATAACTTTGGTCCATTTGCATTTTGGGGGTTCAGTTTCCAATTACAGCCTCAGGTAATGAAGTCATTGACCCCCAGTTTGCTCCCCCAGCTCACTTTTGTTCCCATCTCTCAGCCTGAGGCAGGGAGGTGTCCTTGATCCCCAGGCCTGCAGAGGAATTGCTGTGTGTGCCCCAAATGGGGAAGCAGCAGCTGACCCTGAGTGTGGAGTTTGGAGTCACGCACTGAAGAACTGCAGGATCACAGATGAAAAAACATAAAAGCCAAAATCCTAAAGGCATCAGAGCCTCCAGCCCGTCCCAGAGCTGCAGGGATGGAGAGATGTCCCTGCTGCTGCCAGAGCCACCCAGGACTCTGCTCCCGCTGTCTGGAGGAGCTGCCAGGGGCTCCGGTTGATAATTGTGATCTTATGGCATCGATTCGCTCTCGGGGTGTTTTTCCAATCAGGCTCGGAGGTCTCTTTGTTCTGCCGTGTGTCAAACCCTGCTCTGAGGTCACTCCTCGCCTTCCACGCCCTTGGCTGTTTATGGACGCAAAGCTCCGAGCCCATTTCCCACCGAGGAGGACAGAAACAAGTTGTGTCATTGTCTGGCTCAATTGTTCTCCAGGACTGGTTCCAAGGAGAGGAACTGCTCACCAGCTTGGGGCTCGATTGTTGTAAAAGCCTCCCATCAACAATGAAAGGATGTGCAAGGTACCAGCCGTGTGACTGAGGGAAAAAAAAATAAATCTGCTTTTCAAATTAAAAAATGAATGGGAACCACCTGCATTGATTCAAAAGGAAAATTGGGAAAAGGTTCAAGGGCCACCTACTTCCAATGAGGGCTAAGGGCCATTTCTGGTGCCATTAAAACAGGTGGCTCTGGGTGTCTCTGTGTGACAGAGGTCTGTAGGGACATCCCAAGGGATGCCACCCTCTCTGTGCCTTTGGTTCAGGACAGATTTTGGCACCCGAATCTGCATTTCCTTAAAGCTGCAGGCAGCACATTCTCCTGTCCTGGGCATTGTGTCAGTTTAGAAAGAACTCTGGGATCTTCCAGAATAAAAGGATCCTTCTTGCAGGAGCTGGAAAAAGATCCAGGCAGGAGGGATGAAATGCTGCCCCTCCACACCAAACAGGGAACCTTCTCTTCCAGCGCTGCTTTAGGACTTGCTGCTGCGAGCTCTTGTCTGTCAGCAAACACAATCAGCTTTAAATGCCTGAATTACCGCCCTGGAAATGGCTGGGAATGGTTTTGGCAATGTAAAACCCAGCAAGGGCAGAGGTTCTGCGGCAGATCCGGGCCAGCACCCTGCAGAGGAGCCCTGGGTTCTCAGCACCGCTCCTGGTGTCCAGGACAGGCTCTCGTTGGGGCTCTGTGCGGGGAATTTGGGTTTCACTCTCCTGGAAGATCCCTCCCAGGCTCTGGTGGGTTTGGAAAACAAAATGATTCACGGCATTTCTGAGTTTTTCCACTGAGCAGGTCTCAGCCGAGGGCTGTCACCAGCTGAAGAGTTTGCAGGGACAGTGTCAATCTGGTGTGACAGCGGCAGTAAATCTAAATCCTCCTCTCCTGGATCGCATCCTGCCCGCTCAAGCGCTCCGACCCGTTGTCATCCGAGTGGAACCGCATTCCCTGGCTGCTCAAAAGGTTCTGATTTCACTCCCGATTGTTGCCGGGGCAACTGCACCTCCATCCAAAACTGCCTCACCAATCGCTGCACTCCACTCGAACAGACTGCAGATAAACCAAGGCACTAATTACACTAATTACTTTTTCCCACTGAAAATGTCCAAATCAAACCTTCCTGAGGTCTGAACAGCAGAAACTCGCAGGAGCTGTTGTAGGGTCATTTGGGTTTGGTTTTTTTTCGTATGAGGCACCGATTGCCTCATTTCTCTGTGGAGTAACTGGTTGTGGTGACAAAATACCATGAAAAGATTAATATTCTAAATCTATCCAGAGCAAGAGTGCGCTGGAAATGTCACCACAGGCCGCTCCTGGAAAGCGTCCTCGCTCAGTTGTGGAAAACTGAAAGGATTTCCATGAACAAACAGCTGCTGAGGGCTTGTGAGTGGAAATAGAAATATTTGAATCTCCCCGCTGAGATTTCTGGTGGAAAGTGGCCTGTGCTTCACGGCCTCCACTTTTATTAAGTGAATATCATCTCCGTGGCTCGGATTTGTCCTCATCTATCTTTGAGTGGGACAGAGCCAGGTAGGAAATTGCTCTTTCTCCCGGGGCTGCTGGGGATCAGCATTTCCTGGAGAGCAAGAGGGGCCATCCAAAATCGGGTTTGTAAAGTCAGGAGTGAGCAGGGCCAGGCAATGCAGGTTCTGCCACTCCAATACCGTGCCCTGATGCTGATGTGCACAAAATTTGGTGCCAATTTGAAACCAGCTTGGCAGAGAATATTTTAAAAGGGGCTGGAGATTCTTTGTGAAGTTGTCTCAGGAATGGAGATGCCTTTGTTAAGCATGGAGATTTTCCAGCTGTTTCCCAGTAAAATTTTCCTCTTTTATCCGGGTCAGTCCTTTCTATGAGCCTGTCTTGGTTTTCCCTTGAAGAAAACTTGTCTGAAAACGTGGTTGTTCACCAAAATGACCTTTTCTTTTTTTCAGTTTGTTGATTTTTATCAAATGCCAGTCCTTAGATCTTCTCTGGGAAGTGTTGACCCCCTCTCCTGTACCACGACACCAAGAGGAACCCAAAATTCAATGATTCCTCAACTGAACCTTCCCTCAGGAAATCAAGGGCTGAAACCCTCCCCACTCTCCACCCCACCATGTCACCACAAAGAGCAGCTGAGGAGTTTTATCCTCCCCTGCGTGCACCCTCAGAACATGAATTTATCTGCTTTAAAAAGAGGAACCAGAGACAGAATCAGGACTGGAAACCAAGAAATTAAAAGTTCCTTGTGAAATGCAGCACGGCCACTTCTCGAGTGCCAGCTTTGCCTCCTGCCAGGCAGGACAGACAAATCCTCTTTTACAGCTGGAAAAGAATTAAATCAAGCCCTTATCCTGGTTTAAAAGCAGGCAGGAACGTGGGGTGGTGTTTGCTTGTTGGGCTCGTTTGTATTTATCACGTAGCAGTTTAATTGCACAATGAATTTCTGGAAAGGGGAGTTCTCTTACCAAACCCTCTCACCAAAAGCTCGGGGTGACAATGTTGGGCAAGAAAGGTGACTAATAACAGAAAAAGGGGCAGAGCATCAGCCAATCTCCAGAATTTCAGACACCAGGGAACACTGAGGGATCCTGGTGAAAAGTTTGCACTATTTAAAAAACCAAAACCTCCTCTAAAACATTTCCTATAAACTCAAATTAAACCCACCTAAGAGAAAATATTTTAAGATAAAAACAGATCACGCTATTCATTCAAGCCTCTCATTAATGCATCTTTGTTAAATATGCTAATTTATCAGGTCCATAAAATTATATATGCAATTATATGTGCATGTCAGTGTGTTCCACCTAAACAAATCGTTGCACCATAAAAATCCTTATCAAATACTGACATAAAAGCCCTTTGTCCCTTAACCATGTCTAGCTCTTAATTTTAAAACTGAGGTGAGGGGGCAGCATCCTGGTGAGAGGCAGAAACTTTCTCGGTGTTTTCCACCTGACCTTTCCAGGAGCTGGTCAGAACCTCTGCCGGCAGAGGGGCGGCTCAGATTTCACCTTTTTTTTGTCACGGAACGAGTCCTTTGCTGGAGTTTTAGTTCTTTAGAAGCTCCCCGAAGAAATGACCGATCCATCAATCCCTGCTCGTTCTGCCTCCGGAACAGAAATCCCGGGCAGGACGTGGCTGTAATTCCCACACTTCTAGCACAGAGCTGTTGCCCACACTAATGAAGCCCATCTCAAATGCGGATTGCCCCGGTATTTATTTATATATTACCGAATTTAGCGAGTTTGCAGCTGCTGAACTCTGATTGATCAGCTGACATTTGCCAGGGGCTGCCCAACCATCCTCAGCAAGTGCTGCAATAATCCTGGGCTGGCAGAGATGGATCGGCTGTCCCAGCTCTGCGGGGCTGGTTTTAGAGCACCCAGCGCGTTATCCCTGCTTTCACACCTTCTCCAGAGCAGGAATTAGAGAGGAATGTCTGCTCTGGGTCAGAAACACACGGGAACATCGTGGAATGTGGAAGAGAAGAGAAGAGAAGAGAAGAGAAGAGAAGAGAAGAGAAGAGAAGAGAAGAGAAGAGAAGAGAAAGAAGAGAAGAGAAGAGAAGAGAAGAGAAGAGAAGAGAAGAGAAGAGAGAGAAGAGAAGAGAAGAGAAGAGAAAGAGAAGAGAAGAGAAGAGAAGAGAAGAGAAGAGAAGAGAAGAGAAGAGAAGAGAAGAAGAGAAGAGGCAAAAAGATGAAAAAAGTGCTGTGAGGTTCATTAGTGAAGTCTTTGCAGATGAGGAAAGTTGATTCTCCTCCTTTCCTTCTTTCAGTGACTAATTTCTGTTACTGTCACAAGGAGTAAAAAAGTTTGTCTCCACCAAAACTTAAATATTCACTTCCTCTTCTCCACCCACTATGTTCACCTTGAAAAAGCACTTCCCTCTCCATTCCAGCCCTGGCAAGAAAGCTCACAACAATACTACAGAAAACACTCTAAAATAAGGTTTTTTCTGTTTATTAAATGTTTATAATCACACTCAGCATCACCATCCCCACAGAGAATGAGTCAGGGCTCCCAGGAGAAAGGAAAATTATGGAACACCAGGACTTTGCAAAGGTTTTTACCTGCACAGAGCAGAGGAAACCCTGTCCCCCCTTGCCCCGTGTGTGACCTTCCCACATCCTCAGCCTGCTCAGAAAGGCATCACAGAATTTTCAGCTTAAAAAGTTTGCTCAGGGTTTAGAAATACAGGACTAGAGGGATTTCTAAGGGGGGGGTGAGCAAGATTCTTGCTTTATCACTTTTTTTTTTTTTTTTTTTTTTTTTTTTTTTTTTTTTTTTTTTTTTGTGGCACAGGAGGGGGCCAGAACCTCCCAGCAGGCTCCTTGCACATTTTAATATTAGATGATCAATTTTAGGGCATTAACAGCATTGTATGGCAAAAGCTGATAGGCCAAAAAAACGCTTATAATATATTATAATTAGGAAATAATTTGGCTTCTGATTGTGATGGTGTAAATTATAACATCTGTATGATCTCACCCTTCACATGAGACTGAAAACGGAATAAAAGTTTTTAAAACGCCTCTCAGCTGCCCCATCTCTGGGTCAGAAAAAGGCAAAATCCGACACCAAGGGAATGCTCAGGAATGTCGGGGAGGGCGCAGAGCTCCTCCAGGAGCGGGGCAGAGGGGACAGAAAGGGACACAGGAGCTGCCACAGCCCCAGGCCCGGGTTGGTCCCAGAGCCAGGAGCTCAGGAGAAGGTGGCAGAGCGCTGCTCTTGGCAGCTCTGGAAGGATTTCCTCCCCTCTGACAAGTTCTCCACCCTGATCTGCGGTAATCAGAGCCCTGCAATTACACAGCTTAGCACCCTCCCTCAACATGGGCTCGAACAAGCTCTGCCTCACTTTAATATTCAAATTAACACCAGTTCCAACCGTGTTTGCAAACAAGGAACGAGCTGCCAGGTTACACTCAAAACACCCCTCCAGCCCAACCAGCAGCAGTTTATTCCCACCGGGGGTGATGAGTTAGTTCAGAGCTCTCTAAGGCAACAGAAATTCTGTTTACGGGTACAAACACAGGGAAAAGAGGAATTAAGGCGGTGAGAAATGGGGCTTTACCTTAATGTCCCGCTGAGGTTTGAAAGAATCTCGGCTTCACCCCCCTCCTTCCTTTCGCTCTGTCTGTCTCCCTCTCTCCTCGCATGGCTGGACTGACAGGTTGGCAGAGCTGAGAACGACAGGTTGGGTTTGTTTTTTTAGACACAACTCCTCCCCCTCTCAAAGAGAAGGAAAAAAAAAAAAAACAAGGCAAGACTGTTTGTGAAAAGTTCACAGAAAATCCCGTCCTTTCAGCACACTCGAACTGGTGGGAAAAAAAAATAAAAATGCGACTTTGGGGAGCCCAGCAGTTTTCCAATTGTTTTTCTGAAAAAGGCTCAAGGTCTGCTCTGCAGTAAGTGTGAGGCCACCAAAGGATTTACACCAGGAACGGAGCTGGCCCCAAACCTTCCCCATTTCCCCGATAAGTGATGCAGAGGCAGCCTGGGCAGGAGGGCTGCTGGAGGGTGCAAAGGGCTTTTGCACAGACTTCTGTGGGTTTTGGATTCTGTCCCGGCACCCCAGCACCGGTCTGTGGAATAAATGGCACCAAGAGATGTCCCCAGATCTAATTCTTTAAAAAATAACTTGCCCTCACAGCAGGTTATTTGCAATTCCTTATTCACTCCGTGGTCTGAATTGGTTGCCCAGAGGCCAGCTCAGCTTCTGTCCCTGTCACCCGAGGGGTGAGAGGACCCCAGAGAGCTGGGACAGGTTTTTAACAGGACACAGTGACCACAAAAATGAGGTGAGAATAAAAAGCTTCCACTCCCACGGGCCTTTCCAGGTGTTCTCAGGTGCACAGAACTCCCCCCTGGGGATGCTCTGCTGCAAGGTAGAACCGAGATGCAGACACTGATTTTACCCCGGGTTCATCAATAAATTCTTAATTAGGGCTGTGTCGAGCTAATTCAGTGCTGCTGGTGCCTGTGCCCTCCCGGCCACGGAGCTTTGCTCCTGGCAACCCAGGGCACCGGGATCTGCCAAAAAATGCCAGGAAAGAGCAGCCAAGAGGTTGGTGACCGGTGATGAAAGGACTTCCACCCTCCCCCTCCCCTGCCATCTCCAAAGGAACTGACACTCAGCCTCTTTCAGTCCCTAAAGCTTTTTTTAAGTGGCACTTTGGGCACAAATCTGCGATTTCCAGGCTGTTCTCTGCCTCTTCCTCACCCAGAAAAACAAACACAGAGCAGACTGATGACTCCAGCTAAATAAATTTGCACCACAGACTCCTGGAATAGAACCTCATCTCCTCTGGGTCGGATTTGCTCCTGGGTTGGACCGGTGAGGATCCAGAGGTTTCCTTTACCTGCCTCGCTGCTGCTGCTGCCGGTGTCGCTCTGTGCTGAGCAGCAGCAGCTCTGCAAGGCCAAAAGGGCTCCAAAACTTCTGGGAGAAAAAAAAGAAAAAAAGAAAAAAAAAGAAGGAAAAAAAAGCAAAATAAAAAAACCACAAAAAAACTAACAAAACAAACAAACAAACAAACAAAAACCAACCAACCAAAAATAAAAAAACAACACCAAAAAAAACCCACAACAACAAAAAAAAGCACCCCAAACCCCAACAAAAAACCTAACCCAGCCACTTTAATTTGACATTACAGCGAGCTGGATTAGAGGTGAAACCAACAGGTCTCACACGGAGTCAGCATAAAATCATATCCAAAAATGTCTTGTTGCACTTCTCGCCAGCTCAACTATATCTCCTGCACCAGGGGAGGGCCACATCCATCTACTCCATTTATTCAATTTATTCCATTTATTTCATTTATTCCATCTATTCCATCTATTCCATCTATTCCAGGACTTCCACCCCTCCTGCCTCCATTCTCACCCTGCCCCTCTCATCCGGCAGCTGCTCTCAATTGCTCCCCACTTAAGATCGACAGGGAGATAACGCAGAAAGTTCACAAATCCTTCCTGCTAGTGGAACGAGTTCCCCGAACCCACACAAAACCGGGCAAAGTTCGATGGATCGTGGCCGGAGGCGCCACTGCCAGGAGCTGCTCTTCAGCTTGCAGCAGTCCCAGGCTGCTGCTTTCGGCCTGAATTTCCAGTGCAGATGCATGGGGATAAGAATTTAGCAGCTTTTTTCCCTAATTTCCAGTGCAGATGGATGAGGATAAGAATTTAGCAGCTTTTTTCCCTGAATTTCCACTGCAGATGCATGGGGATAAGAATTTAGCAGCTTTTTTTCCCTGAATTTCCACTGCAGATGGATGAGGATAAGAATTTAGCAGATTTTTCCCTGAATTTCCAGTGCAGATGCATGGGGATAAGAATTTTGCAGCTTTTTTCCCCTGAATTTCCAGTGCAGATGCATGGGAATAAGAATCTAGCAGCTTTTTTTCCTGAATTTCCACTTCAAATAGATGGGAATAACAATTTAGCAGCTTTTTCCCTGAATTTCCAGTGCAGGTGGATGAGGACAAGCATTTAGCAGCAATAAGCAGCCCCAGTGTCAGCCCTGCTGTACCAAAGGTGGATTTCCCAGCAGAGATCCACCCGCAGCTCCCTTTGGCACTGATTTAAATCTCTCAGCCCTCCCTCCTCATCCAGACTCTTCAAAAGATTTGCAGCTTGGAGAATCTTTAAGATCTTTTAGCAAAGGGGTTTATTCTCTTTATTCATGTAG
This sequence comes from Prinia subflava, assembly GCF_021018805.1. Taxonomy (NCBI): domain Eukaryota; kingdom Metazoa; phylum Chordata; class Aves; order Passeriformes; family Cisticolidae; genus Prinia; species Prinia subflava. The sequence goes on from NC_086258.1 coordinate 13,286,028, forward strand.
GTTACTCGCCCTGGCACCAAGAAATCACAAAAAACACGCCCAGCACGATGCTCTTGCTTTACCTCTGGTATTTCCATCCCACATGGGGGTCCTGGAGAGGGAGAGAAGCTGAACAGCATCACAAGGAGAGGATCTGCTAAAAAAAAATGCCAGGAAAGAGCAGCCAAGAGTTTGGTGGCCTCCAAGGAGGAGGAGAAATCTCCAATCCAATCTCCAAGGAGAGGGAAATCTCCAAGCTCCAGCTGCAGCTTCCAGCCCAACTCCAGTCCAGCCCTGGAGTGTGACAGGTTTCTGTCAAGGCTCTGTCTGCTGAGGATGAATTAAAGCCAAGTTCTCAGCAAACACAGTTGCTATAAGAACTTAAAAACAGTCAATAAATGCACTTCAATTAAGCGCTGCAGTGAGGTCGGGTTTCTTGTTTTTCCTGTTTCACCAGGAAAGTTGCAGGGCAGCCTCATAATGAACCCTGGGAGCAGAGCTCCTCACAGCATCAGCAAAGTTGCAAAATTGCACCCAACTTTGGGTTGTTATGTTCTGGTGGTTACACTCCCTAAAGGGAAAAAAAAAAATAAATCAAAGGGGAAGGAACAAGTCTCAAAATGTAGGAACTTAATCCCAAACTCCCTGATGCCAGTGACAAGATTCCCACAGGTTCCTTGGGCTGGTGCAGCTGGGCAGACACTGGAGCCATCCATGCAAAGGGGGAAAGGGGAAAAGCCCCATTAAATTAAAAGCCCCATTTCAATCCCAGCTCTCATCCTTTGGGAGTGTGGATCCCTCAATCCACTCTGCAGTGGCCACTGAGCCCAGTCCATCACCTCAAACCCCAGCAAACGCGTGCAGAGCCCTTTCTGCCACCTGGCTGGGGGTGTTGCTCTAAATTTCCACCCATTCCAAGCCTCCAACTCTCTTTTAATTCCATAAAAAGTGCAGGTGCTGAGTGTTTGATGGGGCAGGGAGGAGGTCCCTGCAGAGCAGAGCTGCTCACGGGACCTTCAGTGCTTACAGAGTGCTGTTCCCGTGGAAATCAGCACAAAAATCCCTTTTTTGAGGGGCACAGAAAAGCCCCGGGGGTGTCACAGAGCCTCTGGCACATCTCAGAGCCTGGTCAGGGTGTTGGGAATGACAGGAGGGCTCCAGTCCTTTTCCATGCACACAGGGGCTGAATAATCCACCAAGAAATCAGCTGGCCAGCGTGGAAATAATTTGAAATTAACGGAGCCCTCAGGTATTACATTAACGGGACCTCTAGGGAAGGATGGGGATTAGTGGAGCTGAATGGAGCCCTTATTTATCAGATGGAAAAGGTTAATGTCATTTCCTTTCCTCTCCTCCATGGCTTTCCTCACCACGTCCCCGTTTCTGGCGAGCAGGAGGTGCAGACAGTGTAGGAACATGTGCTGGACTCTTTAAACCACCAGAGCTCTTACTCGGGCCAGCGAGGGGGGGAAGAAATTAAGATTTCTGCTGGTTTCCTGGGGAGAATTACAGGGCTAGGAAACATAAAACACCGAGGAAAGGAAATGGGTTGTGGAGCACCTGGGCTTTGATTTGACATGCAGGAGTCCTAACTCCAGGAGGGAATTTGTGCATTCTCATCTACTGTGGTGCCTAATAGGAACCAGGATCAAACTAATCTAATATTCTGATTCCATACTTTATAAAGCAAGAGTGCATTAAGAAAGGTCATTTTTTTTTACTCCTTAATGAAGTTTGAATACAGTTAAATTAAGTTCTACTAATAAAGAGTCTGTGCTTTTTTCTAATTTGCTTCTGCAGTCTCAAGAGCTGTTGGCCTAAAGATAAATATCAGAGCAGTTCAGCCATATGTGCTCTGCTAAAGATGTCAACAAGTTAATTCTAATGTCAACTGCAGAGAAAATTTGCATGTCAGGACGTAGCTTGGGCTAAGAGGAAGCAAAAAGCTCTTTTTGTGGTGAAAAGCTCAAGACACCCAGGTTGATTTCCCTGTCTCTGGTGCAGGATAAGCCAGGCAGGGATATTCCCCTTCTGCAGTGACCAAGATGGGCCTAAATCCCACTGAATTGAGACTTCAAGAGGAGGATTAACATTTCTGGGAATGTCAGGATGCCGGGTGCTGGCTCCGGGAGGAAGGGTGAGTGTGGCATTGGGCTTTGGTGCTGCCCACAGCTCTCAGCTGCTCCCTGGGCAGCTCCTGCTCCTTCCTGCTTGCCTTGCCACAGGTCAGAGATGCTCTGAGCTCCTCGCCACCCTCTTGCTTCCAAAGCTTTGAATTCCATTCCTTGATTCCTGCTAGGCCCCATTAAAAGGCGCCTGAGTGCAGCTGGTGGTCTCTGACTACACAAGAGGTGAAATCATCTCCCAGTTTCCAGCTCCAGCAAGCTGGACAAACCTCAGGCTCCTGTCCTCTCCCCATGGAAAGAAATCCAGACTGAAGGGACAGCCAGGGCTTCTGGGGTGACTCTGAGGTCACCGTTCCAGCCTCAGCTTTCCATCCCTGACCTGAGTCCGTGGCTTTACCTTACCCTGCAGAGGTGCCTTGAGGACAAAAAAAATCCATATTTCAGGGCACTGCAGCAGGGCTGGCTAATTCCAGCTCTGAAGGGAACGGGGACAGCGATGCCCATTGACTCATGTGGGATTTACAATGAGCCCTCATCCATTTTGCATTGGCCCCGAGCAGCCATCTGAGGATAGCAGGCACTGACTATTAATTCCTCAGCGGGCAAACAATCAGCATCCCATTTAGAGTGGAGTGAATGAATGGAGGTAGCCAAGGCAACCCCAGTGTGGCTCCTGAGTTGGCTTCATGGGCTATTTGCAGGCTATGAAAAGAGCTGAGTGCATCTGCTCCCCCTTTTTTATTTTTTATTTAATTTATTTTTTTTTTATTCTTGTCCATAAAGGAAAAGCTTTCCTGGACAACCAGGCAGCGAGGACATGGCAAATAGCCTTTCCCAGAAAGCCAACCTTGACTTTGTTATAATTGCTGTGTAAATATAATCCCACTCATCAATTAAATGCTGCTCTCCAGGGCTGGAACATTATCCATGTTCATGGGGATGGAATCCCTGGCAATTCGCTCTGCTAACTCCCTATTCATGGGCATTAGCCTTGGGAAGGAGAATGTGATTGCTTGAATAAATTCAGCCGCCACCTCCAGCACCCCTGGATCAGCTGGAAAAGCACCAGGGTGGCTGGAAGAGGGGCTCAGAATATATGTTTCCATGGAAATCCTAAATATTCAGCCCTCAGCAGGGGGGTTCAGGTGAGATATTTGATAAGCAGAATTAACCCAGCCCTTGCCAACCTCAGAGCTGACCCCTTGGTCCTACAGGTGTTACTGAGGAGCAGAAAGTTGGGTTTTTTTCAAAAGTGTTTGTGTAAGAAGAAATCTGAATTTTTACCAGCAAATATGTTTCCATGGAAATCCTAAATATTCAGCCCCCAGCAGGGGGGTTCAGGTGGGATATTTGATAAAGAGAAATAACCCAGCCCTTGGCAACCTCAGGCTGAGCCCTTGGTCCTACAGGTACCAAGGAACAGAAAGTTGGGTTTTTTCAGAGGTATTTGGGTAAGAAAAATTCCAAATTTTCCCCGACATCCCAGGCAGATCTCTCCCAGAGCCTGCACTGCCCACACACAGCCACCCCACTGGGGTTCCATCCTTTCTGAGCTGCCTGGGTGCAGCCAGTCCCAGGGGCAGCTGCTGACGGGCTGTGGCTGCTCAGGTCACCCTGCCCGGGGGTGACCCGTGCTCCGTGTCCCTGCCCTGCCCAGCACCTGACCCTCGGTTTATGGTCCTTGTTCTGTGTGACTGAACACCCTGAATCCGTGCTCTGCTGCTTGGTTGCAGATTTTACAACCCCAGACACAAGCCGTGAGCGGGTTTCCCTCTGGGGCAGGAGCCAGCAGCTGTTCAACAACACCGACACCCCCCGGCAGCGCTTGAGCACCGGGACTAACGCGTGTCCCACCTCATTAGGCTGAGGAAATTCAGGCTGGAGACCAATTCTTGGCCCCGTGCTGGCACCAGGCACTGCTGGTGTTTAAAATCTCAGTGTTTTTCTCAAAGGAGAAGAAATTGAGTTTTGAGGAACACAATGGAGGCTGTCTGTGGACATCGGGGGGCTGGAGTGACACCAGAGAAGAATTGTTGAGGTAGGGAAGGGTCTGGGGAACCAGGAGTGGCTGAGGGGGCTCAGCCTGGAGAAGAGGAGGATCCAGAGGGACTCCTCACTCTCCACAATTCCTGACAGGAGGCAGAGAGGTGGGGTCTGTCTCTTCTCCCAAGTGACAGGACAAGAGGACACAGCCTCGGGTTGTACCAGAGGAGGTTTGGGTTGGATATCAGGAAAATTTCTTCCCAGAAAAGGCTGCCCAGCCCTGGCACAGCTGCCCAGGGCCGTGGTGGGGCCCCCATCCCTGGAGGGATTTAAAAGTCGTGTGGATGTGGCACTGGGGACACGGGGCAGTGGATTTGGCCATGTTGGGTTAATGGTTGAGCTCAGAGGTCTTTTACAACCTCAACACTTCCGTAACTCAGTCCTAAAGCCAGATTTGGGACAGAAATGCTGTTCTGAACAACTTTTCTTCCAGAAAGCCCTGTGGGAGCGCTTGGGCACTGCGTCCCTTTGTGGAAAATGACTGGAAAACAGGAGCAGGAGGCGGGGTGGGGGTCAGGTGTGGGGTGGGTGTGGGATGTGTGCAGGCCTGACAGGGTTGGGGGAGAGGGCACGGGTTGGGCATGGGTCAGACACAGGATGGACATGGGATGGACACAAGATGGACATGGATGGACATGGAATGGACATGAGATGGACATGGATGGACATGGAATGGACATGAGATGGACATGGGAAGGACAAAGGACAGATACAGGATGGACACAGGATGGACACGGGATGGACACGGGATGGACATGGGATGGACACAGGATGGACATGGGATGGACATGGGAAGGACAAAGGACAGATACAGGATGGACACAGGATGGACCCGAGATGGACATGGGATGACCACGGAATGGACATGGGAATGGACACTGATGAGACATGGGATAGGACACAGATAGAACACGGATAGGGCACAGATGGGACAGGGATGGGACAGGGATGGGACACAGGATAGGACATGGATGGAACACGGGATGGGACACGGACAGAGCCTGGGATGGGCACAGCGCGGTTGGACAGGGATGGAACAGGGATAGGACAGGGATGGGACACAAATGGAACACGGATGGAACACGACTGGAATACGGATGGGACAGGGATGTGACACGGATGGGACAGGGATGAGACACGGATGTGACATGAATGGAACACGGATGTGACAGGGCTGTGACAGGGCTATGACAGGGCTGTGACAGGGCTGTGACACGGCCGCAGCCCGGGCCGAGAGTGGCGCGGTTGGACAGGGATGTGACACGGATGGGACAGGGCTGTGACATGAATGGAACACGGATGTGACAGGGCTGTGACAGGGCTGTGACAGGGCTGTGACAGGGCTGGGACAGGGCTGGGACAGGGCTGGGACAGGGCTGGGACAGGGCTGGGACAGGGCTGGGACACGGCTCAGCCCGGCGGGGCGCGGCGCGGTCCGGCGCTATCCCTTCAGCACCACCGCGGCTCCGGCGGGAGCGGCTCCGGCGGCGCGGGCAGGGAAACCCCCGGCATCCCCCGGCCCCGGCGGGATGGGCTCAATCCTCCGCCCGGAGGAGCGACATTAAAAATAACAATTAAAAAAAAAATGCCCTTCTGGTGGTTTAGGTTTCATACGGGTTTGTGCTGGAAAACAAATTAACCTAAGAGGATTTGGGGAATTCGAGCCGGGAACAAAAGACAAGGTGGAAGTGTCTGAGTTTTGAAAATGTGCCCAAGGCCCCGACTGGCAAATCCTTTCTCTGAGTGCTCTTGCTAAGCCCTTTCGTCAGCGCTGAAAGAATACAGAGAAAAGGTGCCTTTTTTTTTTTTTTTTTTTTTTTTTTTCCTGCAGAAAAGATTACCTGGAAATGATTTTCAGTAAAACATTGGTTGTGCTTTCTGCTCTTCTCAAAAAAATGTTTCTGTTCATGGAATTACATCAGAAGAAAACTTAGCAGCCACTAAATCTGTGGATCTGATCTGGTAATTTAATAAAACCATCATTTAGTTAAATGAAGGTTGGAATTAATTTGTCCAACACACATCTCCGGAACATTAATAATTAATTTTGGGCTGAGACTGTTTCATAAAATCATGGAATGGTTTGGGTCAGAAGGGACTTTAAAGTTCATCCCCTGGAGAGAGGGCATTTCTAGACACTGGTGGAAAAGTTTGCCTAAAGGACTGGATTTCTCTTCCTCCAACATTTTGTCATTTACTTTTGGCAACTTTCGAGTCTTTTTGCTGAACAAAGCAAAGAATTGTGCAGAGTAGATTAAGAATTTAAAAAAAAAAACTCCATCAAGAAGGGCTAAGAAACAGGAGCAGGAAAATGTTCTTGCCAGACAAAGCACAAAAAACTCAACATTTCATGTGCTCCAATCCCATCTTTGTGCACTTTAATAATCCTAATTTTTAAGATCTCTAAATGATATTTCAATGATAGACCAGTGTATTCTGTGGCTTTCAAGAGCATGTGAGACAATCTTATCTGCTTCGGCGGTTTGCATTTTATTTATTTTGCGTTTCAAAATATAAGAATAATTCCATGCTTTGTTGGTTTAGTGATGGGACCTGATTTGGGTTATCAAAGGAAATGCTGTAAAAGGCTCAGGTGCCCTTCCTGATTAATCCAACAAACACCCCGGTGTTCCCAGCCTCAGCCTGTCCTTGGTTCCACAGCTATAAAAAAAAACAGAGACACGGCTCAGGCTGCACAATTCCTCCCTAAATATTCTGATTTTCCTGATTTCCACCACCCCGGGGTTGTCTGGGGTGCTTCACCCTCGTGTGGAGCGAGGAGCATTCCTTGCTCTGGGATTCCTGCAGGGATTTTTTGGCAGAGCTCCCGTGCAGCTCTGGCAGCAGAGGGGGAGAGTCAGAGACACAGAGCTGAGATTTCATCCAGCATCCACCCAACTCAGTGGGAATATCCTCAAACAAAGAAGGAAAAACTTCACTAGAGCGATATTTTCCAACTCCTGTCCACAACCCCACCCTCCCTTGCTCTTCGTTGTAAAGCATTTATCACTTTTTCTGAACAATTAAAAATAAAAAACCTGCAAGAGGCCACATCTGGCCTCAGGAATCACAATGAAGATGGGAAAAACCCTCCTGGAGCAGAACAAAAAGGCCCCGAGCAGCTCTGAGCAGAGGCTGCCACATGCCAGCCCTCATGCCCATATTAAATCTGCATTTGATCGTGAGCTCTAAGTCCTTAAGCACATTGTAGAAATGGGGTAAATCCTCTTTGGGAATTTATCGACTCAAAAAAAGGGAAAAGCAACATAATTCCATTTATTTTAACATCATTAGATGCTGAAAAAGAAACCCTGATCATATCATGGGATGTATTTCTGTTATTGTCTGTGAGTTTTAAGACTTGATTGCTGGCACACAAAGGAGTCTTGTGCTGGGGAGTTTTGTGGGAAATAAGTTGGAGTGAGGAATAAAAACCAGTTCTTATTTTGCACTTTTTTCCCCAAGAAAGTCTAAGCTGTTTATTGTCAGGATAATGGCACCGAGATTGGATGGGGAAGTGGTGCTGGAAAATTTCTGCTCTCTGTTCCTGTGTCCATGAAGGAAAATAAGGTGAAATCCAATGTATTCTATAATTCAGTATCAGCACCAAGGTTTGGGGACTGGCTTCCCAAAAATTCCCAAAAAACCCAACTAAACCCCAATAAATCAATGAACCAAACCCTCTCCATAGTCCCAGTGCTGTTGGACTGGGAATTTCACTGCTGGCTCTCACACCTGACCCAAAATTCCCAAAAAACCCAACTAAACCCCAATAAATCAATGAACCAAACCCTCTCCATAGCCCCAGCTCCTGTTGGACTGGGAATTTCACTGCTGGCTCCCACACCAGCACAGCCAGGAGTTAACTCAGGCACAAGGAGTTTGTCTGCTTTTAATACAAGTAAAATAGAATTAAGCCACTTCTCCTTTCCCTCCTTTTTCTCCAGAAGGTTCCTCTGGGGAGCTCCTTTTCCACTTTTTTTTTTTCCTTAACCACTTCAGCTCTGGAGCTGGGATGAGGCAGCAGTGCAGGAGGAAGCCCTGAACTTGTCCCTGCTCCTTTCCTGGGTGTGTTTGGTGTCCCCAGAGTGTCCCCTCCTGAGGATCCTGGGTCTCCCTGCTCCGTTGGCTTCCTGGCTCCCTGACAGGAGCTGGATCTTCAAAGCTCTCCTTGCCCTTTTGATGCCACCGTCTGTATTTGCATTTCGTGGCACCCAGAGCAAGCCAGGCAAATTCCTTTAAAGTCCAATTTATGCTTTGTAGGATTGCCAGATTGGGGGGAGGAAAAAAAAACCGCTCAGGAAATGGAGAAATCTCTGGGCTCTTAACAAACATTAAACTCCTGATAAAAAACGATGACAAATTCATCCTCTGCTGACCCGGGTCACCTTTGAACAGACACAGGGTTCTTTTTCACTTTGCCAATTCCCTCATTCTTTCAGAGGCCAGGTTTGTGTTTTGTTCTGGGTTTTTTTTTTTCTTGTTTATCTCTTAATCTTTGGGTAAATTGCAGCATCTGAATCTGGCCATTGTAGAAAGGGGTTCAAAGCTTTTCACTTAATTCATAGCCAAGGTTTCCATTTCCTCCAATCAGGCAACTCTTCATTTATTTTTTTTTTTTCCTGTGTTATGATTTAGATTTTCGGGATCACTTGGACCTGTACTGACAATATTCCAATAAATACTGATTTATACCACCAATACTCCCATTCATTCCAGGATTCTGCAGTGGGGGAGTAATGACTGGACCTCTCCAGATCATCAATCCATTCATCATTCCAATTCCCTTCCTTGCTCCACTTCAGCGAAATTTCCATTCTATTCCTTTTCATGTCAATTCATGTCACAACAAATAAAAAATACATATTTGAGCAAGTGAATCCTTCCCTCTGCAGTTTTGAGCCACCACATAGCACAGACATGAAACAATATTGAGAAACAAATATTCACGATTTAAAAACAAATACTCAAGATTTAAAAGCAAGTATTCCCACCACACTGACACAGAACAAAAGTGAGATGAGCGTCCCTGTCCTTTTCTGGGCTGTGCTGAGGGAATTGGCCTCAGCAAGAAGTTTTCTTCTAGAATTCACTTTACCCAAGAGCAGAGAGAAAAAAATCAGAGGTGCAGGATGAATGTAAATGGTACAGCAGGACTGGGTGAGCTCAGTGAAAGGACTGATGGAAATGTAGATTTTCCCAGTCCTGCTCCTCCACAGGGAGAAAAAGACACAAACCTTCACAGACTTGAACATGAAACATGAAAATATAAAAATTATTAGGAGAGAAAAAAAAAAGAACAGTTACAGAGACAAGGCTGTTGATGTGGAGAAAAAAATTCAGAGAAAAAGAATGTACCAGGGAATAAATAAATTCTCAGTGCACACTCTTTATCTACGGACACAGACCCTTCAGTTGGGGTCAAACGAGGATGAAACCAGCTGAATCTATGCAGTGATTTAATTAAAAACACTCAATTATCCGAGCTGGCTGCCGCCAGGTTGTTGTGCCCCAGCAGAAGAGCAGAACCCGAGGAATTTGCCCCATGCAGGAATGGAAAGGACACAAAAGGAGCTTTACCTTGGCCCGGGCTGCCAGCAGGGAGTTCTCCGGAGGCTCCTCCGTGTCTCTGCAGCCCTGCAGAAAAGCAGGGCTGGGTTAATCATTCAGCCAGGCAAGGGTTAAACATTGACCCCGGCCCTGGGGGGCTCTGCCCGGGGAGGGGACACCCACCCTGCTCCTCCCGGCTGGGACACCCAGGGCAGGGACCCGGGGCCACCCTGCACATCCAGGTGAGGCTTTCAAAGGCAGGGAGCAGGAAATTCTGCCAGCCCTTCGTCGTTCAAATGGTTCTGCAAATATTTACCCACGAGACTGGGGCTGGAGTTAGCCACTGGTGGACAACTTTAGAGTAAACAGGTTCAGATTTGTAGTGGAGTGTTTGTTTATTTTCCTGTAAGAAGTCTTTTGTTTCTAGATTAGCATGAGGTCGAGGTAAGGACTTCCAGCCTACAGAAGTGAAATCTCATTTTCTGGTGAAGTCACAGGCCGTGTCCTTTTCTCTGCTGAGGGAATTTGCATCAGCAAGAAGTTTTCTCTGGAATTCACTTCACCCAAGGACAGAGTGAAAAAAAAATCAAAGGTGCAGAATGAATGAAAATGGTAGAGCAGGACTGGGTGGGCTCAGTGAAAGGACTGATGGAAATGCAGATTTTCCCTAAGGCAGACCTGCTTCTCCACAGGGAGAAAAAGACACAAACCTTCACAGACTTGAACATGAAACATGAAAATATAAAAACTATTAGGAGAAAAAAGAAAAACACAACTTCCCAGAGCCCTTTCTCTCCACAGAGAGGAAAAGATACTTGGAAAAAGGTGAGGGTGGAGCACAACCCTCCTCCCTACACAGGAGCTCTGCAGCATCAGGACCTTTCAGAGCTGTTTCAGCTCCTGCTTTTCCCTTTTCACATCGTGTCCAGGCTGTTTGTTGAAGATTAATGCAGGCACTTGAATATGAATTTAAACCAGTTGGATTTGTGGGTATGGTTTGTGCAATCTGAAGCTTGGCTATGGAATCAGAAGAGAACCCCGAATCTAAAGGAGTGAACAGGAATGAGTTGGTCCGAGGTGAAATGTGTCTAAACCCAAGGAGGGTTTGTATTTAGATTTAAAAAAAGCAGCTTTGACTCTTTGAATGCCAGCTCAGCTCTCCAGCACTGCCCTGGCCCAGGGGAGAGGAGCACAACTCCCCAGAGCTGCCCAGCTGAGGGCAAACACCTTTTCTGTCTGCTCTGGTGCCACTCTGGGTTCTGTGAGGTGACACCAATCCCTGCCTGGGCATTTTCACAGCCCCAGCTACCCTGCAAATCCAGCCCCACTTTGGTAGTTCTGTAATACAAATTAATAACAATAACTAGACTTGACTGCTTGACAAAAAGCAAATAGTTCGGAAAAAGCTGTCTTAAATCTTTCTATCCCACTTCCCCAGACCAAAAAAAATCTCCAAATGTTATTTCTTTTGGCAGCTGAAACCTAATCCTACCTTGGTTAACATAACAGAGAGAACAGGAAGCGCTGTGAAGGAATTTTTCATTCCCTGGGACGTCTTTGATCCCTCTCCCCTCCCTTTTCCTATCAGGTAATTTTCAAATCTCGATGTTTCCAGTTAGTCTACGGATCTTCTTGTTTTGTCTACTCCAGGCAAGCCTTATTTAACTTCCATTTCAGGGATGAAAAAGTGCCCTGTGTTGAGGCTCTGCTGTTGTGTAAGCCGGAACCTGAGAACTCCAGAATCCAGGAGGGAATCAGACTAAAATTCACAATTTTTTCAGGGTGGGAAACCAATCATGGTTTTGCTTTAGCACAGGCAAGGGGCATTAAATATTACAGAAACCCTAAACAAACCCTTTAAGCATTTTCTGCTGCAGCCACCACTTTTAGTCATTCATTTCCACTTCCTGACATATGGAGGGAATATTTTTCACCATTCTCCATCTCGATTTTTGCCCACCTAAAATTCACAAAGCTCCAAACAAATCGATGCCTGATTAATATTTGGGGTTCTGGAGGAATGGGTCAATCCTAATTCCAGTCCCACATGGAGTGCCAGACTGCATCTCTGCTTTGGGCAATAAAACAAGACTTAATTAAAATATTGATGATTCTGAAATGGCTTAATTACCACAGAGCAGCCTCCTGCTCGTAGCCAAGACAGGTCTGGAGCCCTCCAAAGCAGGAGAGGAAATAAAAATCATAAAAACGACACCAAGATCATCTGAGAGCAGATAACACAACAGCCCCTCTGCCTGCAGAGGGATAAAACACACATCTAAAACAATCAATATTTCTGTGGAAGTGAGAATATTCACACTTTATTTATACTTTTTATACTCTTCATGTACACTTTTGCTGTTATAGTTTCACTTATCCCACAGGACTCCATGAAACAGAATTTCATCCATGAAATAGAATTTCATCCTCACCTCCTCTTTTATTTATGTTAAAGAGTTTTTTTACCACCACCTTAGAGTGATCCTCTCCCATTCCCACCAGTTTTCTCTTTGGATTTTTAAGGCTGTGAGAGAAAGGGAGGTCAGAAAAGAGACGTGGCAGCTTTTTGTTGCTTTGAAGTGAAGGAATAATCTTGGGAAACGTGATCCCTCCTTCCCTTTGTGTCCCAGCACCTCTAGGACAGCCAGATCCCTCTGGTGCACTGTCCTGCAGCTCCCAGCGTTCCCTGGATCTTGCAAACATCCTCTGGGATTTAAGACAGCACAACTGACAGGAAAAAGAACCTTTGGAAGTCATCAGGAAAAACAAAAAACCAAAAAATGTTGGCGTGACTCCGTGGATACGAGGACTTAATGATGTTTTATTTCCAATTTAATGCTTGTACTTTCTTATGGAAACAGTTTATTTTGGGGTGAGACTTGCTCATATAATAATAATAATAATAATAATAATAATAATAATAATAATAATAATAATAATAATAATAATAATAATAATAATACAATTAATGGAATGAAACTGGAATGCCAGGCCGTGCTGCCTTGTCAGATCCCTTTACACAACCCCTCCAGCAGCCCTGACGAGCTGTGGGCCTGTGTTTTCCTGCCTCTGTGCCTTCCTGGCTTTCAAAGAGCCAGGACAGGAATTGTTATTTGGAAAAGCAACACAATAAAGTTTTATTAGACAGAGCAGGCTGGTTCTGCCCCGGGCTGGCCCAGTGGCAGCGCTGGACGGAGGAAGCGCCAGGCCAAGCACAATAAGGAGAGAAGCTCTGGAATGTGACACTGGCGTTGGTCTCCAGTGGATTCCTCACCTTGGAAGGAGGATTTAACCCGCAGGAAACTCTTTCTTCTCCTTCATTGACAGCTGTAAAAGAAGAGAATTGTTCATCCCTCAGCTGCAGGGTTCAAAACCAGCTCTGAGCCCACCACTGGGCTGCACTTTCTGCACTTTGGTTAAAATTTCAAATATCCTGAGAGCTTAGGCATCCTTTAGACCCCTCTCATTCCCCTCTGCAGACTCTTGCAGCCTGAGAAATAGTTTGAAAAGCTTTCCCTTTGAAAAGCTTCCCTGCTAAATCCTAAATGCTCTCACCCCTTTACAAATAGGTGTTGAGGTGTTTCCTTTCCCTTTCACCTGCCTGATTTTAATTTTTCCAATTCTTTGGCATATCTAGTGGGTGGAAAATGTTATAAATTCGTAAATTCCTTTCCTGTGCAGAGCTGAAAGAGGAGTTCAGGGTCAGCTCCAGGTTTCACATGGCTGCGGCCAACCCTGGTGTTCACCCACATATAAAAATGTAAATTATATTTGCCTGCCGTGAAGAGGTAACATTTAGTAGCCAAATTCCTTTTTATAAGTATTCATAAATGCTGTTTGCACAACACATCACCATAATCAGATTTTTTCGGTCGGGCCTGTAATGAGATCTTGTAAATTGGCTGTTATCTAAAGGGTTTATTTTTATTAAACAAGTAAATAGCACAGACCAGCAATTTTCCTTAGGCCTCTTCACAAGCTGTTTTTTTTTATTCCAACAGCCCCTTTTTGGTGCCTTTCTCCACAGGGAATTCCTGGCTCTGTGCAAAGAGTTCAGACACTTTTCCCAGGAGAAAACTCCAGTAGGTGAGACCGCATAAATCCCCATTTTTCAGGGATATCTGACACAGTTCACCCCAGGCTAGGGTTGATACCCACATGTTTCACAAAAAAGGTTCTTTGGGACTTTTTCAGACTTTTAAGAGGAAGATACAAACCCCAAACTGCTGTCACTAAATGAATGTGCAAGAATTTCGTGAAGAAGCTGGTTTTTTAATTTAACACCACTTTAGTCATTGCAATTCTAATAAAAGTAATAAAAAGCTACACAAAATATTGTCTGAAGAGCATGTTTATAATATTTAATTTATAGTAACTGCTGCTTTAGTGGAGGTCATGACTGACAAACAGGAGAAGTTCTGATTTTAATTTTTCTTGGGAAAAATTTCTGATTTTAATTTTCTTGGGAACTCATCTCAACAATCCCAACCCAAGAGTTTTCCTTATCAGAACAAAACACACCTACAGTAAAAACTGACATGGGGGTGGGGAAAGCGGTTTTCTTGTGAACTGGAGGAGATTTTTCCACCTGGATTCTGGGAATAAATAAATGTGACCTGAGCTTTCCCACGGGGGCTGGAGCAGCCCCTGCCCGTCCCGTTTTGTGCAGGTTTGGGACCCTTGCCCGAGGATGTTGTTTTTGACTCAAGACTGAGCTAGACCAAAACCACAGATCCCCAAACCCCTTCAGCTTTCCCAAAACACCGCTTTTTATGGGAATTCAACATCTGTCTCCACAAGGAGCTGAGCCAAAGCCTGGCCTCCACCACGGTGAGCTTTGGTTCTGTTTCCTGCCCCGACCTCCCTCCAGAGGAGCCATCCCAGGAAATCACTCGGGGTGTTGATAAACCCACAAAAAACGCTGCTAGGTGTTCTGTGTCCAGGCTGTTTGGTGCCAAAATGTTGTATCCAGCTCCCTCCAGATGATATCTATTTAGTGTGCGGGGCCTTGTTCACCTGGAGGGATTAACAGCAGTGGAAACTATTTGAGGAATTGCAGGTGAGGCATTTCACTGTGCCCAGGGGGATTTCTGACCTGCTTTTCATAATGAAGACGGTGTTTGCACAAGGTCACCAGCAGCATTGAAACCTGTCCCAAGAAATGCAGCCAGCAAAGAGCTGGGATTGAGGAAAGGAGCAATAGGAATGATATTATTGCATCCCTCAGCCCGTGGAGAAAGCAGGCTGGGTCTCCAACTGCAGTTATCCAAGGGATGATTGAGGAGCACAGGGATGCTGCATCCCCAGCAGATCCCAGCCCTTTCTTTCAGGGTGCTGAGGTGGGAAGGTTCTCCAGAAAAATCCATATTTGCCTTGCACGGTGTGTGTGGGTTTAGAGGTGTTTGCAGGCAGAGCCCCTGGGCTGCTCAGCATCCCTCCTGTGCCTCAGAGAGCAGAGCCCTGCAGGCAAGGAAAAGGTTTAGCAACCACAGAGAAGTGAATAAATAGAGATTAAACAAGGCAGTGAGTTCCTCTGTTGGCAAATCATTTAATTATTGCAAAGATTTCAGTCTCCCAGACATCGCAGGGGTGAGTACACAAACACTGTGCAGTGTGACCTCCCTGAGCCTGGAAACAGGAATTGTGTGTGCCACTGATTACCTGTTTAAGGATTCTGAGGTGAGTGTGATGCCTAAAGTTTTAGATTTCTGTTTTTCAGATTCTGTGCTGCCTAGGGGTGTAATTTTGAGCCTCATATTAAGTGCTGGTAAGCTCTCTGCACACAGCACGGACACAAAACAAATCCTTCTCCTGCTGCACACCCAGGACAACTTTCAGCCCCAAGAGCACAAACAAGGGGGGCTGCAGGGAGGAACAAGAAGGATGGGACCTCCCAGCCTGCAGCTGCAATTGGACAATTCAACCCCAAAGTGCAAATGGAGCAAAACTGATCCAAGGGGGAGCCCTGGGGAGCGTTTGTCCATTTGGGACCATTTTGGGTCCCCCTTGGGTGCAGCCCTGGCCAGGCTCTTGTCCTGCCCAAGGTGGATCCTCAAGGCCTTTCAATAAATCTCTGCTTTATTCTCCAGCTCTGCCCAGTCCCTGTTCCAGCCCAGCAGCTGTTTTGAGAATGAGAAGTTCCTTTAACACAACAATTTATTCTGAGGGTGAAAAATAAGTGCACCTGTAATCACAAGGGATTTGTCCCATGAGAATCAGTAAAGAAAATACACAAAGAACCCGAGAATCGATAGATTTGACAGACAAATAGAATGCCTTTTACTAACCAATAGAATAATTTTAACAAGAAAGCTATTAGCCAATTAAAAGCTGCTCTCAAGGTTTGTAAAACCTGTATAAAAGCATGCTGCCACCATAAAGAACCCCCTGAACTTTGACTGTGTCTCTCTGTGTGTGGTGAACCACGCTGGTGGAGCTGCACTGGTGGCACCCAGCCAGTCCCACACTGCCATTTCCATCCCATAATTGCACAAGGAGACACCCTGGGCCGTGCTTTTCCAGGGGATTATTGCACTGAAAGCTGGAGTGGCTTTGGCCTTTGGCCCCCCAGAACCACCCAAAGCTCTCAATAATCTCCAGGGCTCTGCTCCCTGTCGTGTCTTTCTCAGACAAATGGAAAACACATTTTCCCTTCCAGCTAATCCCCATTAAACAGCACTGAGAACAGGCAAACCCTTGAGCTGATTCTAATAAAATAATGATTAAAAAAGAAATTTTTAAAAAAGGAACATATTTAGAAACAAATTAGCCTCGTAAGTGAGGCACTGCAGGATCATTCTGTGAAACCACCACGGGGCAGATGGGATTTGCTGCTCCCAGAGTGTTCCTGGGCCTGAGTGACACCAACCACAGGGGTGAGCTGGGCTCTCCACAGCCCTGTGGATCTTCCTACCCAATTACAAAACCCAGGCCCATGGAGAGGAAGGTGAAAGGAGGACTAGCCTAAGAGCTAAATCCTTCATCTTGCTTTATATATATTATTGTAATATATATATAATACAGTAATATATATATATATAATATATATTACTGTATTCTAAACCCTTAAACTCTACGTTTTCCACCCTGTGCTGTCACACACTTCTATCCAAACTCCACACCCACAACCCCAGTGCTGTCACTCAATTTTGGGAGCCTGTCCCACTGCCTCAGGTCAATGCAGTGTTTGCCTGGGGGTCAATACCTGGCAGCACAGAAATGTTAAAATTCTCAGCTTTGAGGGCTCCACCAGCCCACATTTCCCTGTTCCCCAGGGAACCCATTTCTCCCTGGTCCACCCGCTCAGGGAGGATTTTTGGATTTGTCTCTGAAGCGGAGCAGAGCTCTCCTTCCTCGCCAGGCATTGTTCTGAACACCCCTCCTGGGGCTGGGGTTTGTTTGGGGCTGGCCTCTGCTGCTGTTGCTGTTTTTGGGAGAGAAAGGGCTCTGCATGGAAAATGGCTTGGTGAGCTCTCTGTTCTGCTCCCGCCGGAGCTTATTTTTAATTCTCCCTTCTCCACTCCGGGCACTGGTTACATCCAGAGATCATTTAGGACGTGTGAATGTCTTAACAGCCCATTCCAGAGCCCACTGAGGCTTTCTCTTCCCTTCAACAGACTTTGACTGGGCCACAAGTAAACAACCAGGAAATCTGAGTTGTTTTAACCTTTGTTCTACCTTTCTCCTTTCCTGCACTGACTGCGTTACTTCATTTGTTACCTCACACCTATTTAAAGATAAAACTTCTTTCAGTTAAGAGCCATGCCTTGAATTTTTTCTCTTTTTAACTTTTACCAATTTTGATTTATTAGTTCTAACCACCTCCAATGGCTTAGATTTGTTGAGTAAGTGCAAACTCTGCTGACAGAGTTAATTTTTGTCCCCACGCCTTTGCAAGGAACAAGAATGTGGAGGATAAATCTCTCCGGGGCTGGGTTTTATTTCGCCTGGCTCAGAGGAAGGACAGCACATTCCCTGTGTTATCCCAGCCTCAGGATGGAGCAGGGCAGGGCTGTGCCTGAGGAGGGGCTGTGCTCTGGTTTTTGGGGAGGTGAGGAGCAGTCTCCACCTCCTTTGACCCGTGGAAGGCTTTGGGAGGGCTCCTGCAGGTGAATTTTCCATCTGGCCATGGGTGTCCACCTCCATTCCTGTCCTTTCCCTGCCCATTCCTGTTCCACCTCACAGGATGGTGCCAGGAGGTGCTCAGGGAGCAGCAACTGGATAAAAAAGGACCAAAAAAAGCCAAATTCAGTCTGCCTCACCTGCCCTGCTCACCACGGGCTTTGCATTTTCTGTCCCTCTGCACAGGGAACCTTTCCCCTCACCCAGACACTGCCTTGCATTGTCCCACACACCTCAGAAATTCAGTGCCAGGTATTTGACAGTGTCTTCATTCATGCTGCAAATAGGAAAATGGATTGCAGTGTGTCGTGTTACCTGCAGGCCCTGCTGGCCCTTCCCTGGGGCAAAGAAGAGTTCTTTTATTCTTCTAGGTAATCCTTTCTGGAAAACAGAAAAGTTTCCAGCTCCCAAAAGTCTGTGAGGGTCACAGGCTTTGCTTTGCAGTGGATAAATTCAGATCAGACTCAGTGTTACACCCTGCAGCTACACTGGGGCCACTTACTTGGGGTTTAATGGCTTTTATGATGGTCTTAGTTGGGTCGAACAGAAATAGTTAGCAAATAGTAGTTAAAATTCAAGCAGCCATTAAAGTCTGGTCCTGACAAGATGCAACTACTCTGTTACTAATGGACTTTTCCCCACAAGGACACATTTGTTACAGGAAAATGTTTGAAATATTTGGCCGGTTGACAGTGGAAAAAAAGGAAAAAAAAAAGGTGGGGGGAGAGAGCAAATTCTAAAGTTGTGAGGAAGCTGTGGTGGCAGGATCAGGCTGCACACATCAGCAAGATCCCTGAGCAGGAGAGGCAGCAGCGCCCCGGGAACGTTTTCCATCAGTTGTCTTTATTTAAACAGATCTGCACTCACACATCCCTGTTAGCTGGTGGGGAACACTCAGACAAAAACCTGCTGGAGTCCCAGGAATAATGTTTGACCACTCATTCAGCCAAATTAAGCCTCTCGTTGGTGCTGGAGCTGCAGCAGCTCAGCCCAGCTCTGGCACACCAGATTATCCATTTTGGGAGGAGAAATTGAATCAGAAACTCTCATTCCCAAACTCTGGACAGAGCAAAACCCAAAGTTCCTCATCCTTTCTCCCCCATTACATCCACATTCCAGAAACCTCAAAGGAATCTGAACACTTTTCAAAATGAGAACCTGTTGGCACCTCCTCTGTATTTGAAATATTAGCCCCTACACTTTGGCCAGGTTGGATGTGATTTAAAGCTCATTAGGCAAATTAGCATCAATATTAATGAGAGCAGCTCTCCCTGTGTTGGATTACGCTTTTTTTTTCACCCAGAGATGGGGCAACTGAGAGGTGTTTTAAAGATTTTTATTTCATTTTTAGTTGAAACTTGTTTCTAGCTCCATTTCTCTCTCAACAATGTCTGTCTTATCCCACAGCATTTCAAAGCCAGCATTTTTTATCTCAGCGTTTGCCTACAGATTCACGCTGTGTGAACCTTCCCTCAAGCTTAAAGAACTCTCTGCAAATCCATTTCCCACATCCCTGGACCCCCAACCTTGGCAGCCACTTGCTTATTTCTTGATTTTACCGTATCTTTTATGGGTTTATTTTCACTCAACAAGGACGTTGCGCTTTTTCTTTTCAAAAATAATAATTAATTTGATGTTCTGCATAACTCTTTTTACTCACTGGGATGGATCATCAAACATGAAAAAGTGGACACATCAGTAGTCCTTCAACCAAGCTCATTGATACTTTTGAAATCCTTCTCTGCCGAGTGCCAGAACACAAAACTGACTCCCAAAGAAGGAAAACTCCGTTATTTCCTTCCCTCCTTTTTTTTTCCCTTTTCCCCTGCCGTTTCTTGACTCCTTTATTACAGTGATGTTTGCACAAACACAACATTAAAAAAGACATTTTCCCAAAGAAAAACCTGATCCTGTGAGCTGAGGCCACTCTTTCTTCTATATTTCTTCTTATTCTTCTTTTTAAATTTTATTTTTTCTTTCTTTATTTTTTCTTTATTTATTTTTTCTTTATTTTTTTTTCTTTCTTTTTTCTTCTGTATTCCACGCTGCACCCACGTAAGCCACGAGCAGTAACAAAAACACCTGCAGTGCCTTTCTGCCCTTCATTTCACATCAGCTGCAGGCTGACAGATAAAACCCAGCCCTGACAGACCACACTCAACCCAGCCTTTTGTGCCTCTCACCCCCTCAAAACTCATTTTGAGCTTCCCCGTGATGAGGAAGGGGCAGAGTCCTTCATTCCCACCTATAAAAGCTGCAGCTGTTTTCCTGTTTTTATAGAAAGCAGGGGCAGGTTGGCTGTGACAGGGTGGGAGCCCTGCTGCAGAGAGTTCTTCACCTTGGGGGTGATGTCAGAGCCGTAAATAACCCCGGGAACGCAGAGGTGTCCTCAAAGGGCCATTAAAGATGATGTGAAAAGGAAGTGGGGGACAGAGAAACCAGCAGCAGGCACATGCTAAACGTCACTGTAATAAAGGAGTCAAGAAACGGCAGGGGAAAAGGAGAAAAAAAAAAAAAAAGAGGGAAGGAAATAACCGAGTTTTTCTTCTTTGGGAGTCAGTTTTGTGTTCTGGCACTCGGCAGAGAAGGATTTCAAAAGTATCAATGAGCTTGGTTGAAGGATTACTGATGTGTCCACTTTTTCATGTTTGATGCTCCATCCCAGTGAGTAAAAAGAGTTATGCAGAACATCAAATTAATTATTATGTTTGAAAAGAAAAAGCCATCGTGTCAGCTAGAAAGAGTAACTTACAGTAGTACAACAGTAATGATTTCCTGTCTGGGAATATTTCCTCTGATAGAGTCTGGAGCTGGATTCATCTTTTTCCTCTGTTCATAACCACATCTTCCTCTTTTCCCTTTTTTTTCCTATCTGTTATATTCTGATCGTGTAGCAAAAATTCCTGCCCTTGCCATTTCTGCTCTGGCACTGTGTGTGATTAAATTTCCACCTCACTGCCATTACTCAGTCCCTTGGGACTGCTGGGTCCTTCCCCTTTGGTATTTCCCTCCTTCAGCATCTGTGCCTCAACCCTGACTTTTCAAGAAGTTCAGCATCATTGATGAAAATGTTAAAATCAGTTTAACTTGAGGATTGATCTCAGGGAGATGCATGGTTGCATTCTTTTCTCATGTGTTCCCTTTGATTGAAACACCCTTTCCTTCCACGTCTTCCACTAGGCTGGATCTTCAGTTTAATGAATATCCTGGATTTTTAGTTTCATTAATATCCTGGATCTCCGGTTTAATGAATATCTCTGCATGTGGTAGCTCAGGTAAATTTGCCTCCCCTATCTGGAGAAGCTCAGTAAACACTTAACAGTAAACAGGTTCACAATTAACCACAAGTGACCTTGGGAAAACCTTCCCTGACTCTGATCCCTTCTCCTGGGCAAGTCTCAGTGCCTGGCAGTGACACTCCAGTGAAATATTCCGTGTGCTCCACGTGCTCCTCTCTGCTCCTGGTGCAGATTTTCCAGGTAACAGGAGGAGAACTCGTTTGCCTGCCCCTGTCCCACCACTTCCCCTGATGCCTTTAGGGTTTTAACTTTTGTATTTTTCACTTATTTGTGATCCTGCAGTTCTTCAGTGCGTGACTCCAAACTCCACACTCAGGGTCAGCTGCTGCTTCCCCATTTGGGGCACACACAGCAATTCCTCTGCAGGCCTGGGGATCAAGGACACCTCCCTGCCTCAGGCTGAGAGATGGGAACAAAAGTGAGCTGGGGGAGCAAACTGGGGGTCAATGACTTCATTAGCTGAGGCTGTAATTGGAAACTGAACCCCCAATCTGCAAATGGACCAAAGTTATCAAAGTGTGAACACCCCTGACCATTGTCCATTTTGGGTGGGCTTCATCTGCCCTAAATGCACCTGAAGGCTCTTCCATAAACAGAAGTGCTTTTTATTCCCTTAATTCTGCCTGGCTTTTAAGTAGCCCCAAAAGGCATCAGAGTGATCAAACGGGGATGGATGTGTTATTTATCTGCTTTAAACTGCATTTTCCTGGGGTTGTGCTGCCAGGATTGGGATACACGAGGTGTTCCTGGCACTTCCCAGGCTCCCAGGAACAGCCCTTTGCCCTTCCCTCTGTCCACCCAGCCAAAGTTATCAAAGTGTGAAACCCGTGACCATTGTCCATTTTGGGTGGGCTTCATCTGCCCTAAATGTACCTGAAGGCCCTTCAATAAATAGAATTGCTTTTTATTACCTTAATTCTGCCTGGCCTGTGTTTTTGGGTAGCCCCAAAAGGCATCACCCCCACCCAGGATGGCTGGAGCTGCTTCCACCTCCCTCCCTGGCCAGCCCTGGATCTGCAGCTCTGGCAGGGTTTGGCTCCTTGGAGAAGCACAAAAGAGAAAGCAGCAGGGAAGGGAGAGGGCAAAAAAAGCTGAGCCCCTGTTCCTAAAATCCAGCAGCGCAGTCAGAGGAGGTGAGCTCTGTGGCCATGGCTTCCAAATGGCATCACCAGCTCATTTTTGTGGTTTTGAGTGGAAAACCCTCGCCGTGGCTCTCTGAGCAGCACAGCTGTCTACCAAATGCTCCAGAGCCTGCAAGGAGCTTCCCCAGAGCCCCCATCCCGAGGGAAGGGCTGTGCTGGCACCGGGAGCAGCAGCTTTTGTGACATGTCATTCATCCTCTGCTCTGTCCTCGCTCAACCTCGCATTGTTTCCCAGGCAGGGCAGATCCTCTGCATTCCTTGGTGGGAAAACGTGGAGACTCCAGAAATTGTCCTGGCTTGTGTAACCTCGGCCCGAGCTGCATCCCTCTCCTTTAAAACCAACAGTGGCTCTGTTTTGCTCCAAGGAAATGGGGGAAAAGAGTGCCAGGGCAGAAAGGAGAGACATCCTCAGCGCTGCTTTGGCATTTTTTTGGTTGCAGAGCTGCTACAAACCTTTTAGTGAAGAGAACAAAGGAGAAGCTGCACCCCAAAGTTTTCTGCAAACTGAAAATCATCTTCTTCTGGAGCAGAAATTTGCTCCAGGTTTCCCATGACAACCAAGGTGCTGGTTAATGACAGGCTTGTTGAGAATTGAGTCTTTCCTTCCTTGTCACGGTCCCACCGGGGGTTTTGTGAGCCAAAAAGATGCTCAGGTAGTCAGAGCTCATGGAGTCAGCCAAAACCACCGGCACTCTGTGATTTCCACAAGTTGTTTCCATGGAAATGGGGCCTCTCCATGCCAGGAGCATCTCAGCAGAGGAGTGAAACAAAGGGGACACTCACCTGTGTCCGATTTTTGGCATCAGGAGTGCAAAGGCCTTGCAGGAGCGTGGATGGAATCAGCTCTTCTGCTTTTGTTTGGTTTAGTGTCTACTGGCCTTTAAGAGTTTGGGGTTTTCTGCCAGGCACAAATGGAAAAAAATGGCCTTTTCCTCTGGGAGAGGGAGCCAAAATCTCCACTGGTAAAAATAGTGGTTTGTTTATTTAAATCTCATCTGTGTCAAAACAACAGGATGATCTTATACTTGTAACTGACACTTGTTCATGGGAGAAAGTGCTCCCAGAAGAGCTGAAAGCTGCTCCAGTGCTCCTTCCCACCAGCCTGGAGATCCCTGCTCTGCTCCCACCTCCTCAGTGCAGATCCCTCTGTGGCACCAGGCTCAGCAGGGAATTCTGCTCCTGCAGGACAATCCCTGCTCCTCCAGGCAAACCCCAGCAGATCTTTAAAACCAGCCACGGAAGGCAGATTTAAGTTACATAAGTGAGGTTGTTTTGTCTTTTTTTTTTTTTTTCAAGTCTAAATTAATCAGTGGTCAGCTCAAGCCATGTGTGACACGAGGAGTTGCAGCAAGCTTAAAAAATCATGCCAATATTCTATTTCCAGAGACTCATTATGCACATATCATTTCCTTAATCCACTAAATCTGTGATGACAATGATCTCTTATCCTTTTATTTGTACAAGGCAGAAGAGTCCTTATTCATCCCAGCAGCTTAAAGGCACTGGATGATAATAATAGCAGTAGTAATTTGTGCCTCATAGTAATGAATTTCATGGGTTGCTTTGTTTTCTAAAAGCTGCCTTCTCTTCTCGCTGAGTTTTGCTGCCACAAAGTTTGTGGCAGGCTTATTATTTTAATATTATCACTTGGGGTGAGTAGGAGCTAAGTTTGGTGCATTCAACACTTCCAGGCTCTGACTTGGCTGCCAAAAATCCTGTGTGGATTCGAAAGGGACAAAGGCTACAGAGCAGGAGGATCTGCAATTCAAACCGATCTTTCTCTGTGGGATAGCTGTGAAATGTTTGTTTGCAGATGCAGATGCAGTGCCCAGCCTGTTTGTTCACAGCTTTCTCAGAATATAAAGACATTTATATTGTGACCCACGGATCTGATGAGCTGCAAAACGCAGGCAAGGGAATTCTGCCCAGTAATTTGTGCATTAATTCAGTAACTTTAGTTTTAACTGCACTTCCGAAACCCAGGCAAGAGTCATTTTCCTCCAGAAATACAGGAAACACTGGATTTAGAGATACATTTAATACTAATTTATTTCACACTATTCACAGCTATTCATACAGGCAGTGTAAGTGCTAAAAAAGTATTTCCTGAGATCCTTGGTTGTGACAAATGTTTCCAGTTCTTGTCATTTGATCAGCACTTTAATAACCCCTTAGATAAACTGGTGATGTAATGAATGAGCTCATGCACTTTAAACTTGGGCTGAACATAAAAATCAAATGAAAATTTTGTAGGATGGGGAGGTTCTTAGTGGAGAATGCAGACAGCACTTCAGCCTTTCCTCGGGGAGCTGCCACATAAACTTCTGCTGGAAGGAAACATTCCAGTGCTGGAAGGCAAACTGGGATTCCTGGTAATCCACTGCTGGTGTGTTTGTTCACCTCTGCTCTTGCCTCCTTCCCCAAGGTGAGCAGGGAGATAAGCACCAGTTATTTTTCCACTCAGAACTTCTGCCTTGGCTGCCCTTGAGCTCAGAGCCCTCATGCACGTTCCAGATCCTGGTGGGATCCAAGGGACACCTGCCCAGCTCCCTGAGGAGTCTGTGAGCACCTCTGGTGCCTTCAGTTTTATTTTCATTTATCCCAGCCCCTGTGGTGCCCAGGGTGCAGCTCTGAGCTCACACTCAGGCTCACTCAGCTCTCTGCACACAGCACGGACACAAAACAAATCCTTCTCCTGCTGCACACCCAGGACAACTTTCAGCCCCAAGAGCACAAACAAGGGGGGCTGCAGGGAGCAACAAGAAGGATGGGACCTCCCAGCCTGCAGCTGCAATTGGACAATTCAACCCCAAAGTGCAAACGGAGCAAAACTGATCCAAGGGTGAGCCCTGGGGAGCGTTTGTCCATTTGGGACCATTTTGGGTCCCCCTTGGGTGCAGCCCTGGCCAGGCTCTTGTCCTGCCCAAGGTGGATCCTCAAGGCCTTTCAATAAATCTCTGCTTTATTCTGCAGCTCTGCCCAGTCTCTGTTCCAGCTCAGCCTCCCAAGGGATCACCTCCAGCACCTCCTTGCTCGTCACCCTCAGCCTCCCTCCCCCATCCGATCCATCCTTTCTCTCTGCAGGGACTTTATAGGAAGGTGACTCTGGGAAGTGTCATTGGGAAGGGTAACTGGGGATTATGATGTGTCCCTAACACGATTTGACAGCCTGGGCCACCTTCCTGGCCCTGCAGAAAATACGTGCTCCTGTTTTCCCTCCCCTTGCCTAAACACTGCTTTTCTGAGCCTCGTTCTCCATGGTGGGGCTCTTTTTTATCCAGATCAGTGTAGACTAAGCAGGATTATAAAACCAGATTTATCCAAGGCCATAATACTGTAGTTGCAAGGAGCACTTTCCAGTGGCTGGGAGGTGCTTAATCTTTTAGATTAACTAGAAATATCTATGGCTTTAAACCGTTGGTTTGCGTCACGTCCCGAAAGCCGCTTTATGCTGGGAAACATTAGAACAGTGATTAAAAAATTGTCTGTGCCGGTGGATTCTGCACGAAAACTGGGAGGGGAAAGCATCAGCTCTTGACAGCTGAGTCCATCTCTGTCCTCCAGGTAACCAGGATTCCTCATGGGGTGGAGCAGCAGCGTTTCCATGAGTGATGGAGCGTTTGCTGGAGATGTGGGAAGAGAGAAGGGAAACGCCAGGACGTGGATGGTGACATGGGACAACGCTTCCCTCACCACTGTCCGCTGCCCTGTTGGCCCTTTAGAGCCTAATGGTAGCCAGAAAATCAAAAAGCACCCAGGTAAAGCAGGTGTGGACCAGCAGTAAAAGCTTCACTGCAGCCACCCCCGGCTTCCCTTTCCCTTCCTCCATGTGCCAACCTCCACATCCTCCCACCTTTTCCCATCTCGTTCCATCTGCAGGGATTCCTGATGGCAGGAATTCCCTGTTCTGAGATGATCACAAGAGACGTGGCTGGGATTTAAACTGGAGGAATACCCTGATGCCTTCAGTTTTATTTTCATTTATTGCAGCCCCTGTGGTGCCCAGGGAGCAGCTCTGAGCTCACACTCAGGCTCACTCAGCTCTCTGCACACAGCACGGACACAAAACAAATCCTTCTCCTGCTGCACACCCAGGACAACTTTCAGCCCCAAGAGCACAAACAAGGGGGGCTGCAGGGAGCAACAAGAAGGATGGGACCTCCCAGCCTGCAGCTGCAATTGGACAATTCAACCCCAAAGTGCAAACGGAGCAAAACTGATCCAAGGGGGAGCCCTGGGCAGCGTTTGTCCATTTGGGACCATTTTGGGTCCCCCTTGGGTGCAGCCCTGGCCAGGCTCTTGTCCTGCCCAAGGTGGATCCTCAAGGCCTTTCAATAAATCTCTGCTTTATTCTGCAGCCCTGCCCAGTCTCTGTTCCAGCCCTGCCCTCCCAAGGCTTCAGCCCACACCAGGGAGCCCCGCTGGAGCTGGAGGGTCCTGTGGGACATCCTGCACCCCGCTGGCTCATGCCCTGCTCTGGAATGGCTTTTCCACCTCCAAACACATTCCCTTCTCCCTCCAGACTGTTGGGAAAGAGGCAACAGGGCGTCCTCTCTGCCTGCCAGATGCCTGCACAGGGCTTGGAGTTTTTTGTGAATTAATAAAGTCACCCACAATCTCCTGGGGCATTTTTATTGCCTGTGCGGCCACTGAGATCATCGAGACAGCAACAAGAACTCTGTCCAGGTAGAAGAGGCTGGGAGTGCTTCTCCTGGTGATAACATTCTAAAAAAGGAAACAACCAGGAGAAAAACACTTCTGTAAATTTGTTTAGAGAACATCCAGTGACCGTGAGCCCTGCTATAAATATCCCAGGCTATAGGTTTCAGGGATTCTTTACCGGATTGGTGCCGTGCCTTGTCACAGACCTTGGTAACAGGAGCCTCCTGATGGTTGTGATAAACTTTTTATTCCTTATCTCCCTCTCTTCCCTCCTTCCTTCCAGTTCCACGAGGCTTTTCACCCGTAATGTTTATTCCTCACCTCATGGAAAATTTTTTGACCGAGAAAAAGATCACTTCAGTTGGAAAACCAAAAATGTCCAGCCAAAACCAACGTTTTCATTGTTTGGCTGAAAATGAGAGGTTTGCCATTTTAAGCTTAAAGTTTTTGGTTTGGAGCCAAAATAGTTTTGCTTTTTGCCCAAAGTCTGCAGTAAAAATTCCCAGTTTTGCAGGGAGGCAGACACTTGTTTTTACATCAACAAGGGAAAAGTTTAAAACCTGAGTGCTCACCAGAAGCTGTTTAGAGAAAAGCAGCTCTTGACAAAAGTCCTTTTTCCTTTAAATAATGCATGAAACATGTTCCAGGTCTTCTCCCTGTTACACGGACATGGCAAAGCTGCTGGAGATCCTGTGCCAAAAGGATTCCTGATTGGAACAGGGATGACTCCACGTGATTTCTGTGTTTGGTGACAACTGGGACAGTCCCCACGCTGTCCTTGTCCCCTGCCTGGCCAACCCCAGCTCCAGGTCTGTGAGGAGCAGCGTTGGACAGGGAGCCTGGAGCTGTGTGGTGGCTGCAGCCCCACAAACAACCCCACCAACCCTGATTTTTGTGGGGGGACACCCCTGCTCACAGCCACGGATTTCTGTTCCACTGGGGAGTGGGGTTTTCCTTGTTGCCGTTCCTGAAGTGACTCCTAAGCCCCAACAAAGAATTAAATTGGTGAAAGCTGTTTTGTTTCTCACACCATATCAAGAATTCCTATAAACTGTCTCAAGGCACTCCCTTGCCTGTTGCCTTTGTGCACAGATCTGTCTCCAAGGATTTGCTGTTTCCTGGGAGGGCTGAAGCAGCACCAAGATCCCCAATTTTAACTGCAGAGGTGAAGAGAGGAGCGTTGCTGCTCCAGGTGCCTCAGGCTCAATGAATGCCAACAGAGTCAGGTTTAAATAAAGAAGAGAAAGAAGAAGCAGGAACTGTAAATTTAAAGAAAATTAGAAGAGTTGGGCAGCCCATAAGTGACAATTATTAAATCACTTTTCAATAAAGCAGGCTGTTGTTTGATTTCAGCTGGCAGGAGGACACAGGAGCCACCAGGGTGGCAGAGCCATGGCATTCCAAACAAACATTCCAAGTGAACATTCCAAACGAACATTTCAAATGAACATTCCAAACGAACATTCAAGTGAACATTCCAAATGAACATTCCAAACAATCATTCCAGGGCTCTGGAACCTTTGCTGCTCCTCTGTGATGGGAGGGAACTTAGCAATGGGTTTTATTCCATGAGATCTGTGTGGAAAGCACCGAGCCAAGGAGGAATGATCCACGCTGGGTGATCTCCAGAAGGATCCTGAGCCCAGGGAACGCCCTGATGGGAATCAGGTAGATCAGGGCACGAATCTAAACGTGGCATTTTTGGCTGCCCTGCCTTTGGCTGCGTTTTGAGTGGGTGCCTTTATTCTGCTGCTCGTGTTTGTTCTCTTGAACTTCAGACGCATTTCAGCCACACTTCTCTCAGGAAATGATCCCATGGAAAGTTGGTGTTTTCCAACGATTTCCATGGAACCGTTTCCAACTGGACAAAGATCCTGTGCAACCCTAGACCCAGAAATGACAAAGCCTTCATTTTCTTCCCAAAGGACCTGTGTTTGTTCCCCTCCCCAGCAGTGCTGGTCTGGGGCTGTGATTTTTGTGTGTTTCCACTGCATCAATGCCCACGGTGTTGTGGTTGGCCGGGGCTGGGGGTGAGCAGTTCACCAGGGGAGGGACCAGAACACATCCACCAAAAAAACTGCCTTTGATATGTGAGGGTGGCTGAGTCACTCTCGAGTGCCACCACAAAAATCCACTGACACGAGCATCAGAGTGACTGCAAAGCTTTGAACTTCATCCTCAGGCACTTCTGGGGTGAAATCGAGATGAAAAATAGCTTGATAAGGATTTGATATCAGCAGCTGGGCTGAGGGAAGGTGTCCCTGCCCATGGCTGGGGTTGGAATGAGATGAGTTTTAAAGTCCCTTCCAACTCAGTTCTGTCATTCTGTGATCTGTGAGTGCTGATTTAAATTTCAGTTTGGTGTTTTGGTGGAGAATTTCAAAGAGGGGCTTTGGTTTGTTGGAGGGAGCCCAGAGGAGGGTGACACGGTTGGTTTGGGGTGTGGAGCTCTGCTCCTGTGAGGAAAGGCTCAGACAATTGGGGTTGTTCAGCCTGGAAAAGAGAAGATTTGGGGTGACCTCACTGTGGCCATGCCTGAAGAGAGCAGGAGAGATGGAGAGGAGAATTACGAGACCAAGGGGTGACAGCACAAGGGGGAATGGCTGCACACGGACAGAGAGAGGGTTTAGATTAAATATTAGGAAGAAATTCTTCCCTGTGAAGGTGGGGAGGCCCTGAGGGTGCCCAGAGCAGCTGTGGCTGCCCCTGGATCCCTGGCAGTGTCCCAGGACAGGGCTGGGAGCAGCCTGGGACAGTGGGAGGTGTCCCTGCCATGGCAGGGGTGGCACTGGATGAGCTTCCAGGTCCCCTCCAACCCAAACCCAAATCCACAGCTCTATAATTCTATAATTCTATGATTCTGTGATTTTATTCCTTTCCTTATCAGACTGCCACGCTTTCCAAGTTGCCTGTAAATTAATCTCACAATAATTAATGAATATATCCTGCTGTTTGAAGAAACATCATCACTGGGATAGATAAAATCCAGATAAAAGAATGGAAATAATCAATAATTGCCTCCTGGTATGAACACTGGTTTCATTTACTTCATTTGAAGTATCTTTACTGGCACAGGAGAGCTTCAAGATAGGATTTTTTTTCCCCAGAAAAATTGGTTTAGACATTGTTAGGTTTGGGGTAATTTTTGCTTTTATCCCTCTGTTCTTTTCATTGCCATGTATTTCTCAATGAAGAAATTTTATCTCTTCATTCCATATTAAGAAAAGGGAAAAAAAAATAAAAGTTGATCTGTGGGTTCTCTTTTGTAGAAAGTTCTGGTTTCCTACATGACTTTTCCGTGGAATTTGTTTGGGAGAAATGCAGAGTGCACCAAAATGAGGTAATGACAGGGTTTGATATTTATCAAAGCCCTTTTTCCCCATCATCAAACTGGCAGCAAATGTCCTGGAGCAGAGCAGCTGCACAAGCAAAAATGGGAAACACAACTGATCCTTGGGAGGGTTCTTGTCTGCAGAGCTCGGCCCAGGAACCTGGGACACTTCCAGGACCTGGGGCTTTGTCCTTCCAGGACCTGGGGCTTTGTCCTTCCAGGACCATTTCAGTGAGGTCAGTGGGTATCTGCACGAGCCCACAGCAGTGAGGGCTCAGCAATGGGGTGAATGTCACACAGATCCCACCAAAAAGTGACAGGTGACTCCATTCTGCCACCTGAATGGGGTGGACACCTCTAAATTAAGCAAATTAATGGCTTTTTGTCACTAATGAGTGGTCTCATTTCTGCCAGCCTCTGTGGAACAGGATGGGTCTCGTTTTCTCCAGGAGTTCTCTGTGACTTTATGAGAAGCCTCCTTTCAATGAGAGTTTTGCTCATCTTAAATGTAACATCTTAATTGTTGTCATTTACCTTTTTTTTATTTTTAATCTTGAAAAACTCTTTGAAAACTCTATTTGCCTCTGTATGTCAGGGCAAAGTAATCATGAGGTTAACAATAAAATTCACCTGCTGGCTCACCTGTGCCAGATTATTTCTCTTCTATTTTTCCTTTCTGCCACATTTCAAACCCTAAACATCTGTTCTTTACACACTTTGTCTTTCAAAACTGGACTTCACAGTGAGAAAGGCTTTTCCTTTCCTTTCCTTTCCTTTCCTTTCCTTTCCTTTCCTTTCCTTTCCTTTCCTTTCCTTTCCTTTCCTTTCCTTTCCTTTCCTTTCCTTTCCTTT
The DNA here is from genome assembly GCF_021018805.1 of Prinia subflava. Taxonomy (NCBI): domain Eukaryota; kingdom Metazoa; phylum Chordata; class Aves; order Passeriformes; family Cisticolidae; genus Prinia; species Prinia subflava. The sequence continues at coordinate 13,317,133 of NC_086258.1, forward strand.
CCTTTCCTTTCCTTTCCTTTCCTTTCCTTTCCTTTCCTTTCCTTTCCTTTCCTTTCCTTTCCTTTCCTTTCCTTTCCTTTCCTTTCCTTTCCTTTCCTTTCCTTTCCTTTCCTTTCCTTTCCTTTCCTTTCCTTTCCTTTCCTTTCCTTTCCTTTCCTTTCCTTTCCTTTCCTTTCCTTTCCTTTCCTTTCCTTTCCTTTCCTTTCCTTTCCTTTCTTTTCCCTTCCCCATGGACAATATTGAATATTTCATATTTTTCCCTTCCTGCTGTGGGTCAAAACCTGGAGGGACATAAATCATCACAGGCCCACTCTACTTCCACTGCCACCAGTGAAGATCACCTATTGAATTTAGCATTTTTCACCAATTTTCCCAAGTCAGAAGCATTTCCGATTCTCCTTTATCCCACGGATAAAATGGGGTTTTATGTGTCTGACTCCCGGGGTGATAATAGCAGGGAATAGTTTTACTGCACACATTGAACTTTTCCCCAGGCCAAGAAAAGCAGCCACAGCTTTTCATCCACTCCCAGCAAAAATTAAGCAGGATTTTAAAAAAAAAAAATAAATCCAATTGATGGGGACAGAAAGTGGTGGGAGAAGAGAAGCTGAAGTATGAAAATTAACAACATGAAGTACACAAAAATCACCCTGAGTAGTTTGTCCTCTATTTCAAACGTTTCTAAACCCTTTCAAATTACACATTCAGCTAAATGATCACAGTTTGGGGCTTTCCCTCCCCCCCTACGGCTACACAAGATGAAAATCAAAGGAGGAAAAATAGAAACAGGAATGTTTGATCTGCCTGTTGCTCTCGCTGACTTTTCCAAGTGCAGTTTCCTGGCTGCAGGGTGGAACAGCAGCAAAGTCACTCCTGAGGGCATCCTTATCCAGGAGAGCTCATTATCCTGACCTTAATTATGGGAGTGGGGGATCTTCCCTCTGCACAGGAACTCTCCTGAAAAAAGAAAAAAACATCCCTGGCAGTGCCCAAGACCAGGCTGAACAGGGCCTGGAGCACCCTGGGATGGTGGAAGGTGTCCCTGCCGTGGCAGGGGGTGGAATTAAATGATATTTAAGGTCCCTTCCCACCCAAGGCATTCCAGAATTCTAAAAAATGAGCCTCATTCTGGAAAATAGAGTGGAACAAAAAGCAGATTGGGGTGAAGGAAAGATCAGGAACACCCCCCTTGGAGCAGCACGCACAGACACCTGAAGTGTTTTGTTTAATTCAAGCTGTGAAAGAAATCTAAATTGAAGTTTGTCCCTAAGAGCTTGGTTCAGAAGGAAAAGGGGTTTTCAGCAGTTTTCATTCCACGTTTCCACACACAGCCAAGGAGGAGGATTCTGTAATTTGTCTCTCTGCCCTTTTCTGCTGAGCCATTTAATCACAGAAAGCAGCAGGTTGCTCATCCCACTTTGCACTTGGTAAATCAACGCTGACCTTTGCTTCTTGTCTCCTCCCTCACGTGCCTGGCTTGGCCTCAGGACTCTTTTTTTAAGGAACAGTCCCTATTTTCCAACAGTGTGGAGAACTGAAGGGGAAAAAGGAAGATCCCAGAGTGTTTGGAAACACAATCTGTGTGCTTTAGAGCCTGAGAGCCACAAACACCGTAGGGTTTATGGAAAATAATAATTAAAGTCCCAGGACACAATCACCCCTTTCTGGCTCTCTTAGCAGTTATTAAATAGCAGTTATTAAATAGGAGTTATTAAATAGAAGTTATTAAATAGAAGTTATTAAGTAGCATTTATTAAATAGATGTTATTAAGCAGCATTTATTAAATAGAAGTTATTAAATAGCTTTATGGAAAATCACAATTAGTTCTGGGTAAAGCAACACCTACCTCAACCTTCTATTGGACAGGTTGGGGCATCGAGTTTGGATGATCCTGAGGCTGGGGAGGGAAATGGGCAGCAAAAGGGAGGGAAACAGCAGAATCCACGTTTGTGGGTGTGAATAAATGTCAGAACGAATTTTGGGGCTCCATGGAATGGGAGAAGATCCCTGTTCAGGGAGAAAAATGCAGGTGGAACCAGTGGGAGAGAAATCAGAGAGGTGAATCCATGGAAAACTCTCCTTAATCCCATTAAGGACTCCTAGAAATCTGAAAATCTCTGCAAAAAAAGAACGGAGCTCCTCAGTGTCCTGAATGTTGGAATTCCAGGGGGAACTTCAGGGTTTGCAGCTGATTAAAGGAGCTCTGTTGAAATTTGAAGACATGGCAATATTTTAATCACCCTCTTCCATAGACTTTATATTTTTTTGATGGACTGCTCACAGCAGGTGTTTCCCAGCTCTGGCAGAGGGTTGGGGATGAATTTTCAGCCCGATTCTGCCTTTCTGAAAGGAAGGCAGTGGTGGACCAGGAAAGTGCATGAGTGAATAATCAGTGACTCCTGCTAAAGCACTGGGATGTGTTGATGCTGCTCAGTGGCCCCAGGAGGATGTCATGGATCAAAACATTGATTTCCTCTGTGCTTCTCTCTCCTAAAAGGTGTTCTCCAAGTCTCCTGGGGGCACAGCTGATCCAGGGACATTTCTAAGGCTGTAGAAGGACACCCCATGCACACACAGATGGGATTTTTGTAAGGCTGTGTGTTCAAAGGAAAGTAAACTCGCTGGTTTACATAAGCCTGCCTCTTCCTTAAAGGCTGAGCTATTTTAACAGTGCATTCCACCAAAATGAATAATATTTGGCTTTTGGAGGCAGATTTTTCTGTGGTTACAACCTCTTTTGCACATCATAAATGTCCAACCCCATCCCCTTGCTTTTCTTTGATTAAAAAGAACAACAACTAACCTTTAAAAATACTGTATTTGTCATGGGCTCGCTTGGGTTGCAGCTGGTGTGATTTATGTGTCTGTCCTCAGAGCAAATGCACTCATTGAGGAAAACCAGCAAGGGTGTCCCAGTGCAGGGATGGGGATTTGGGGTCATCCCAGGTGCTGCTGCAGAGGATGGGGAGTCCTTGGAGCTGCCTCAGGGTGAGGTGGGTCACGAGCCCAAGGCTGGAACATGAAAACCTCCAGGATTTACAGGAGACCCATGGATCCCACAGGGAGCTGAGGTGACAGCAGAGCCCTCCTGGGAGTGTCACAGCCGTGTTCTGTCCCAGGACAGGCCAAGCCTGATCCCTAAATCCCAAATCCTCCCAGATTTCACAGATTTGTGGTTCCAGGCTCGGCGTCAGCACCTTCCATTCTTGCACCAGGTCCTGCTCCCACTTCCACCACCCTGAGTCACCAGGGCACCCTGCAGAGCTGGAAAACAAACAAGAGGCACTCAGAGAATCTACCCTGGCATAAATGAATTTTACCCTCAGTTCCACCACCCTGAATCCCCAGTGGATCCTGCAGAGCTGGAAAACAAACAAATGGCACTCAGAGAATCTACCCTGGCATAAATGAATTTTACCCTCAGTTCCACCAGCCTGAATCACCAGTGGATCCTGCAGCGCTGGAAAACAAAAAAGTGGCACTCAGAGAATCTGCCCTGGCATGAACAAATTTTACCCCCAGTTCCACCAGCCTGAATCACCAGTGGATCCTGCAGAGCTGGAAAACAAAAAAGTGGCACCCAGAGAATCTGGCCTGGCATAAATAACTTTGTCCCTGACTTCACAGTGACAACTTTCAGCTGGCGCAGATCTCTCCAGACCTGGAGGTGTCCCCTCCTTACACAAGCAAGAGATCAGATCCAAAACGAGCAGGATTTTTTGGAAGAAGGGGAAAACTATTTGAGGAGGGAGTAAACGGCTCTGCACTGTTCCAACTGCTCAGAAATTTGTTTTGCCAAGGGAACAGGAGAAAGCCGTTAAAAAAAGATTTTAATTTCGAGCCGCTTTCGGCTTTCCCTGGAAGAAAACAAGGAAGAAGCAAACACAATGGCTAAAGAACATGAAAAGATCCCAAAGGTTAAGAATGCTCCAAGAAAAATACTGCCTCAGCCTTCAATGGGAACGCTCTTTGCACCACTCTCTGGTGGTGCTGGCTGCGAGGGCTCTGCAGGGGAAGGGGCAGGAGCGGGGCAGGAGCAGGGCTCAGAGCTCAGCCTCTCCTTTGAGCCCTGCCACAAACGCTGTGTTTGCACAGCTCATTTGCAGGGTGAGTGAGAAGGCTCAAGTGGCAAATTGGATATTGATAACTTCCAGAAGCCTCGCCGGGGCCGCGGCGTTGCTGCGCTCGCTGTCTGAAGCGTCCTTCCCTTGCTGGCAGCAGAGCGTGGCTCCAAATGAATTAGCTCCCAAACCTGATATTTGAGGATGTTTTATTGGTCTGATGTCCCTCCAAGTCTTGCCAGAGCTGTCATGTCAGAGAGCTGCGGGCTCGGTTGCAATAAAGAGGCGCTGGTTGGAATTGTTTCCTCCTGGTGTGATTGTGGAAGGGGAAAAAAGAGTGGAAAAGCACTTGGAGAGCCCTGCTCCATCTCCCTCCTGCTCAGCTCCCACCTGGAGCTCCCCAGGATGGGGAAATCCAGGGGGAAACCCTCTGGGAAGAGCTCCTGGGGCATCCCTGGCATGGAGCAGAGCCAGCACCGCCACATCCAACTCTCCACCCCGGAATTTTGTCATTTTTAACAAGGTGGAAGAAAATTTTCCTTGCTTTGCTTCTCTTTGTTTTGCCACATTTGTCACATTTGCTTTCCTTTGTGTCACGTTTTTATTAATTAAGGATGGGAATTTTTTTTTTTTTTTTTTTTAATGATCCAAGTTTACAATTATTTTGCATAAATATTGGCAGAACAGCTTCTGTGGGAGAGTGAAAACAAAGCTTTTTGTGATCAGCACATGATTGCACTTAGGCAGAGTATCAGTTAAATCGGTCTTGAAATTATAACATTTCAGCTGCTGGTACTTTTCATATTAAAAATCAAATTTAATTTTCCAGTTTTGCAGAAACAAAAATTCCAACCATTTGTTGCTTTCCACCACCAGGAGGGAAGAAATAAAAGGGGAAAAAAAATATAATGAATCCAGCCTAATCCTCCAAAATAAATCTCCACAAAGGCTCTTTCTCTCTGTGAGGGGTCACTGCAGATTTTTCAGCCTCCTTGGGTGGCACCTCCCAGGTGGAAGTGGATGCTTCACTCACGGTCTCAGTGGGGACAAACCTGGCCTCAAACTCCCAAATTCTGGGATTTACCCTGGAATTACAGCTGCAAAACCCAGGTCAGAATATTCTGAATATTCCATTTCTCCTGGAATAAGTGCAGATGCTCCTCATTCCCTGTCAGTCACTGGATGTGAGGAGGGATTTTGGGAAGCAGCATCCTCAGCTCAGGAGCTGAGCCATTCCTGACCGTGTGTGGCAACATTTTTCAATGCTTGGTTTAGTTCCATCCAGGCTACAAACCAGAGAACCAAACCCAAAACAGAGAAGGAAAATAAAATTTAAAAAAAAATAAAAAGAAAGGAAAAAAGTCCTTTCTGATTTTCAACATAAAGCTAGGATTACCACCAAAGAACAATAAAAATTCCTTTATTACCAACAACAGGAAGAGCAAAGAGAAAAATAAACCACAGAAAATCTTTGTTATAATTTTTCCATAACAAATAAGGTCTTTTCTGGTCATGTTTGGCCTTTTTTTTTTTTTCCCTTCTCCTTAAAATTGTATCTGTTTAGGAAAAAAAAATTTAAAAATCTTGTTTAGAATAAAAACAAAACTGCAGAGGAAAAAGCAGAGCTCTTATTAAAGAGTTTGACATCACAACCCATCTATTAAATGGCAGGATCCTTAAAGGAAAGTCCTTTCCAAATAAAAGGGAGGGAATGAAAGGTTCTGTGAGTTCCCAAGGCCGTTGTTGATGCTGTGGAGCACAGAAAACTTCCACTGTCCATGGTCAGGGAAGTCATGGAGGAACAGGAACGAGCTCTGGAGGCTCCCACAGGGAGAAGACCCTTGGAGAAACACGCCTGGGACTTGTCCCGGTGTTCCTTTGTTCCTCACGCTGTTTTGCAGTTTAATTTGGGGGATTTAGGAAGGTGAATGGTCAGAGGGGAGGGAAATTTGCTGCTCCCCAGCTCCAGGAGGGTTTGATCCGTGTCCCTCTGTGCCCTGCTGTCCCCTCCATCCCAGCTGACCCCACCAGGAGCCCAGCTCTGGTGAGGGGGTGTGAGCTTATCTCCAGGAGTTGTTTTATGTTTCCCTGGCTCTGGGGGCTGCTTTGGGTTTGTTTTCCCTGCGTTTCTGAGCCACAAGGCTCTTTTTCCATCCCAAAGCCTGGCACACTTTGTTCCTGCTCCTTTTTGCCGGGTGGATCCACCCGAGGCTGATTAGGGGTGATAAGGGGTGGCAGTGAGTTATTGCCCAGCCAGCCTGAAAAGCCAAACCGGGCAGTTTTGACATAAAACACTCACAGAAGTGGCTTTTCCCCTTATCTGGCCCTGCTCTGGATAGCAGAGGCAGCCTGGAACAAAGGCTTTTGTTCCTCGTTAATCTGCAGTGAGAAGGAGCAGGGACTGACCCTTCCATTGATGCTTTGAGTTTTATCTTCTCTGTATTTCACATTCTGGGCTGCCCAGGGGTGATTTTCGTGTATCCCAGCCCCTGTGGTGCCCAGGGTGCAGCTCTGAGCTCACACTCAGGCTCACTCAGCTCTCTGCACACAGCACGGACACAAAACAAATCCTTCTCCTGCTGCACACCCAGGACAACTTTCAGCCCCAAGAGCACAAACAAGGGGGGCTGCAGGGAGGAACAAGAAGGATGGGACCTCCCAGCCTGCAGCTGCAATTGGACAATTCAACCCCAAAGTGCAAACGGAGCAAAACTGATCCAAGGGTGAGCCCTGGGCAGCGTTTGTCCATTTGGGACCATTTTGGGTCCCCCTTGGGTGCAGCCCTGGCCAGGCTCTTGTCCTGCCCAAGGTGGATCCTCAAGGCCTTTCAATAAATCTCTGCTTTATTCTCCAGCCCTGCCCAGGCTCTGCTCCTGTTCACCATCACCATCAAAGGGTTTTGTCCTCTCTGCTCCTCTGCCATGGTGTCACTGGAGGAGCTGCTGACCACAGCATGCCCAGACCGGTGCCTGGGGTCCCTGGGCACATCCCAAAGGAACTGCAAAATCTCCTCCATCCCTGCCCCCTGGCAGTTTAAAGTGAATTTTAATGGGGGTGAACCAGGAATAATTTCCAGGTTCTTAATAAAATTCATAAAATTATAAATAAATGTTATAATGCTAACAAGACCCTCCTAATCGTGATATATCCTTCTTTTTCTTGCTTGTTTCTCAGCTCCTGCTCACACCCAGGTCCATCTCGCTCTCCCTCATTGCTTTGCTGGGAAATTGTGGTCTGAACTGAGCAGAATTGTGAAACAGAACTGTTTTTTGGGGGTCAGACCCCAATTCCGTCTCAAAAGATAATTTGGGGTCACATGGCCACAAAATCCAAGAAAAGCCTGAGTTTTCCTGCTCTGGATCCACACAGAATTCAGAACTGGAGTTGTTTGTGCAGCAGCAAAGGGATAAAGTTTGAAGTTCTTTGGCCTCCTCTGTTGAATTGCACCCCCTGCTCCTGCTGCTTTCACAGCCAAAGGGGTCAGAGCTTCTTCTTTTATTTTGAACACCGATGTCTGAACCCAGAAATCATCATCCAACCAATCTACAAAAAAATAAAATAAAAAGAATACTCTATTCCCATCTACATTTTTCCAGATGTAAATACTCCTTTAATTTAGTACAAAATTATTGTGCTGTAAACTCTTTTATAACATTGCTAGGTTTCATTTTTGGTTTTGTTTTTCATTTTCTGATGTCTTTTGTGGATTTGGGATACAAACAAATGACAGGGTACTAACAATGACTTGAACCAGCTTCTGAAAGATGGGTTTTTGTTGGGGTTTGGGGTTTTTTTACCTCCCTGCACCACTGTTTTTTCCTCTCTGGCTTCTTCCTCTTGGACTTTCTCAGGAGGGCAGCACATTTTGGAATTAAGATTCCCATGGTCAAAATCTTTTCTGAGGTCCATTTGTAGAAATATTCAAGTATCCCTCCAGAGGAATTCCGCAGTGTGATTTGGGAAGATCTTTGTGAGGAAATGATTCCACACCTCAGGTAGAAGCCAGAGGAGGAAGATGGCCCAGAAGAAAAATATCCAAGTGCTAAAGGAATTATTCAGAACACAGGGATCACACCTAAAGTCTCCAAAGGGAATAAAATTGGATATTTTTAAATATCCAAAACAAAAAGTGCTGCAGGATACAAATGTAGATCTAAGAACTCTAGAGGGGAAAAAAAAAAAAAAAAAGGGAAAATCAAGGCAAAATTTGATTTCAGTGGAAGAGAGCTTGAGGTCAGGCAGGGCTGGGCAGGGCCAGGCCAGCAGGGAATGTGGTCAGGGATTTTTCCTGCCCTGGTGGTGGGATGAGAGCAGAGCAGCTCCGTGACCGGGGGTGACATTCCCACATTTCTGATACAGAACAGAGACCTCACACTCCATCACCCAACCCTTCCAACTCTCATTTCTGCTCACAGGAGGTGTTGGAGCACCTGAGGATGGGGCAGAGCTTTCCCTCAGTCCGTCCCACCCTGAGCTTCCCTCTGTCCATCCCTCTGTCCGTGGAACACGAAACCATCCGGAGCTCCACTCTGATTCATCCTTTCCCAAATCACTTTCTTTTGAGAACAGTGGAAAGTACCTCTTGTTTTCTTTATTTTCTTTTTTTTTTTTCTTCTTCTTTTTTTTTTTGTTTCCATGGCCATAATTTAATTCTTCATTTTAACCAACTTGCTGCGTCCTTTCTCCTTGATAACTCCCGAGCTCGAATGTAAAAAATGTATTATTACAAGAGACAATTACGGGGTTCAAAGCATTCTGAAGCATTCCATGCTCCCAGCTTCTGGTACTGATATAAGGAGAGGAATATTTGTGGTTTTTTGACTTGCATGAAGTGGAAAGGTTCCAAGAGCTGGTGGTAAAGGGCCTAATGAAAGTCTGCCTTCATCAGACACAACAAAGCTCCTGCATCCTGGGAGGTTTAACTCTTTCTGTGGACGGGGTGCCCAGGCCCCAGCACTCCCCACAAACAACCCTTGGCTGTGCAAAATCAACCACTCCACGCTCAGTCAAAAACAGCAACAGCAAGAGAGGTCAAAAAAGAAAGAACTCAGGGTTTGTTTGGCTTAAAATTCTTTTTTTTCCTTATTATTTTAAGCAGCGCACGTCTGGAAGTTGAAGGTTTGCAGCTCCCGGAGTTTGTCTGGACTGAAGATGTGTCTCACACCTTTGGGCCAGCAGAAAATGATGGAAATTGGGGCTGGTTTGAAGGACACCCAGTGGCTGCACAAACATCTGACTGCTGCAGAGCAGGAGGTTCTCCTCTGCTGAACCTTCTGTTTGTCATTTATTTTTCCATTTCATAAATACCGATTGGAAACTTCTCCTTGGAAGGCAGAGGGAAATCTTGTGGATTGTAAACACGGAGGGGAAGAGGAATTGTTTAGGATGGTGAAAAGGGTATAAGGACTCAAAGCATAACGTTAAGTAGAGGAAAGTTTAGGCTGGATAAACTTCCAAGTGCTGAAATCTTATTAGGCTGTGGAAAATTCTTCCGAAGGATGTGGGAGAAGCTCCACTGTTTGAGCAGCTTGCCATCAGATTGGGCAAAGCACTGAAAATGAACCTTAAACAATCTTACCCCAGCAAAGGGGGTGAAGTGAAGAGGCCAAAATCGATATATCCAACCTGTTCATCCTTTGATTTCATGGATCACAAATCTGTCCATGCATCTGTGGGATTTGTGTGGCTGGAGATGGATTCACCACCGGGCTGGGCTCAGCTCTGGAACCTGCTGGAGAGAAACCTGTGTGATCCAAGAAAGCAGGAGGGGTCAGGGCCTCCCATCCCAGCAAGAAACAGCAATTCCAAACCAGGAACATGGAAAATAAACACATAAATTTGAACAGGTTTGCTGCCCAGAGGACAATTTGTACTTTGGGGTTCAGAGATCCTTCATGGGGTAGCTGGGAGAGAGCACGAGGAACATTTCAGACCATCAAGAAGGATTAAAAACCAGTTTGACTCATCTGAGCCCAAAGACAAAGATGTTTCACCCCAAAATCTGCTGCCTGTCCTCAAAGGACCTGTCCAGGTTCAGCAGCAATTCCCATGAGGAGCGAGCAGCCTCTGTGGATTTGCTGTGTCACTCCAAAAGGATTCCAAGTGCCTCGGATCAGAGGATCCAATGCTCAGCAGGGAATCCCAGGAATATTTTAAATATGCGTGGGTTCAGTAACAGGCTGATAAAATTATGGTCAGTGGGGAGAACTATGAGGTGATGCAAGTTTTTAACTCGGTTTTTGCAGTAAACGCAAAGAAGATCCAACAGAATTTACAGCTGTCATGATTCTCCAGGAAGATTAAAATATTTTGGATATTAATCCACTTGCTACCTCGTCCCTTCTCTCTATGGATGATCTAAAAGCAAATTCTGGGTTTTTTTAAAAAATTCATCCATTATGGTGTTGACCTGAAGCTCCTGAAGAGACAAGAAATCTTCCCCCTGATTCCCTGGGGCCTTGCATTTTATCAGACCAGATAAATTTGTTCCAGAAACACCAAATTTCTGATTTCTCTGCTCTGGGGAGTCGTTAGGAGTCTTCAAAATCTGATCTGAGTTGCTAAACTAAAGCTGGTGGGGTTTCCAGTCCTGGCTGGAGGCTTTTGGGAGCACATCTGGTGCAAAAATTTCCTGGTGGAACCCCAAGTGTCACTTTCTGTAAATATTTCCCTGTGCGATTCCAAATTTCCCTTTCCACGATGCTTTTGGCCAGTAAAACCTGACAACTCCAAAGTTCTTCGAAAGCAAAGACAAAGAGGTGAGAACGTGGCCAAAGGGACTTTACTGCAGACATGGATTAATCCAATATTGGTTAAAGCACACTCCGAATCTCCTGTAAACTGAATTTTTGTAGACTGGAGAAGTTGCTCAGATCTTTACCTGGTAAGGGAGCAGAGGGAAACTTCTGGGTTTAAGTGAGAAGAAAATCAGCTGTCGCTGCTCCACACGTGGAAATATTAAATATTTACTTTTAATAGAACAAACCTATGGTGTTTCCCTGGATATTGGGTGGGTTTTGTTGTAAATGCTCTGCTGGTTCAGAGGGCATCTGAATCCATGAACCATGGAGCTGATCCAACCAGGGGAACTAAACCCACCTCCTAAACACTTCTAAAAATCATTATTATTTAGAGTGGCAGACCAGAACTTCTTGCCTATTTCCTGCCTAAACCAAACCCTTCTTCTTATTTTTCCTCAAAAGAATTGATGGCTATCAAAATTAATTTGAATTTTCTCCTTGCTATTTTTTTTCTGATGTTTGCAATTTGAATGTTTCTCCCGATCTTTGGTGGGTTTAGAGACAGAAATGGCATTTCTGGGCTCCATCCTCAGTGGGAAGGGTCACCTCATCCCCACCTTGCCCTGGCTGATCCCAAGCCCTGGATAAAAGCTCCAAAGTGCTGCAAATCTTCTTCCACGAGTCCTGATGCAGCCACAGGATGGGTTTGGCCAGGGACGTTTCACTGCTGTTAAATCAACAGCAAAACCCTTTAATTCCTCTGAACACGCAGCAACACTTTGGATCCTTGACTTTGGCCCCAAAACCAAAGGGATTAATGTGTCTTTTCTTAATTGCTACATTTAACAACAAATTTCTCATCTTTATCCCCTTTTTCTGACACATCTCTACCGTTCCTTTCCTTTTTGTTCCGTTTTTCCACCAAACCATTCCTCCTTCCCAGCTTTGTCCTACACCTCTCTCTTACACCACTCCAGATCTTTTTCCTTCTCCCACTCTTAAGAATCCTCAAGGGCAGCAAGAATTTTCCATTTTCCTGCCCGAAACTCTCCGTATATCTCTCCCCACCTCGTTACAATAAAATAATTCTTCCACTTCGCTGTCACCTCAATTTAGCTCTCTCACCCTCCACTCCCTCTTTTTCCCCCGGTTTAAAGACCGACCAGCATTTCCTGAATTGGAAAAGCCACAATAATATTTTTTTTCCATTGAAAATACGACAAGTACAGTATTTCCATTGAACATACCACAGGAACAGTGTTTCCATTGAATGTACCACAAGGACGGTGCTTTTGAGGTATCTAAATGCTGAGATGAACTCATAATGTTCAGCTTGGACTCGTTAAAGCAAAGCCCCTTCTCTCCTCAAAAAGAAAAAAAAAAGTTTCCCCAGACAGAGAAAGAATTTTTATTCACAGGTTTCAGAAAAGAAAAAAAAAAAAATACAATAAAAACAAGACCTAGACAGAGCCAGGACAATTTTGCACTTGCTTTGTGAGTAAAATATAAATAGGTTTTAGCAAGTTTAAAAAAAAAAAAAAATCCATTAAAAATGCTTAGAGTGGTTGAACAGCTGGAAAAGCAACTTTTTTTCCTTTTTTTTTTTTTTTCCTTTTCTTTTTTTTTTTTTTTTTTGATAACATTTAAAGCTGCTTAGCAGCTGGGGGAAAAAATCGCCTGTAAAAACACTTAACATTTACAGCCACTCAGTGGCTGGAAAAGCAACTTGTTATAAAATTGATTTAACATCTCAGTGGCTGGAAAAGACATCCCCGCACATCCATCGGGCTGCAGTGTTTTACACCGCTATTTATGGCTATTGAGACACAGATAAGGCTATAAATAGATAAACTGGGCATTTCAGCCCATGCCATTGTGGCAGGGAATAATTTCCATGCAGATCTCTCGCTGTTTTATTTTATTTTCTGGGAGTTTTCCGCTAAGCCCTTTAAATTCCCATCAGTCTGGAGTCTGGCGGGCCGGGATGCTCAGCCCCCAGGAAGGCTGTAAATCACTTTAGTTACAGAGCACTTTATGAAATAAAATAATGAAATATGAAATAATAACTGAGCTCCAGCGGAGCCCTGGCTGAGGCAGCAGGGCCCAGGCTGCCCCACACACTCTTTGTAGCGCAGGGTGGAAATGGGGATGTCTCCATCAGCAGCTGGAGAGGAGACAGGAGCCTGCCAGACCCCGAATCCCAAAAACACGGGCCGTGAAAAGCCCCATCAGAGCAGCAATTAGCACATTTGTCTCTGTCTGAGATTAGAGCTCTTAAAACGCCGATTTAAAACGTGAGTCATGCAAGAGCCCTTCCAGCAGCCTCGGGCAGTGGTGCTGCCCTGCATGCAGATGTGCAGGCAGGCCCTGCATCCTGCCCTGCATCCAGATGTGCAGGAGGGCCCCTGCATCCAGATGTGCAGGAGAGCCCTGCATCCTGCCCTGCATCCAGATGTGCAGGCTGGCCCCTGCATGCTGCCCTGCATCCAGATGTGCAGGCTGGCCCCTGCATCCTGCCCTGCATCCAGATGTGCAGGCTGGCCCCTGCATCCTGCCCTGCATCCAGATGTGCAGGCTGGCCCCTGCATCCTGCCCTGCATCCAGCTGTGCAGGCGGGCCCTGCATCCTGCCCTGCATCCAGATGTGCAGGCAGGCCCTGCATCCTGCCCTGCATCCAGATGTGCAGGCAGGCCCTGCATCCTGCCCTGCATCCAGCGGTGCAGCGCTGACAGAGGGGATGCACTGGCACATCTCTGCTCAGCCCCGCTCAAAGTCTCCAAAACCGGGACTAAAGTTTTTGCCTAAATGTTCTCGAGCTTCCCTTGAGCTCCCTCCTGGGCGAGAACCCTTCTGCGTGTGGGCACCCGCTGGAATTCACTGCGGAATTACCTTAATAATGCAACAAATTGATCGCTTTGTTCAGCTCCTCGAGGCAGGGATGTCCCCAGCCCCGGGGAGATGTCAGGGCTCTCTGTGGCTCTCCCTCCGACTTCACCTCCCTCCGATTTTCTATTCCATCCTTCCAGGAGTTTCTCTCTGACAAAATTCTCTGGACGCATCCCTGGTGCTTGAAAGGTGTCATAAAACCCTGGAGGCACTTCTTGCAACAACAAATTAATGGGGCAATTAAACCTTTCGTTTTTTGCTGGTGGGGGGAAATCCAGGCAAGCCAAGAAGCCTCGTTCAGCCCAGGGATCCACCCTGGCTCCCCAGGGGATGAGCACAGCTCCTGCTGAGCCCCCGGGGAGAGCACGGAGCCTCCTGGGGCAGAAGCAGCTCCTCACGTTTTATTTCCCAGCAAGGATGTCCTGTCTGGCTGGACTGTGGCTGAGGACCCAGTAAAGAGGGAGAGGGAACGTTGCCACTATTGGGTGTCGCTTTCCAAATTCCCAAACTTCTCCTGAAGTCAGGGGTAGAGCCCAAAGCGCTGCTCTAGCTGGGTTTGGTGCCAAATTTTGGAGCTGGGATGAGAAGCTGGATGTCTCTGCCGGTAACTGCAGATAATGAGGCAATGTTCCCAAAGTATCTGAGGCTGGGATCTTTGAAGTGTAACCACTTTGTGGCCAAATCCCTGTGAAAGTGGAAAAAATAATAATAATTACCTATGAATATGTGAAGACGTATATTCCTCAAGGACAGACAGGAATTGTTCAGTGTCGTCCGGGTGAAGGGAGGAGGTGCAAAAAGAAGATTTTCAGCAGAGTTTTCCTGCCAGGGAGAGCTATTAGGCACTGGAATTATTTCCTCAAGGAGAGCAGAGGAAGGCAATTCCTTCAGACATTTAATAATAGCCTGGGCAAAGAATTAGGAAATATAAAGAAGCAGCTTGCACTGGCAGGTAATTGAGCTAATCAGGACTAAGTAGGACTCAGAATTTATTTTTTCTTAGGATCCATTTAAAGTCAGCTGCAGTAGATATTTCATTAATTCATTGCCCTTTTCATTGCAGTCCAACACCCAGGAGGAAGGCAGGAGAAGTTAATATTAAAAAAACACCAGCCCAGTCAGTGCTGGGAACGCTGGGGCGAGGCGGTGCCAGCGAGGAGAGATTTCGTGGGCACTCCCCAGACACAAAAACGAGCTCTCAAACAGGCCACAAAAGCCAGTGGGGAAGAGAAGGGGTGGAGGGAGCCAAGGTCTGATCTGGAAAATAAAAAGGGAAAAGCAAGGATGAAGAACCAGGGGATTGGACAAGATGGGATGGGCTGGGAGGGGGTCCTGGAGAGCCTCTGTCTTGGCAACAGCCACGGAAAATCAAAGTGCAGAATAAAGAAGTGCTGTAAGAACAGCCCGTGATCGAATACCAGACTGGCTAATTTGTATTTCAGGAGCTCCAGGAGAGGATGCTGCACTCTGTGCCTCTGGACCTGCCACACATTTGGTGTTCCTGGACACAGAGCCAGCACTAAATCAGGGGCATCCGGCTCAGACTTGAGCTGGGGTGTAAAGGCTGAGCAGCATCAGACTGAGAAACTAAATTTGGGGAGAGGCAGACACTTCAGAGCCCTGTGGTGTCTGGATCACCCAGAGCATGCCGAAGCCAGGTTCTTTTTTTCTCTCCCTGTTCATCCTGAACAGCACAGTGGGTGCCAGGTTCTATCCTTTCATCCTTTCTCCTTGTTCTGCCTTTAAAAATGAACATTTTGGACATGCTGTAATTATTCCACATGGGATTATTTGCCAGTTACATCCACTGCTGGGCATGTCCTGCAGGCCAGGGCAGGAGGGGACACAGCCTGGGATGTCCCATCAGCTCTCTGAGTGACAAAAGATCCCAAGTGCATCAGGAACACTCTGCCTGTGTCCCTGCTTTCCCAGGACGTGTGGTCCCTCCTGCATCCAGGTGGGACAAAGGTTGTTCCTAAAAGAAAGCTGAAGAGAAAGAAGGAGAGAGAAAATCCTCACGTGACCCTCACCATAAAATCCACACCCATAAATTCCGTCAGAGCTGAGTAGAGGCTTTATCACAACGAGGTTTATCACATTTTTAACAACCTGATGGCATTTCAGATTATGTCCAAGACAATAATTACTCCCAGCTGGAGCTCCATGAAGGCCATAAGTGTTTATCAGGATATGGAAAATTGCTGCATTTGCCCCAGAGATGTCAGAGCCAGGTTTTTATGTCCTCATTGATGGCAGTGGGTGGAGAGTCACAACCCAACACGCTTGGTCTGGTTCAAGACATTTACTCCACAAGCGTCATCAACTTTTAATGCTGCTACCACCAAACCCGAGCCCCGATGTCAGAACCCAGCCCTGAATTTGTGCAGTTGCTCTGTAACCTGCACAGAGAAGTCATCAGTACAAACCCAACCCGCCCTAAAAGCCGCTCAGAAATTCAGGTTATTCCCTACACGTTTGCACAGCGACCGCAGCCATTGATTTATCCCTTATTAGTGGCTGATATCACCAGTGGATTTAAATCACGGCTCTATTAACATCCATCAGCAAGCTGACCTAGAAACTTATTTATTTAAGAACACCAGTGGTCTGAGGAAAAGCCAAAAACAAAAACAAGTACAATGGGGTTTGGATCTGGACAATGCTTGGGAACCGTCCTGGCAGCCACCAAGTTGGAATATTTGATCTTCACAGCTTGACGTCAAGAATGGCTTTCAAGTCTCCTGGCTGGTAAATACATCTGGCTCATGCCTTGTTTAACATTTGAGGTGCTTATAGATATTGTGGTTTCAAAGTTGATCAAACATGCAGGGCATTATTTGTAGGAAAAACATTTACCTTACTGGAGAGGTTTGACTTATACCGAGGGCTCAAATGATTTCCCGTCTGCTTTAATGTGTGGAGGAAAGTGGAATTTGCTTTGGGAAGCAAAGAAGAAGGCGGTTCAACACATCCTGCCGTGCCCAGTGCGGCTCGGGATCGCCTGTAGGAAAGCTCAGCACCATTTATTTTGTGGGATACAGCTTGCTCAGAAAGCAATTTAATGCTGTGGAGTGAAGGGAAAAGAAAACGAACTGAGGTTCGGGAGTTGGATGTGAAATTTGCGGGTGTCCTTTCAGTTGTTCCTGTCAATGGAGAAATAAAATGAAAGGGAGAAGGGGTGGGAAGATAGGGGGAAAGAGGGAAGGAGGAGAATAGAGGAATGAAGCACAGGCATTTTGGACATCTTGGATGAGAAATGCACTCAAGGTTTATCATTGAAGAGTTCGGGGAGGAAAGGTCCAGGCCAGGGGAGCTGCTGTGAAGGAATGAAGGAACTCCAGGGGTTGAATGAAGCCTTGGGTTCCACTGGGACACCACGGAGGTCTCCTTGCTTTGCTGTCTCCATCCAGAGAGGTTTCACCCCGGTTAGAAGAAGCAGTATTTGAAAATATTTGCTCTTAGCACAGCAGGGAAAGACTACAGCAGGGATTACAGAGGACTGAAGGACTAACAGCAGCAAGGGAAGGGAAAAGGACTGATTCTCATCCTGGAAACCATGAAAACCCAAAGGAGCAGTGTCCATGGTGGGATCCCCTCCAAAAAGCAGCACTGCCTCTCTCAGGCTCTTCCATTCCCACCTCTTTGTGGTGTGTGACCCGTGAGGGGTCCTGGGGTTTGTCTGGCCTTGTGCTACCACGAGTCAGGATGGGGGAACCACAGCTTCATCCTGAATAACCCAAATCCTGCTGCTTGCTGTCCCTCTGGGCATGAGCACCCCTTAGAGAACACCCTAGAAACAACCACGCAATTGCCATCTGGAAAATGCTATTTTTTTCCCTCAGACTTCACAATTTTTCAATTCTTGAGGAGAAAAGAGAGTTCTGAGTGTTCAGTGAGAGGGCAGCTGGCTTGTGTGGGTTCAGCTCTGTGCTGATGCTGCTCTCAGTCATGACTGAGATAAAGATTATCTGGATAATGACTGAAATAAAGATTTCACTCAGCTTCAAAATACTCCAAAAGCCTTTTCCTGGAAAGAGCTGATTTTTGAAGTCAGCCGGTGCAATCTGTGCTTGGTCACAAGCAGCAGACCCCAGATCTCCATCAGCCACTCAAAGCATTTTCACAAGAGCTGCAGGAGATGAGATGTTCTCACTGGCTCTGCTGAAGGAGGTTGTGCAAGGGTCCAAAATCCCCAGGGAACAGACACAGAAGGAAATCCCCAGCAGTGGGAGAAGGCTCAGCTGGCACCCACACTTGTATCAGCTGTCAGAGGAACCAAAAATCCATCAAAACCCGTTCATCTTGGGAAAACCTTTCCCTTCCAGCTTCCAGAGCGTGGGATTTATGTGGGAACTGCAGCGTGCTCCATTTCGAAGCCTGGTTTCCAGCAGAGGGGATGTGGAAGCCCTACAGACTCAGAAGCGAGAAAGCAAATAAAAAAGCACCGATTCTGATGGGTTTTTACTAAAAATAATCACGTTTTAAACTCCGTCTGCCGGAGTTTTGGGCATTGACTCATGCAGAAACCGAGGCAATCCCGTAAGGGAAGGGGATTGTTACCGTAGGAGCTGAATAACTCCTGGTTGGCACTGGAATTGCAGAAGTCTCACATACCAGGAGCTACTGCTGGGAAAATTTATGGGCTCTCAGGAATCACAGATCCACTCGAGGATCCGACAATTTGTAGACAACCGTCGAACAAAAATAATAAAAAAATAATAAAGCTGCAAAAACCGAGTCCAAAGTCTCCGGATCAGCGAGGGATATGCACAAAATTCCCTTTCATGTTATTATTGGACTGGGCCAGACGTCCAGACACACCGAGTTACTCAAGCTCGCTGTCAGCTCCGCCATAAATTTATATGGAATTTCAGGGCGACCTCAGAGGGGCAATATTGGCTTAAGGTGTTTCCATTTCAGAGCCTTGTCCCACTGCAGACTGGTAGAATTTTATTTTTTTTTTCCCAGTTTTGAGCTTTTTGAATGACTTTAGCTTCCCAAACCTTTATTGGCCAAATATCCCTCTCCCAGCCCGCTCCAGCTCCACATTGCTTCGATCCAGAGCCTGACTGCTAAGTCAGACTTAACACCAGTCTGCTGTCAGTGGATGCTACTGTGCTATTTATAAACCCTCTGCTACACACAGGTATTTATGGCACTGAGAAGGGTCAGGAAGAACAAAAAAAATTAAAAAGAGGGGAAAAAAAAGAAGAAGAAAAAGGTTCACTCCATTTTTATTAGCCCGATTCACAGCCAACCATATGGCCACAAACTGGGAGCAGCCAGCTCAGACAACTGGAGCAGCAGCGCTCCCTGAATCCTGCAAAATCCATTAGATTGTGTTAAATAGGGGGATATTTATCTCTGTCCTAAGAGAGGGGTGTCAGATATTTAATAAATGATAACCAGGTCCTCCCTGAGCCCCCCGTGTTGGCCTTGTCCCTGATCCCAAGCCAGATCAGAAGGTCCTTTGCTGCCTGTGCCTCCCCTGGAGCTGCTGCCACTCCCCTGCCATCGGACTCTTCCCCAAAAAGGTTTTTTACTGGAATAAATCGTCCTGCTGGAGATGCACAGTCCTGAGTGGGACAGGAAGGACGTGCAGCTGTGCCTGCAAGTGCTCCTGGAGGGGAGACGGGGTGCCCAAAACCCCCTGCTAACCATGGGATGTGTTTTAAGATTATTTCATGTTGTTTTTTGCTCTGTGTTGTTCGGTGGGGTTTTTTGTTCTCCTGTGGACAGTCCTTGAAGGTAATTTGGAAACAGAGAAGTTCCTTTTAGATTTGTTAGGACAGAGGGTTTAGCCTCCCTCACAGACAATATTGTGCACAACAAAGCTCAGATGGTCGAGGTTCAATCCATGGCCCAGCAAACCCCACAGCTCCCGAGGATCTGTCCCACATCCTCGGGGGGATGGTGCCCCAAAAGCTCTGAGGAAGCCCATCCAGCTTTGTGGAGATCCAAGCTCTCATCCCAGAGAGAGGACAGCCCCACGAGTGTCATCCCAGGAAAACCTGCTGGGATCCTGGCACAGCCCTGGGCTCAGGATTCCACAGTGCCCACAAACACCCCCTGCCAGGGCTGCTCTGGGTCCCTGCCCAGCGCTGAGCCCCGCAGGCACCCCTGGCATGGATGCTGCCTCCTCCTTGTGCCTTTCCCAAGGTCATTCCCATTCTTTTTGCACCGGTTCCCTATCTCCACCACCAAAGTTCCTCGTGGCGACCTCCCCCAGAGCCTGAGCGAGTTTAATTAATAATCCTGGCCTCTGAGGGAGTAACAAAGAGGCGGAAGGACTGGGGGAGGGAGCAGCCTGGAGCAGCACTGGTAGGAAACACATGGTCACGGAGCTGAGGCACGGGCAGAAATTCCCATCAGGGAACAATGCTGCACCAGCTGGGACAGGAGAAGGTGACCTCAGGGCTTCGCCTCTCCATCGCCTCCAGCCCATTGTTCTATTGTGTCTTTCGCAGGGAGTTCAAGGGAATAAACAGCATTTTCCAAGCTGGCTTCGCCTCCGGGATGGTTTTCTGGATTTGTATGAGGGAAGAAATCCAGCCTTGATGCACTCAGCACCTGCCAGGGTGTGGGTTCAGCCTGGGGGTTACAGAGGTCCTTCCCTGTCCCCAGGTGTCCTGTGCTGGACAGAGCCAACCCCAGTGAAAGGAGGGATTCTGTTCCCAAAGGCTCCGCAGGGATGTTCAGCCCCAACACCCCCAAACCAGGGGGGTGACTGAGAGGGCAGCTCCTCCTGCCCACCACACCACGGCCGAGGCTCCCTCAGAGCCCAGGGATGGTGAGGAACCACTGAGGTCCTTCCCTACTCAGACCTGGAGCGATTCATCCCCACACAACCCAATCCCAACGCTCCCTAATTATCCTCCAGCTTTTAATCTCCCTGCGGGCTGCTGTTTCTGTACCTCCTTTTCTGCTGGCGTTTCAGAGCTCCAGAAACAAAGCCCTGCAGGGGCCTGGTGCAGAGAAGGCCTTTGTGACCCACAGGGGAGCAGCAGCTTGGGATGAGGGCTGGGAATGGTTAACAGGAGATGCCCAGGGGAGACACCAAGGCTCAGTGACAGCAAAAGTTGCAAGGACTTGAACCCCAAGCCATGCTGGAGGACTCAGTAGCTTATTTTAAACACATTATATATGTTTATATATATATTATACAATATATTATAACACATCCCCATGCTATTAATCCCCAATCCACAAATACGAATTTTATGGACGCCACCTCCACTGGCAGAGTGCAACAAAAGACAATTGGGCAACTGAGAAGAATTAAAATATGGATGTGGAAAGGACTTTGTCTCCTTAAAAAAGGCAACAGAGGAAGCCAGGAAACATGAAAGTGATCAGCAAGGAGGGAGAGTGGAAGTGGGGAGGCCCAGGGGCACGGAAGTGAGAGGAAGGAGAAAATGGGAGCTGGTCAGAGCAGCGTTAGCTGAGCCTTTCCAAGCAAAGGTTCTGCCAGCCAAAACAGCAGCGAGTCTGAAATTGGTTAGGGATTGTTTATTTATTCATACCACAGGATGTAAACTAATATAGTTCAATTCCCCCGGGAAAATAAAGCGCTTTTTTTTTTTTTTTTTTGGTATATTCAAGAATACATTCATCCTTCTTTCCCCTTTTCATGAAGTTTGAGTGGCTCCAAAGAACCATGAGAGAGTCATTAAAGAATTCCTGCCTTTTCAGGGATGAGGAACAAATTGTCAAATGGAAGAGTGAGTGGTTGGTACCTCTGATATCCAGTTGTAAGACATCAATGGTTCTTGTTCAGGAATGACTTTTCCACTCTGAACCACTTTATTTATTCAAGGGTTTGCTGGGCAGTAGATGTGGCTGATGTTTATCTGAAATTAATCCCCCTGTGCAGCAGGTTCTGCCCTCTCAGGTTGAAATGTAGCTTTAGCAGGAGTTAATTGAAGAATGAATATTTACCTCCTTGGCTGCAGCTTGGAAGTGTTGAAGGTTTCACCTCCCTGACACAAAATGAAAATAAAAACAAGCTCCTAAATTGCTCACTTAGGATAATCTGAATGGAACTTTAGAGAAAATACAAATCCTTGAGGAGAATATACCCCAGGACCTGCAGTGAAAAACAAGGACTGCAGGGTTGTGGAGGATAACCTCCCCCAAGCTGGGCATTGCTCTGACCCTGCATTCCCAACCAAAAGAAAAACTAAAAAAACCTCCATTTAATTGACCAAAAATCCTGATTGTCTTTTCAGACACCCTTCTCGGTGTGGTTGGAGATCACAACCCTTTTGGAAAGCAACTTGACATTTCATAGCTGAGATATTTCCTCCATCGCTTTTGACTCTCGGGCCTCAATTATTTCCACCAGCAGAGCCTTTGCCAAGCGGATGAAATCGGACCCCGGGTGGATGTTATAAAACCCAGGTAGCTGCAGCCCCTGTGCGTGAGGCTGCCTCGTGTGTTTTCTCCATTTGCCTCCTCCTGACTCGTTCCAAGGCTGAGCATGGCACGGGCTCTGATCCTCAGGGAACGGAGCTCCCTCGGCACCTCCGAGCTCCTGCACACACGTGGCCAGGTGTTGGCTGGGCCTTGGTTCCTCAGCTGGAAAATTCCTTATGGTTTTTGCAGGGATAAATTATCCTTCCCGCTTGTGGAGGGAAAGGAGGGGAGCCGTCCTGTCCTTCAACAGCTTTTGATGGAAATTGTGTTCCCGTGCCAAACGATCGCTGAAAACATTTTTTAAAGGAGGTTTATGGGGAAAAATGTTGCAATTCTCTGGCTTTTTGCGCCCTGTTTGGTTCTGCGTGGGGATGGAAAATGGTAAACTTTGAACTGACTGCAGCCACCCTGTTTCACAGCTTAGAAAAACACCTCGTGCTGTCCCACCTACGGGACACGACTGCACCGACAGAGCTGGAGCTGCAGGAGCTCAGGAATCTAAGAGTTTGGCTCTGGTGGTGGTGCTCAGATATGATGGACTCTAAATTTACACTCTGAGGGGATCTTTATTTCTACCAGTGCTGAGCCTGGGACTGAGGGGGCCGAGGAATCATCTGCAGAGAAGGAAAAACCAGCTGGATCCTCTTTTAACTCTCAAAACAGGAGGTGACACAGGATCCACTTCTCAGAGCAGCAGCTCTGTGCTGTCCCCACCCCCTGGCCGTGCCAAACTGATCCTTAAATATAAAATGTAGCCCTAAATTCATTGCAGGGGATATTTAAGAAGCTGGTGGCACTCAGTGGTTGTGTGGTCCCAGGAGTGGGGTGGAGATATCTGGGGACAAAGCTCAGCCTGCTTGCCCAGGGATCCCAGACCTCCTGTTGCAGTGCATCCCACCCAAAATCATCTGGAATAACAAGATGCGGATGCCCTGGAGCACCTGGGATTTGTTTGGATCTGGCAGAGCTGATTCCAGGATTGATGGGCCCAGGGAGATCTGTCCTCTCTCCCGGGGGACTCCAGCCAAAGGCACAAGGAGTGATTTGTCTCTGCCAGCACTCGAAACTCGAGGACGTTTCTGTAGGAAGTGACAGTGGCAAAACATCCTCTGGAGCATGTAAACAATTTTTCCTTATTCAGGATGGCCAAAATAAAGAGGGGGCTGTGTAAACATCTCCCTGCTCCTCTCTCACTCCGAGCTGTGGAGCAGAAAGCTCCGCTCGGGAGCCAGAACAGGCTGCAGCTTCCTCCTGATCCACGGTCCAGCACAAATACAAAACCAAATCATGTTTCCACGTAATCAATCCATGTTCTTAGAGAGGAAAAGAGCCCTTAGCAGCCGAGCAGGAGACCTTGGAGTATAATAGAGCTGTCCAAGTGCACAGGTGTGCCAAAGTGCTTCACCAACAGCGTGTGAGAAAGTATTCACATTGTTCCCAAACCATGGGAAAAACACATCCTGTTCCCATTCCTGAGCCGTGCCATTGCTGAGGCTCTGTGTATTCTGTGTTGTCTCCTTGCAGCCATCCCTGCCTGGAGATGAACTTTCCCTGATTTCCGAGCATTGTGCCGTGCTCAGGTGTCCTTGTGCTGCTCCAACAGGGGACCAGGCTGTGCCAACCACAGCGCTGGGCTCCTTCTTTTGGGCTGCCTTGGGTCAGGGAAAATTGAGGAAGAGGCTTTTTTTTGGTGCTTTTTTTGTCCCTTTCCCACGTGGATGCTTTGATGTGTGGATTTCTCCGAGCTGCAGAGAGAATCAAAGTCTTCAGATGGGGAGAGAGGGAAAAAATGAGAAAGACCAGGATAACCTCTGATCGTAGGAAACTTGGATGTTGTGGTCACATTTAAATGAACAACATCACGAGGGAAACAGAGAAGTGACTGGAGGAGAATGACAGACATTTATTGTTTAATTGTCCTGAAGTGCTTTTATATTTTTGGCTAAAGTGAGAGTGTACCAACAATTTCCACTTGAAATGTTTTGGAGATACAAGTGGCTTTCCTTTTCATCGAGAAAAGACTCGTGCAACTTTTTTGATTTAAAGTGCCTCATAAAAGAACAACAACCAGGAAACAAAATATGTTTTTTACTCTCAGGATGTTAAAAATCACCTAATTTTGACATTTCAGCCAGACTGTGGGATGGCCAACTCCTTCCTTCATGCAGAAGACATCGGACACCTTCCACTGTCCCAGGATCCTCCAAACCCCATCCAGCCTGGCCTTGGACACTGCCAGGAATGTTTTATGTTTTCTTTTTCAGGCCAGTTCTGCAGAGGGAAGATTCTCCATTCCCAGGCTTGACCCCTGAATAAACCCAGGATTAGGGAAGGGATTTTTTGCAAGGACAATTGTTACAAACACTGGGGACAACTCAGAGCAGAGCTCAAACCCCATGACCTTACAGCCCCAAAAAATCCACCATGAGCCACCCTGCAGGTAACTCCCTGCCTTGGGAGGCTCCAGGGTCTCAGTTCCTCTGGCAGCAGAGCTGGACCAGTCCCTCCCTCCCAGCGAGGGGCAGGGAAGGGGGACAGCACCAAAACCCACCCCCGGAACCCTCAGTGCAAACAGGGAAGTGCTTTGTCCCCATGACCCTGTTTTCAACCACAGGGCATTGCACAACGAGCCTTTTAAAAATAAAACTTCTCTTAAACTTCTTTTCTTTTTCTTTTACATTATGAGAGGCTAAGTGAAAGCAGCAATTTTTTTTTTGCCGTATTTTGCTTTAAACCAATGAAACTTAATGTTTATAGCAGTCTAGGAGCTGGAAACCCAACCTAAGAAACACTTAATGTTTAGATCTACTTTGTGGTTGGAAAAAACAACTTCTTAAACGCTCCAGCAAGTGGAAACAGCCACCCCTTGTAAACAAATCTTCAGCATTAAGATATTTCTTAGCAGCGGAAAACCTTAAGTGCAGGGAGACGTTTTTGTGAGGCTTTTCAGAGTGATCAGAGGCCACTGGCAGAGCCACGCTCTGTCAGCAGGGACGTCAAAGATCGATGCAGATGAAAGAGTTTCCATCCAGGATGCTTGCTGGGTGTTTGTTTCCCAGTGCTTTACTGTATTACACACATCCCTCACATCCACCTCGGGCTCCACTTCAAGCCCACGTTGCTCCAGTTTCGTGTTTTTGGGGTCAGGGAAGTTAAACCAACACAAACAGCGAGCAGTCGGGCAGCAGGATGAGAAATGTTGGTTGTTTTCTGCAAGTACAGTAAAATTTCCCAGCCGTGAGATAAAAGCTGCCAGATATTCCAGCAGTGACCTTGGAAAATAACACAACAACCTGCTCAGGCTGTGTTTACCTCCAAAACCTCGTTTCAACCCCAGTCATGTGCTCTGGAGCTGCTGCCCTGCCCGTGGGGTGAAGTGTCCCTGAGCTCAGCTGTGTATGGGACGTTTTTCTTCCCCAAAAAAGAGTGGAAGTCCCATCACGAGATGATTGAGGGCATCCAGCTGGCTGCTGGGCAGGGAGGATGAACTCGGAGATCTTTTCCATCCTTTGGGATTTAAATCTGCTGCCTGGGTGGGGCAGGGCCACTTCCCTGGGGAGCAGCTGGGATGGGACCAAGAGTGGCCAAAAATTGGGAGAAGATCCTGTTGAGTTGGGAATTTTTACACATCCACTACTCAGGAAAGTAGTTTTTGAGTAGTAGTCACTACTCAAAACTACACAAAATTCCCACCTCAACAAGAGATTTCTCAAAAACTGGGAAGCCTCTTGTTGAGGCAGGAATCTTTGCACAACCACCAGTCACAAAATCAGATAAAAAATGGGAAAAGCTCCCTTTGAGGTGGGAATCTTTGCAAAGTCACTACTCAAAAAAGTGGCCAAAACCTGGGAAAAGCTCCTGTTGAGGTGGGACTCTTTACACAACCATCACTCACAGAATCAGCTAAAAACTGGGAAGAGATTGGTGTCCCCTTCTCCCAAAAGCAGCCAAAGACTGGGAAAATCTCCTGTTGAGGTGGGAATTTTTACACAGCCACCACTTCCAAAAGAGGCCAAAAACTGGGAAAAGCTCCCAGTGAGGTGGGAATCTTTGCACAACCACCTGTCACAAAATCAGATAAAACTGGAAAAACCTCCTGTTGAGGTGGGAATTCTGCACAGCCAGCAATCACAGAATAAGCCAAAAACTGGGAAAAGCTCCTGTCGAGGTGAGAATCTTTGCAAAACCACCACTCCCAAAAGTGGCCAAAAAGTGGGAGAAGTTCCTGTTGAAGTGGGAATCTTTGCACAACCACCATTTCCAAAAGTGGCCAAAAACTGGGAAAAGCTGCTTTTGAAGTGGAAATTTTTGCACAGCCACCACTCCCAAAAAATGCTCAAATCTGGGAAAAGCTCCTGCTCCAGTAGGAATTATGCGCAGCTACCACTCATGAAATCAGCCAAAAACTGGGAAAAGCTCCTGTTGAAGTGGGAATCTTTGCCCAGTGACCACTCCCAAAAGTGGCCAAAAAGTGGGAGAAGCTCCTGTTGAAGTGGGACTCTTTGCACAGCCACCATTCCCAAAAAATGCCCAAACCTGGGACAAGCTCCTGCTCCAGTGGGAATTTTGCACCTCCACCACTCATGAAATCAGCCAAAAACTGGGAAAAGCTCCTCTCGAAGAGGAAATCCTTGCCCAGCCACCACTTCTAAAAGTAGCCAAAAAGTGGGAGAAGCTCCTGTTGAAGTGGGAATCTATGCACAGCCACCACTCATGAAATCAACCAAAAATTGGGAAAAGCTCCTCTCGAAGTGGGAATCTTTGCACAAGCAGCCACCATTCCAAAAAGTGGCCAAAAACTGGGAAAAGCTCCTGTAAAAGTGGGAATATTAGCCCAGTGACCACTCCCAAAAGTGGCCAAAAAGTGTGAGAAGCTCCTGTTGAGCTGGGAATTTTGCACAGCCACCCCTGCAAGCAGGGAAGAGGAGGGATTTGGGAGGTGCAGCCCAAGGGATGCGGTGGCAGCGCGGTGCCAGGCGCTGTGCCCAGGCTGGGAGCAGGGGCTGTGTCCAGCACTCTGCTCCTGCTGGGTCATTTCCTCCGAAACAATCGCGGCTTTGATCCCGTTCTGTGAGCCAGGACCCGCCGCTGTTCTCACTGCGCGCCCTCGGCGGGGATAAAATAAAATAAAAATAAAATAAAAAACACCCTCAAGGCACCAACAATGAGCGTGGAGAAGCCGCTGCCGCTGACTCAGCCCCTGCCCCAGGTTAGGTAATTTCCTCGCGTAAATCTCTTTTCGAGGAGGGTTTTAAACAGACCTTAACCAGGACCAGACTTCTCTCCCCTGGATTTGATCCTGAGGAAATACCTGATAATAAACAAATACCTTGCTGGGATCCTTGGCCTTGCCAGGAATGATAGTGGATTTAAAAATCGCTTTTTTTTTTTTTTTTTCTTTTTTTTTTTTTTTTTCATTTGTTCCCTTCTGCTTTTTCACTTTATCTTTTTTAAAAAAGAAAAAAAAAAAAAAAACCTCTCTAAGGAAATTGTAACCATCCAAGGCTGGGAAGGTGTTGGAGAACAAACCAGCCCCAGCAAGGGCAGCATCCATGGTGGGATCTCATTTCAGGGCTGCGTGTCCTCACTTCCCAAACACCTCCATTGCCGCCTCATTTAAGATTTCTATTTGGATTTAAATCAGCATTTGGACATTTCCAGGGTCGTTTTGTAAGACAACAAGGCTCATCAAGCTTCAGTGACACATCCTGTGGGAGGCTTGGGTACCTGGGGCTATGCCTTGGCTGCCCTTGAGTCTCATTTTCTAAGAAAATACGTCTGAAAATCAAATTTAAGGTGTGCAAAGGACTTCTGCATTCTTCTCAGCTGGGCAGAGTCCTCTGTATGTGATTCCATTTGGTCTCCCTGAATTCCCCCGGCAATTTCCCACGGAAAAAGGAAAATTTCCTGCCCCAAACCTCTGTCCCAGCTCACTCCCACACCAGCCAGTCTCAGGGATGGGTTTATTGACCCCATTGTTTGTGTTGCTGCTACAGTTTGTAAATCCCCGGAATATGAGAGTAAATAAGCTTGAGATTATCACCATAACGGCCCAGAAATTTATGGAAAATCTGTCCACGTTTGGTGACCAGCAGGGAGCAGTTGAAAAGGGAAACACGAGGTGCAGGGAGTGTGCTCCTCATCCCAGTCCTGCTCCAGCTCTCCTCAGCTCCAGCCCCTCGAGCAGGTGAGGAGGGGCACTGCCATAGGTCATTTATCCACTGACGTGGATGTGTAGGATTTTTCCATCCCTCAGGACTTTTCCTGGATAGAAAAAGCTTCAGCCAAGCTCTTGAAGAGTGGCTGTGCCTCTGCCATGAAGCATAAAGATGTCACTGCCTTCTGGTTGCTGCAGTTTGGGGTTTTTTATATTCCTTTTTTTTCCTGATGATATAAAGATTAACTCTTTTTTTAATCCATAGATTAGGGATTTTTTTTTTAGGAGAGAAAGACCATTTTCTGGACCTGATGATGTTCATGACCCTCTTGGAAAAGCAGATTCTTACAAAAGAGCCTCCACTGGGGATCAGCCAAATGCTTCAGGAGCTTGTTGTGGGATACCTGAAATTTGTCGTGTGCAGTCGTGTCCATCAGCAAGGCACCACTTACATCACCTGCCAGGAACTCAGCCTTCATCTGAAGATCAGAAAATTGCCTAAATCTGTGATTTAATTGAGTCGAGTTTTTCGTTCTGACTTCCTGTGCTTAACCCTTGGATCACTCCTGGCGTTTCATGTCACAGCCGTGTCCCTGTCGGTGTCTGGGAGATAAAATTTCCTCCAACAAATGGTTTATTATTCTCTCTAAGGGATTAACAGAGGTGTTTAAACCCCTGTGGTTGTATCTGCTTCGAGGATTAAGGGGATTTTGGAGCAGTGATATCACTGGGCCTCAATGCAATTTATGTGGTGGTAAAAAGACATGAAGCTGATGTCAGAGTGGTGGTTGGGATGGGTGGGGTGTGGGGTCTGTCTGAATCCTGCCCAGAAGTGATCCCACTATCAGGGAGGAGGAATTGGACTCTCTTTGATTTAAATCAAGCTCCCTTTATAAATATCCACACCAGTCTCTTTGATTTAAACCTTTATAAATATCCACACCAGTGCCTTGACATCCGATGGAGTTTGCAAGTTGTTCACACTGGATCAGAAAGAAAAAACCTCCCTGGCACCAACTCTGTGATGTTTCTATCAAAGATCCAACTTTTATCCTTTGATTCGCCTCTGTCATAAAAGATAAACTCCACATTTCTCAGACCAATTTAATTCCCAACAGTATTTATGTATCAAAGAGGTTTCCCTGACAATACATAAAATTAAAAGGAGAATCATTTAGGAAAAAACATATCAGTAATGTAATCCCTCATTTGGGTCTGTGCCTCAATTACATCTTTTTCATTCTGACTCTCTGCCCAGGTTCCAGTGGAAAATTCCTTTTTTTTTTTTCCATGTAAAAAAAAACCCCAAAACATTTATTTCTCTGAAGGCAACCAAACCAGCAGAGCTTTTCTTTCTCTCTCCCTGTTTTATCTAACTGTGAGCACCACGGTTTTTACTTAGTTCCCTTTCTCTCCTAATCCAGTTTTATATCCTCTGGTGGGGACAGAGATGCTCTTGGTGATGCTTTAGGCTGATCACAGCCAATTCCAGATGGTTTTTGTTCCCTTTCTTTGCTCACCAAAGCCCTGGGCTCAAACATGTTGGTTTGGGGGTTGTTTTCAGGCATGGCCAGGTCTTTCCATTTCCTAAATTAATGCTGGGTTCAAAATAAAGTTTGTGCTTTTGAGTTTTGCCTCTTTGATGTGACAGCACAACCCTCAACAGCTTCTTTACTTCATGAGCAAGAAAACACCCAGGTTTAAAAGAACAACCATTTGCATTTCTCCTTTAATGCTTCCAGAATAATAATAATAAAAAAAAGCCGTGTTTAGATGGATTACTGTGGATATCTCCCATAATCATTAAAAGCAGTTTGAAAGCCAAGAAAGCTCTAAGTAATTGCTGCAGGGCTGCCAGGTCCTGTCTGTGCTGAGTGAGAGGAGAGCTCGGGGTGCCTGCGCTGGGTGATCCGAGGAAAAGCTCCACCACACCCTTCCATCCCCTCCAAAACAAACATGAAAGCCAGGAGAAGGGGAGATCTTCTCATTGCTTCTCGTTGTGCCTTTTTGAAGATGTGATATGAGAAGATTTCCTGTAATTACACGCAATAGCTGGAGGGGAGGCAGAGAATGAAAGTCAGAAAAATTAATTCATTTAAATCTGTCACTGAGGCTTGCACGAGCCAACCTGCAAATAACTCCGCAGTTGAAGCGACTTTGTTTGCATAACTCAGCTCAAACCCCACAGAGCTGAGGCACCCAGTGTTTTTCCTCATACACAAAATGCTATTTGAGCCACCAATATTTTGCAAAGCTGCCTCTGTGGGGGTGAAACAGCTCCCAATGCCAACAAACTAAAATTAACACC
The DNA here is from genome assembly GCF_021018805.1 of Prinia subflava. NCBI lineage: Eukaryota > Metazoa > Chordata > Aves > Passeriformes > Cisticolidae > Prinia > Prinia subflava. The sequence continues at coordinate 13,347,701 of NC_086258.1, forward strand.
AAAGAGATTCAAAGTGCTCCATTCCCTTCCTCTCTCTCACAACAGAGCTGGATTTTTGGCTGCTGAGCACCAGTTAATGCAACAGCCTGTTGCCTTTAGTGAACATTTAAAAAAATCTCTAAATCTCTTGGATTTTTAATCCCAGAATAACTCCTGGAGCGCAGGGACGCTTCTCTTTTTTAATCTCATCAACAAATCCAAGCACAGATTCATTCTGGGGAAATCGGAGAGGCTGCCCCAGGTTCAGATAAGGGATGGGGAGTTGGCATCTTTGTTTGTCCTGCTAAATTCACCCTCCAAACTCAGCTCAGCCATGGACACCCCATAAATGTTGATGGGGCTGATGAGAACCCAGGGGATGTTTCACAGGAGGAGGAATTCTGACTCCAACGTTCCACCCCCAGGTCAGACAGAGCAGTGTCACGACTCCTAAAATTTTCCATCGTTTAAGGATCATGTCAGCTCTGCTCACATAGGAAACCTTTTAGGTTTGTTTTTTTTTTTTTTTTTGCGTCCTAAAAAAGTTTGACCAAATAGATGTTGGCAACAGCAATGCTGCACTCACTGTAAGATTATTTCTTCTGACAACACCCTGAAATCTTCCCCACATAAAATCTTCTGCAGGTTTGACTTTTAATGGAAAAAAAAATTCATTATGTTCCTAAATTTATTAAGAGATTCCTGAGTTTCTTCCTGGCTTTCTACAGGGTTAAAGGTTGATCAATATTTTAGACAACCTAAAGCCCATTTCAGCTTGAGTGTGTTTGGAATGACGAGTTCCAGAGTTAATGTGGGGTGAGGGTGAAGCTGGAAAGCTGCAAGTGAAGTTCAGCTCGTTATTAGAGAGCTGAAAATATATGGAGGGAAAATCTATCATATTCATTTTCCACATGATTTCAAAGAAAAAAAAAAAAAAAAAGAAAAGAAACCACTTGGAGTTAAAGCTCTGAAAAAAAGATCACCTCTAATTCCGTAAGTTATGGGCCTATAAATCAGTCAAATAATACAGAGCTGGCCACCAGGCAAATATATCTTTGAGCAGCAATAACTGAGGAGGGAGATTCTCTTATTCAAGGGTTGTCCATAATTCACTGTAATTGGTGGGAAAGTGAGAGCTGAGACAACTTAATTCATTCACAATTGCTGATGTTATTATTTCGGAATAAAAATAGTGACTTGGATGAAAACCATCTGGTGTCAACAGAAACCACCACTGGTCAAGCACCAGCTTGGGATGGGGAGATGGGTTTGAAATTGAAACTTTGGGGGGTTCCAGCTCAGCTATGAACCCCATTTTTAATAAGAACAGTGTGTGAGGAGTCTCTTCAGGTGTCTTTACCTGATTTTTGTGTTTTTACAGCGTTTTGAGGTCTCGGTCTTGAGGAGTTGGTGTGGTGTGGGTGAGCAGGAGACAGGGCTGAGAGGAGGAGCTCCTGAAACTCCAGGAGGAAAAAAAATCTTCCCAGCTGGGGAATCTTGAGCTGGGTGATGACTTTGAGAAGGGGATTGTCAGCAGGGCTGGCAGGAGGGTGGCAGATCCCTTTGTCAACCACCCCAGGTCTGCTCAGCCTCCAGCATCAAGAGAAAAGCCAGAGCTCCTTTCCCTGTGCTCTAAATGTCTCTGGAGAGCAGGGTGGGACATTTTCTGGGACTGTGGGGTCACAAGATTTAAAAAGCCCCTTTTTAGAGGCTCCTGGGCTGCACCTGATCCTCCTCAGAAGTTCAGATCAAACCTCTCCCCAATCAAACCTTTCCCCGAGCATCCTCCGGGGCCTCGGAGGGGAGGGGGCTGCTCATTGACACTTGGGGTTTTCATCTGCAGCCAAAACAGCAACAAAAGGGAACAAAAAAGAAAAAAAAAAAAAAAATAAGATCCTTGCTCATGGTTTTTGTGGGAGCAGCTGGAGCCGGTGCCTGGGGGAGCCCATCCCAGTGGGATCCCAGTTGTGACTGGGAGCACTGAGGGTCCTGGGGCTGGGGGTGTTTGTGTGAGCTCAGACCCTGCTCCCGAGCCCTTGGGGGTGTTTGTGTGAGCTCAGACCCTGCTCCCGAGCCCTTGGGGGTGTTTGTGTGAGCTCAGACCCTGCTCCCGAGCCCTTGGGGGCCTGTCTGTCAGCACTGCCACCAAATGTGTGTCCCCACATCAAAGCCCTGCCGGCCTCCTACTCAGAAAAACGAGGGAAAACTGATTTCTGGCAGCCTGCTCTTTATTTCAGCGTGGTTTTGGTGTTTGAAGGATTCCTTTTCTTCCTAGGAGAAAGCCTGCGGGGGCTGGTTTGTTTTATCAGGAAATGAGAATGAATTCACTCGGGTGCTGTCTCAGTGCTGGTTCATTTTCACTCCACAGTGCCCCAGAGCAGGGCTGAGGCTGCTGATGGAGCTGGGACAGAGCTGCTGCTCTGGGAAAGCTTCTGCTCCACTCTGCAGGGACAGAGGGACCTCTAAAGGGTCGCTGTTGCTAAAAACTGAGTAATTTTAGACAAAAAAGTAGCAAAGTGTCCCAAATTTAAGTATCCCTAATCAAACCACACTTTTAAAAAGTTTCTTTTTAAAGGAACTCTGCTGCCCTGCCCTTTTGGAGAGGTGAGGCTGAGCTGTTTGTGTGGTTGGGATTTTCAGTGGCTGTCTCATGGATGCCCATGCCTTGAGCACTCCTTGCTCGTGGATACTCACAGATTTACAGCTCAGGAAAACATTTCTGACATCAGCAGTCATCAGTGCCAAAAGTTATTCTCAAAATCAGGGAGTCATGGAATGGTTTGGGCTGGATCTTAAAGCCCATCTCATTCCACCCACGGGCAGGGACACCTTCCCCTACCCCAGGGTGCCCCAAACCCTGTCCAGCCTGGCCTTGGACACTGCCAGGGATGAGGGACCCCCAAACGTGGTCACCCTACAGATTTTGGAGTGAAAACTGAATCTACAGCCCTTCCTGAGCAGCAGGAGGAGAGCTACAAACTCCAGCTTTATCCGGTTCTATTTTCCTTGGGGCTCAGGTGTGCAGGCTCTGAGCGTTCCTGAGCATCACTGCCTGTCCCCAGTGATGTCACAGAGAGTGACAACAGCCAGCCAGGGCTCTCCAGCGTGGGTAAACTCAGCACCAGCTTAGTCACAGACACCACAGCAGCCTTTCAGAAGAATTCTATTTAGTGCCCGGGAGTGAATCACAGCAGAGATAATATCCGCAGCAATTTGGGCTGGAAGGGCAGGAATGAGTGGCCGTGAGCACAGCCTGGGACACACAGAAACACTTCCTCTGCATAAATTTATTTATTTGCACAAATAAACCAGGGGGAAGGCAGCAGCCACCCTTGGGGCAGGCCTGGAGCCTCACCAGGAGGGGCTGTGTGGCTTCACTGTCCCCCATCCTGCTCTCCATGTGCCTGAAGACATTCCGTGCACAGGGAGCATTTGTTCTTTTCTTCTAAGGACTCAGGAAAATGGCTCCTCAACCATTTACCCCTCTTCATCCAGTGATAAAGTTGTAGGAGTTTTTTTGGTGTCCATCCACAGACCCCTGAGCTGGCATCACTACTAAATCTGCAGGAGCACCAACCTCTGCGGTTAAAAATGCAGGAAATCTGAAAGATGCCAAACCTGTCCCAGTTTAATTCCATTTTTCCCCATGAACTGTAGGGATAACGACCTTAAAAAACAACCTGAAATCTTCCAGCTTGTGACAGCAGCTCTGCCATAAGACTTTAGAGAAAAATGGGAAAAAAAGAAGGGGAAAAAAACAAGTGAGAATGAGCTGGGGGATGAGGGAGTTAAGAGACCTGCAGCTCGAGCTGCTCTCGAGGGAGACAGGAAAACTGCAGAGATTTGGCAATGAGCATAGATCCCAAAAATTAGATCATAGCACTTAATTATCCTGCAGGCTGCTCCCGGTGCCAACATCCTGATATCTGTGATTGTTGTGTTTTGAAGCCATGTGGGAAACCCGGGGCTTCCATCAATTGCATTCCCATGCCCAGGGGCTCCGTGTCACTGCCCGTTCCACAATAAAACCTACCTGGCATTGTGTGGGGAATGAGTAACAATTCCTGTGCTGAAAGGGAGGGGGAGAAACACCGAGAACTCTCTCAGGAGCTGAAGTCACCGGGAGCTGGCGGGGCTGGCACAGCTCGGTGCCCATGAGTCAGCCCTGGGCTCCTGTGCCAGCCTCGTCCTGCCACTGCCACCCCACGGCCTCCCACGGACCCTCTGGGAGCTGCCCAGCCCCTAAACTGCCCCAAAAAGTGTCCACGGGGTTTGTGTGGAGATGCTCAATTCCTAAATTCCTCAAAATATGTCCACAGGGTTTGTGTGGAGCTGCTCGACTCTGAAACTGCTCCAAAAATTGTCCACAGGGTTGTGTGGAGATGCTTGATTCCTAAATTCCACAAAAAGTGTCCACGGAGCTTGTGTGGAGCTGCTCAATTCCTAAATTCCTCAAAATATGTCCATGGAGTTTGTGTGGAGCTGCTCAATTCCTAAATTTCTCAAAAAGTGTCCACGGAGTTTGTGTGGAGATGCTCCACTCCTAAATTTCTCAAAAAGTGTCCACAGGGTTTGTGTGGAGCTGCTCGACTCTGAAACTGCTCCAAAAATTGTCCACAGGGTTGTGTGGAGATGCTTGATTCCTAAATTCCTCAAAAAGTGTCCATGGAGTTTGTGTGGAGCTGTCCCACTCCTAAACTGCTCCAAAAATTGTCCACAGGGTTGTGTGGAGCTGTCCCAGCTCCTAAACTGCTCCAAAAAGTGTCCATGAGGTTTGTGTGGAGATGCTTGATTCCTAAATTTCTCAAAAAGTGTCCACGGAGTTTGTGTGGAGCTGCTCCACTCCTAAATTCCTCAAAATATGTCCACAGGATTGTGTGGAGCTGCTCAATCCCTAAATTCCTCAAAAAGTGTCCTCAGGCTTTGTGTGGAGCTGTCCCACTCCTAAACTGCTCCAAAAATTGTCCGTGGGGTTTGTGAGAAGCTGCCCAGCTCCTAAACTGCTCCAAAAAGTGTCCACAAGGTTTATATTGAGCTGCCTAAGTCCTAAATTCCTCAAAAAAAAGGGGTCCCCAGGGTTTGTGTGGAGCTGCAAAGCTGTAAAAGGCCCCAAAAAGTCTCTGTGGGGTTTGTGTGGAGCTGCCCAGCTCCTAAAGGGCTCCAAAAACTCTCTGGTGTTTGCTGACCTGCATCTTCCCAGGAGTGCACCCAGCTCCTCTGAATCCCAGGGCTAGCTGGACACCACTTGTTCCTAAAAATGTTCATTTGTTCCCTCCAAATCCCAGCAGAGAGCAAATCACTGCAATGCCCAAGGCCAAAAAATGGGGGTTTAGGGCAAAAAGAAAAGTGCAGGAGGGGTTCATCCCCCTGTGACAGCACTGGGAGCAAACTCTGCCTCATGCCAGCTTTTCCTGCACAGCCTGGCACAGAGCAACCACAAATGAAGAGAACAACTCTGATGGAAAAAAAAAAAAGAAAAGAAAAGAAAAAAAAAAAAAAAAAAGAAAAAAAGGGAATTTTTCCATGGCACTGAGCTGGAGGTTAAAGACATTTTGCCTGCAGAGATGCTGGAGGTGCTGCTGATTCCAAGAGCTCCCTGAGAGTCCTGCAAGCTCCAGCCAGGAAAGGGCAGCGGGCTGGTGGCAGCTGAGCGTGTGGTGATTAAGGGCAGGACATGCCTTGGGATTGAGGATTTCTTATTTTTATTTTTTTTTAAGTTCCTGTTTATAGGTTGTCTGTGTTTGAACTCCTTCCTCGCGCCGTCCCTCCGCTGCTGAGGGAGAATTAAGAAGCTTCCTCTGAGCAAATATATTCAATTAAACGAGCTGCTGCTGTGCTGTGCAGGCACAAAGCCACCAATAAATGTCATTTTGCTAAAGGGGAGGGTGCAGGAAAAGACCTTTCCTGGCGTCACCACCAAAGGCTGGGGTCTTCTCCTGCTGCACCAGGGCAAAGCTGCAGTGCAGAACAAGAATTTGGAGATTCCATCTCTTCTTCCACGAGAGAAGGAGGCTGAGCATGACTGAGGATCTGGCTGCAGCTCCTGGTACTGCACACTGGACCCAAAACCTCCCGAATCCTCCCCAAAGTTCCCAGCCCCAAAGCGTTGTTATGAGCAGTGGAGGGAGGGAGGAGGTGGCAGCTCTTCCTGCATTTAATTACAGCACAGCCAAATCTCCGAACAGGACAATTATTTTTTAATTTTTTTTTTTTTTATCAGATCTGAAGTGTTTATTTTGCTGGCCAAACCCCGGGCCGGCTGTCCGTGGTATGTGTGGCATCTCACTTATTTACTCACTGAGTTAGATCTGCTGATACCCCAACAGATACCGCCACAAAAGCGGGAAGTCAGGATGCTTTGCGAGCTAATTAATCAATCCCTTGCTCTATTAGCAACCTTAAAGGATTCCTGGGGCAGCCCCAAAGCTCTGACCTGCCACGGATCTGCTGGCTGGTCATATTTACATCATAATTAACAAATTACTGGGGGTGTCCAGGGGGATCCTGGCAGCTCCTGCACCCACCACAGGCTCTTTCCTGAGCACAGGGAGGGATCCTGCCCCAGGGAAGGTTTATTCCCTGCTTGCTGCACTTGTCACTCGGGTTTGGGGCTGTTTGGAGGTGGCTGGATGAGCTCAGGAGATGGGAGAGGTTCAGCAGCAGTTCGAGTGAATGGTGATGCCTTTAGAATTTTAGCTTTTGTATTTTTCACCTATTTGTGATCCTGCAGTTCTTCAGTGCGTGACTCCAAACTCCACACTCAGGGTCAGCTGCTGCTTCCCCATTTGGGGCACACACAGCAATTCCTCTGCAGGCCTGGGGATCAAGGACCCCTCCCTGCCTCAGGCTGAGAGATGGGAACAAAAGTGAGCTGGGGGAGCAAACTGGGGGTAAATGACTTCATTACCTGAGGCTGTAATTGGAAACTGAACCCCCAATCTGCAAATGGACCAAAGTTATCAAAGTGTGAACACCCGTGACCATTGTCCATTTTGGGTGGGCTTCACCTGCCCTAAATGCACCTGAAAGCTCTTCCATAAACAGAAGTGCTTTTTATTGTCTTAACCTTAGCCTCTGTTTTTAGGTAGCCTGAAAAGACATCAATATTAATTTAAAAAAATCTTCTATGCCAAATCTTTTATAAAAATCTTGTGTGGGAGGGCTGGCTGGGCTCTGTGCAGGTCGGGAAGGTGAGGCAGGGCACTTGGGGTGAGGACAGGCTGGGTCAGAGCACTGTCCCCAGAGGGTCAGAGCACTGTCCCCACAGGGTCAGAGCACTGTCCCCAAAGGGTCAGAGCACTGTCCCCAGAGGGTCAGAGCACTGTCCCCAGAGGGTCAGAGCACTGTCCCCACAGGGTCAGAGCACTGTCCCCAAAGGGTCAGAGCACTGTCCCCAGAGGGTCAGAGCACTGTCCCCACAGGGTCAGAGCACTGTCCCCACAGGGTCAGAGCACTGTCCCCACAAGGTCAGAGCACTGTCCCCAAAGGGTCAGAGCACTGTCCCCACAGGGTCAGAGCACTGTCCCATCCCTTGCAGAAAGCCACCAGGCTCTGTGCCTGCCCCAGAACCCGTTTTAGGGTGGGTTTGGGATGGAGCCCAGCTCTGCCCCAGCTCTCAGGGCTGTGGCTGACCCCTGGCAGCAGAGCTGTGCCCTGCCTGCTGAGGGGCACAAGCAGCCTGTCCCCACAGCCCCTGGTGGCCCTTCCAGTGCCACAGGGTGAGACATGCCCCCACTGCCACATCCAAAAATATCCTACAGACATCCAGAGCAGTGAGGTGACTTCACAGGAGCTTTGCAAAGCCCAGGGTCTAAACGCTTCCGTCTGGAAAAGCCTCCCTGCCCTGTCCTTCACAAATGAACACGGCTTTGTGTGCTCCACTCGTTTCCAAGAACTGTTTCCGTTCAGTGGAGGGTTGAGTGGTGCTTCAGCTTATTTTTACTGAGTGGCTCCAAGCCCTGGAGTGGCTGGAGGCTGCTCTGTGTTTGTCCTTGCTGGAGGCAGCAGATGCTTTGCAAACGGCTTTAAAGGCAGACCCGCTGCCAGGGAAGGGTTTGAAAGCTGCCGAGGCCATGCAGGGCTCGCAGAACATCGTGTACCATTCCTTCCCCTTTATCTTTTCCTACTCTTTCCACCCATTGTTTCCCCCAGTTCGAGTTGTTTGGAGCTTTGGCTGTGCAGGGCAAAGCCGGGGGCAGTGGGAGGGCAGAGCTCAGTGTTCCATCCAGCCTCTGGGAAGTGCCCAGGTTGTCACAGCACTGTCCCCTGCGGATGCTGACAGTCTGGTCGGAGAGGAATCGTCAAGGGAAAGTCAAAAAACTTCCCCACACCTTGGTCTGGGGAGCTGTGAGGGAATTAAAACAATCCTTGCAGCTGGTGCTTTGCACTTGTTGTTATTTGCAAGACGTTTACAAAAGAGTGTAATTTGCAATTAGTGACGATCAGGGGTGTCGGTTGAAGGACCAGCCATGTCCAGCTGTTGGAACAGTCTATAAAAGATGTGATTTCTAAATAAACTCTGCTAGATGCCTCCAGTGGGACTGGAGTCTGTGCTGTGTCATTCAGCTGTCCCTAATGCAGCAGAGACAGTCCCCCAGCTGTGCCCTGCGAGTTCCTCTCTGGCTGCCTCATGTCCTCTGGAAAAGGGACTTGTTTGGGGTGAAAAGCTGGTACAGGGCCCCTTGAAAGAAAGGAGATTTTTAATCCAAGGGAAAATAAAATCCACCCAATCGTGAGTCGCTGTTTTCCTCACCTCCTCCTCTCCTGTCCCTCCCCAATCATTTTCTGCCTGATGACTTCACAGCGGAGCCCCTGATGAGTTTTATTTGTCATTCCAAGACACTCAATTGACATCAGCAGGGCTGGTGGCTTAATGAGCACCACTGGTGAGCACAGGCTCCACAGGATCTCCTCAGTTTGCTGTTTCCCAACAGATTTATCCCATGGATTGGTGTTTGCCTGGGAGAGCTGTGCCAGACCCCAGCGCCAGGTGGGGATGGGAGGTGCTGGTTTCACTGGTGCAGCAGAGCACAGCTGTGCCCAGGGATGTCCCAGCAGCTGGGCCTGGAGACAGTGGGGCTGTTTGGAGGAGAATCCACATGGAATCAGCAATTTTCCCTGGAGAAAGGAAGAGTTAATCCAGCACTGACATCCCTGCTCCTGTAGAACAGCTCTGGGAGCTTCCTTCAGTGACATCAAAGGCCAGCGAATGAATGAATGAATGAATGAATGAATGAATGAATGAATGAATGAATGATATTTTTACTTGCTTTTTTATTTGCTGTGTGTGCCCGTGGGCTTGCTTAGATAACACACCAGTTTTCAGTTATATTCCTCATCCACACAATAAAACTTTTTCACAATAAAACTTGGTGGAACTGCTCCTTCCAGGACAGGGATGTCTGAGGTTTGCTGGTTTTTAATCCCCTGAAGTAAACCCAAGTTCTTTGGACATCTGTCCATCCTGACCCTGGCCAAGGTGCCCCTCTGGAGATGGACCCCAGCCCTGGGGAGATGTTTGCAGCTCACAGTCAGCAGGGCAGCACTCAAAAAGCTGAATTTTCTGCCATGTGCCATTAAAAGGCCATGGGGAATCTCCAGAACACAAAAAACAAAAGCAAAGAAATGGGAAAAAGTGGAAAGGAAGGGCACTAAGCTGGAGCAAAGCCTGGCTTTGGTCTGAGGAGCTTTGTGCTAGGATCTCCTGCCCAGCACCACCCTGCAGATGGGAACAGTGCAGAATTCTTTTCCTGCTGAGGGCCATGTGAAAAGCTTGATTTTTGACTCTGCCAAAGACAGGATGGGAATCCTCTTATGAGGATTAAACTTTCAGAGAAAAAAAGATAGTTCTCTTCTAAGAAAAGCTGTGCACTTGGCTTGCAATGTGGGTAATTAGTTATAAAACACCGGGCAGCCAATTCCACTGCAGGGGCGAGAAGCAGACAGAGGCAAATTCGGTGAATTCGTTGTGATTTGGGTTCATACTCTCATACATAACTCCTGATTAAGTTCTATTTTCCTGATAGGATTATGAGTTTAGCCCTTTATTCTGCCTCTGCAGACTGCTCAGCTCCTGATCCTGTGCATCAGAACATACCTCTGGCCACAGGCCACTGCCTTTTCCCAGTGACACGGGGGGAAATTTGGATTTCACCTCGATTACAAAATCTCTTTGCGTTCTCTGATTTATTGCATAACAGAGATTTGATCCTCCTCTGGAGTCAGCTGAGCAATCTCCAGGGGATAACAGTTGGATCTCTGCTTCTTTGATTCTGCTTCCAAGGTGGGGTGGACTTTTATGGGGAATAAAATCCAAGCACCAGCTCCATCCTTTGGATTTTGCTGCACGGTCCTTCCTGTGCGTTGGTGGAAGTTCCTCTGTGAGGGTTTTGGAGCCTGTGGTGCTTTTTTGGGGATGGTAAAACCACGGTAGAAGAAGGGCTTGGACATGGAGAGCTGTAGGAGGTGACACCGCTGCTCCAAGTGCCCTGAAAAGCAAAGGACAAAGCCCAGCAGAGCGTGGTGCCTCTTGTGAACACCTCGCTGTCTGCAGACACAGAAAACACACCCTGGGTGACAGCGACACTCTCCTGCGGGAGGAGGAGGAGGAGGAGGAGGAGGAAGGTGTTCAGGCCCTGCTCTGAGCCTGGAAGCGCTGACACCATCTCATGCAAATGGCATCGTGCACTAATTTATGTTAACGAGCTCATCGGCAGAGCTTCCACCTCTCCTCCAGAGGCAAGAGCAGCAGGGAGGGGTCTGGACATTCCCTCCCTTCGCAGCCCCACTGGGTGCTGAGGGCTTCTGTCCCTCTCACTCTGAGGATCAAGCTCTGGGGAGCAGAAATCCCATTTTTCACAGAACAGGTCACACCTGGAAGGTGAGGAAGCGAGGTTCATTTTGAGGAATGGTGTCCGAGGTGAGGCTGCCTTGCCAGGGGATGTGTTCCCAGCTCACACCCAACCCCAGGCCAGCACAGCTCATTCCATCCCTGAGCTTTTCCCGAGGTGCACCCAGAGGTGCACGCCAGGGTTGTACAACACAGCGCAGCTCCGGGGTAAGAGGAAATGCCAAACTAAAAAACTCTTCTGAGAACACCAAAGTCCATCAAGCACTTAACGGGCAAGTCCACACAGCCCTGGCAGTGACAGCTCCCTCCTGATCTCCGCCAGAATTCCCTGAGTGCCACCCCTCTGGCGTCACAAGGCCACCCATCCGTCACCAGCAAGAGCCCAGCACTTGCTGCACACACACCAACGATGACAGCAGATGCCCACGGTGCCTTTGATCCCCTCCCTGTGTTTAGTTTAGGGAGTTTATTCCTCGCCTCAGTGGCACTCAGGGAGGCCTGGCTGCTGCTGCTGGTGACAGAGGAGCTGTGAGCATCCCAAGGACACGCACTAAATAACAGGAGACTGTGCTGAAAACATTTCCTGCCTCAGCTCGGGGCTCTCAGAGCTGTCCAGAGCTGTCTGGGCGTCATTTGGAGGAGCTCCACCAGCAATCAGCGTGTAACTTCTCCAGAGTTTTATCTCAGCATCCTGCAAGAAACCCTCGTTTCCCGGGAAATTTGCAGCCTACAGAGGATATGGCACAGTGAGAAGGTTTCCAAGGAATATCCTGAGGTTCTCATCACCAGCTCCTCAGTGCATTCACTGGCACAGTGAGAAGGTTTCCAAGGAATATCCTGAGGTTCTCATCACCAGCTCCTCAGTGCATTCATTGGCACAGTGAGAAGGTTTCCAAGGAATATCCTGAGATTCACCAGTTTCTCATTGCATCCATTGGCACAGTGAGAAGGTTTCCAAGGAATATCCTGCTGTTCTCCAGCTCCTCGGTTCATCAATTCAGCCACCAGCCAAAACACCCCTAAAATTCACATCTGAGGGTCTGAGTGTCCCTCGTGGACTCCCTGTCCCAGGTTTAAAGTGCTCACTCTGCTCTCAGTTCAGCAATTCCAGCTGAGGACACATTTCCTGCTCGGCAAAATGAGATGCTTAGCCCAGATTCTCAGTGCAGGAGTGCCTCCTCTGCATTTGTACACACACACACATTTACCAGCTTTCATGTGCTAAATGCTCTCAAACTCCTGCCTGGCAGGGAGCTGGCTGAGCTGCGAGCAGGATTCCTGTCTGATGGCTGCTTGGTGTGTGCCAACAGCTCCCTCTGGGTTTTTTGTCTAAGATTTACTTCAGTCTCAGGGAAAAAAAAAATTAAAAAAAAAAAAAATAATCAAGCAGCGCCTTTGTTCCCAGGGGAATTTTTGGCAGTGAGAGACCCATCAGGGTTGCTCGGTCTTTGCATCATCCCTGGGGCCAGCACAGCCCGGGGGGATGAGTTCTGTGCTGGAGACTGCTGTGCCTTTGTGCCTGGGAAGGCAGCAAGTGCCACCTTTGGGACACAGGGGTGGTTTTTTGGGAAGGCGCATCCTGAGCAGAGATTCCTGAGTCTCCAGTTGTACAACCCTGACAGTCCTTGCTGGAAAACGCCTCAAACTCCCTCTCCTGCTAAACACAAAGCACAGTGACCTCAGCCCTTGGCCGTCCCATCCATCTCCAGCAGCAAATGTCAGAGGGAGCAGCATCCCGGAGCCCCTGCTGTAATTTATGAACTACCACGGCTGATTTTACAGCTACTAAAACACAGCAGAGCTCCCAACAACAGCTGGGTGAGCTGGCTGAGCGGGGAATGGGAGCCAAAAGCAGGAGATGCTCGGATTTGGAGTGAGGTGAGCAGCAGGCAGAGGCTGAGCTGCAGCCCTGCAGATCTGACACGTTTATGCTGAATTTCACCAGCTCAGAACCTGGGGCTGTGGGATTTTTGCAGCCACCAGCGTTGATAGAATCAGATCTCTGATAAGAGGTGGCTGCTCCGTGTCTTTGTTCATTGGAACTGGAAAGAAAGAGCTGACCAGTCTGGAAAAACTCCGTGGAGTCTGTAGAAACGGGGCTGGGCTGCCATGGAAATTTAATAGAGTCATATGCAGAAATTACTGTAAATAGTTGTAGAATTTAATAAGTGCTTTTATGCTTCCTGTTGGGTTATTTTTAACACTCTGGTAGAATTCCTTACTGGGATATGGTTATGTATTAAATTTTAACAGTTGTTTGAAAAAAGAAGCTGTTGAACAGTATCATTTTCTAGTAGGTTACACGGGATGCCTCCATTAGGAGTGTTTTTCTGCTTCCAAACAAAGCTTGAACAGATTTGAACACTGTACACGAGCAAAATAATCCCAGCTCAGGGAAGATATTAATGAAATCCAGGCTGGAAATATGTGCAGGAAGCTGCTGTAATGTTTCCATTTCCAACTTGAGTTCACACAGGTGAACTGAAGAGCAAACTAAGGTTCACCACATCCTAATTGTATTTGGGGGCACTGTCAGACCCCTGAACTCTGAGATTTCCCTGAAGGAAATCTTTCTGATTCCTATCTTCTTTTGTGATCAAGGAGAAGTTTTCCTGCAATTTGAGCAGGCTGGATACATTTCATGCCTTTTTAAAATCTACCCCAATGCGGTCCAGATGAAAATCCTTCACAAAGCTCAGTGATGGAGCTGGGCAATCCTGCATCCTGCAGGATTTATCCTCCAGGAAAACATCCGAGTCTGCTGTGAAGATGTCCACGGCCTCTGTCCCTGGCTGTGTGATTAATCACTGTGGTTTCTGCAGGACTAACACGGTCATGTCTCATTAGCTCCCCACTCATTCGTTAGTCAGCCATCGTCAGGCCAGCTCTGGTGTTAAGGGCTGCAGGAGGTTTGCACAAATCCTGCCCAGCTTCTCCCAGTGCTTGGGAATGGTGGTGGAGTTCCAGTCCCTCTGGGGAAGGGGTGAATCGTTCTCTGAGCGTGCCAAGATGAAGAAACGCTGAGGAGGATGTGGTCAGCTGCAGGGCTCATGTGAGTGTTTGGGGTGGGTGAATTCTGGCAGGATTTCGGCAGGACAAGATTTGCTAATGAAAGAGGAGAGCTGAGGAGAAGATCTCCAGGTGGCCACACCTTCGAGGTGACACCACGCTGTCCCCAAGCCTTGATACCCCAGGAGCTGAGTCTGTCCCCCATGGGAACTTCAGCTTGGGGGTCTGAATTTCTGGGCACAGCCATTCCCTGGCCATGCCCGGGTGCCACGGGCAGGGCTGGTGCCTGAGCTGGAGCCTCCTCAGGCTGGAGAGCAGAGGACACCACATGGGAGATGGGCAGGGATCTGTCTCCAGGCTTTTGGCTCCTCCAGGGAGCTGCTGCAGTGCCATGCAGACATTTTTCCGGCGGCAGATCCTGTCTCCATTCATTCCTCATGTTGGGAATATTCCTTCTGACTCCACTTCCTTATCTAAACACGTTGCGTGCTGACGAATCCAGACAGGGTGTTCTCTTTTTTTAGCTCCAGAAGGAAAGGCTTGTGAAATGTGTTGCCAGTCTAAATCATTCCATGACTTGCCTACATTTCAAATTAACTGGAGGAATATCAACAAACACAATGGCAATTCCTTTCCAATTCCATCTCCTTCAGCCAGTCTTTAACCCACTTATCAGGCACTTGTTATTACAGAAATAATCAGGAGAAGAAAATACACCAGTGCTGAATCAACACTACCGGGCTTTTTTTTTTCTTTTCCCCATTTTTCTTCCTCTTTTTCTTTTGTACTTGTGTAACTCCCTCGGTTTCTGTTGGACACACACCAGCCTGGAATTGCAAAAACACAGCTGGCTAAATCCATCACATCTTATTACAGGTTATCAATTCTCCAGTGCAATAAACACATCTGACAATTAGCAGGGAATTGATGAGCGATTCAGATTAGAGGAGACCATTTTTCCCTATGTTGTGCCTAACAGAGTATTTTTCCCTATGTTGTGCCTAACAGAGAAGTTTGCAATACAGGCTGGATTTGCAGAAAATGCAAAATGCTGCTAAAGCCATTAGCATTTCTTATAACCAAAATGACAAATGGTCTTTACATTAATCTCAAATAACTTCTTTAAAGCAAGGATCAGGAAAGAATTTTCCTCAGAAGGATATTGCTGCTCAGATGGAGAGGGGCTTTCACGAGGCTTTCTCACCTTCTGTGGGATTGATGGGCTTGAAAAAACCATTGGTCTGACTTCCTTTGCTGATCCTCCTGCTAAAAAAAAATCATAAAATTGCAAAGTCTGCATAGACAAAAGACTGAACCACGCTGTGACTCAGAGTGTCCAGTAAACCCTTTGGAGTAGCAGGGCAGTAATTCAGATTTAACTTGTTCAGCTCCGTGTCTTGCTGCAATTAAACTGGGCTGTCGTGGCCAGCTGGATTATTTTTCAATTCCAGCCCTTTATTTGATGGGGGTAGAGCTTCCAATGCCAATCACAGCTCCAGAAAAGTCTGGAAATAAGTTCTGAAGGAGATTTTGGAGGAGGAAGCTGTTTCTTCCCTCTCCCCCAAGGTGAGACTTCCACTCACTGTAATCACAGTGAGTTCTGTCACAGAACTTGAATTTTCCTGTTTGCTTCCATGGGTTTGGGCTGGTTTGGGGGGATTTTTTTGTGGGTATTTTTTCTAATCAAGAGGTTTTTTTCCTCTTCATTCAAGCAAAATATTTTTTCCACTGGCAACCTTGTCCTAATTCTGCTTTTGAAGTGCATTTTCCCCTTTGTTTTGGTCCCCTCTGTCCCCAGCTGGGGCAGGGACCTGCTGTGGCCATGGAAGAGAAGGGTGCAGGTGCCACTGAGGAAAGAAAACAGCAAAAGGAGTCGATTTGGTCCAAGCAGCAGCATGAAAATGCCCCACACACCCATCAGTGAGTGGCAGAGCTTTATCTGGCAAATCTCCCAGTCCAAAATTCAGGTGGAATTTTAAGTATAAAAGCTTAAAACAGGATGCCTTGGTTTGCGTTTGCCACAGATACAGAAAACCAGAGGGGGAAAAAGCAGATTTCCTACAGCTCAGCTGATGCACAGTCACTTGCTAAACCCCAGGAACTTCGAAAATCTCTTTCTGGCAAATGAATTACAGCCCTGCCTGGGCTGGCAGGGCTTTAGCAGAACACAATGGCACTTCAGAGCACTTAGTGAGGGTTCATTAAAAAATAGCTCCAAATTATATCATGCAGGAAGTACGTGGGATGGAACAAAGAGGAGTGGGTGAAAAGCAGAGGTTCCCAAATCGATGTGTTTTGGGAAAACCATCTCCAGGTTCCAATCACCGTGTCAGCTGAATCCTTTGGGCTGCCTTTGTGAGCAGGATCATGCAGGAAATCCCAAGAAAACAGAATTTCTCGTAAGGCTTCTGGTGCATCAGCCCTGAAGGAAACCACAAAAACAACTGCTCTCCTCCCAGGTGGGGGCTGGAGATGAAATTTGTGTCTGAGGGTGTCCAAACTCTGCAGGGCTTTCCAAAACCCCCCTCTGGATGGAGAAACAGGCACAGGACAGGGGCAGAGGGTCCATCTCTAAATTCTGCATTGTTCTCTCATCAGCTTGGCTGGAACTGACGCAGTGACTTCATTTATTTAAGGATATTTTCAAACATTTCCTATAGGTCTCGGATCAGGTATCAGTTTGGAACATCTTTAAGGAAAGTTTAGAGCTTTTACACACTTCCCTGAACAATGGATTCTTTTCTTGGTTGTTGCTGTGAAATGGGTTTCTGCTGAACCTGAAATGCATAAACAGTGATAAAAATTGGCTCTAAAAGGTCTATAAAGATAATTTATATTCAAGACTTGGTTAAGGAGTTGGATTGGCCCATCCTCACCTTTTAGAGGACCGTAATAATAAAGGTTAAAGACCAAAACCAGTGATACAAGAGGGATATTTAAGTCAAGACTGTTATTGGTGTCTTCTGAACAACACCCTGGAAGAGTTTTTGGCAAAAGCTCCAGCAGAAGGGTGAATTTTCTGGGAGTGAGGATGTTCTAATTTGCCCACTACCTCTTTAGCTAGATGTGTTTCCAACTAGGAAATGTTCTTGGTACAAATTATGTATGCATTTCTTTTTATTTCCTAAAATACTACTGGGAAATAATTTTTCTCAGATCTCCTCAGCAATGTTTGTTATCCTGTTTTCACTGGATTATGAAAACGAGAGATGCTTGCAATTTCTGGTTTCTTTAGGGGTGAGTTTTATCTCTTTTGTGAAGTTTATAAACTGCCCAAGTCTGTTTTAAGTCCTACAGTTTTTAAAAAATTTAACAATTCTCATCTAGCAGCAAAATTTCTTGGAGAGAGGAATCAAAATTTCTCAAACACGAGAGGAAAAACGAATAAGAAAAAAGAGCTTTTTTACAGATGGAAAGCCGGGAAATAGCACAAAAAATTGGAGAGGGTTAAAAAAAAAAGCCTTCATGCCAAGGATCTTGTCTTGTTGTCCTCTGCAAACTCTGCAGAAAACTGCTGGCACCACACAAACCCCACCGAGGCTCTGCTGAAATCAAAGTCCAGCTCAAGGTTTTGGTTCGTTGTTTCTTTCTTTCTTTTTTTTTCCAGGGTTTGTGAGAGCGATTTCCCTTCCACCTGCTGAGCAAACAGGATAGCAGTAAAATATTTCCTCCGAGTGACTCACGGATCTGTCGGAGGTGATGAGGCCCGTGGGGAGCTGGATGATGTCTTAAATAACGATTTGCTCCTCTCCTCCTGGCGTTCCCAGGCTGTGCAAAGGGAGCCAGGGATGTTCTGATGTTCTGCTGGGGGTTGTTTTGCTCTCAGGTGTCCAGCAGGCATCTGCAGCTCGCTGGGATTTGAGATGCACGAAACAAATCGGGTGGTGAGGGGGGAAATATCAGGGGTTTAGCGATGTGCTGCTTTTACAGCCTGAAAAATTGAGTTAATCACCCAAAATTCCTGCTAGGGATGGGTTGTGCTGCGTGGAACATGAGGTTTATCTGCTCAGAGTTATTTTGTGGGGATTTTTTCTCCCATTTTGAGGTGCTGAGGGATGAAGGCTCTGCAGCCATGAGAGCAGGCACCTTCCATGTTGGAACTGCGTGATCCCATCTATTCCCAAAGGGAAAATGTCACAGTGCACACGGAAAGAACCACACCAGGACACGCTGGTGAGCAAAGCAGGAAAAAGGGCGAGTTTATTTACAAAACTCAATTTTATACATTTCTTATGGGGCCTGTGGATTGGAGGATGGAATTCCACCTCTCAATCCACATTGATCAAGCCAACTGTTAATCGCTTTTATTTTCTCACCTAGAAATATGTAAACAATGAAAGAGTTAGCAAAACACGGCCATTGTTTATAGCAGAGAGTGTGATAAGGTAAAATTCCTGACTCCAATATGAAGAACATTACAGAAGGCTTAGAAAAGTCTTCAAAGCCAGGGTGACAGGAAAATCCAGGGTTTGTGGCCCAGCACAGCTCATTCTGTGCCATTCTTGGGGCAGCTTGAGCTGCTCCTCCTGCTGACAGCCAGAAACCCAGGGGGCTCCAGCAGATCTCACTCTTTTATTTTTATTTTTATTTCTCTTCCACCAAGGCAAGGCACCGAGGGGAAGATTAAAGTGAATTATTGCGCGCTATGGGTTTCGGAAACATCCTTCTGCTTCCTTCCCAGGTCATGCTCAGCCCCGTGGGGTGGGACTGCAGGCTCTGCTCCCATTCCCAGCCCGAGCCCTTCCCATTCCCAGTGCTGCTCTTCCCAACATCCGACCGGTGCGTTTCCAAGGGGAAATGATTTACTCCATCTATAGAAAGAAATTCTTCCTATTTAAAGACACCCCCGACAAAGCCAAGTGAGGAAAAAAAAAAAATGGCTGCAATTTAAATAGGCTGTGTTTGGGTTTTTTTTGTTTTTTTCCGAGAATGTTTTTGTGTTTTCCGTGAAGGATAAAGAGAATTTCTGCAGGAGAAGGTCTGCCGTTGTGCTCTCAATAATTGCTTTTTGAAATGAATATATCCACTGCTTCCCCACCTGAAATTAAACCCCATGTATCCACAATGGAAATATTGATTTCTAAATAGTCGGAGTGCGAAATTAAAGCGTAAACTGGAGGCGTAGTGAATTAAAGAAAAGGGATATTTAGTTACACAGGAATTAATATTTGGACTTGTATTTAACTGATGATCTGAAAACAAGGTGACATCCAGGAACAGCCAGGCTGAAAACAATTTGGGTTTATTTTCTTTTGTTTCAGAACTGTATTGAGGACTGAAACGTTCCTGTCCTTCTCACTTCCCACTCCTGCTGAAGTTTTTAAACCAAGGTTAAAGAAGAAAAGGAACAGCATAAGCAAATTTCAGCAGACAATATTAATTACAAGGCAGCTTTTTTCCCCCCTATTCTCTAATAATCTACACTGGAATATTTCGGTGTTGTTTTCCCCGTGCCAGCAGACTCTCACTGAATTTATCCAAACTCATCTGAGTTCTTAACTCACCACTTGCCTCAAGCTGGAGGCTGCCTCAAAAGCCAAATGGAACTTTGCCAGTGGGGTCAGGTTTGTTAACAAACTTTTTTTTTTTAACATTGAAATCATGCCTTTCTTTCCCTGAAGTCATCATTTTGCCCTTGCCACGGGGCATTTTGCCCATCCTATGACTTGATGATCTCAAAGATTCT
Organism: Prinia subflava; assembly: GCF_021018805.1. Classification (NCBI taxonomy): domain Eukaryota; kingdom Metazoa; phylum Chordata; class Aves; order Passeriformes; family Cisticolidae; genus Prinia; species Prinia subflava. The sequence continues at coordinate 13,367,224 of NC_086258.1, forward strand.
TTTCCGACCTGGTTAATTCTGGGATTCTGTGATTATTCCTCCAGGAGGGTTTTGGGGTTTTTTTCAGGCATCTGTTTGGGGGGATATTGAAGGGAAAGGCTCCAAATCCACAGCAGGAGGTTTCCAGGTTGATTCCCAACTGGAGGCACTTGGGAAGTTGATATTACGGATGAAGCTGTTCCCATTCACACGCACAAAAATATTTCTTGCCCCAGGAACAAAAAGAAATGCTTTCAGTTTGCATATTGTCAGCTTCTATGGCATGGAAGGTGAATGTGATGGGGGAAAAGAGGAGAACTGAATGAATTCCTCCAGGAACAGCTAAAGCTGTCAGGCTCTGGGCTGGGGAGGATGCTCCAGCTGACAAGTGAGACTGCAGAACTACAAAGATTTATTGTGCTCCAAGATAATTCCCGTGCTTGCTGAGCAGAGCTGCTGCCCCGGAGTAGCTGCTCTCAGAAATATTTTCCATCGTGAACTCCAAATCCCTTTTCTTGCCCAGATTTGATCAGAACAAAAAGCCCCAGGATTTACATGGCTGTCACTGCCCTTGGGGATGGCCTGATTGCCTGAGGGACAGGTTGTGTGAAGGGAGGAGTGAAGGGGTGCAGGGAAATTGGGGAAATAAATTGGGGAAATTGGGGAAATTGGGGAAATGGAGAGCAGAGATGCCCAGGTGTGGTTGGTGCTGCCTCAGCCCTGGTCTGGGGTAAGAGCAGAGCAAGGCCCTGCCTCACTCACAGTGCCCAACCTCGACCCCACCAGGGTTTTTTTTCAGACAATTAAAGGCATTTTCAACAATGTTACATCACTCCCTCGATGTGAGGAACATGTTAAGGAACATTCCCTAAGGAACATAAGGAACATTTAAGCCAAAAACCAGCAGATTTTGAGTAATGATGGGGAGATTCAAAGTCCTCGTTCTCTTTTCGTGTACAGCTGCCCAAAATGAATGAGAGACAATCTCAGCTTCAGAGAAAAAAAAACTATTTATTCATTGTCAGGCAGTTCCTGACCTGCAGCTCAGCAGTTGGAGCTGATGTATCCAAAAGTCATCACTACCTCGTTTCACTTAAAAGTGAAATTAATCTTATCTGACTTCAGGGTGTCTCAAAGCTAAATGAGTAATCCTGGGCTCGTGCCCTGGCCTCCTTTTATAGCCACTGAAGAGAACCAGACATCACCAAAATTTCCCTGTGTGCATGGTGTGAGGATGGGACAAAACCCTGGGCTGTAAAGGGATCACAGATAACAAACCCAGACTGTGCCAGTGGCCTATTTATAGAATTTCAGGGATAAATCAAGGAAATTATATTGTTGTGGCAATAGAAAACTCCAAATAAAGTCTTTGCCCCGCTGCCCATCACCTCCTCCTGCTGCCAGGGGTGGAGAGGACAGGAGGGTCAGTGACAGAGGATGGCATGGAAATGAGACAAGGGACAGATGGCAGAGGCTGCTGTGATGAACAGGGCTGGGAAATTCATGGGTGGGAAAGGAAAACGTGGCTGCATGAACGACAGTGGGATAAATGAGTGTCAGGAGAGCTGGAAATGCAGGTGGCAGAGGGAAGGTCCCTGCCTTGGGTGGGACACCAGGACCTCGATGGAGCAGGAGCAGAGGAAGATGTGGAGCAATCAGGGAAGGGGGAGGAGGAGCTAAAATAGCTTTGTTTGGGCTAGGAAAAGCAGGAAAAGGCTAGGAAAAGCAGGAAAAGGCTAGGAAAGGGATTGCTTTCTATAAATAGCCCAGGTAAACCCCCAGGGAAGGGAGAGAGTTATTTAAGCTAAAGGACAATGTTGGCCCCAAATCAAACTGGTTGTGAGTAAATAGGAGGGGGAAGCATGCAGGAGGTTTCTGAGCATCACAGGAAAGATGTTCTGAAACAACTTTCCAGTCACAGCAGGAACCTGAGCCCTTCTAAATCTGTCAGAGCAGGAAATGGATCTCTGTGCCAAGATAACTTCCAGATCTCCATTCACATTTCTCAGGCTTGGTTTAATCTTTATTTTGCCAATGACAAATTTTTGCCCTGGCTGGGAAAATGGGAGTGGACAAAACTTGAGAGGCTCTGGTTGAGAGCTTGTCCAAGGGCAGGTCCTCCAGTGAAGGGCAGAGAGGAGGAAGCAGCCAGGTTTTGTCCATTAAAGCAGAAGGTGACCCCAGTGACAAAGAGCAATAACCCTGTGCTCGTAATTAGGAGTGATGACTTAAATTTTAGCTTTCGTATTTTCCACATTCTGTACTGCATTGGTGTATAAGTCTGAACTTCATAGAAAGTGTGAGCAAGTTCTCCTCACAGCTCAGTCACACAAAACAATCCTTTTCCAGCCCAGAACCAAGGGCACCACTGCAGCTTCAGGCCCAAAAAGTGCAAACAACAGGGAATTGAGGAGAGCAACCTGGGAGGGTGGGACTGCATCACCTGGAGCTGTAACTGGACAATTTATCCCAATATGGAAATGGACCAAAATTTATAAAAGTGAGAAAACTCATGATCCATCATCCATCTTGGGTGTAGCCTTGGCCAGGCTCTTGTCCTGCCCAAGGTGTATCCTTTGTCTCTTTTTAATAAATCTCTATTCCTTTAAGTCTGTTCCAGGAGAAAGAGAACCTGTACTAAGTTCATCATCATCTTCATCATCATCTTCCTCCCTCGTGCTTCCCCTGAACCTTCACTCCCAACCACCCCAAGCCAGGTGACGATCAAGGGTTGAGGAACAGCCTCTCCCTGGAAATTCTGTATTTAACACAAGCTCCTGCTGTGTCCCAGCAGTTGCCCTGGGAGCCCTCTCCATCTCCCACATCCCAAAAAAAGAAGCCATTTTCGAGAGCAGGAGCTGAGTAAACTTGGCCACAGCTCCCAGCCAGTGCAGGAGAGCATTGCCAAACGGGGAGAGGAGTGCATCTGACTCTCCTGCAGAGGCGTCCAAGGAGGGCCACAAAATTATAGCTCCAACTATAAACAGAATGAGTACATTTTGTTCATTTTCCTGTTCTCTGCCTAATCGATGCAATATGAAGAGCTGCTATCAGTGCAGAGTTATACAATCAGATGGCAGCAATAAAAGGAGCGTTAGCAAGTCTGGGCTATCATGGGAGGTTGACTGCAGGAAGCAGTTATAAAACAAGAGCGTTTAGATCTGCTCGGATGAGAACATCACATTCGTGACCAGCTCATTCTGATGTCTGTCTGCCCACTTAATACTCGCCTAATGGACATCTGCTTGGAGATTTACTGGGGCTGCCTGGCCCAGGAGCAGTGCTGAGGGTGGTGGATGCACAGACAGGGCTCTTTGTGCACCTTAAATAAGATGTGTCTTAACATCCAGCAATAAAACATCCATATATCCATGAGTTCGTCTTATCTGCACCATATATCATGTGCAGAACTGGATAATTGTTGTCTGGTTTATTGTTTCCTCATCCTCTGAGACTCCTGGAAGGTTTTGTTCTTGTTTTAGCACAAATCAGAGTGCAGGCTCACAGACTCGCGAGTCTGGGGCATGAGGAGCACAGCAGGAACTCTGTAGAGGGATAAAGCACAAGCTGGGCACCTCCAGAGCTGTCAGCAAGGAGCCTCTGCTATAAAGTCTTTTGTTCTTTGGTATCTGAAAAGTTCCTGGCTCTCTGATGCTCCTCAGACTGGTTTTCTTCTCTTCCAGCCACCTCCCCTCTGGTATCTGCACAACGCGCTTGGAAAACCCAGGGACTATCAAAAACGAGAGCTGTAAGGCTTTAAAAACAAACAGACATTTCACCTGTCTCCAATCAGCCCCTTCTCAGGGCTTGGCTTTGATTTCCCCAGCACAGAAAAGAAACGGAGAGGATTTTAATTTCCTTGGCTCCCCAGAGCAGCATGAATGAGGCTGCAGCCTTGCTTTGGCCTTGTGTTATTAATGGGCTCCATGCTTGCAAATGTCTCATTCAATATATTTGCTCCAAGTGCTTCCAAAAAAAAAAGGGGGGAAAAAAAAAAGAAGAAAGCAGACCTCAGGTTTCTGGGCCTAATGTATGTGACCTGACAGCATGAATACATTAGATCTTCCCCAGAAACACACAATTCCAGACTGTGCACTGGATCTCCAGCCTTTTTATCTTCATCTGGGCTCTAATCAATGTGCTGGCATCGAGCCCCATTTTCCTGCCAGTGTGGCTCAGGCTTTGTCTCCCTCTGACAGGGTGTGACACGAGTGCCTGCGAGCTGGGAGGGTGTCTGGGCTCCCCAGCCAGGCATCCCCAGCACCTCTCCAACTTTTCTGCCCAATTTCTTGGCCCCTCTGTGCCAGAGCCAAGGCTCCCCCAGCCGTCTGCAGGCACCAGGAGTTGTGGCTCTGCTCATCCATCATTCCCCAGCCCCAAATTTGGTACAGAATCCAAACCCGAGACCCAGGAGCTCTCAGGCAGGTGGTGGCAGTTCCCCACTCCGTGTCTGCTTTTCCCTTCCCAAGCTCTGGTTATCTGCAAGCCTTTCAGTCCCTAAAAGGAAGAGCTGGTTTATATTATGGGCCTGGACAGTGTCTAACCCAGGAGGGCCCCACTTTGATTAGGGTCTCTTGTGACCACCGTAATACGAGAACTGCTAATAAAAATGCATTTGAATCAGAAAAAAAAAAAGGCAGTGATGCTCCTTTTCCAGTTAGTTCCTCACTTGGGAAAGCCTGGGAGAAGTGGGATTTTCAGCCAGAGGTGAGGTGGCCTGACTTGACCCACCCCAAGCCTTTGAGCTGTCCTTGCAGGGCTGCAAGCTGAGCTTAGCAAGAGCTGTGCTCATCTCTGCAAAGCCTTCTGTGCACATCCAAATGTGCCACATATTTGCCTTCCCAAAGCTGGACCTGCTTCTGTTAACAGCAATTAATCACTTTAGAGCTAGTCTTTTTATTATTATGAACGCAGCAGATGTGTTTCCATTAATAGGTCCCCGAGTGAGCCTTATCCAGCATCACTGATACTTTAATGAAGGAGATTATGTGGCCTAAACAGACTTTTCATTTGCAGCATCCTCCCATTTCTATCTGCACTTCCCAGTGAGCAAACAAACCCGAGAGGGGATCTTGTTTCGGGCTCAGTTTCAGCACAGAAGATAAACTCGTTGCCAAATAACAAAACGTGTCCCCTGGTTTAATGTGATTTGTAGGAGCTCAGCCTCGCCCTGCTGTGTTTGCAGGGCTCTGAAACCAAACATCAGCCCCAGCACGGAGATGTCTGCGCCCTGCTGGGGGGGCTCCGAGCTCTCTGCTGCCCCAATTAACCCCAACATCCGAGCCAGGAGAGGGCAGGCACTCGGCTCCCCAGGGATGTGTCTGCCTCCACAATATGGGAAATTTTCGAGCGTGCTGGTTGCCATTAAAAACTCATCACTTCCCACAGTGGCTCAGAGCTAGGAAGTCTTTGGGTGCTTAGAAGAGAGTCCCTAATTAATGACAGTAATCGTGAGGGTCACCAAGCAGTGCCACGTGAGGTGTCTCAAGCCAAGAGGATGTTTTACATTTTCCAATGTTTTACATTTTCCAATGTTTTTCCTTTGCAAGATCAGATTCTGCAATTTGTTTTGCTCCCCTAAACCATTTCTGGAACCAGACCCCTTCACCTCTCATGGCTTCTTCACCCATTTGCTGCTCAGCATTCTCTTTAACTTACTGAATTTTTGTCTTTACCTCGGATGCTAAAAGCAGAAATAAAAAGGCTACACTGCTCCTTGGTAAACAGAGGAGGCAGTTCCTTCTGTAACACAGACAGAAAAAGCCCTGTGCATTTAAACAAGTGCTCTGGGATTCCTGAGGAGCACCCACATTGTATAAATGCGTAATTTTAAAATCCAGAAGGATCAGTGCATGAATTCTATAGATCTGCCTGCCCCTGCTGTGTGCAATAAGGGATATTAATGTTGTGTCTGCAGGAGGGAGTTCAGCCCCTCAGGATGGAGGATTTATCTGCTGGACAGGGACACGGTGGCCTCAAAGGCAAGGTGGGAGTGCAGTGAAATCCCAGGGGATTGTTCTTCAACTCGGCAGCAGCTTTTGGGTCCCTGCACCAAATGTTTGAGGTCTGACAGAATGGAAAGAGGATGAACTTTCTTTCACACCCACATCCAAACAGCTGTACAGTGAAAAAGCAGAGATAACGAGGCGACGACTGCCCCCAGCCTTGTCCCTTTAAACCAAACCAAAACAAAGCGCTGCCTTTTTAATTTGAGCCCAATTAATTTGAATAAAGTGAGGAAATCACATCTGGGCTGTGGCTGCTCGAGAGCTCCTAACCACAGCCTGCGTGAGGTTATGTCAAGGACTTGCTTGTCAGCTTTGCTTTAACTCACATATGGGACCGGGGAGGAAAGAAAACCCAAGAGTTTTTACTTTCTGCAGTAAAAGCCAAGCTAACATAAAATGAGATTAATGGCAACAGCAGTGACTGCTTTCATTTCCCAGTGAACTGTCTCAATAGTACCAGTAATCAAGATCAGGTTGGCTTTTCATTCTTTTTTTTTCTTTCTTTCTTCTTTTTTTTTTTTTTTTTTGGATTAAAAAAACCAACTTTTCATCAGAGGAAAGAAAAAGAGATACTTAAAATACATAGACACATCTGTTCTCCCATATTAACAGCATTACGTCTTTCTCCATGTGATGCATAATGAATCATCTCAGTGTGTTTTGCTTTATAGTTTTGTACAAATCCAATTCCTTGTGACTTTTACTGTAATAATAATATTTTCCAATTCAACAGGACCTTTCATTTTGAGTTTCTCAGCACTAATGAGAAGTGTGCTGAACCCATTGAAACAGCTCAAAAAAGGGAGGCAGAGATGCAATTACGAGAAATTGAATTTGTCTCCTAATGGGGAGAAGAGTAGAGCACTTACAGCTCCTTTTCTTAAGCAAACATATAATTTTCACTGCATCCTGCTCAAAGGAGCCGGTGTTGTCAGCTCCCTTTGGAATGCTTGGAAACACGAGGCTTGGAGCACCTTGTAATTTGACTTTTTGTTAATTTGTAAGATTTAAATTACATGGATCATGCACCCTGGGCAGGTCACACTTCTCATCCAAACCACTGCTGGGTCTGTGTGATGAGCATGGGGCAGAGGTTCTGCTTCCATCCGTGGAACCATCCATGGAACCATCCATGGAACCATCCATGGAACCACTGATTCATTCATCCATCCATCCATCCATCATCCATCCATCATCCATCCATCCATCCATCCATCCATCCATCCATCCATCCATCCATCCATCCATCATCCATCCCTCCATCCATTCCTCCATCCATCCATCCCTCCATCCATCCATCCATCCCTCCATCCATGGAACCATCCATGGAACCATCCATGGAACCATTGATTCATCCATCCATCCATCCATCCATCATCCATCCATCATCCATCCATCCATCCATCCATCCATCCATCCATCCATCCTCCATCCATTCCTCCATCCATCCATCCATCCATCCATCCATCCATCCATCCATCCATCCCTCCATCCATCCATCCATCATCCATCCTCCATCCATTCCTCCATCCATCCATCCATCCATCCATCCATCCATCCCTCCATCCATCCATCCATCCCTCCATCCATCCATCCATCGATCCATCCCTCCATCCATCCATCCTCCATCCATTCCTCCATCCATCCATCCATCCATCCATCCATCCCTCCATCCATCCCTCCATCCATCCATCCTCCATCCATTCCTCCATCCATCCATCCATCCATCCATCCATCCATCCATCCCTCCATCCATCCATCCATCCATCCATCCATCCATCCATCCATCCATCATCCATCCATCCAGCATCCATCCATCATCCATCCATCCATCCATCCATCCATCCATCCATCCATCCATCCATCCATCATCCATCCCTCCATCCATCCATCCATCCATCCATCCATCCATCCATCCATCCCTCCCTCCATCCATCCCTCCCTCCCTCCATCCATCCATCCATCCATCCATCCATCCATCCATCCATCCATCCATCCATCCATCCATCCATCATCCATCCATTCATCCATCCATCCATCCATCCATCCATCCATCCATCCATCATCCATCCATTCATCCATCCATCCATCCATCCATCCATCATCCATCCATTCATCCATCCATCCATTCATCCATCCATCCATCCATCCATCCATCCTTTGGGGAGTTGGTGTTGAGGCACAGAAATTAAATTCCAGCATCTTCTCCGTGCTCTGCTGCCCTTTGGATGCCCTCAAGCACCGCGTTTGCCTTCATGGCCTCACTCAGAACAGCTCTGGGTTTTCCTGATGCTCCTCATGGACCAAAATCAGATCCATTTTTTCTTTTCCTTCCCCATGGCCACTTGGGAAAGGTGATCTGAGATCCTTTTTCCCCAGTGAATTCACCAAACTGAGCTAATCCCCAGTTCAGTCCTGCAGGGTTAGACAGGATTGATGCTCCTAGGGAGGTCCCAAACCATATCTGAACCCTTCCAGCCCTGTGGAAAAACTCAAAACTTGGACACCTACACGGGGTTTACAGGAATTATTAACCTCATCTGGCAGCAGTAATTAACATTTCCTTGAAAGACAGAAATCCTGAGACATCAGACTGCGTGTCTGAAATGCTGCTTGAGGACAAAAGTCTTGTTCGTGTTTGCTACCAAAATCCAACAGGAGCAAAGGAATGTTTTCCACAGCAAGGAATGGGAATGATGGCTCTTTTTAAAAATAAAAATCCAAAAGAGAGAGAGAAGAAAGAGCAAAAATTCTTGATTCAATTAAGTTCTTAGTCATGTAAATAGTTGAGAGTTTCCAGAAAGTAATGTCTTTATAGCAGGATGCCAATGCAGTGTACAATGAAAATGTAAAAAATGTAGGAAAGGGGCCAAACCTTTGATTACAAACAAGATTTTCCTAACCCACCCATGACTTGGCATTTTGATCCTGAAATTTATCAACAGGAAGAGGTGATGATTTCTTTTTCTGGACTGAAATGGAAAATAAGTTAGTTTGTAGAGAAATAAATCTCGTTCACAAACTTTATTTGCTCATTACAAAAGCTTTTAGCATTTGATCACACTTTAGAAGGAGAAGGATTTTCTGGAAAGGGGATTGTTTTCTTTGATTGGTTGCTTTATATAATAACTGCTTTCTATTGTATAATATGAAAGGCAATGGAAAGCAAAGAGCTTTTATATAGCAACCATTTAATTAGAATAATTTAATTCCACTTTACCGTGCTGTAATAATTTAATTCCACTTTACCAAAATGATGACAAGGCTAAGCCTGACACTGGCAGCAAATACCAGTGTTGAGCACAGAGGAATCCCAAAATATCATGGAACACTCTCCAGTGTTTCAACCAGCACCCCTAAGCAACTTCATTCTCAAACCTTGGACGGTTTCTTTGTTATTTACACACTTCACTAAACTGGAAATTAAATAAAACCTTAACAGAATGTGGTTGATAAATGTAGTTTTATGTTATTATATAAATGCAGGATCATCAAGCAGGTTCAAACAGTGGGAACACCACAATATCCCACCCAGAACCTCCAAGTCCAGAGTTTTTCCATAAACTTGAAGGACTGAATGAGGATAAATTTTAAAATTCAATGTTGTCTTTTCCTTTATTACCTTTACCCTTCCATTAAAACAGCCATTAATTTGAATATTGTAAGCAGCCAATCTTCTTGCTCAGAGTAGAAAGGGTGAACAGCAAGGAAAGGCTTTTTCAACCCTAAATTCCTAAATTTTGTTTATTGTGCAGTTCCTTTTTGGTATGGTCAGGTCCTGTGGAATTGCAGAAAGCTGAATCCATCTCTGAGCTCTCCAGTGTCCTTTCACCATGGACCTCCAACCAAAAAATACCTTCTGCCAACATTTGCTCCTCAGCCCCCTTTGAGCTGCAAGCTGGGAAAAGAGACCCAATCAATAATAAATTAAACCCAGAGTGGAACAGTTCAGCCAGTGGGGAATTAATCCTCCAAATGGTCACTCCTGGTTCCCCAGCTGGATCCTCCCACACGGAGGAATGAGGAAAAGCCGGGCACAAATCTCGCCCTCCTCACTGCAGAGTGTGAAAGTTCAGCACCCCTAAATGCCCCAAATTTATTTCAATTTTGAGCCTCCAAATCTGTGATGTCCAGTGCAGAGTCTCCACTCAATGTCTTGTTGATGGTTTATTTTGCTTTGTAACACTCTGCGGAGTCCAGGCTTTACATTTTAAGCCATAAATAGGGAAGATCAGTAAAAGTTCACGTAGCATGTGGTCCCTGATTAGTCATTCCCAAACAGTTGGGGCTACAGATTTTCTCATCCAGGTGTCTTTAGTACGAGGCACATTCCTCTCTCTTTTTCTCGCTGTGATTGCAACGCTTGGATTTTGCAAAACACAAGCTGTGCAATTTCATCAGAATTTATTTGGTATGAGGCAGCTGAAAAACAACGTTATGCCAAGAAAATGCAAGGAGAGGAGAATTCACAAGTCATATATTGTGCAGCTACACTTCTCAAAGGGTATTTGTGTGTTTTAGTGGAGCACCAAGCATGTTCGTGTCTTTTATGACAGAATAAAGCATTCAGCAGCCCATGATACAACTATTCAGACTTCTGGCAGCCACCAGCCAGTTTCCACTTCTTTGAGTGCAAGATTCAGGGTGTGGAAACTTTCTACTTCCTTGGAAACTCTTCTGAAAACGGGTTTTCACTCAATTCAGCCTCTAAGTGTTTAAGAGGTGACTGAAATTCTGAAAGTGGACGGGCTGTTTTAGTGCCATTGGCAACCTCGGGAAGTTTCTCACTATGTGAAGGGAAAGGAGGGGAGAAAAGTGGGGGAGAAATCTGTGTTATTAAAAATCTAACTCGGGATTTTCAGCGAGCGCCTTGTCTCCCTCTCCTTCTCTCCCTTTGAAAAGCAGGAGGTGAAAATAGCAGGATACTTTTCACTTCCATGTATTATTCACCCTCTGCATCAAAATTTCTACCCCTGCACTTGGAGCTCCACTTTCTGCTGTTGCTCAGAGCTGCTGATGCAGTGAGATCAGCCAAAAGCTTGATTTAACCCAAAAAAATCACACTTGACAAAATTCCCACCATCATCCAAAGCAGCAGGGAAGATTTTGCTTAAAATTTACGTCATGACCTGAATGATATTCCCAAAGAAAGCTGCGATGGGACGGGCTCAATGGATCGGGGACAGAAAATCCCGCTGGACGGGACTGACTTCACCCAGGTTCATCAATTCAAAGTTAAACATCTCTTTAAAGCCTCTGGAGTGGCTGGTGGTGAGGGCTGGCTGTGTCACAGGGTGATTCATGCCCGGCTGGGGTGAATCATGCACCTCTGGGTGCTCCTGCCATTCCCTGCAGCCGTGGGCAGACAATCCGGGAGCTCAGGAGGAGCTGGGTCCTTGCTGATGTGCCACAGAGCCAAGAGGTGACACAGAAATAACAGAGAATCGTGGACAATCCTGAGCTGGGAGGACCCACAGGGATCATTGATCCAGCTCCTGTCCCTGCACACAGCCCAACAATCCCACCCTGGCAGCGCTGTCCAAACCCTCCTGGAGCTCTGGGACCATTCCCTGGGGAGCCTGGGCAGCACCCAGCACCCTTCACCCTTCACCCTCTGGGGAAGAACCATCCTGATATCCATCCCAACCCTCCTGACATTTATTATTCTCCCTGATGACAGAGAAAACTCGTGAAACCCATGTTCAAATCCATATCTCTGTTGCTTCGTGTACAGCTGGCCGGAGAAAGCTTCTGTCAGTGACTTGATCTATTTTTGTGTAGTATTTAACAGGATGGTCACAAGCCTTTATGAACCTTCTGCCAGGATAAAACAGTCCAGTTTGTGTCTCCACTTCCCTTTGGTCTCTAAATCTTGTCCTGATCGCACGGTTTTTATGTTTTTCCACTCCACTTTTAGATCTCAGCATTCCTTACCTTTGGGCAACCTTCACTATGCAAGAAAAAATTAGGACTGAACAAACTAACCTTGAGGTGATTAAAGAAATAACTCTATTCCCAATGGAAATATCTGAAATTCCTCAGCAATACCATGAGAAACTAATCTTGAATGTGATCTGATTTCAGAGGATGATTCATGGTTTCTGACTCAAGAGAAGTTGTTGATTACGGTTTAGGTGCCTCATCTTAAACAAAGAGACACTTTTTTATTTTGATACTTTCTAACCAAACAAACTCTTTTTTTCTTTCCATGTTGTCAGTATATTGTGAATATTCATAGCTGTGGAGAGAATAACACGTGGAAAATCAACATTTCTCACCGAGCAGCCAAAGGAGACGAGGCAAGACCTGAAGCAGTGGGGGGAGTTTGCCATGGAGCTCTTGGTGATTGGATTTAGGGACAGCAAAGCCTCCTCTCAGCTGCACCCTCTGACCTTTGCTTCGTGTTTGCTACATCATTTTTTGCTGTTTTCATGGAAGTTCTTGGAACAGAACTGTGCATTTCTCAGGGCAAGGCTCCTGCACGTGCCATAACAGAGCATTCCCAGTGTCCATGGGAGGGATGAGGCCATAACAGAGCATTCCCAGTGTCCATGGGAGGGACAAGGCTATAACAGAGCATTCCCAGTGTCCATGGAAGGGACCAGGCTATAACAGAGCATTCCCAGTGTCCATGGAAGGGACAAGGCTATAACAGAGCATTCCCAGTGTCCATGGGAGGGACAAGGCTATAACAGAGCATTCCCAGTGTCCATGGAAGGGACAAGGCTATAACAGAGCATTCCCAGTGTCCATGGGAGGGACAAGGCTATAACAGAGCATTCCCAGTGTCCATGGGAGGGATGGGGCTATAACAGAGCATTCCCAGTGTCCATGGGAGGGATGGGGCCATAACAGAGCATTCCCAGTGTCTGTGGGAGGAATGAGGCCATAACAGAGCATTCCCAGTGTCCATGGGAGGGATGGGGCCATAACAGAGCATTCCCAGTGTCCATGGAAGGGACAAGGCTATAACAGAGCATTCCCAGTGTCCATGGGAGGGATGGGGCCATAACAGAGCATTCCCAGTGTCCATGGGAGGGATGGGGTTGCTTTTCTACCCTCAGGGAGGTTCTTCTTGGTCCTCCCTGGGATTTATTCCCGCACTGGGCAGGTCTGTGTGGGGAGCTGAGTGTGTGGCTGTCACTCATGCCTCAATCCCAGTGCTGTGTTTGCTGTCCTATTCCCAGATCTCCATCAGCTGACAGATTTCCAAGAGATTTTCTTCTCCTTTGGTCCTTACAGGGACTTCCTTCATCACAATTCCCTCCCTTGTGTCCTTTGGTGTGAGCGTGGCCAAACCAGGACACGGAGTGAGCAGAAAGCGAATGCAAACCCAATCCTGCATTTATCTAATTCCCATTTATCCTGCATACTTCCAGCAGTGGATGGAAATGAGAGGGAACTGGTTTGTCCTTTGCGTGGTGGCCCTGCCACAGTGGGGACAAACCTCGTGAGCTCAGGCACCCAAAGCAGGGGGATCTTGTCTGAGCTGGGCTGAGCTGGATTTTAAAGCAGGTGCTGGGAGAGAAGAAGGATTTTAAATTGTGAATATCTCACCATTGTTATCTACAACAGCACACTCACTGTTGTCAGAACGCTGCAGCAGGAGGAAAGACTTTTGAATTATTAATTCCTGAGGGCTAATTAAGAGGAAGGATGCTGGGAAAGCCAGCAAGCACAAGTTCAAAGCCTGCATGTTTGTAGCTGTGAGCAGCCACAACCTGGCCTGGCTTTCAGGCAGCCAGTGACACCCTTTGACATCACCCCCACATCCAAACAATGCTCAAATAATGACACAAACACACCAGCCTGGCACTGCAGAGCCCTTGTTAGCAGCAGAAGGCAGCTTAAAGGATTTGATTTATAATTGATTACCAAAAAGAAAAAAAAAAAAAAAAGAGAGAAATAAAACAAAAGCTTCTTGCCAGCTGTTGCCTCTCCCGAGCCAATTCAGCTCACGATAGCGAGCAGATTGTAAGGCTGAATTTCTGATTTCAGACTTGTCTTTTTTCCCTGCCATGTGCAGCTGAAATCCAACTGGAGATGTTGTTTCTCCAAGGCAGAGGTGCTGCTGCAGCTCTCTGCAGTTATTCCCTTCTGAACCCTCCCAGCTCGGCTCACCCTGCCCACGCCGCGTCCCGCCTGCAGCGTCCCCTCGTGCTGGGCCTGCTGAGGGATGGAGGGACTGGGGGGATCCCCATTCCCGAGGCACTGGTGGGATCCCCATTCCCGAGGCACTGCTGGGATCCCATTCCCGAGGCACTGCTGGGATCCCCATTCCTGAAGCACTGCTGGGATCCCCATTCCCGAGGCACTGCTGGGATCCCCATTCCCGAGGCACTGGGGGGATCCCCATTCCCGAGGCACTGCTGGGATCCCCATTCCCGAGGCACTGCTGGGATCCCCATTCCTGAGGCACTGGGGGGATCCCCATTCCCGAGGCACTGGGGGGATCCCCATTCCCGAGGCACTGCTGGGATCCCCATTCCTGAGGCACTGCTGGGATCCCCATTCCCGAGGCACTGCTGGGATCCCATTCCCGAGGCACTGCTGGGATCCCATTCCCAAGGCACTGGGGGGATCCCCATTCCCACATTCCCAACACCCCTCTGCAAGCCCTGAGAGGGACAAACAGAGCAGCTGCCGGCTGTGCTCCCGTTTGGAGCTGACATCCAGTTGGCACCCAGCGGGTTCCTCGCACTGGAATGGAAAGAGAACTCCCTGCTGCAATTACCCTCCAATTTCTGCTGTTTACCCCGGGAATAAACTCCCTGCTGCTGTAAAACCCCCTCCCAGCAGGTCCAGGAGGAAGGCAAGGAAGGCAGGAATGTCAGCCAGTTGGTCAGTGGCCAAAGAACTGGCCAGTGGCCAACTGGCATCCCGTGTTTTATTCTCGGTGGAGGAGGGTTCGTGGGCCTGGCTGCAGATCACCTGCCTGGCATTTCCTCCTGTCTATCCTACAAAAAAATGTCACACCCTAAATCAGTGTTTCCTCCTTGGAAACTCTTCCTCCAAGGAGCCTCTGCCTCCTTGTCTCACTTGTTCTTAAAGCTTGCAAAGATTTTCACCTTGCAAAGATTTGCACCCTCCACCTGATCCCTTCTCTTCATCAGATGTCTGAGTTCCACTTAACCCCCCAGGACCTGTGGGCAGGACTGGGAAGGGTAATAGCAAACAGATTACATGCTCAGCAATAGACTAAGCACAATTAGGCCTCACATTCCTCTCACTCCTATAAATAACTCTCAGTTTCCTCTCCGTGTCTGCAAATTTCATTAGTATGATGGAAAGAAAAGAAAAATACACACACACACACACACACACACACACTCACTCACTCACTCACTCACTCACTCACTCACACTCACACACCCCAAGCTCACTTTTCTTGCAAAGCCCAGAGCTGATCTCTCAATCAAAGGCTTTGTTCAGCCTGGGGGAGGAAAGGGAGTTAAACCCACACCCCCACCAAGCCTTTGGCCATGAAGGGAAAATTCTCTGCAGATGGCTGAGGAATTCACCTGCAAGAAACAGAGAGAACGAAAATCCCTCTTTGCTGGGCTGTGTGTGCAACCTGCAGCTGGGGCTGTGGGGTTTGGGGCATCGTCAGCCCTGCTTGTCCTTGATCCCAGCAGAAGGGTGGGAGTTATTCCCTGGTCAAAGCCTCCAGATCCTCTTTGAGATCTCTGCCCGAGTGTGAGTGTTCCCAGTGCTGGGATTCAGGTGTGAATTTCAACAGGTAAAGATGGGAAATGGAGAGGATCCTAAAGACAGGGAAAATGTGAATTTCATTCTCGATGAAGGACACAACTGTTCACTGAACATTCAAGGTCTGCAGGTCTTCATCATCACCATCCCTGCTGTGCAGCAGAGGTGACAGCAATGGCACAGCCAGTGCCACCATCCCCTCAGCCTGGATTTGCTGATCTGGCTCTGCTCTTCTGGGCATCCTCCTCCCTAAGCCATGGCAGAGCTGGGAAAGAAATTAAGTGCTGAGGGATTTTTCCCCTTGACAGCAGAGATATCTCTATTTTAATTTCTCTCTCTTCTCAGCTCACGTGTTAGTATTCCCAAGTATGGTGTATAAATAATGAAACCGGTGCAGTTCGATGAATTATTTTCTCTTCTAGAAAAGGTTCTATCCCTTTCTCTCCCCTCCCTTCCCACACCCTTCTCCTTTCATCTCCTGAAGAAAGACCCTGTAAGAAACGATGGGCAGCCCTCCAGGAGTAATGAGACAAAGATGATAAAGTGAACCTCTGAAGAGAAAGAACTGGCTATTGCAGCAGCCTTTTTGCACTTGCAGGGCCAACAGAAAAAACCAGAGCCTGTCAGACACGTAAAGAAATCCAGGAGACCCTAACAGAACCTGCACCAGCTGAATGTGAGCCCCAGACAATTCTCTGAGCCTGTACTGAGTTGTGGGCACCCCACAACTGGGTCGATGTTGACAGACCCTTCAAGGTGTGCCAGTTTTTGGATTTTGGGCTCCTCCTAAAACCAGTGCCAGCCCCAGAGGGGAGCAGCTCCTCTCTGATCTTCTCCCACGTCAGAGCCTCAGCCACCCAATTTACTCCTGGCGCCGTTATCTGCCTCCGACGGGGAGAATTTCATTAAATTCCTACTGAAGTGAAATAATTGCCTGGCTTTTCTTGCCGCCTTCAGCCCATTCTTGTTTCGGTCTCCAGTGGCTGGAGGATGCGGAGATGGAAAGATCCAGATGAATCTAAGGAGTTAAAGGCTGGGAGAGCCCATTGTTCTGGCTCGATGTTTAATGAGTTCTGCCCCAACCCATTACTCTGCCTCATCTCTTCGTTGCTATCAGCAGAAAAGTGCCTGCAAATAATCCAAATAATCGTGTCCCAGTCCTGCAGCCCATAATGAGTTCATCCCAATGCAAAAGAACTCTTATCTCTGACGTGTTAAAAAGCCAAATTGCTGCCTATCTTTGAAGTGGTGTGAAGTCCCAATCAACAGCGTTAAGTGAGTGAATCACTTGGGAAGCCACACTCGGAAGGTCTCCTTGTTATTATTAGAATGGAGGAGAAGAATTGAAGATAAAGTTTGATCCTACACAATGGAAAATTAGTGTAGAGACAGAGAGAGGCCTGCCTGCTAAAGAAATAGCGCTAGGATTGATGAAGAAACACTTTATATTTCCTCTCCCTTGAAATCCAAGTGCATTTCTTCTTAAGGCTTGATGCTTTAAGTTTTAGCTTCCATGTTTTGCAGATTCTGTGCTGCCCAGGTGTGTAGATCTGATAAATCAAGTGTTTAAATATCTCACACTCAGGCTCACTCAGCTCTCTGCACACAGCACGGACACAAAACAAATCCTTCTCCTGCTGCACACCCAGGACAACTTTCAGCCCCAAGAGCACAAACAAGGGGGGCTGCAGGGAGCAACAAGAAGGATGGGACCTCCCAGCCTGCAGCTGCAATTGGACAATTCAACCCCAAAGTGCAAACGGAGCAAAACTGATCCAAGGGTGAGCCCTGGGCAGCGTTTGTCCATTTGGGACCATTTTGGGTCCCCCTTGGGTGCAGCCCTGGCCAGGCTCTTGTCCTGCCCAAGGTGGATCCTCAAGGCCTTTCAATAAATCTCTGCTTTATTCTGCAGCTCTGCCCAGTCTCTGTTCCAGCCCAGCCCTCCCAAGGGATCAGGCTGGAAAGAAACAGGTTCAAAGCTGTCACCCAACACTTGTGGAGAGGAGCCCTCCTTTTTCCAGATGCAGAACATCATGGAATGCTCACCAGTCCTGGTTTTCATCACAGAGTCATGGATGGGCTGGGAGGAACCCATCAAATCCTCCTGTTCCACGCCCTGCCGTGGGCAGAGTGACCTGAACCATTCACTGAGCTCTGGTGGCCACAGCTCCTTCCTCACCTGTGGGGAAGGGGCTCGCCAAAGGCCCCAGCTCCTCCTGACCACTGTGGGAGAGCTTTTCCCTGGTTTTGGGAAGCGTGAAACGGGAAAAACAGCCAAGGCAATGGAGAGAGTTGGGAAATACAAAATACAGGACCATTTCTCCTAGAAAAAAAGAGAAGATGAAATCCCTGTTGTCATTGTCCCATCATCACTGTCCCTGCCCTGGGGCATCCCCTGTGTGTGACACACCGTGTGGCCCCTGTCACCTCCCACGGGATGGATGTTGGAGCTTAAGGAACACAAAACCCTTCCCTGTGAAGTCTTAAGCTGCCTCTGCCTGGAGCACTGCAATCAAAACAAAGGCAAAAATAATACTTTTGTTTTGCTAATCTTCTGTAGACTTGGTAAAATATATAATAGGTTCCATTAAGCCCGAGTTAGTTAATTACTAGGTAGGAAATCCAATATCTTCTCAGGGTTATTTTCCAGTTGTCATTTTGCAAGAGAATTTCTGCTTTGACGTCATTGCAAGACAAAAAACACTCTGTGGACAAAAGAAACCACAAATCGGGGGAAAAATACATCAATATTGTTTTTCTTATAGCCTGCCACTCATTGGGTGGAATTTTGTGCAATATTGTGAGCCTGCCTCTGGCAAAGCTCCGTTTCCAACCCAAAAGTGTGCAGTAATAGGAGACAGCTCATGGAGCCATTCCTGGAAAAGCTCTGCAGACTCTGCAGGTCCTTTCAGGGCCGCCTTCAGGAGCTGACCAACGCCTCAAGGATCGCTCCTTGTTGAGGAAAAAATAAAAATATACGTGGGCGTTTTCATGTTGGAGTCCAACACCAGCATTTAATTAATTTTCCGTGAATTCCGTTGCATCCCCACACAGGTGTAAATCAGTTCCACGACCTTCCTTGGTTAGCAGGGATATTGCCATTACCAGGATGCCGTCCTCGGAACAGAGAGGTAATTAGGCTCATTAATATTAATTAGATCACCCACTGCATCTATTTTCCTGCTTCGGCAGGAGCTGAATGAAAATACAAACTGAGTTTAGCAAGGTTTCTAATCTTCTAATTCTAATTAATTACTATCCCACTTATTTCCATACAAAGCCATAAAAGCACCTATCAAACCAAACTACCTGGCCATTTGTTCTGCATGGTTTTGTGGAAGTGCTGACTGCAAAAGTTCCTGCAAAAAAATCCACTATTCTGTTGGAATCTGCAAGGCTGAGGTGGAAGTTAAATATAATTTAATGTTGGGGTTTTTTTTCCTCTGGAATTTTGTTTTGGAAGAGAACCTGAGGGGAAAAATTCTGACAATGTCAAAATATTCTGTTTTGACTATTTCAGAACAAAATGTTTAGAGTTTCCTGTTCGGGATGGATTTTGTTTTGAATTTTTTGGTTTGGTTATATTTTTTTTTAATAATAAATACATTATATTGTGTTATAGAGAGAAACGTTTGAGAGCCATAATGAAAATAAGTGGTTTTATCTACAGAAAACATTTTTCTAGAGTCTTTCCTGTGGAAAACGTGACTTTGGAGCTGGAGTCTAAGGGATTGAGGGATGCAAGAGGGACAACCTGGCCTCATCTTTCATATTCCTGCTGAAGGACCCATCAGATCATTTTTTATCAGGCTCCCAGCCTGGATTCAAAGCTCCCGGTGCTGTTTTATGGAGGGTAAATTGATGGAGACTGGCACATTTGATTCCCTTCCTGTTCCCACCAGAATCCTTTTTGTTTAAATGAGCACCTTCATTTTCCAAGAGCATTTCTGAACAGTCATGCCTGAGTGAGGTCAGCCTGGATTTCCAAAACTGGAGAAATCTGAATGAGAAATCAGATTAAATGGTTGGTCTGGAATGCCTCAGGCACCTTCCCTGCTTCTCTTCTCATTTCCCTGAGCACAAACTTGAGTGGAGCTCATTATCTGCCTTAATCACCCATAGAATCACAGAATCCCTTTAAAAGGCAGAACCAGCAAACAAAAGCAGCTGGAAAGAAGAAGATTTCAGGCATCATAAAATGCTGAAAGTACCAAGGGTTTTCAATAAAGCCATCTCGATTCAGGATTTCTCTTTCAAAAAACTGCACATCTTGATTATTCCTGGGACATATTTAAAAACAAAACAAAACAAGCCCAAACAAGCAATCTTGAAGGTATTTTTGTCAAATATTTCCATTCTTTTTCCAAAGGAAATGGTTGATTTTATAACTGCAGATTCCTGTTCGTGAGCTGTTCAAGAAAAATCCCAATATTTTTCCATTCATTAGCCAATCCAGGCTCACTCTTGCATCCACAGAAAGGTGTTGCCATCATAAAACTGGGCCACAGTGTTTACATTTTTATGATGTTCTCATAATTAGCAACTTTCTTCTCTGTCCCTCTGGTGACTAATTAAAAAGCAGCTGATCCTCGATGGAAACTTTAAGAACATCCTGTTTTGAGGTTATTCTGCTGCTGTGGCCCATATTTTCTGCCTTTTTTCTTTTTTTTTTTTTTCCAAAGCTGAGGGTAATTCTACAAAAATAAGTTGGTTGTTGTGTCAGGTGGGACGTGGTGTTTATGAATTCTGGTGTTGCCATGTTCTGCATGGCATTATAATGTCACCCACAGCCATCTGATGCCACAGCTGCAGCAGAATTTCTGCACTCAGGACATCTCTGTGAGTGAAAAAGTAAAATAAACCATCCAGGCGTGGAAAACAGGGCTCTGAGAATGCCCCACACCTCGCAGGCTGGCTAAAATAACAGCAAGAAATGGGAATTTTTTGGTATTCCCTCGTGAGTGGAGATTAATCTGAGACACAAATGTTTCCACCAGCAGGTGCCTCTTGTTCTCCAACCCGGGAGGCTCCAGCAGGAGCCCCCAAGAACCCCAAATATCTCACGAGGTTCCACTGAGAGGAAACCTGTGGGAAATGGATTTGTAGAGAATCCTTAAAGCTCACACAGTCTTGTGCATCTGTGTGCAAACTCTGAGATAAAAAATGCTGACTTAGAAAGGCCAGGGAATAGGACAGACATTGCTGAGAGAGAAATGGAACTGGAAACAAGTTTGAAATTATGATTTTTGCAAATAAAATAGCTACTTTGGAGAAATAGAACTATAAAAGGTGCATTGTAGGATCCATGAGGAGTAATTTTAGATGATTGGCTTTAAGGCATTAGCAGCATTGTGTGGCAAAAGCTGATAGGCCAAAAAATACTTATAAAGTAATTAGGAAATAATTTGGCTTCTGATTGTGATGGCGTGAATTGTAACATCTGCACCATCTCACCCTTCTCATGAGACAGAAAATGGAATAAAAGTTCCTTTTACATCAGAAAAAGGTGTAATCCAACAGAAACCAACCTGCTCCTCACCTCATACCCATGGTACCCATCATCATCATCATCATCATCATCATCATCATCATCATCATCATCATCATCAGACCCTCTTGCATTGGATCCAGGGGGAATTGGGGTTGAGGCCCCTCAGTGTTTATCGATATAAAAATATCAGAAACAATGCAGGACCAGGGCACTGTGTTTTCCCATGTGTTCATTGTCCCCTCACTCGCTGTGAAATCCCTCTGATGAGGATTTCGTGAGGGGACACCTGTTCTCTTGGCAGAACCTGGCTCTTATTTTCAAATCCCAAGTATTTTTCAGTGTTCTCTGAAAGTGGATGCAAAGGCAGGAAAGCAAACTCTGCCCTGGCAGGTGGGAGAGGCGAGAGGTTTGCTGGTGCTGCAGATCCAGAAAATCCAGCCTGGCTGCAAGGAAGGGCTGAGCTGAGACTTCTTCTGTGTTTTATCTGCAGCCCAGCAGTGTGAATTGTGTGAATTTGGGATACCCCTCCCCATGGAGCTGCTGCACGGGGGGCACCAAAGTTTCCTTCTCTCCAGAGGAGCCTTTCTGTCACCCCAGGTTGGTATTTACGCCCCTAAATCCAGGCCTGCAGAGCAGACCTGATGGAAGCTGCTCACCCCAAACGCCACGCCCCTGCAGAGGATCCCTGCTCGGCTGGAAACGAGCGGGATTTGCCATAAATTTGGATTCCCTCCATGGAAACGCTTCCATGGGAATGAGGGGAGGGCTGGGGGATCCATCTGTGAGGAGCAGGGGGAGTTGGTGCCTTCTGCTCCGCCTGGGTTCCACCTGCACGGCTCCACTGCTGCCAAAACAACAAAAAACACCAAACAAACCACCCCAGAGGAGCTGTGGGATCACTCGGGAGTCCTTGGGCTGGGAGGGAACTCAGAAATAAATGAGGAACCCAACACTGGCAGGTCCCACCCACAGCCCTTTGCCTTTTCTCTGCTGCTGGACTGCTCACTGCTCAGAGCTGGTGGCATTCCCAGCTTACACCTGAACCTGAATTGCTGCAAAACAGAGTTCACGTCACCTTTTAGCTCTGCAATTCTCCTGCAATTGTAGCTGGGATTATCTGTCTGTCTGCCAGGCAGAAAACAAGACGTGGGCACGGAGTTTGTTTTTCCCACTGGGTGACAAATTTCGAGACTCCACCACTTCTCCTTCCCCTCCGTTGGCTCCTCCAGCTGTTTTTGGATTCACTGGTGTGGCTGTTGCTGCCTTCTGGCTTTGCAAATGACCATTTCCCCGTGTGTTTGCTGAGTGTAAACATCTTGCAAAACAGAACTTGTGCTTCCAGGAGCTCCGAGGAGCAGCAGAGGAAAGGGGAGTTGCTCAGAGCCCGTCTGGTCTCATAAGCTACAGCAAGTTTCTCAAATTAGAAATCTGGCTGCAAGATTTCAGTGTCTCGGGCTACTGGAGCTGTCAATGAGTGAGGAAATGAGGAAGAGGTGGAAAAAATGAGCCCTGCAAACACACAAGGAACACTTCAGTGCCGTGCTGAGCGTTGTGGGGGGACATTTTCTGTTTTATAGGGTAAGGAAACATTGGTGCCCCCCTTGCATCAGCTCAGTGGGGAGGGGTATCCCAAATTCACACAATTCACACTCTGGGGCTGCAGATAAAGTCTCAGCTCAGCCTTTCCTTGCAGCCAGGCTGGATTTTCTGGATCTGCAGCACCAGCAAACCTCTCGCCTCTCCCACCTGCCAGGGCAGAGTTTGCTTTCCTGCCTTTGCATCCACTTTCAGAGAACACTGAAAAATACTTGGGATTTGAAAATAAGAGCCAGGTTCTGCCAAGAGAACAGGTGTCCCCTCACGAAATCCTCATCAGAGGGATTTCACAGCGAGTGAGGGGACAATGAACACATGGGAAAACACAGTGCCCTGGTCCTGCATTGTTTCTGATATTTTTATATCGATAAACACTGACTCACCTTCAACAACGCAATCCAGAGACAATCAAGGGAAGTACGTGGGGATCTCGTGGTCTTTGCTGGCTTTGTTTTGTTTATGACCCCAAAACACCGCAGAAGACATCTCCATGAGCGTGTCCCATGTCTGCAAAGTACGGGCTGTGAATGGAAAAGAGATGAAAAATCAGGGAGAGCCTCTTTCCTGACACAGGAGCTGCAAAAGTTGTGGAGTCGGAGCTCAGCATTCCAAGTTTTCACACAGAGTCCATTTCTTGTGGCTATGACTTCTTTCAGAGGGTGAAAAAACACCACGTTTTTCCCATCTGTCTTTCTCTTTCCCACCAAAATGCTGTGTCTTGTAATATTTGAAACGCTAGGAAAATGAATTTCTGACTTTGAAAGGGGCTGAGTGTGGAATCAGCTCCAAAAGGGCCCAGCAATGCCCACAGCATCACAGGGAACAGCCTTCTCCTTGCACTGCCTGCTGTAAAGGAACCAATATTCCGAATTTTCCGTGGATCTCTGGGCTTTAGGAATGTGTCCTGAATGGCATTTTGATAAAACTCAACAGAGAAATGACCCTGAAAATACAGTGCAACCTCATGTCCTCAGAAAATGGTGATGGGATCTCAAACTCCACACCCTGATGGTTTTTGCAGGGAGTCAGGGAGGATGTCCAGAGCTGCCAGAGCAGCGAAGGTTGGGATCATCCCTACAGGGTGTAGGCACGGGCAGGGGTCTCCACATGGCAAATCCTTCCTTGCAGAACCATTGCTGAGTGTGAAAACTCCCCTAACATCCCCCAAAAATTCAGTGGGAAATCCTTGTTATTCTCACTGAGAGCTGGATATTACCTTACATGGCCTAAAGCTCGTCCAAAATAATGAGAAGTGTTCTCATTAAAAAGGAAAGAGGGAAAAAAGCTGAGCTTGTCCCATGGGCACTGTGCTGTGTGAAATCTGCCAGGATCCCATCCCTGCAGAGCCCTCAGTGCAGCTCAGATCCCCACATTCCCACGGGGATCAGGGATGGAAGCGCTTGGGCTCCCCAGCCAGGGTTGATTGCACAGCTCTGAGGGGGATTCTTGGTGGCAGCAAGGCCTGGGCAAGATGTGATGGTGGGGAGGAGTCAGAGCAGGGCTCCCAGCACCTTTTCTTTTCTTTTCTTTTCTTTTCTTTTCTTTTCTTTTCTTTTCTTTTCTTTTCTTTTCTTTTCTTTTCTTTTCTTTTCTTTTCTTTTCTTTTCTTTTCTTTTCTTTTCTTTTCTTTTCTTTTCTTTTCTTTTCTTTTCTTTTCTTTTCTTTTCTTTTCTTTTCTTTTATTGTATTTTTATTTTATTTTATTATTATTTATTTTATTTTATTTTTATTTTATTTTATTTTATTTTATTGTATTGTATTGTATTGTATTTATTTTATTTTATTTTATTTTATTTTATTGTATTGTATTGTATTTTTATTTTATTTTATTTTATTTTATTTTATTTTATTTTATTTTATTTTATTTTATTTATTATTATTATTTATTTTATTTTATTATTATATTTTATTTATTTATTTGTTTGTTTGTTTGTTTATTTATTTCTAACCCTAACCCAAAGCACAGCCCAGGCAGGGGCAGGGACTGCTCTATCCTGGAATCCCTGTGCCCAATCCGTGGTCTCCACGAGGGGCTCCGTGTCCCCTGTGACCCAAAGGCCAATGGAAACTGCAGCCAGCTCTGCCACCAAGAGCACAGGACATTTCTCCTGCCTCTCCTCTTTCCTGGAATGTTGTCCTTGCTCAGGGCCTGCCTCCCCTCGTGCAGGCAGAGGAAGGACCCCAGTGAACCCAGGGATGTTCAGCTGCTCTCAGAAAACAGCTCAGCTGCAAGAGCAGAGCCCTCACCCTCCCCGTGACAGCTTTTATCTGTTCCTACTTTTACCTGCTCTTCCAAGAAAAGTGACTTCTCTTTCCCTTAATTTTCCTTTCATCACGCACAAACATCCCACCCAAATTTCTCTTTTTTTTTTCTTTTTTCTTAGTTACCACACAACAAAAACATTTCCCTTACATCGATTTTGTCACTCAGGCACAGCAAACCACCGCTCCTGAGCGCATCCCCCAAAAGCCAGAGCGGAGTGACTCAGCCGGGCAGGGTTTTATTCAAACCATTTGTCCTGTGGTCAGAGCAGATTAAAGGCAGATCAGGTTGCCCCCGGAGCAATGCTGGGACAGCGAGAGTGAGAGATGTTGGCACTTGCTCCTCAAACCACAGGCAGCTCGCGTGACTGCCGCTTCCTCCGGCCTCTGCTGCCTCCTGGGAGTGCCATTCCCACGTGGGGACACCTGTGTGACCCGGGGTGGGACAGCAGAGCGTCTCTGGGCACAGGAGTGTGCGGGGAACTGCGGTGTGATCACCCCAGGGTGGTCACAGGGCAGCAGGGAGGGTCTGTGCATGGCAGGGATGGCCACAGTTCACCAGGGATGGCCACTGTACACCAGGAGTGGCCACAGTTCACCAGGGGTGGCCACTGTACACCAGGAGTGGCCACTGTACACCAGGAGTGGCCACTCTTCACCAGGGGTGGCCACAGTTCACCAGGGGTGCCCACAGTTCACCAGGGGTGGCCACTGTACACCAGGGATGGCCACTGTACACCAGGAGTGGCCACTGTACACCAGGGGTGGCCACAGTTCACCAGGGGTGGCCACTGTACACCAGGGGTGGCCACTGTACACCAGGGATGGCCACAGTTCACCAGGGGTGGCCACAGTTCACCAGGGGTGGCCACTGTACACCAGGGGTGGCCACTGTACACCAGGAGTGGCCACTGTACACCAGGGGTGGCCACTGTACACCAGGGATGGCCACTGTACACCAGGGATGGCCACTGTACACCAGGGATGGCCACTGTACACCAGGGGTGGCCACTGTACACCAGGGATGGCCACTGTACACCAGGGGTGGCCACTGTACACCAGGGATGGCCACAGTTCACCAGGAGTGGCCACAGTTCACCAGGACAGGCAGGAGGAGGAGGAAAGGGGTAAAAAGCACATTCAGCATCTCCCCAGCCCTCCCCATCCTGGGGTGCCTGCGGATTTTTTGCCCTGCCTCATCAGCAGAAGGGTTAATTCAGTCTGAGAGCCTGGGTCGGGCCACCAAAGGTTCTGGGATGAAAATCCAAAGCCTGCCAGAAGATCTGAAGGAAAATCCATGTGATGAGCTGGCTGTGCTGTGCAGAGAGGTCCCTGCTGGGCCATCAGGGAAGGATCCAGGAGGGTTTTAATTGATTTAATTGATTTAATTGATTTAATAATTCCTGTTACAGCGTCACCTCATGCACTCGGCGCAGACTTGGAGGGAGGTGAAAGACAGTAAACCCCAAAGCTCTGGAGCTTCTCCCGCCCATGATTTCACACTCTGGAGGGCTGAGGGCTGATCCTGAGCCCTGTGCTCAGCTCCAGGCTCCCTCTGTGCCAGCACAGCCGGAGATTGCACCACGGAGCAGCCTGGGGACTGGGCTGGCTCAGGAAGAGCCCAGCAGCAAAATAACATTTGGTTTAATTCTGAGGAGCATCATTTCCCTGATCTGGCTCAGAGCACGCGCCAGCACTGGAGGAGCAGGAGCTGCTGCAAAGGCAGGGAAACACCTCGTGCTGCCATCCCTGCAGGCACCCACAGCCTCCCCGAGCTCCAGGAGCTTTAACTTCATTTAGGAATTTAATTTAGGGCTTTATTAGCTCTAAACAAAGCATTTAAAACCCCGAGTCTGGCAGCAGATGGTCAGGGTCTCTTCTGGCTCTCACTGAAACACAAAGCATAAAACCACAGGAGTGCTGTAAAAAGAGAGAATAAACACAAACCTGCAGTGGGAACCGCTGCAAATTGTCCTTTTTGTGGCTAGAAAAGCACATTTCTAGGGGTTTATATATGTTTTGATATATTTATATCACACTGGAGGCTGCCTACCTAAGTCCAGGCCGTGCTCATGCCATGCACCAGAGATTTATACAAAACCTTTCTCCCAAATTGATCAATCCAGCAACTCCTATAAACAATCATTTCCCTCATATTAGAAAAAGATGTTGAAGGCTTTGATTAAGTGCCTCATCTTCCTGAATCCCCCTTTTAGATCCAGGCCATGGGGTTGCAGTCTGGGATGCATTCTGTTAATGTCAAATCAACTCATTACCCAAATCCTTTGAGAAACAAAGCCTGGCAGCCTTGCCTGGACTTTTATTATGGATTACAACTCTTGTGATCAGGTAATCCAAGAAATTACTCAGTTCTTCCAGTTGACAAAGTCAAAATATGATTGCTCTTCAAAGAATGCAAACTCGGAGGAATTAATCTCTTCATCTTGGGGATTTAATCATTTTTTACTAATTTTATACCAAAATATTGCCATGTGTGGGCTCCATAAATCTGTCTCACCCTGTTAGCAGTTACTTTCCCCAGATGCTTTGAACTTTGAGAAAAAGTTGCTTAACCAAAAAAAACCACAGCCGCCACATGTTGTAATTTCCTCTTTGGGGGCATCTGGTGCCGTCTTTGCAGAGGTTCTGCCAAATTTTCCCCAGGACTTTTTCTCTGTTTGTTGAATTTCTCAGTATCTTTGGGATTTCTCAGTATCTCTGGGATTTCTCAGTATCTTTGGGATTTTAGCCCAGGAAACAAAGCCGTGTTGTCAGCACCTTCCCACCCCAAAGGATGAAATTGCATAAAATCAGGTCTAGATTCAACATTTCACAAAGAAATTACATTTCCCAGCCCTTTGAACTCTCCTGGACCAGTTTTCCACTGACTATTGGGTGTTTGACTTTTTGCCTGACCAACGTCGGTGTCAAATCCAGGGGAGAAGGCGGGGAAAGGAGGGAGGGAAAACTTCTGCGAGACAATAAATCAAGAAGAAAAAGAATAAAAGGTCACAATGTGAAATTTACCTTCATGTTCCAGTGCCCAAAACTTCCCCGTGTGCCTGTGAGCGTTTCTGCTGGTTTCAAAGTCATTATTTTGGGAGGTGAGCAGGACTTGGCCCCCATTCCTGATGACAAACACGGACATTCCTTGGGTGACCTCTCAGCCCAGCACATCAAAGGTTTTGCTGGAGTTGCACCTACAAAGAATTTGTCTGGAGAGGCACAAAAAGCTTCTCCCAGGCACCTGCCAAAGTACACAAAGCTACAAGCAGGAGGCGGGGAAGATCCCTGAGCTCCCAAAAAGGGGTTTTTGAGGTGGAAATGGGTGGGATTTCCACTGGGAAAAGCCATGTGGGAGCTCTTTGGAGCCCCCAGCTCCCAGGGGAAGAGGGCACCTGGAAAATGCCGTGGAGGTGGGCTGGGATCCCACACGGAGAGTGGGAACAGTGGTTATGATGGTTTTGGGGTCTCCAAGGAGCGTGGGGAATGCTGGAGGAGCCTGGGACATGCACTGGAGGACGCTGCCTCCCTGTGAAACCATCCCCGTGGAAAAGCTGCCCAGAAGTTTGTGTTGCAAAGCACAGTTTGCACCAGCATTCCTTGGGAATTCCGGGAACTCCTCAGCACCCCCAGGCTGCTCCTCCTCCCCAGCGCTCAGCACTGCCGGGCTCAGAGGGGCTCCACAGGGCACTGCTCTGCTCTCTGCAGCCCAGGAGTCTCCCTGATTTTGGGGAAACAGGAAAAGTTTGGCAGGAAAGGCCCTCCAGCACCACCACGGGCTCCTCAGGTGAGTCCCTCCTGCCACCACGTGCCCAGGTGGGACCCCAAAAACAGGAGAAGCCACACAAGACACTGCACTCCCACCCAGACCAGCTCAACTGCTCCAGCTCTTGTGTGGATTGCAGTAAAAAACTGATTTAAATAACTCCTTATTTCCAGATCCCGGGGGTTCAGGTCCCAACCAGCAGCAAGGTGCCCAGGAAATCCCAGCACAGTCCAAGCTCCAGCAGGAATCTTGACTCCTGCTTTTCCAACTATTTTTGGGGAGCTGTTTCACTGTGTGCCCATGTAAAAGTTTATTCTCCTCCTGACTAATACAAGCAGCGAGTGACTGATTTTATTTGGCAGATATTGCTCATTTCTCCCATTATTGTGGCTTTTTTTAACCGGCCTTTTTGAGGGTTGTTGTTTCTTTTTTTAAAGCACAGATAAAACGAGCTGAGTCTGAATTTCGTTTTGCTTTCTGCAGCTTGGTTTTAAGTGGCAATCTCGTCATCATTGCTCTCCCCTGAAGACACTGAGAGGGGAGTGTGAGTAAGCTGAGTTTATCATCTCCTTCCTGCAGAGCAGATGTGGCTCAGGTTGTCAGAACTCTGAGAACTGGGAGATAAAACCCCGGCCTGAAAGTAAATGTTTGATTTTTAGCTTACACTGAAAGGAATATTTATTTATTTATTTCATTTATTTCATTTATTTATTTATTTATTTATTTATCAGAACACTGAGAACTGGGAGATAAAACCTCAGCCTGAAAGTAAATGTTTGATTTTTAGCTTGCACTGAAAGGAATATTTATTTATTTATTTATTTATTTAAAGCTAAATTTATTTATTTATTTGGTCTAAAAGCTGCCATGGATCAAGAGGAATTTTGAGGAATGTGAACGTGCAGAGCTGAAGGGATGGAAGAGGAGAATATTGGGGTGACTGAGAGACGGGAACACTGATTCGGTGATCAGAATTCAATTTTACTCAGGTTTCCCAAAAGCTTATATACTATTTCAAACAGATTAATAATTTCTACTACAATAATCAGGTTAAAAACCACACAGAAAACTCATTCATTTTACAACAATCCTTTGCTTGCAGAAGTTGATTGAATCTTCTCTCTTCCCCTAAGCAGGTTCAATCCCATCTCCTGTAATTTTCACAGTTCTGTTTGTTCCTGCCAGGGCATCTTGGTTATCAATCCAGCTATGCTAATAAAGTCTGTTTTATTCTCTGTCTTGTGTATTCCCATGGAGAAGAGGAGCAGTCCTGGCTGGGTGTGGTCCTTCTCTCCTGCTCCTCACACACCAGGGGAGCCACCTCTCATCCCATCCCATCCCATCCCATCCCATCCCATCCCATCCCATCCCATCCCATCCCATCCCATCCCATCCCATCCCATCCCATCCCATCCCATCCCATCCCATCCCATCCCATCCCATCCCATCCCAGCCCTGGCAGTAACAGAGGCTGGATCTGCATTCCACAGGACCCCAGAGTACCCTGAGCTGGATTGGACCCACAAATCCAACTCCTGGCCCTGCACAGACACCCAACAATCCCACTGAGACGTTGCCCCAGCATTTTCCTTGGAGTTCAAGTTGTTTTCCACCTTCCTTGGTTTTCTTGCCTCGCCTGGGGCTGCTCCTCTCTCCCGTCAAGGCTCGTGGGCAGGGTTTGTGGTGTCTGTGCTATTTAATGCAATTCCCATTAAGCACAGAGGGAATTCTCAGACATCCCCACATCCCCGGGGGTGGCTGCTCAGTGCAGTCCCAGGTTTAGTACCTGTGGTGGTTCAGCTCTGGGAGCAGCCAATATCCTGTCGGAATGGCAGCAGGACAGCTTTGCAAACACATCATTTCATGGAATTCCAGCGGGAAATCCGAGAAGGAAAGAAGGAAAGAAAGGCCAAGTCAAGCTCCAGGAGCTCAGCACCTCCAAGATCTGCACCCTTCACAAGCAATTCCTTAGCAGGGTCCTTCATTAATGATCCATTTGACTGCAATTTGCAGGAGCAGAACTTGGTAGCAGAATTAATCTTTGACTGTAAAGGAACTTCTGTGAGGCTGAGAAAAAAAATCACCCTCTGGAAAGTGCTTTGTCTTGTAATGGGCTGCTCTGCTCATCTGTGCTCTAATTCCAGTGCAAAGAGGAAAACCATTTGGAAGGGGATGTTATTCCTCAGGGCTCCCTGTTGGAATTCATGTCACTGCAGAAGTTATTATTGTAATAAAAAGTAAAAATGAGTTCTCAAAATACATTCGAGCCTATTATTCAGGACAGCCTGGAAGCAGAACCTTAATGTTAAGCACATGCACGGATCACTCTGCAGTCAAAGCAAGGGGATGGATTGAGGGGGGCTCTTTTCCTGACTCAGGACTCCACACTGATCCTCCAGATAATATCAAAGGACGGGCTCATGGGGGAAAAAATCCTAATCACATTAAATCAGTGGTAAATTGCCCTTCAGCATAATGCAGCCCAGTTCAGGACAGAATGAATTATTGTATTTATTTCTTTTTTGGTTTTAGAACCATACCTGGGCCAGCTGTGAAGCCAGGCATGCACAGGGGCACTGTGCACACCCCATCGCACTCCACACATTTCCAAAGGGATTCAGCTCCACCTTTAACTTTTGGTTGATTTTCCTCTCCTGTGGTTGAAGATTCCTCCAGTCCCTCTTGCTCTGATGGTTAAAAATTCCTCCTCTGCACCCAGGGTCAGTTTTGCCCTCTCCCACAGTTTACAGATCCTCCCATTATTTATAAGTTCATCCTGATGTTCTTTTATGTCTTTGGAGCCTTCACTGCACAGGGATGAGCCAAACCAAGCTCTCCTATTTTCCTGTTAGAGGGGACATCCGTGTCCCACTAACACAGGTGACCTCAAGGGGAGCATGAAAATCCCTGACATTTAAGGAGCAAATGGAGGGAAAGCAGAAATGCAGAATATGTGGCACATATGGACTGAAAATCTGGAATTTCAGATCACATTGTTCAGAGGATTTCTAAAGTGAAGCAGTAACTCCTGCAAAGCATTTTAACTCTGTACGGCATTTCTCATTTAAGAAAAACCAAACCAAAACTCACACTGGAGTCAGCACAATGTATCTGACCTTTTATTTGATTCAACTTCCAGCATCCTGAATTCTGGGGGAGAAATTGTAGGATTTTGGGAAGTTTTCAGTCGTGGAGAGTTGTGAAGAGCCTGCCTTGTGTCCTGGTGCCACCCAGGCCAGGAGAGCTGCTCTGATAAACCCAGCAGGCAAATTTCTTTAATTAACGATGTAAAGACAACAACATCCCCAAGACATGCCCATGCAAACTTATTTAAGGCTTTTAAACTGTGTATAAAATAAAACCGATTTATAATTAAATATAAATTATAAATTAAATATTTAATTAAACATAAATTAAAATTGCTGAAGACTGTTAAGAGAGATCTGGAAACTGAGATGCAAAGTAGATGCTGACAGCAGTTTTATTTTTGATTTCTAAACATAAGGGGGGTTTGTAATCCTTCCCCACAAATTGAAAAAAGCCCCTACCCCATTTCTGCCCATCTGGTGAGCCCTGCCAGATCTGTGGGATCCACGACCTGTCCCTGCTTTATTCTCAAATCCACCTTGCAAGAACCACGGCCGCTGCCAGGAACACGACTCAGAGAGAAATTTCTGCTCCTTCCCATCACCTCAAGGCTCGCTACAAGAACTTCATCAGGGAAAAGTCAGGAGTGAAGTGTCCTTCCTTCCTCCCCTGCAGCTTGTCGAGACACTTAAAGGAATTTTAGGAAGGCAAACTCACAGTGAGCATCAGCCTGGCGGGGGCTGCCAAGTTATTATTGCAGCATTTTGTTATTATTTAATAGGAAGCATCCCAGACATCTTAACAAATCCGAGTCCCTTGCGGCTCTTCTGCTCAGGATTCCTTGGATCCTGTGACTCAGCACTTTATCCTCACAGAAACGGTGTGAAAAACACCACTGGAAGAGGCAGCAGGCAGCATTTGTAGATGAGAAGAGCTGGGGGCACTCATCAGGAAAGCCTTGGTGGGTCCAACCCAGACCTGGGGGATTTTCCTTCCCAACACAAAATTACCCAGCCCGCTGCCCAAAGGAGAGATGCTGCTCCCACGCTGGGCTGACCAGGATAACAAATCCTCCTGGAGGGAGACTCCAGTGCTTCCCCAACCTCCTCGTGGTGGCCACATGAGGGCTGCAAACTGGTTTCACACCAGCATTTGCTGACAGCAAAATATAATGGAAAACATTTCCGTGCAGCGACGCCGACCGCATCCTAATTGGCATTTTATGTAACCGCCCCCGGGATCATAAGATTCCAATTTAGCAAAACCAGTCACGGCATCCATGGCACTCCAGGGGTGGCACTGCTGTCCTGGGCTGCAGAGCTTGTCCCTGTCCAGCCCTTGGAAGCCCCATGGTGGTGGCTTAGGGACAGCTCTGGTGGCTGGATCCCGAAGGAAAGGAAAAGGAGGAATTACAGCTCAGTTCAGTCCCCTGGGGCTGGCCATCGCTGGGTGTCAGTGGTTTTGGGAAGCCTGCAAGTCTCTTTGAGCCTCCTCAAGAGCAGCTGGGCCTGGGATCCTTGGATTTTCCATCTTAAATCATCCCCAGGATGATCTGTGGAATCATGGAATGGTTTGGGTTGGGTTGGAAGAGATCTTAAAAAAAATATCTTGTTCCACCCTGTGCCATGGGCAGGGACAGCTTCCACTGTCCCAGGCTGCTCCCAGCCCTGTCCAGCCTGGCCTGGGGCACTGCCAGGGATCCAGGGGCTCTGGGCACCCTCTGTGCCTCCCCAGCCTCACAGGGAAGGTGGAAGAAAGGAAGGGGACAGGAGGACCTGTCCTGTTCCTGTGGGGGACAGGAGGACACACCCTGGCAGTGTCACTGCACATCCCAGCATCTCAACCACCACTGAAATCCCACCAGGGATGTTCCTCCCACAGCAAGGAGCAGGTGTCCAAAGGGAGATCTGAGCTGGCCCTGACTGAGTGCTGGATCCGTGCCCTCAAAAATAAAGTTTCAAGCCTCAGGAGCCTCCTCTTTCTCCCAAATATTTGCTAGGGAAGCACACAGAAAAACTGGATTGAATGAAATGATTTCTCACTCTGACCATGACTTGCGCCTGCTCTTGTGCTTCTCTGTAAATAAAATTATTTACATCACACTTCAGCTTTGAAACTCCTGAGCCATTTCTATCTAAACATCATTTTTGGCATAAAATACTGGGCACTTTCTACCTTTTTATTGCTTTTTTTTTTGCAAGAGCACCCAGCTGTAAAAACCTTCATTTTAATGCAAATCAGGGGTGGATGAAGCAGCAGAGACACTTTTGCTCCCTTTTTGGGGACTTTTGTCCCAACTTTTTCTCCTTTTTGCTGGCTGGGAAGGCAAGGAGGCATTTTAGTCCCACTGGTGTTTTCCCCAAGCATTCCCACAATTTTCCCCCAGCCTCCTGCTCCATGTTCTGAGATTCAGAAGAAGAAAAATAAAGATAATACAGGAAGTTTTGGTGGATTTTCCTTCTGTTGAGCTGTTGTGGGGCTGCTGTGCTCCTCTTGCTCCCACCTGAGCATCTCAAAGAGCCTGAAAGTCTCATTTTCCTCCCTCCTCACCAGTTCTGCCTCTCTACTCCAGTCTGGGGCATAAAAACACAACCAGTCACGCTATATAAACATTAAAAAATTTAGGATCCAGCTCTGGGGCAGCAGGAGGAGCTGGAGCTGGGGCAGGACAGAGCGTGCACCACCAGCCAGGGTGAGAAAGTAGGTCCAAGGTGATCCGAGTGGAAAACAAACCCGCCACGTCCATGCCAGGGCACTCCGGGGTTGTTGTTTTCTCCTGGAGGTTGCTCAGGAAGTTTGCAGCAGGATCCGCCGCTGACCCCTGCCCCGCTGGCGAGTGGCGTTAACGCTTCGCTCTCCTTCTCTCCCACAGCAAACGGGAATGTTTCCTCCCTGGAATCGGGAATGTTTCCTCCCTGGGAATCGGGAATGTTTCCTCCCTGGGATCGGGAATGTTTCCTCCCTGGGAATCGGGAATGTTTCCTCCCTGGGATCAGGAATGTTTCCTCCCTGGGATCGGGAATGTTTCCTCCCTGGGAATCGGGAATGTTTCCTCCCTGGGAATCGGGAATGTTTCCTCCCTGGGATCGGGAATGTTTCCTCCCTGGGAATCGGGAATGTTTCCTCCCTGGGATCGGGAATGTTTCCTCCCTGGGAATCGGGAATGTTTCCTCCCTGGGAATCGGGAATGTTTCCTCCCTGGGAATTGGGAATGTTTCCTCCCTGGGAATTGGGAATGTTTCCTCCCTGGGATCGGGCTCTGCCTGCAGGTTTCCTGTGCTGGGCAGCAGTTTGACCCTTTGGGATGTCCCAGCTGGGATCCCTTTGGGAGGCAGCGTTGGCTGGGACTCGTTGGCTGCTGCCAGGAGTGCTGTCCTCAGTTACCTGAGCTTTGTGGAGAGAAGGAAGGAATAAATGATGAAAGATAAGAGTTGTCTGCTTTTGGTTTTTTTTATATTAGTCAAAATTCAGATCTGTGTGGGGTGCTCTGCTTAGTGCCATGACCAAGGAGTCCAGAACACAGGAGAAGGCACTCCAGGGATGTGGAGATTCTACACCTGGATGCAAAATCCAGAAAACCTCTCTTCCTGGTGAGGAATCCTCTGGAAGGAGCACAAGTGAGTCAGTGGGAAAGCCCCAAGAGATGCTCTGTCCCATGACTCAAGAGATGCTCTCTCTGTTCTCACCTTTCAGCCCCAAATAAGCTTTGGGTAATTCTGAATGGCTTGGAAGGTGGAATTCCCATCCTGCAGGTACATTCCAGCCCAAACCATCCCCTGGAAAGGAGCCAGGAGTCATTCTTACCCTCCAGCTCTGCAGCACTTGCCCTCGCTGGGTCCATGGAGGGAGCAGAGGGGCAGCACCATCCCGGGGGCTCTGCAGGTTCCTGCTTGGTTTAATTCCCCTTTGTAGCTGGGGGAGGGCCACGGGTGACACGGGAGCAGCTCGAAAACAGGCTCTGGAAAGAGCGACTGGCTTGCTGAGCCATTGAGGATGTTGTTTATAAGCCAGATCCTGTTTTCTTCCTCCAGCAAAGTGCTTCTCCTCCCAGGTGCATCTCCCGCGGCTCCCCGGGGCGAGAGCGGCTTCCTGCCAGCGTGACCCCGCGGGAGAGGCCGGGAGCAGCCAGGGGAACGAGCCCCTGCTCCAGGGGAGAAGCCCCCCAGCCAAGGGTCTTGGGCTGACCAGTGTGAGGAGGAGGAATGCAGGAAGCAGCGCCTTTGAAAATCCCTCTCAGGCAGATTTTTGTGGCTTTGAGGTGTTGGAGGAAGGACAGAGACAAAGCAGAGCTGGGGATGGGAACAAAACACGTCCCCAGCCTGGGGGTGTCCCCTTTTTCCAGCCCCATCACCACCCTGGAGGTCTGTGCAGAGCAGCACTGGACAGCTTTATAAACTCCCCCTCCCCTCTGTAGTGGGGAGAGCAGGACCTGGGCTGAGCACGGAGTTATTTGGGTCCACATGGGGCTCCCGGGATCCTTCAGACCCCCTGGCAACAGCCCCAAGTGTTGGGGGAGCTCAAGGTGGAGGGGGCCAGCACCACTTCCACCAAATCCAACACTGCCTGGGCAGCCTTTGGAAAGCCCTGAGGATCCAGGGTCATAATTGTAGATAATGCCTCAAAATGACAGAGAGGTGGACGCTGGTGGCAGCCATCTCCAGCACCTGCAGGAGCTGCTCTGCACAGAGGGGGTGGCAAGGAAGAAGAAGAAAGGCGCTGACAAAGAGGGACAGGCCAAAAAATGGGATATTCCCGATTATGCTCCAAGAGTCTGGAGAGGAGGCGTGAGCCCGGGCAGGCTGCGGTGACGTGCACGAGGACATGGTGCTGTCACCATGCCAGAGGGTTCCAGTGACACCCTGGGAGGGCTCCTCAAAAATTTCCCCCACCTCCAGCACCTCCCAGTTGCTGGAGACGCTGCCTGGGCTGGCACGTCCCTGGTTACGGGAGGGGAGCTGGGAAGCAGGACAGCGCAGCAGCTGCCAACATGGGAATGTTTGAACAAGGAGAGAAACCTCATTCAAACAAATAAATAAACAAGCTGACATCCTCCGGGCCCAGGTTTATGATAATAAAAACAGAGCGCGCAGCTTGTGGGAGGAAAATACATCGTGTATTTTCACATCTCCCGCTTCCTCCGAGACCGTCGCAAGAATTTCCTCCGAGTCCATCGCTTCCTCCTGACATTTCTGAGCTCAGAAGGCCCTATCTGAGCCCTGCTGCCCTCTCCTCGGTGAGTGACGCAGGAAGCAGCGCCTTTGAAAATCCCTCTCTGGCAGATTTTTGTGGCTTTGAGGCGCTGGAGGAAGGACAGGGACAGAGCAGAGGTGGGGATGGGAACCCAGCACGTCCCCAGCCTGGGGGTGTCCCCTTTTTCCAGCCCCATCACCACCCTGGAGGTCTGTGCAGAGCAGCACTGGGCAGCTTCTTTTACCCACATGATGGGGAGCTCCAGGCTCTTCCTGTTGAATTCCAAGGAATTTTCTGGTGGGATCATCATGGAATGGGTTGGGATGGAAGAGATTTAAAGCTCATCTTCTTCCAGGGCAGGGGCACATCCCACTAGACCAGGTTCCTCAATGTTCTGGAAAAATAAGCTGCAGTTGGGATCTGCACCTGCACCTCGAGCTGAACTAATTCCTTCTCTGTTTTAAAATGAAATCCTCTCTTCCAGTTTGCAGTGGAGGAATGGACAGGGGCATCTCCCACACTGATAACGTGGGGTGTCATCAGGAACTCATGGTTTAGGAACAGGCAAACTGAGGCAAGAAATTTGCTGGAGTCACAAATAAACCCTGGGAGATTTTAGTGTTATTTCTGTGTGAGGGTGCTTAAAATTCCCTATGCTTTCCAAAATGGGGGTGAAGCACTCTCCTGGTGTTCAGAGCCTCCAGCAGCGCTCAGTTGTTTGCACCAAGTTGTGAATGAGCCTGGGAAACTAAATCTAAGATTTCAGTAAACAGGTTATGGAGATGGGAGCTGGGATATCCTGGAAAGCCCCAGCTGCCCTGAAAAGGAAAAAAAAAAAAGAGAAAAAAAAGTTGCAAGTGCATTCCAGAGTCTTTGAAGTAGAGGTCAAGTTGCCCCAACTCTGCCTCCAGCCAAGGCAATTTTTTTCCTAAGCCTCAGCTCATTTAGGCACCTCTGCCCTAAAGCAGTGACCTCCAGCTGTCCCCAGGGGCCGTGTCCCCAGGGCAGTGCCATCCACACCAAGCCCCAGCGGCGGTATCACTGGGGGAAAAAATAAAGTCACCTTGGGAAGAGAATGCTGCCCGTTTTTTGGCTCTCAGAGGTGTCAAAGGAAGCAATCTGACGTCGAAGGGCCGGAAAAAAACAGCTCCTTGGCTGATGCTGCTGCATGGCGAGGTCACTCCTATCAGTGCAAGCTATCAGTGGCTTAAAAATAAATGCAGCGTGGAGGCTGCCATTCAGCCATATCCTGTATCCGAAAGCTGCAAGCAGGAAGAAACTGGAATGACCTTCCCTCCCCCCCATCCCATTCCCATGGGTTTGTTTTCTTTTTCTTTTTCCACGCTCCTGGCTGTAAATCACTGAAATTTCTGTGTTGCAGTGGGTGAAAGCAGCCCAGGGAAGGGTGGGCATGGGTGATGCCAGGCTGTGAGTGTCACCTCCCTGGTGTCCTGCACAGGGGTGGGAGCTGTGGCAGGGAGCTGTGACAGGGGACGTGCTCCCAGGTGTCCCCAGGGGGTGGCTGCGTGCAGTTTGTGTGTTCTCTGCCCGGACACCTGGGCTGGAGGCTGAGCTGAGCCTGCATGACAGCTCTGGGTGATGCCTTAAGCTTTATCTTCCCTGTATCCCAGCCCCTGTGCAGCTCTGAGCTCACACTCAGGCTCACTCAGCTCTCTGCACACAGCACGGACACAAAACAAATCCTTCTCCTGCTGCACACCCAGGACAACTTTCAGCCCCAAGAGCACAAACAAGGGGGGCTGCAGGGAGCAACAAGAAGGATGGGACCTCCCAGCCTGCAGCTGCAATTGGACAATTCAACCCCAAAGTGCAAACGGAGCAAAACTGATCCAAGGGTGAGCCCTGGGCAGCGTTTGTCCATTTGGGACCATTTTGGGTCCCCCTTGGGTGCAGCCCTGGCCAGGCTCTTGTCCTGCCCAAGGTGGATCCTCAAGGCCTTTCAATAAATCTCTGCTTTATTCTGCAGCCCTGCCCAGTCTCTGTTCCAGCCCTGCCCTCCCAAGGCATCACAGGCAGGGATGGAGGGTGGCGCTGGGGTCACCATCCCTGCGTGGTTAAGGAATGTGTGGATGTGGCACTTGGACACTTCAAACAGCCCTTGGCCCAGGTGCTCCTCACCTCTGAGAGCTCCCAGATAACCTGGGACCAGGTTATTCATGCTGAAATTAGAAATATTGAATTTTTGCCCTGCACTTCCAGCCTTAGTGAGGCTTCCCCAATTAATGCCAGGGATGTCCATGAAGGGAATTATTTGGGGAGCCTGGTTGTGCTTCCTTCCTTGCCTGACCATGCTGAAAATTTGACACCAGCATTACCAACATTATCAAATGCTGGAGGCACCTCCCCACCACAGCAGCACAGCTGTGAGTTTACTGAGCCAGGGCTGTCCAAATTCCTGCTGTCCCTTCTGCACCCCACTCTGGTCCTTTCCAAACCCTGTCAATCCTTTTTCCACCCAGCAGCAATGATAACAATCGTCAAGGTAAAAATCTGTGGGCAGAAAATCAGCTTGTGAAATACATTTACATTTTCTCCTGAGAAACTTCAGAACACAGGAAAGAATCGACACCCAAACAGAGAAAGAAAGAGGAAGAAGATTTATGTCTCCTGTGCTGAGAGGATCAAAACCAGCCGTGATGTAATCTGTGATGGAGCCCACAATCCCCTTTTGATGTCTGCAGGAAGGAAAGAAGATGCTGAGAACTTTCTCAGCTCTCTGGACGTTATTTCCACATCCAAGGTCAAGAGGTGGTGGAAAGAAAAATAAAACCCCACTGGGAAATGAGGAGTTGAAAGAGCCCTTTCCTTCCCTGGGGCTGCTGGGCAGGGGCAGAGCTGTGCCCAGGGGTGGTGGGATGGGATGGGTGGGCAAATGTTGGGATGGGTGAGAACCACAACCCCATTCCCAGCTGTGCCAGTGGCCATGAAACACCTGCACAATCGAGGGGCCTTCAAACAGCTGGGCAAGGTCACAGAGGGATTTGGGAAAGCAAAATGTCGTGGCCACAGGTTGGCCTGAGTGTCCCCACCGTGTCCCCTCCCACAACAGTGCGTGGTCCCACCACGCCACTCACAGGGAATCCCTAAATTTAGACCCACCAGCTGTGACAGGCATGAGAGGCATTTAAGGGGCTATAATTTTAGACAAAGCATAATTGTGAGATATATTTAATTGTGTTCTGTGGGGGGCTGAGCCATGCCAAGTATTTTCCATGGTTATTCCTGTAGATCTTGACGTGAGTTAGCGGCAGCCACGGTGATCCCTGAGTCTGTAGCACCAGGGACAGGAGGCAAAGCTGAATTTTGCATTTCACCCCAGCTGGGGTTTGTGAGGGAAGCACTCAGGCATCCACTGGAGCAGGGGAAAGTCCCCCCTGCAAAGGCCAGGGGTGAATCCTCGGCAAGGCTTCAGCTCCCAGCCCTTCCCAAATCCCCCACCCTGTGTGGGATGAGCAGGGCAGGCACTGGAGTGGTCTGAGCACTTCCTGAGCTGTCCCGGTTCCCTCCTCTTGCCCCCCTCCCCTCTTCTTCTCATCTTCTTGCATTTCAGGAGGGAGAGGAGGAGGAGGAAGGGAAGGGTGATTTTGACTGATGATGAGGAAACGATTTGGTGTAACTCGAGCCAGTTTTTTGTCAAACACTCAGCACCCACCATCATTTTCCCCAGCCTGGGGAGGCTCATCTTACCCTACTACCTGGAGGGTGTTTAACCTCCCTCCATCCCCCCAGCAGGTCAGAGTTTTCCAGACATCCAAGAAAGGGAGAAATTTGTGTTTTGTGGGTTTTTTTTTCCTTTTCATTTGCCTGTTTTCCAACACCACTTGTCCCCTCTGCCTTAGGGCAGGCTGGGGAGGAGCTCCTGAGCTGGCCCCACTCTGGCCCCCTCTAAGCAAGGAAAAAAAAAATCGCAGCACATGGAGAGCCTTTAAAAATTGTCATTTTGGCTTTTGTGCTGAGTTACCTTCAGCAGGGCACAAAAGAGGGAACGTAGGTCTGAGTATTTGTGCTGACAGGAGAAGACCAAAGTGGAGAGAGGAAAAGGCTGGGGAGCTACAGCTGCACTGGAGGGACTTGATGCAGCTCTAGGAACAGATTTAATAAAAGCAGGACAGAGGGAACCAAGCTCAGGAGCTGGACCAGCCCACATGGGCCACAGGGTTGGAAAACTCCCTTTTTTCTCGGAGGGGGACTGAACCTATATTTTGGCATCTGTGGCCCCTCCAGTTCAGCTCCTGGGGCTCCCCCTCAGCTCTGAGGTGTTTTAATTTCCCCAGCATCCTCTCAGTGGTGGTGGCCAAGGGTGGAAGCTCCCCCAGCCCCGCTCTGGCCACCCACAGCCCTCACCCCACGTCCACAGAGCTGCATGGGGACGATCTTGGCTGACAAAATCTCCTCCAGGAAGAGGTGACAAAATCTCCTCCTGGCCAGAAAGGTGAAGCAGCTCAGAGGAAGGACAGCAGGAAGAGAAGAGTCACTGCCAGCTCCTGAGTCACAGGTCCAGGCAAGACATTGTGAATAACACCCCTTCCTTGGCTGACTGAAAAAGGATTAATTTTTAAAAACCCAACTGATTTTCATTATTAATGTTCTACCTGGGTGCCTCACGCTTACGAATAAAATGAATTTGGGTTGGTTTCACATTTATCTTCAAGTGGCTTCACATCAAGTGTTACAGAGATAAAAAGTGGTCTGCAAAGAAAACAGAACTTTTTTTTTAAAGTTTGCCATCAGATTGCTTCGTGGACATATTGTTCTCAACTCATATAATTTTGTTACTTTCAGTTTTTATATCTGATGCCTGTTTTGAACAAAAAAAAAATTGGAATTTAGGTTTTTTTATGATTTGGGACAAATAGAAGTACACAGCATCTGGTGAAGTTGTGTGGGCATGTGGTTCCAGCCTGCCTCGGAGCAGTTTGCAAGTGTGCTCTGAATATTTATCAGGTATGCTAACACAATTATTCACCACCAGTCAATAAAAAAGGAATTATCCCAACAGCTTCCCTGTCATGCATGGGATCACAGCAAAATTAGGAAGGAAGAGCCCACGGTTAATCACTCCAAATGTTCCCTGGGTGTCTCACAAAGTTCCTTTTGCAGGGAGGAATGAGCTCCTGAAGATGCTGTGGCTCAGCACCCGCTGCCTCTGGGCCCAGGGAAAGGTGAGAGGATCCAGCCAGGATCCTGCCACGCTCTCCAGTCCGTGCCCCTTTGGCACAGAAACCACTGGGAAGGGACAAAACCTGGAGGATTCAGGACCTGAACGATTTCTGCAGGTCTGGGCAGGCGTGCTCCTGTCTCACAGCCAACACAGGGGAAAATTGAAGCCGAATCCTCGCGTTAATCCCGAGATGGAAAAAGGGAAAGCAGAGAGGGGCTGAGGGTTTGACTGGAGCAGAGAGGAGGCACGGGCCAGCAGGGATGGTGCCTCTTGGGGCTACCTAAAAACAGAGACCAGACAAAGTTAAGGCAATAAAAATCAGTTCTATTTACTGAAGGGGCTTCAGGTGCATTTAGGGCAGGTGAAGCCCACCCAAAATGGACAATGGTCACGGGTGTTCACACTTTGATAACTTTGGTCCGTTTGCAGATTGGGGGTTCAGTTTCCAATTACAGCCTCAGCTAATGAAGTCATTTACCCCCAGTTTGCTCCCCCAGCTCACTTTTGTTCCCATCTCTCAGCCTGAGGCAGGGAGGTGTCCTTGATCCCCAGGCCTGCAGAGGAATTGCTGTGTGTGCCCCAAATGGGGAAGCAGCAGCTGACACTGAGTGTGGAGTTTGGAGTCACGCACTGAAGAACTGCAGGATCACAAATAGGTGAAAAATACAAAAGTTAAAACCCTAAAGGCATCAGGGATGAGCTGGACAATGGCACAGAGCCTCTCCCTGTCCCTGCAGGGCTCAGGGGGTGACAGCAGAGCCAGGAAAGGCAGCGATTCCCAAAGAGGTGCAGGGGAAGCTCAGCCAGGGGCTGCAGGCTGGTTCTCCTGGTGGGCTGCTCGGGTGGGTGTGAGGGGAGCCCCTCTGTCACCCCCAGCTCAGGTGGGTGTGAGAGGAGCCCCTCTGTCACCCCCAGCTCTGTGTGGGTGTCAGGGGAGCCCCTCTGTCACCCCCAGCTCAGGTGGGTGTCAGGGGAGCCCCTCTGTCACCCCCAGCTCGGGTGGGTGTCAGGGGAGCCCCTCTGTCACCCCCAGCTCTGTGTGGGTGTCAGGGGAGCCCCTCTGTCACCCCCAGCTCGGGTGGGTGTCAGGGGAGCCCCTCTGTCACCCCCAGCTCTGTGTGGGTGTGAGGGGAGCCCCTCTGTCACCCCCAGCTCTGTGTGGGTGTGAGGGGAGCCCCTCTGTCACCCCCAGCCCAGGGTGGGTGTCAGGGGAGCCCCTCTGTCACCCCCAGCTCCAGTGGGTGTGAGGGGAGCCCCTCTGTCACCCCCAGCTCTGTGTGGGTGTCAGGGGAGCCCCTCTGTCACCCCCAGCTCCATCCCTGCCCTGTCCCCATCCCCTGCTGGAGCTGCCGCGGGCCCGGGGTCTCTGCTCAGGCCCCTTCCAAGCACAACAAAGGCCTTGACCATTATCTCCAGAATTTCTCCTAATTAAAGCCTTTAGGGGTGGAAGTTCCAAGCGCCGCCGGGACCTGGTGGAAGCAGGACAATGTAAAAGCCTCGGGAATCTCTTCGGCTCCCAGATGACACAAAATCCCCAAGCACAGCAGTGGGGAAGGCCCTGCATTGGCCCTTGTGCTGCCCAGACAGCAGAGCAATGGAAAAACTCCTTCGCTCCTGATCGTTCCTGATCAGCAGAGGGACAGAAATTTGGCAGCCGGGAGCTTTTTTCCCTTCAGCTTTTGTGTGTGTCTATTGCTGTTACTCATTCCCCTCTTACAGCACCGGATTCCCTGCTCTAGGATGGGTTGTAACACCCAA
Organism: Prinia subflava; assembly: GCF_021018805.1. Lineage (NCBI taxonomy): Eukaryota > Metazoa > Chordata > Aves > Passeriformes > Cisticolidae > Prinia > Prinia subflava. The sequence goes on from NC_086258.1 coordinate 13,411,254, forward strand.
AAAGCAAAAGTTTTTCTTGCCCTGTAGGCAACAGAGATTGGAAACATTTGATCCTCCTTGTCAGGGACTTTTCTCTCTGAGGGAGGTGTGACCTTGGGCATCGGGGTAGTCCATGACATTTTCTTCCATCAGAGAACACTGAGGCTGTTTTTACACTCATTAATTAAACCCCACATTCTGCCTGCGAGGTGGATACAGGCAATCCACCCCAAATTAACCTGGAAAAGGTTAATTGGCTCCTTGGACCTGCCCAGCTCCCAGAGAACCTGGGACCGGGTTGTTGGTGCTGGTGCCATTCCCCCGAATCTATCACAGACCACACAGGGGAATCAAGTGAGCAACACCAAAAAAAAACCACCCTCCTGCCTATATCCATCATCTCCTGCTTCCCCTCTTGCTTTTCTTAGCATCCAGAAGAAAGAAAGGAAAAAAAAAATTAAAGGCAACCTGAAACCACTCCACACTCCCAATGAGAAAATAAAAATGGATGTTGCAGGCTCATGTGTTCTATACGTTTCCAAATATTTCCATCTGCTCCTGAAATTTCCATTAGGAGTTGCCAAAAACTCTTACAGAATTGTTAACACGATGGTAAATTTAGATTCTTTTTATGGAGAGACGTTTCCCCACCCTCATAAAAGTCTGGTATCAATTTGTCCTGTCACTGATAAGCCAGAGGTATTGCTGGATTTGCCCTTTTGCTCCCTGGGATGGGATCAGGGAAGAGAAGCAGCACCCTGGTGCCTTTGCAAGGCTGGAGCAGAGACTGGGCAGAGCTGGAGAATAAAGCAGAGATTTATTGAAAGGCCTTGAGGATCCACCTTGGGCACGACAAGAGCCTGGCCAGGGCTGCACCCAAGGGGGATCCAAAATGGTCCCCAAATGGACAAACGCTCCCCAGGGCTCACCCTTGGATCAGTTTTGCTCCGTTTGCACTTTGGGGTTGAATTGTCCAATTGCAGCTGCAGGCTGGGAGGTCCCATCCTTCTTGTTCCTCCCTGCAGCCCCCCTTGTTTGTGCTCTTGGGGCTGAAAGTTGTCCTGGGTGTGCAGCAGGAGAAGGATTTGTTTTGTGTCCGTGCTGTGTGCAGAGAGCTGAGTGAGCCTGAGTGTGAGCTCAGAGCTGCACCCTGGGCAGTGCAGGGGCTGCAATAAATGAAAATAAAACTGAAGGCATCACCCACACTTTGAGTCTGGGTCTGTCCCCTCCATCCTCCTGGTGTCAGCACAGAAATCCCTTCCAAGGAGGTCACTGTCCCCAGCTGCTCTCCCCAGCCTTGTCCTTCTGTTTGGAACTCCCAGAGGAAGGTTGGAGGCTGTTGAGGTGTCCTGCCCATCCACCACCCCGACCCTGATGAACACCTTGGTGAAAATGAGCAGGTTTCATGCTTTGGATGGATGCAGGGCAGGAGTGTGGAGTGACAGGACAAAGGGAACAGCTTCAGACTCACAGAGAGCAGGGTTGGATGGGATACTGGGGATGTGGGACTGGGATGGAATTCCCAGAGCAGCTGTGGCTGCCCCTGGATCCCTGGAGTGTCCAAGGCCAGGCTGGACAGGGCTTGGAGCAGCCTGGGACAGGGGAAGGTGTGGGTGGAACTGAGTGATCTTTAAGGTCTCTTCCAACCTCTGAATCCATGAGGGCAGATCATCGCTCAGGGGTGATGGAAACCCCCCAAAAAACCCCTCAGGGTGAGGTGGAGAAAGCACAGAGTGGCCTCAGCACGCAGAAAACATGAAAAATGTTTTGAGACTTTGAGATTTTGGGAGCTGCCAGGGGTAAACCAGCATGGAAATGGGTGAGGCTGAGATTTTGGGAGCTGCCAGGGTTAAATCAGCATGGAAAATGGGTCTTTGATGTGTCAGAAAAGGCCTTTTGGGGCTGGCTCCTGTGCCTGCTCCATCTGATGAATTACCAGAGGCATCAGGGCTGATCAGGCTGTTGTTGGAGTTACTGAGCGAGAGCACAGCCAGTGCTCTGCTCTATTATTTTAAAGCACTTAGTCCCTGCCACCATTTAATAATAATCCTGTTCCCACAGCACAGCAAATGAGGGCCATTTTCCAGAGGAGGCACTTAGCAGAGATTAGCAAAGATTCAGAGCCCACACAAAGAGGCAGAAAGGACCAGTCCCTCCTCTGGGCTGATGTGGGGAGCCCGTGGAGCCTGAGCCTTTCCCAGCCTCACTTTGTACCTCCCTGTGGCTCAGCCAGGTGAAATCCCTGCTCTGCCCAAACCCCTGGGTGACATCAGAGCCTTTTCCTGCACTCCTGGCAAAGCTGCCCCATTTTCAGAAGCGTTTCTCTATGTGGAAAGGGATTTTTCTCCCCTCCAATATTCGCAGGCTGTTCTGCCAGGCTGGCCCCCTCCATCTCCCAGGATTAAAAACTCTGCCCCAGGGCTGATCAGCAAAACCCCAGCACAAAACCCCCTCAGAGATGCCTTTGGTTGTGAGGAAGCCCTGCTGGAGCACCCAGAGGAGTGGGGTTGCTGCATGGGCTCCCTAAGACACTTGGGGATGTTATAAATCATCACCTAATTAATCTGAATTTTACTCTGCCTTATCTTCCCCGCGGAAGGAGGGAGAGCTGCGAGTCTGGATTCTTGCCCCTGGGGGAACAACACAGCAGTGAGGTCGGGGAAGGGGAATTAAAGATGCCTCAGTTCATTTTATTTCCACTTTCAGGATATTCCCTGATGCACCCCAGGGCTTTGCCCACCTCCCGGCTGATTTCTCCACTCAGCTCCTGGCCCCGCAGGAATTCCAGGGGCTGGGGACAGGCTGGGGGGGTGACAGGGAGAAAAGAGCGTGTCCCCCCGAAAGGAAACCCATCTGATCTCCTCCTGACCCCTTCCCTGCACTCACACCCCTCAGAATTCCCTGCTGCTGGATTCCTTCTTCGAGAGCAGCCTCCTCCTGCCGCATCCCGGGGGTTTTCAGGGAGAGACACCATCAGGAATAAATGCATTGCCACCTGCAGCCTGCTTGGGAAAGAGCTGCTGGAATCAGCCCTGCAGGCTGCTCCACAACCTGCTGCTCCAAACCCCTCGGTTCTTCAGGGAGAACCGGCAGCAAGCCTTGTTCCATCGTTGTAGAAGTTATTGAGTTTATTTCATTTCTAATTTTATAGCTTGATCCGTGTCCAGAGATGCGAGCTGGGGGGAAACAGGGAAGTTTCCATCTGGTGATGTTATTGACAACCTGGGGTGGTGTTATGCAAACCTCAGTGTAAAAAACTGGGGTTAAAAGTCTTCCTGGATTTTAATATTCCTTTTTATTTTCAGACCAAAACTTCCCCTTTTTCAGTGTTAAATTCACCCAGGGATCCACAGCAGCCTCCTCAGCTCTGCAGAGATGGGAGCAAGTGTGTTTATATGTATTTTAAGTAATTTTACCTTTAAAAAATGCAATGTTATGAAACATTTACAGTTAAAGTATTAGTGACTGTGCTCTTAGCCAGATCTGTTTTGTTGGTTCTTTTAATACATGTAGGGGAAAAAAAAATCGTATTTTCCTGAAGAACACGTCAGAACTTGAACAGATGGGAGTTTTTTCCAAAAGGAGACTGTTTTGCTCAGACATCATTCCCTTTCCAAAACCTCAAGTAAAGTTTCATATCTTTCAGCAAATCTTGGAGTGGGATTATAAATTCAAAAATAAAAATACAGAAATTTCCTATGGCGAGCTCATAAATGCCAGTTTACAACATTTTCTGGTGTCTTAATGAGAGCCATGTGACCAAAGCTATATATTCTAGGAAATAGCCAAAAGGCACGTATGCTTTTACAAGCCCATTTTTAAATGTAGAGGACTGATTTTCACAGCTTTAACACAAGAGGTCATTATCCTTTTTTAATTAAAAAATTACTGCGTTATTTTATTGTATTTTATTTTCCATTTTCAACAAGCTCTGCACTGCTGGAGAGAACTGAGTCCTGTCTCCAGAGACCCAGTGCAGTGCAGGGATGTTGATATTCCCTTGGCAGCTCCCAAAACCTCAGCCTCACCCATTTTCCGTGCTGATTTACCCCTGGCAGCTCCTAAAATCTCAAAGCCACCCATTTTCCATGTTTATATATCCCTGGCAGCTCCCAAAAATCTCAAAGTCACCCATTTTCCATGTTTATATATCCCTGGAAGCTCCCAAATTCTCAAAGTCACCCATTTTTCTATGCTGATATTTCCCTGGCAGCTCCCAAAACCTCAGCCTCACCCATTTTCCATGCTGATTTACCTCTGGCAGCTCCTAAAATCTCAAAGCCACCCATTTTCCATGTTTATATATCCCTGGAAGCTCCCAAAATCTCAGCCTCACCCATTTTTCTATGCTGATATTTCCCTGGCAGATCCCAAAAAAGTCGCCCATTTTCCCCTCAGTGTTGCATTGCTTGTGTGAGTGTAGCACCAATGACAATTTTGGACTGCAGCAGCATCATTAAACCGTATTTATTTTACTTAAACCCTGCAAAATCAGACAGTGACCCTAATGGCACATAATGGTATCAGTGGGGGAAGCCTCGGGGCTGTTCCCAAACCTCTCCAGCTGTAAATTGTCACTTTTGGTGTCACAGCAGGGCTGAGCTCTCTGCTCCTCACAGCCTGGCCCCGGTCATTGCCCCCAGCCCCATTTCTGCTGTCAGTGGGGATGTTTGTCCCTATTGAATGTCCCCATAATGGGCTGTAGCCTCCAGCCACCCTCCCTCCCCATCCCCAGCTCCGGGAAAACACCACAGATGAGGCCAGGCACTAAAAGGGTGGGAGGCTGTGGGAAATGAAGGCACAGAAAATTCTCAAAACCTCTTGCATGCAGCCCCAAATACAGCAGAGAACACAGGGTTCCACCTGAGGCCTTGGAAAAGGTTTTAGAGACCATAGCAGGAATGTGGATTTGTCGTTTAAGCAGCAACATGTTAAGCTAGGTAGAGGAGAATTTGATGGTTTTAAAGTGTGGACATAGAAGTGGTTATAAAGGTAAATAGAAGTTTTAAGGCGTGGTTCTGTAGGGTTGTGTGTCACTATAGGATTGGATAAGAAAGCTGCATTGTGGCAGGATGGGTGACACAGTTAAATCAGCCATTGGTGTGAAAGTTAAAACTGGTTCTGACTGGGATGGAGCTGATTTTCTTCCCAGTAGCCACCGTGGGGCTGTGTTTGGCTTTGTGCTGAACACAGTGTTGATAACCTGGGGATGTTTTTGTTATTGTTGAGCTGTGCTTACACAGTCAAGGCTTTTCCTGCTCCTCACCCCTCCAGTGAGGAGGCTGGGGGGACACAAGGAGCTGGGAGAAGGGACACAGCCAGGACAGCTGACCCCAGGGACATCCCAGGCCATCCAGGGTCAGGGGGGAAAGAAGGAGAAAGAAGGAGGAAGGGGAGGACACTTGGAGTGATGGCCTTTGTCCTCCCTGCTGTCCTGGGGATGGCAGAGCCCCTGCCTGCCATGGGCAGTGGGGAATGCATTCCTTGTTCTGCTTTGCTTGCGTGTGCGGCTTTTGCTTTAATTATTAAACCGCCTTTATCTCAGCCCAAGAGTTTCCTCAGTTTTACCCCTCTGGTTCTCTGTGGGGTTGAGCTGCTGGGGCTGGGGTTAAAGCAGCACAGCTGGGAAGGAGCCACAGCTGGAATCTGCTCTGGCACCCGGAATCTCCGAGTGTGACCACGAGATCAGCACGACACCCCCAGACTGTCCATAGCAGCCTTCAGGGGCACCAATTTAATCATTAAATTCTTGCATGTTTCCAATTAAAGCTGAGCCCAGGAGACTCTGCAGGCCTGGGATGGGCCATGGATGTGTCCTGTGCTCCCCTCCAGCACTGCCTGGTGGGCCAGGGAAGCGCTGGCCGTGCAAGAGTTAAAGGCTAGGGGCTGGGAATTAATTAACATCTTCCATCTTCATCTGATCTCAGGTGGATACTTAATGTTTTTGTCTGCGGAGGTTTATTTTCCTCCAGATTGATTGGATGAATTGTGTTCCCAGAGATCAGAGAGTTCAGATGGCAGAGGATCCTCTTACCAGAAGATGAAAGCCAACATAATCAACTGCACAACTTCAAAACATGCAGCTTGTTCTTGTTGGCTGTGCCTAAGTTTTCCCTGCAGAGAAGCTGTCGACAATGATTTGATATCAATCCAGTAACAATCCCTGGTTTCTAATAATAATTTGCACTTCAGTAGAAATGTGCATGTGAGGCACTGAGAGCATTTAGCAGATGGTCATTAGCGAAGCTCCCCAGTTCTCCTGTGAGGAAGAGATAACAATTATGAGCCTTGTTTTACAGATGGTGACACCGAGGTGAGGCACTGAAAGGTGAAATAACTCTCCTGATTTTCCATAATGAGCCAGTGGCAACAGATCCATGAATGAAACCCAGGCATCCTGCTGAGATTACTCCACAAGCCCTGTATCCTTATCTTTCACAGGAAAACGTGGTCAAAGAGGTGAGCCTGGAAAGCAAAAAGCAAATGACTCAAAGGCAAGATTCTTGACACATTTCTGGAAATAAGGAATTAGGTCTGGGTCAATAAATAACTGGGAAACCGGGGGGATGCAATCTGAGAGGCATGTGAAACGAGGATGGATGGAAAAGAAAGAAGATAATGGAAGGGAGGGGAAGGAAAACAGAGCAGCTCTGACATTTTATTTCCACTCTTGGTTTCAATCAGCCTTGTAAAATTAAAGGTTAGGCTGTGAGAGAAAGGAGAAAGCTCTGTCTGCTCCCGTGGGGATACATCCAATGGGTGAGGCTCCACACGGGAACTGCTGCTAACAAAACCCTGCAGCCAAGTGCCAGCTGTGGGGACACTGCTTGTGTTTGGGTACCTCAGAGACCCTGGGGAGGGCAGGGAAACAGGGCTGGAGCTCTGGGAATCCCGGCTGGAGCTCTGGGAATCCCGGCTGGAGCTCTGGGAGCACCGGCTGGAGCTCTGGGAACGCCGGCTCTGCCCCGCGGCATCACCCACCAAACCGTGGCTGGGCTGGAGAGCGCTGCGGGCTGGAGGTGCGAGGGCTGGAGCTCTGAGGAATAATTTCAGCTTCCACTCACACTGCCTGTGCCTTTCTCACCCAGCAGGGCTGCCCTGCCAGCACCGAGGGTGCCCCGGGGCGCCCCGCGCGCATCGCGCACACGCCGAGGGGAAGGCGGCCCGGCCGCGCAGTTTATAAAACAGCCAAGTGGAAGCCAAAAGACTTGAGTCTAATCCCTCCAGTTAAGTCATCTAGATTCCTTCTCGCCACCAGCCATCTGATCTCAATCAGCAAATCTTGGCCTTCCTCTCCTGACCCAGCCGAGAGCCGCGGTGCTGAGGCCTGAAGTAATCTGCATGCAGAATGCTTTAGTAATGATTCCTCCAGGAGGGGCTGCTTTGATTGTTATTTCTCAAAAGCCCTCCGATATGAAAGGGGTAGGCAAACAACAAAGGTGCCTTGGCAATGTTTGCCATCAATAATTTGTCGATGTTCTGAAATGTTCCTCCATTTATTTTCAGTCCCTGTGGTTAATAGAAGCCTATTGAAAGAGATGTATTTATATGCAGGCCTTAAAAGCAATCACTGGGTATTAAATGGGATGTGCTTTTAGTCTGAAGGTGCTTCCAACTGTCTGTTAGTAGGATTCAGCAAGTAAATGAAACAGAATTGAACATCTGTGTCGTTAACATCAATAAACTGCATCACCTCGAGGTGCAGTGTGTGCTTCAAAAACATTGCAATTCAAAGATTTATAAACTCACAGAATGGTTCGGGTTGGGAGGGACCCTAAAGATCATCCAGTCCAGGGACACCTTGCACTGTCCCAGGCTGCTCCAGTCCCAGTGTCCAACCCGGCCTTGGGCACTGCCAGGGATGCAGGGGCAGCCACAGCTGCTCTGGGCACCCTGTGCCAGGGCCTGCCCACCCTCACAGCCAGGAATTCCTTCCCAATATCCCAACCAACCCAACTCTCTGTGAGTCTGAAGCCATCCCCACTTGTCTGATCACAATTATATCGATTTCACCATCACTCCAAGCACTTCCAGCACCAGAGAGCCAGAACTGGAAACAAACTTGTGTTGGACTGGTAACACCAGGAAAATTTGGGAGAGCAGCAGCGATGTCTGACGGGCAAGATCCTGACTGGAAAGGCTTGGAGGACCTCAACCATGAACACACCCATGGGTGCTCCTGTTGCAGGTGCCCCTCAGGGGCACAGGAGCTTGGTGGAAGCTGCTCAAAGGCAGCTGGGTGGTGTGAGAACTGGGATGGGGATTCTGGAATGCTCCATTGGCATGTTTGCACTTTGGAGTTCAGTATTTCTGCCCATCCAGGAGGGCTCCCAAAGGAGAAAAGAGAAGATGAAGAAGGGCAGATCTGTTCAGCCCCAAGGACCCCAACTTTCCTTCTTTTCCTCCCTTTCCTGTGATGTTAGTTGGGATAACGCAGGAATTACTTCACAATTTCATACATGGAACAGGCAGGGGAGGCAGAGGAAACAGGATCTGCCATTTTCAACCCAGATAATTGCATTACAAAGCTCAGCACGGTTTTCATTATTGTGCCGTGTTCAATCAACCTCCATCCCAAAGGTGCACACAGATCTCAGGCTATTCCAGGCCTTGGCAGCTGCTTTACTGTACTTGCTCCTTTATATTTTTATTTTTTTTTCATCTTGGGGCTTTTAAAATTGATGGGAGGCTGAAGGCAAGAGCTGATGCATTGTAGATGACAACAAAAGAGGCTCCATAAAATTGCTTTTGGCATCTCGTGTGCGTTCCGTCTAGATCTTATAAATTACTGCTGCATTACAGCGATAAAAATAGGTTAGTATTTGGAATTGATTACAGTGAGATAAAGCCCTAATAAAAAAAAAAAAAGCACTGATGCATAAATATTCTGAGCGTACAGGGGTAATTTGATTTGATAAAATAGAAGTATGGCTTTTAATTTCTTCCTTTCAAACAGAACACACACGCACGGGCAGCACAGGGAGAACTTCAGCAGCTGTTCAGTTTAGGATTCTCAGAAATGGGTCTGTGCCTCTTGCAGCCCTTCCCTTCAGACGTTTTTATGGCAATCTCTGCATCAGCAGCATTCCCACTGCTGGGTAAGAGTCCTGCTGCAATCCCAAAGCGTTCAGCCCTGGCCTCTGTGCCTCTTCCAGGTGATAAACATTGATTTTCCTCACACCTCAACTTTCCCCGTTCTCCTCCTCACTTCCATGTGACATTAGTTGTGACAATGCAGGAATTTCTTCGCAGTTTCATGTGTGAAACAGGCAGGGGAGGCAGAGAGAACAGGATCTGCCATTTCCTCCACCCAAATAATTGCATTACAAAGCTCAGCACGGTTTAAAACCTGTGCCCCTCAAAGCTCTTTTATTAACCAGGCTGCTTCTCTGGAGTTCACTGTGCAGCTCTGCAGTGCTCTCGCCTTCACTGGGACTGCAGGATCAGCAGAGGGAGCTGGGATGTTGTTTTCTGCACTTCTAACATAAATGGAAAGATAATTTTATTTACACGAGGAGGAGGGGAGCAGCGATTCATGTTTCAGCATGACCAGCCCAACACGCTTCACTCCAGCAAAGCACTTTGGCTCTGACAATAAATTCAGGGTGAGCTCTGGCCTTGCATCAGGACAAAAGCACGGCCTGAGAGTCACCCTTTAAGGAAAGGCGGGTATGGGGCTGGTAGGGGAATGCAGGATGCAGGACCTGGGCAAACACAGCACAGCACATCTGTTCTGCAGCCCAGCAGCTGCACCCGGCCCCTTGGGCTGCACTGCCGTGAGGTGCTGAGCCTGAGAGCCCAGCCCTGGGAGCAGCACCCCGGGGAGATGCTGGGCACGGGGCTGTGTCCCCCTGAACCCCTGGAAAAGCTGTTTTTTGGGAGGGTGGGGGGCAGGAAGCCGCTGCTCCCATCCCTCTGGGCCGTGCCTTTGATGTGGGCTGGACGGGATGTGGCTGCGCCTGCTCCCGCCAGCCCGAGCAGGGAAACCAGGGCTGACAATTATCCCTGTGGAGCAGCTTGAGCAGCCCCGAGTTCTCAGGAATGTATGATAAGCTGTTGGGAGTAAGATGATCCCCAAAAACCTCCCGCAGGAATGGCAAAAGCAGCCCAAAGCGTGCCCCGACACAACCGGTAGCACTTCCACTGAGGGAAACACAGGTAGGCTGAGAGAAGGTTACTTTTAAATTTCATTTATTTATTTTTGTGTACATTTTCCGTAAGTCGACTGACATACCATTGCTATAAAGATGCCCTGCTCTTTGAATATTTCCATCCAAGACCACTAGTTTCAAGTGTGGTTATGAAAAGTCACGGCAAACATATGACTGGAAAGAGGTGGTTGGTTTTTGACTTCCAGGCAGTTGTTTGAAGCATTTCAGAGATGCACACGATATTCAGCAGAACACACGCACGCACAGTGCTGGGTTACACACACACACACGCACACACACATCTGGAAAACTGTTACAGTGGTTGAAGTCTCCAAAAAGGTCTACTGTCCCCTCTCAGCAGCAGTGAAAAACCTCTGGGTATCCTGAGAAATCAAATCAAAGCGCAGTAAAGAGGAGTAACTTCTCCCATCAGCAGGGTTTGGGGTCGTTTGGGTTTATTTTTTTCCAAGTCAAATGCGTTTTGCCAATCTGATTGAAGTGAAGAGGGTGGGAGAAAGAATCCGTGGCAGTGAAGGTTAAAGAAAACCAGTTCAGCATGATCCTAAAAGCATCTCATGAAAACACCACGGAGCAGAAGCCTCTCAAAGGTTCCACACACGGTCCTACTGCTGCCGCTGCCCATCTGCAGAGCACGAGGAGCAGCACTGAGATGGGTGAAGACAGCACAGGGCCGTGCTGCAGGTGGAGCAGAGGGAGGGGACGTGCAGGTGGGCAGGTGGGCAGCCAGGTGACCTGGAAGGACTCTGGAGCACAGGGAGCAGCCTGTGAGCTCGGCAGTGCCGAGTGATGGAACCTGGCAGAGTCCGCACCCGGCTGGGAACGGAGCTCGGAGCGCCCACCCCGCACGGGGCACCCCAACCCTGGGCAAAGCCCCCAGGACACTGAGCAGCACCCAGTGCCCCTCACAGCCCTGTCAGCTCCTCTTTCCTCTGCACTGACACCTCCAAGCTGCTCAGCCTGGCCAATCCCCCTCCCCAAGGCTGGGACTCGGGGCGCTGCCTTAGCGTGTGCCGGTTTGGATTCTGCCAAGGAAAGAATTCCCTCAACAAGGCTAAAAACTGAGAATGGCCCACGCTGCACTGTGCTGCCTTTAACCCAACACCCCCTTTGCCTCTGCTGCTCTGCTGGCACCCCGGGGCTCTCCTGAGGAGCTGGAGCTGCCCCGTGCCCTGGCTGTGACAGGGGTTGTGTGAGGTGACGGCCGCGAGCAGCGCAGAGCCCGCCGAGGAAACCAGCAAAGCCTGAGACAACACAAACAAACACCAAGCAATTAAAAGAAGGATGGGAGATGTGGTCTGATGTACTTCTGCCAAGAAATAAATATTTTACTCTGCCTTTTTTTTTTTTAAAAAAAAGCACTTGCATTGTGTGGTTTTTTGCTAAATCTCGAAATGGTTGAGTTACCCCCTGCACCCCCCCAAGCACAACACGTGCTCACACACACACACACACACACCTCTCACACCCTCTAATGCACAGAATTCCAGCTTTGTAGAGCCACTGGATTTACTGTGAGACAAGTTTCTTGTGCATTTGGACAATTTACTTTGAGACAAGTTATTTGCAAGAAGGCAAAGTTCATGCATGGCTTTGACAGCTCCACTTTCTCATAAATGGTTTTTGAAAAGCAGAAAGCAAATGAGGGCCAAAGCTCCATTTAAAGTTCACCTCGGATGCCTGAAAAGCATTTATACCCACATCCTTCTGAGGTCCCTGCTTTATGAACTTCTAATCAATTCCACATTCTGCTACCCAACGTTTCTTATACGTTGGGGAAAGAAAACAAACCAGAAAAGCAGCGTGAGCTGTCTGAAAACAGCTGCACCACAGCGCCCAGGGAAGGGCTTGAGTCACCCTCCCTGGAAGGGTTCAAAATGTGTGCATGTGGCACTTGGGGACATGGGTTGTGGTGGCCTTGCCAGTGCTGGGTTTTTGGCTGGACTCGATGATTTTAAAGGTTTTTCCACCCTAAATGACTCTGTGGTTCTGTATTTTTCTTTATAAGAAAGGCTGGGGAGGCTTTTGAAGCACCTTTCCAAGGGGAGAAAGGGAATAAAAAGAACAAAATCGGATGGAATTTGAGCCCCCATTCCTGACTCTCTCCCTCACTTAAGGGATTCCCCTCAACATCCCCTACAGAGCAATAAGCTGTTCATGAATTGCTCCAGGATTTCTGCAGGACACGTGTCCTCCACCCCAAGGTGACACTTGGCTGTCCCCAGCCCTGCCCTGGCCAATCCTGACCACCCAGGGCTCCAGCAAACTCCATGGAAACTTTAGACAAAAACCTGGCATGAACCTTGGACAAACCAAATTTCTCAGCAACCAGATTTGAATTTTCAGGTCGTTTTCTCAGAATTCAGGGTGATTTAAACGATGTGACACAGAGCACTTTACCAGCTAAACTCAATCCCCTCTCAAAGGAACAACTGAAACCCACCTCGTGCTTCCCTATAAAAACACAGAAGTGAGCAGGTTTCTTCAGAAGCCTCCAAGATGTTAAAAGAAAACTCAAAAAAAACCCCAATTTAAAAACAAGATTCTTTATCCTCACCCCTAATTCTAGAGCAAACCAGGACACTAAAAAAAAAAAAATCTAAGTTGCTATAAATAGAATTTAAAATCATAATTAGCTGTCTACTGCCATGCCAGCTGTTAGGAGATACACGGGAATTCCACATGGGAAATACCTTCAGCACCTTTTGGATAGTAACAGAAAGGGATAAATAATAAATAAGAAGAACATGAGGAAGAATAATCAGCCTTCCACAGGGATGGAAAAGCAGAGACTTTCACAGTTAAGAATCCAAATAAAGTTATTGTAAAAAAAATCCGAAAAATAAAGTAAAATAAGGACTTATATCACAGCAGATTGGAAACTCTTCTCCTTCCTAACGTGTTCATGTGCCCTCTTCAACACCAGAGACCACTGGGTGCTTTTCCATTTTTTGCTCATATTTTGAGGTTTAGTTGTTTTGTTTTTTTTTTTTCCCCAGCCAAAATTATGAAGAAATATCCTTGTTACAGATTTCCCACCATCTCGAGAAAAAGCAGGCTTCACACCTTAAGACAGAAAGTCTAGAAATCCCATATACTGATGCTAAACATGGATCCTTGCCAATAAAACTGTAATTCCTTAAATTGAAGATTTTGGATCATTTCAGAGAGTTGTTTCATTGGGGTTTTTTTTTTTTTTCTACAAGGAATGACAAATTTTACTCCAACACATTTCCAGCTTACAAGAAGCTACATTTAGCAGCTTCCCCTCGTTGTTCTGCTATTAAAAAAATGCAGAATTCCAGCTATTTTGGATGTTGTGACTACTCCAGCAGCCCCTGGCACAGGGACAGCTCTCACCAAGCACAAACCACTCGATTCACCAAAATAAAAACAGCGGCCAAGCCCTGGAAATTCACTTCCCACATGGATTTTAAAGGGAATATTCACAGCCAAATCCTGGGCTGGGGGATATTGGATTTTGAGCCCCGACCTGCCAGAAGCCCCCCAAGAAGGCAGAGTCCATGCTGTAGGTGTTTATGAAGGATTTGTGACTAAATTTGGGCTAAATATGGATGGAGAGCTCTGCAGCTGTACCTGGATTTGGGAAAATTTGATCCTTTCTCAACAGCTCTGACAGAGACTGGGATTTATCTCTAAACACACCTTTTTTTTTTTTTTTGGCTTTTACCAGGCACTTAATCCACGTTTCTTCACCCTGGCTGTGCAAATCAAGGACACCTGGCCCTTCCTGACTTTTCACAGTATCCATCCTGAAAAAAAAAACCCCATAAAAATGCTGAAGGCTTTTGGGTGTTCTGGGACACTCCAAGGTGGCTGAATGTTCTCTCCTGGAGGGAAAAATCCCAAGATACGGCAGAATCCAACACCTCCATCCCAAAATTCCTGGGGAAAACTGTGTCTGTGTGAGTTTTTGGAGGTCACGGATATTCCAGGCTGCTCCTCCAGCCTCCAGACATTGGCTCCTCTCACTGGAGCATTTCTCCCCATCCACCTCCTGGAATGGTTTGGTGTGTCAGGATCCTTTTGGAAAGATTATTTCCTCTTTATTTCCTCAACAAGAATCATTATCTAGGGGCAAAACCAGACTGAATTAAAGCCTGAGCTGGCCTGAATTACTCCTGGAAGATAAAGCAGGAATCAGCAGCTTTCCTGATCGGTTCAGGAATACTTGGGGTGTGTTTAGTCTTTATTCAAAAATTACACCACTCCCGAGTTTCCTGGATTTAGCTAAGCCCAAAAGCGAAAGCAACAGATAAAAAAAAAAAAAAAAAAACCAAAAAAAAAACCAAAAAAAAACCCCGAAACAAAACTTCTAGGAAAGGTTTTCAGGTCTGGCTAAAACCAGATATCTTTGGAAATGGCCGAAAGGCGTCTGATCTTTTGAGATTTCCATCTCCACTTCCAAGACCTTCCCGGCTTATCCCCGCGGAACCTCGCGGCCGCTGGACGCCCGCCCCTGCTCCAAAATCCAGGAGCCTCTCCAGGAGGGGACTGTGGCCCCCAGAGCAGGGCTGCTGCAGCCCCAGAGCCGCCCAGCATTCCCAAAGGGAATTTCAGTGGGTGTTGGAACCCTCAAAATTGAGAATTTCAGTGTTTCTGTGCTGACCCCTAAGCAAACACTGCATTGAGCTGAGGCTGTGGAAGAGGCTTCCAAAATGGAGTGACAGCACTGGGATAATCCCAGTGTGTAGTTTGAATAGAATTGTGTGATATCACGGGGTGAAAAACTTAGATTTTAAGCTTTTAGTATCTAATAATATATATAGATGAAGATGGAGGATTTAGGGGGTAGGTTAAGTTCTTCTTTTACTTTCTTCTTCATGGGTTTGGGTGTTTTTTTCTAATTGGGTAAGAAAGCCCCACATTGCAGACCTCGAATATTTGGTTAACAAATAATTTAGGTGTCATCTCGTTATTGGGTACTTAGCACTTAAACGACCTTGCAAAGAGTTAGAGACAGAGCCATTTTCACCTCGTTAGCTGGAGCTCACAACTCGTGAGACTGTGCTGTAGATAAGAATTTATAAACACTGAGTCCGAACACTAAAACTGCAGCTCCCGTGCATTTAATCCTGGCTCTGACACGAAGAAAAGAAGATTAAAAACCCACAAGTGGAATGGCAGCACACAAAAGGACAAACTTCTGCTGGGGCAAGTAAAATCTCAGACATGAAAACGAAAATGTGAAGGTGCCTGGGATGTCAGGCAAGAGCTCCCCAGCATCCCAGGGCTGCTCTGAAGGAGCCACATCACAACCAGCCTGCAGCCCCAGCTGCTCCCTGGTGAATTCTCTCCTCCTGGTGGCCTGAAAATTGGTTATTTCCAGCATTAAGCTGCTTAGAGACCACCTTAAATGTTTCCCCTCTTCTCTCTCAGCTACAGAGACTTTTCCCATCGTTTAAGGCCCTGCAGCAGGAGTGTGCCCTGGTTCACCTGCAGGTTTTTCTCTGTTTCTTTTGGGGTTTGGATTTTGCACCCCTTGCTGGAACTGGGGATGCAGTGGTAACCTGGGAGCCACTGCCCACAGATCTGGGCCTGAAGGAAGATGTGGGGAGGGAAAGGGCGGCCAGGCTGTGCCCTGAGGGACCTGGGGCTGTGTCCTGCCTCTCCTGCTGCTCCAGACCCTCCCTGGCAGAGTGGGCTGACACCAGCTGCCCATCAGAGACCTCATTTTGTCCCTAAAACCCATAAATGCCATTAAATCCACCCTTAGAGTTCACTGCAGTCTCAGAGCCCTTTTCATTTATCCAGCAATGGACCTTTGTGCCTGCAGCACTGGCACCACCAGCTCCTGGCTGTGTTTATTCATCTGCAAACACCTCAAAAGTGAGATGCAGCTTTTTCTGGCCCTATTTATTCACAAAAGCCACTGTTTTTATGGAGTGGGGTTACGTGAAGGAGCAGAGTCCTTTCAGCCTTCACCAGAGCTGCCACTTGCTGCAGGGGGAATCTCCCAGCTCTGCAGAGCACAGGGCAAATCTCACATTCTCCATCTGCTCCAGCAAAGGCTGAGCTGAAATATTAATGAGGGCATCTGATCCCTTCTCACCAGAAACAATCTGGGTTTTATAGCCCAGGCAGAGGCCAGAGGAGCAGGCAAAGCTCTGGGATCCATCCTCTGCTGCTGCTAAAGGGCTTTCAAGGAAACAAGGAACCCAGGGGGAGGACACAGAGTGTGAAATGTGGACATCTGGTGAGTCCTGAGTGCTCTGTCCACCCCTCACCTCCCCAGCTCAGCCCCTCCTCTGTGCACCTCCAGAGCAGAGAGGGGAGACTGCTCTAACATCAACAACCACGGCGTGGCAATAAAGATTAATGAGCAAAACTTGCCGTTTTATGGCTAATCCGTGGGGATTTACCATCATCAATCTTTATTAGGGTGTAATAACTGTTTAGACATTAAGGATAGATTCTCAGCTGGACAAAACTGGCCTGACTCCAGCCAAGGCAGTGGAGCAGTGCCAGCTCACACCCTCCACGACCCCAGCCCTACATGGGACCCATCCCAGCTGTAGGAATCACACCACTGACAGTATTTCCCCAACAGCAGGGGCACACAAGTGAAGGCAACTATTTGTCTTTCCCTGTATCCCAAAAAAAGAGAGCTGCATGTGTCCAGGAAGCTCAACAATAGACACGTCAACAAACACGAGGAAATTCAATGAAAAAGCAACAGCAACAAAAGGAACCCCAAGGAGCAGGGAAGTGGATGGTTTTAGAGGCAGGACTGTAAGATCTGGTTTGGCAGGAGCAGAGCTAAGAGGGATCTTTGGCATGTGAAAGAGTGAAAGCACCAAGACAGGCTCTCAGTGTTCCTCTAACAGGAACAAGATGGAAGGGAAAAAAAAAAGAAAAAAGAAAAAAAAGGAGCATCTTGGCTGGCTTTTCTGAGAGAGGAGTTTGGGGGTTGTTTTGAATAAAAAATATTTATTAAACATGGGAGCTGGTGGGAACCTTGTCTGAACTACACCACACCAGGCACTGAAGCAATGCTGTGTTGACCAAGCAGGATTTCCTCTTCCAGGAGGTGCAGGGAAGAAGGGAAATGTGCAGGTACACACCTGGCTGGCAGCAAGCAGGGAGAAATCCCAGCTGAGGCTGCACATGCCAGGCTCTGCCCTCAGCCCCTGGCACCTCCTCCCCAGCAGGACAAGGTGCAGCAGCACCTGCTCAACAACAGGGAGATGAATTGGGATTTTTTTAGAGATTTTTTCCAAGTAGGAACCCACCAACTGCCTCCAGAAATGAAGTTCCACCTCTTTAACAAGTCAGAGTTGCCTCTTTGTCACCGGTAAACTCATCAAAAGTCAGAGAAAACCACAGAAATACAGTACAGGGATATCTCTGTCAAGGTTTGTACGCCTGGAAGAACTCCAGGGAAGATGGGCATTGCACCCAGTGCAGCAGCATGAACCTGGTGGTTAAAACAGTAACCACAAAATGCCCTCCAGCTCCTCTTTCGGACTCCAAAGGGCTCTTGGGGACCCAAAAACCTTCCAGTGACACTGCTCCAGCAATGGCAAGGCCTCCTCCAAGCATCCTGAGATTGCAGGAGCATCAGGAGCTGTATGGTGGGGGGAGGAAGAGGATGAACACCACACCTGGGGATCCCTGGGGCTGGGCTGTGCCCTCCCTGCCCTGCACACCCACCCACAGCTCAGGGCTCAGCTCCCAGCACCTCTGCTCTCCCTCTGCTCTCCCTCTGCTCTCTCTCTGCTCTCCCTCTGCTCTCCCTCTGCTCTCCCTCTGCTCTCCCTCTGCTCTCTCTCTGCTCTCTCTCTGCTCCCTGGCTTTGGGGTTCCTTCACGTTTATGGCATTTGGGACCTGCTTCTCTACAAGTCCTGCTTTGGGGCAATCCCAAACTGCTGTGTGAGCACAGAACCCCTTTGTGAAGAACATCCCTAAGGCTCAGCCTGGGCTGCTCAGGGGCCGGGCTGTCAGGAAGGGTTTCACACCCCACAGCCGACCGAAGGCTTCTCACCTCCACAGAGCTCACAATGAAACAGCAGAGAGGAGAGCCTGACTCCCACCCTGCAGCCCAGCAGGGCTTTGAGGCACTCAGGAGTCCCTGGCTCTCCTCCCTGAGCTGAAGCCACCAAGCTCAGGCTGTCCCCTAAGGAATTCCTGGGTCAGGCCACGCGTTGTGTCCACCACGAGGGATGCAGGGACAGCCCCAGAGCTGCCTCAGCTGCCCTCAGCACTGGGCACCTCTCCCAGCACTCCCCACCCTCGTGCTCACGTTTACTCTGGGTTTTACTCCACGTTTCATTTACTCCACACTTACTCTGGGCTGGCACAAATGGCTTTAAAAGGAGCAAAGTCACGGAGAAGGAGCAGGGAAGTGATTTGTTGCGTGCCCTATTGTAATGCCATTAAAACAAAGGGATCAGAGCAGAAATAAAAATTATTTATAATTTATATTATAAAAGCAAGCCCTGTGTGGGGGCAAGGAGGAATTCTTTGAGAGGGTTACCAGCTGCAGACCACACTGCCATTAATTCTCTATTGGAAAACGCTGGTGACATTAATATCTGCTGTTAATACTGAGCTTTGACAGTATCTCATAAATTCAACCTGTCAATTACAATGGCACTGAAATGAAGGTGCTCTGAGGTCAAGGAGATGCGGTGTCCAAACGAGACTTATATTGCAGGGGAAAAGCAGCAAAAACAATCTTTAACAAAAGCATCAGATCCATATGTAGGAAAACCAAAGGGTGGTTTTAAATGTCATGTTTTTCAAAGTGAGAATTGATGCTGGAACCAAGTCTATAAACTGGCTGGCTGGACTTTCAGCTGCAGCTGAGGACAATCAATCAAAACAGCTCTGTGACTCTGAGAAAGTGAGAGAGAGAAAACACACACACACACACCATGGAATATGAGAGGGCAGATCATGAGCCATGCGAGGCCTCTTAAAATTACACTGTGAAGTAAAACATCCTCGTGTTTCATCCGCCACAAAAAACCTGAAAGGTTCCCCCCGGCACAGAGCGGGAGCTGATCCCTTCTCGAGGGCTGGGCAGGCTCCTGGCACAGGGCTGAGCGAGGGGAACCTGCTCCCCAGAGCTGGGCAGGCTCCTGGCACAGGGCTGAGCGAGGGGAACCTGCTCCCCAGGGCTGGGCAGGCTCCTGGCACAGGGCTGAGCGAGGGGAACCTGCTCCCCAAAGCTGGGCAGGCTCCTGGCACGGGGCTGAGCAAGGGGAACCTGCTCCCCAGAGCTGGGCAGGCTCCTGGCACGGGGCTGAGTGAGGGGAACCTGCTCCCCAGAGCTGGGCAGGCTCCTGGCACGGGGCTGAGCGAGGGGAACCTGCTCCCCAGAGCTGGGCAGGCTCCTGGCACGGGGCTGAGCGAGGGGAACCTGCTCCCCAGAGCCTGCACGAGCTGTAAATCACCCCCTGAATGCTGCCAGCCCTCTGTGAATCACACCCCGATTGCTGCCAGCCCTCTGTGAGCCCCCTGCTCTGCAGCCGAGGGCACAAGGGTCGATAAACCCTGATAAATGCTCCTCTATTTCTGTCACTGCCAGCCCCAGGGCACAGCTGCACCGTGCCAGGCTCAGTGCCACCCCCGTGGTGGCAGTGACAGCGGCAGCCCAGGCACTGGTGGTGTCTTTGTGCGCCTCTTTGAAGTGTTGGCGTGTCCCCAAGCAGTGGGAGTGCCACCAGCCCACAGCCCCTGCTCTGAACACTGCCCTCCCTGTCAGCCCTTCCAGGGGATTGCTTCCCAAAATCAGACTGTTCCAACCTGCAGCACAGATCTGGAGCTGCTCACCTGGCACAGCAAGGTGGAATGACACCCTGCACAGGTCCAGTGCCACCCTGCACGGGTCCAGTGACACCCTGCACGGGTCCAGTTACACCCTGCACAGGTCCAGACACCCTGCACAGGTCCAGTGACACCCTGCACAGATCCAGTGCCACCCTGCAGGGGTCCAGTGCCACCCTGCACGGGTCCAGTTACACCCTGCACAGGTCCAGACACCCTGCACAGGTCCAGTGACACCCTGCACGGGTCCAGTGACACCCTGCACAGGTCCAGTGACACCCTGCACCGATCCAGTGACACCCTGTACAGATCCAGTGACACCTGCACCGATCCAGTGACACCTGCACCGATCCAGTGACACCCTGCACAGGTCCAGTGCTGCAGGGCAGGGTTTCCTGCTCAGACCTGGCTCTGGGGGGCTGTGCCCATCCAGGGGTGGGGACGGAAGCACGTGCAGGGCACGAGGCACTTGTGCAGCCTCCCCAGAATGCACAGGCAGGCCCCGTGCCAGGGCTGGGGGAAGGAGCCACGGGCAAAGGCAGAGGAGCTGGGGGCCAGGCCGGGCAGCTGGGGCTCAGACGTGGAGCCAGCAGCCTCACTCCGGGCTCAGCAGCACTCACAGTGCCCCTGCTCCAGACAGGGACTGAGCCCAGGGCAGAACGGCCTCCAGCTCCTCTCCCACCTCCCCAGCCCCTTCTCCTGCCCCAGGGACAGCAGCAGGGAGCTCCTGCTCAGGGTGGGCTGTGGTTTCCAGGCTGCAGAGCCCCTGGCTGCCTGCAGCCCCCAGTGGGGCTGACACAGCCCAGCCCGCGCGGGCTCCGGGACTGGCACTGCCAGCTCCGGGCAGGCACGGGGGGATTGCTGCCAGTGCAGCCCTGGGAGCCCACTCTGCACCGTGCCACCTGCAGGAGTGCCACGCTGGGCATCCTGTGACCCTGCCTCACCGCAGAGGAGACAGGAACTCCCTCTGGGCCCAGAGCAGCTCATCCCCAGCCCAAGGGAGCCTCGGGCACTGCTGCTGGGCAGGTGGGCACTGACCAGGACAGCCTCCTCTTCTTTGTGCAACTTCTCTGACAGCTCCTTCCCTCTGGCCCCTCTGTCCCAGGCATTGTCCCAGCGATCCCCAGAGCTCCCAGCCTGCCCTCCCCAGCAGAGTAGGGCGGGGGACAGGGCTGGCACCACCCCGAGGGTGGTGACTGGAGAAGAGGTGACCACAGGGGACACCGGGGCTCCCTCCCTGACACAGCTCCAGCAGCTGAGCTGCAAGCCTTGCTCATCACTTCCTTTCATGATGCACATTAAATATATTCCACAACAGAGACACTTCTCCTCTCTCCTCGGACACCTCCCCAGCAAAGCCCTACAAGTGCTGCTTGCTGTGGCCTCATTTTGCATCATCATCATCATCACCACGCACTCATCCTCATATAAAACAGAAATCTATTCCATCAAGCACTTAACATAAATATTAAAATAATGGAAGGGACAAAATATAAATCTACATACAACTTCATGACTACCATAGCACCTATTACCATGACAAAGCAAATTCCGGTTCAAGGGGAAGGGAAGGGGGATGAGGAGCAAGTTAGGAAGAGGAACTTCGACTGTCATTAAATATGTAAATCACTCTTTCAAAAAAAAAAAAAAAAAATTTTTTTTTTGTTGTTTTGTTTTCGTTTTAAGGTTACCAACCTTATTAAAATTCACTCCACTAACCAGCTCGTTCTATGTCACTATGGATACCAAAGAACCCTTTAAAAAAACTCGGGCGAGGCGGGGGTTCCTCAGAATAAAAACAAAACAAAACAAAACCACGGCGACTTTCTGTTGGTGCTTCCATGACAAGTCCTGCCACGCGCCCCTCCCCTGCACCCACCAGTCCACAGAAGGGCAATTCTTTCACAAGTCCAGTTCTCAGTCTCCCAGGATGAGCTTGACAAAAGAGGCGACGTCTGTCTCTTTGGATTCGTGCAGGGTGAAGAAAGGATGTTGCTGGGAAAGCAGAGAGAGAAAAACCAGCAAAGTTTATTATTCACCACGCTGAGCAAAAAAGCTTTTCAGACAATCCTCTAGACAGCGAGGAAGGTTTTCTCCTTAGCATCATAATATTGGGCTTTGACAGATGAGGCAAGCTGGGGAGCACAAGGGCTGCTCCATGAAATTGTGATGCCCTTCTGGATTGCCCTAAACCCTGCCCTGGCTGGGAGGGCTGAGCTGGGCAGCTCTGGAGGCAGGAGAAGGCTCACAAAATCCTCTCCATGTGCCCCATATCACCCCCAGCCCACGGGTACCCATCCCACAGGCTCCAACCTTGCTGATTGCAGTGGTTTCCCCTCGCTCTATCTGTGGATTTACCCTCTGCTGACTCCTGAGTCTCATCTTTTCCCTGAACTGCCCCAGTGGCTCCCTCACCACACAGGAAAGCCATCCCAGCTGGAAAGCCATCCCCACTGGTGTGTTTAACCACCTCATCCTGCCCGACACGGGCAGACAGCCTGCCAGAAAACCCTGCCTGCATTTCAGCATGAACGGAAAAATACAGCTAAGGAGAAAAAACACAACCAAACACCCCAAAAACAACCAAAGCCCCTCTCCAACCAACTCTGCTTGGTTGGTTCAGCAACACCCCAAGCTGAGATCCCACCCAAAACCCTGTCTGACACCCACTGTCCTGGCAGATAATTGGATTTATTTGTATGGAGGGTGTCAGAAGGCCCTGCAGGGCTCACAGAGATCTCTGCTCTGTACGAGGCTGGGGGTTTGATTTCCAGCCCTCTCATTTCAAGTCAGATTTTTAAAGACAATTTGGGGTTTCCAGGGCTTTTTCCACGCTGCCCCTCACCTCACTGCCTGAGCATTGGCTGTTTCAATGATCTTTAGTGGCAGGGGCCAAGTGGAGGGAGAAGGAGAGCAAAGCAAAGCAACTTTCCAAGGTGGGCTTGAGTGGAAAGTCACCCAGGGAGGGAGACAAGGCAGCTCTGAGTGCCTGGGAAGCGATCCAAAGACACAGCAGTAAGGAAGAGGAAGCACAATTATGTGGGAAACAGGGCTGGAGTGGGTTGAGGCAAAGATCCAGGCAAAACTCAAGGTCTCCCTGGGTCAGACACTCACAGGAACTGAAGTGCCCTGCATAACTCCAAGAGGTGACCCCAATGTCTCGTTATTATCCCAGCACGATGTCCCTGCTTCCACACCCCACTGAAGTGACAAAGCACAGCTACCACAGCCTGGGAGCACCCAAAAACGTGCCAGGGGTGGCAGCAATGCCCTCCAGGCTGTGCCCAGGGATGCCAAGCCCTGTGCAAGGGCTGGGGCTGGCACAGAGCCCCGTGCCAGGTGGGGTGTGCACACCACCGCTCCTGCAGTAGTTTCACGCTCCGCTTCACCTGGGGGAAGTGGGATTTTAAATGAAATTAAGCACCCCTATCAGCTTTCCTCAAGATGCTCAAGATAGCACAGAGTCACATTTTCCATGAGAAACCTCAATTCCACAGGAAAGCAAGGGAGCAGTCTGGGTCTAAATGACAAGTCCAATCCAGCACCGCAACTTAATGCCATGAGAGAGAGGAAAAAACCCCAACAAAACAGCAACCCTCAACCACAGGACCTCACAACATCCATGTCAGCCATAAAATACCACAGCTCTGAGATACTCTGCAGGGGTGATCCAAGAACCTAATTCAATAGAAATGCACTCCCTTGCCAATGGGTTTTAATGCTGCAGCAGACGGAGCTGCTTCGGCGAACCTTTTTTGATAAAAGGCCATTTGGCAAAGTCCAGAAATTTGCTTAAAATATACAGATGGATTTATTCAATAATATATCCCCCCCCACCAAAAAAAAAAGCCATAAATCTCAGGCCTCCCTTTGTTTGAAAGCAGTCTGGGGGCAAGCTGTGTGTCAATCAGAGCTATTTAAAGTTGAATTGCATTACAGGGCCCAGCACCAAATGCCATGGGAATTATTCACTGCTTACAACTCAAGATTTCCAGCATGACTTGCAGGTAAAAATCACCTTAAACTGGCACCTTTTCACCTCTGAGCAGAAGGTGTGAGGTGGTGATGGATCTGATTCTCTGTATATCCCAAAATTTGTGGGGTAGGAACACCAGTGCCTGAAGAAATCCTGCAGCAGTTTCCACCCTTAATCCAGGTAATCTTGACACTGAGACTGGACAGGGGTGGGAATGCAGGGTTATTCAGAAATAACGAATTTAAGCACCCTTCTGCTTTTAGAAAACTGTGAATTGTGTGAGAGTAAAAAAGGATTAAATGTCTGCAGGGGTGAAACACCAACTTCCTGAGCTCTCCTGCTTTTTGCCAGCTTTTAGGAGCACCAGGATCAATACCAGAAAGTCAGGAGAGAGAGAGAAGCCATGAGGCTGTGGAGCCCAAGCAGATAAATCTGTTCTTGCCAGCTGCAGCCCAGAGCTCTGCCTGGGCACAGAGCAGTGCCCTGCATTTCCCCTGTCACCAATCTTTATTGGTATTTTCCTCCTTAGTTATCCCTCCCAGTGAACGGTCTGTAGGCAGTAGATGAAATTCAGTAACTGGAATTATTAGTCACAGTCTCTGTCCCCAACATCCAGGAATTTCTCTGTCCAAAACTCCTCCTCTCCAAGGCCCCTAAGTCCAGTTGGCCACTGAGCATCTGGGGCACACTGAGGTGTCTGAATTGATCACACAAACCCCAGAGCAGCATTTGAGCCTCACCAACTCATTCTTCACAGCCTCCTTCTTGTCCATTACCTGCCTTAACTTGTATTTCCTCCCTTGATCTGACTGGAAAAGCACCTGGCTGAGATTTCAAAGAGCATCTCTGACTTGCAGCCACCCTCCCAGGACTCTGAAGTGTCACAATTCTCCCACCTGGTATGAAAAAAAGAGATGCAAAGCATCCCCAAACACCATCACCGCTGGAATCTCTGCCTTCAGAGATTCCTTCTCACCTCACTGTGACCCAGCTCAGCTCTGAACACACTCCTTGATGCAGCCACACTCACCATAAGCTCTGGGTATGTTGGCCGTTCTTTGGAATTCTTCTTCAAGCTTTAATTGGGAAGAAAAAAGAGAAAACATTAGAATTTACATTCTGTCAGGGATTTAAATAAGGCCATAAAACCATACCATGACAAAAATAAGGTTTAAAGACTCTGCAGAGTAAATTTAGCCACTCATCCAAGCTGAGGAAACAATTCAGGCCTTGAGGACAGCGACAGCCAACAGCGCTGGGTACAAGAGCTCAAGGTCCACCAACAGATCTGGAGCCACCAAAACACCACCCCAAACGCTGCCTCGTGCTGGGGGCCAGGTCCAGCTGGGAGTTTGGGTGCTCTCCAGCAGCCCAGTGACTCGGGGGATGGCTTCAGGCTCCAAGCCCTGCCTGGGAGCAGTGACTGGGTGGCTGCAGAGCACGTGTACAACTGTTTGTTTATCACCGTGCCCTTATCAGCGGGGACGCTTCCATGGGACATCCTTTTTTTCTCCTCTCCTACAACAGATGGCCCTGGAGGGTTGTAGCTGGAAGTTATTTTGGTTTCCCTCCAGCAGAAAATAGCTTTTAAAAGACAGGACGTAATCTCTACTCACTTCCTGGCAGTGTATTTAGGGGAAAGACACTTGGAGCAACTTGAAAAGATCTTCACACACGTACGCGGCGATGGCGGGGAAAAGGTGTCACACTGAGCAAAACAAAAGTGAGAACCTCTGCTGGGATTTGCTGGGGCCCAGAGGAAGCAGAGGACACACACTGAATAGATATTTCCTGCTTGCTGTGTGTGCAGGGCTCGTGTTCAGTGTCATGTTGTGAATGAACAGAGGAACCCAGGGCCGATACGTGCCAACACCGCCGGCCCGAAGGTACGGGATGTGTCACATCCTCCCAGCTCAGGAGCAGCCCCAGCCACGATGACAAGGTGAATTTGAAGGTTAGCTGTGTCCAGAATTGTTGTAAATCTCTTAATTTAGACCCTCTACAAAGCCACTTCAACCCCAGGTTACTAATAGCAGGAAATCTGGTGATAAGTTACTGAAATCAATGTAAATTTTCAGGAATGAGGAGTTATATTGGGATCTGTGCTGAGTCAGATGGGCCAGGAACCTTCCTGCAGTGCCTACAGGTGATGAGGCCTCACTGCCCCAGGCAGCAGAGGGACAAACAGTCCTAAGCCAGGCTTGATCCAAGTGGCTGTGACCTGGTTCGGAGTCAGGAGGAATTCCCTGACCCCAGGAACACAAAACTGGTGCAAAGTTCACCGCTCCAAGTCCTTTGCACAAAACTGGTGCAAAGTTCACCACTCCGTGTCCGTGCCACTCTGCTGGCAGTGAGGGATCTTCAGTGACCCTGGAGGATTTGCACAGACAGGAATCACCACGTGCTCCCCAAAGTGGCTGTGGATGCAACCCCTAAAGCAGCCACAGCCTGAGGGCCTGGAAGAGCAAATCCCCAGGGAGGAACAGCCTGCCTGGCACGAGCAGGCAGCTGGCAAACAGCAGAGCCAGCAGTGCTGTCTGCAGGAACAGCAGCTGCTCCAAAACCTCAGCGTGGGCCCTGCAAGAACGGGGGGCCTCTGGTGAGAGGGTTTTTCCAAGGCAGCTCCCACCTCTCTCTCCCAGAGCCCGGGCACAGGGGGCATGGCAGGTATTCCCCAGCGTGGGGCAGGGGCTGAGCAGCTGGACCACAAGGACATGGAAACATGTTTGAACAAGACTCTGAAGAATCTAAACGTGGGTACTGAGAGTCCCCAGGCAGGAGCAGCTGCTAATCCCCTCTGGGTCAGCAGAGCTGGCCAGGCCTGGCAGCTCGGGCAGTCTCACATGTCTCTGTCTGTCCATCTCTCTGTCTGTCCATCTCTGTCTGTCCATCTCTCTGTTTGTCCATCTGCTGCCCTGTGTGGGCACCACACAGAGCCAGCTGCCAGCCTGGCAGGCAGGTGGGTGGCACTGCAGCGCCTGCAGGATCAAACCCTGCAGGCTTGGAGGGAGGGCAGGAGCTCCAAGAGCTCTCTGTGCTGCCTGCAGACAGCAGCAGGGCTGCTCCAGCCCTTTTCCTACAGCACAGCCAAATGTTGCTGCTGCTTCCAGCTCCCAGGGAAGCAGAGCAGCAGCCTCAGAGCCCCGGGAGAGGGACAGACACCAGAGAGAGGGGGTAAAATCTGCCCTCAGGGGACAGAGGACAGGTAGGAGGTAAAATCTGAATTATGTAAAATCTGTCCTCAGAGCCATGTCCCCAGAGAGAGGATGCAGCCATCCCACACCCTGCTGCCCTGCCCAGGCTCAGGGACATGAACTGCCTGCACCTGCACAGAGCTCAGCGAGGGCACAGGGGCCCAGCCCTGACCACAGGAAAAACTGCCCAAAACTGGGGGTTGAAAGCTGTTGCAGCAGCCCTCTTATTAGAGGTAAAAATGAGCTGAGGCACAGACTTCTTGTTAAACACAGAATAAGAAGGGTCCTGGTTTATTCCTCTTTACAGCTCAGCCATCCTGACTCCAACTATTCCCTGACTCTGGCTGTAGCAAGCTCCTGCTGGAGATTTCCCTTGCACCCTCTGACTGCTGCTTATTTCCTGCTGAACTCTGACTGCAGGGATTTGTGTGCAAACTCTGAATGCAGGGTTTTACCCAGCTAAAGTCTGACTGCAGGGATTGGTGTGCAGGCTCTGAATGCAGGGTTTTACCCAGCTAAACTCGGACTGCAGGGATTGGTGTGCAAACTCTGAATGCAGGGTTTTACCCAGCTAAACTCTGACTGCAGGGATTGGAGTGCAGGCTCTGAATGCAGGGTTTTACCCAGCTAAACTCTGACTGCAGGTTCCAACACCAGGCTGTACCTGCAGCCCCAGACTGACCCCACAGCAGTGATTCTCTCTCTCCAGGATCCTGTTTCATGGTTCTTTCCTTCATGCTCCTCAAGGTTCCTCCTCCATGATCATCCTCCCCTCACCAGAAAGAGAGATGAAACCCCTCTTTCATGTCACTCACCCTTACTGCCTATTGCTGTTACTCCTCAGAGGTGAGGCTGTACTGTTAATTAACACAGCTGCTAATTACCAGGGCTGAGGCCACAGAGCTGCCCGTGCATCCAGGCCCCAGCGGGGTGGAGGTGAGGGGGACAGGGAGCAGGAGAAGGAGAGGAGGGAGCGTTACCACTGCGAGGTAAAATCGACGAACTCCGCGGAGAACCTCTCTGCCGGCAGCTGCGGCGACGGCTCCTCCACCACCTGCTTGAGCTGCTGGAAGGGCGTGCCCCACGAGTCGTAGGGGAAGCGCAGGATGGCCAGCTCGATCTGGGGACACAGAGCCCTGCCTCAGCACGGGGGGACACCCACAGCACGGGGGGACACCCTCAGCACGGGGGGACACCCTCAGCACGGGGGGCACACCCTCAGCACGGGGGGCACACCCTCAGCACAGGGGGACACCCTCAGCATGGGGGGGACACCCTCAGCACTGGGGGACACCCTCAGCACGGGGGGCACACCCACAGCCTGCCACACCATGCAGGGATCCCCACACGAGTGTGTTTTTGTGGGCTGTAGGTGGGAACGTTCCAGGGAGATCTTAGAGCCCCTTGCAGAGCCTGAAGAGGCTGTGCAGAGAGGAGAGAGATCTTTTACATGGGCATAGAACAAGGGGATTGGTTTTGAACTGAAAGAGGAGAGATACGGATTAAGTATGAGGAGGGAGTTCTTCCCTGGGAGGGAGGGGAGGCACAGGGTGACCAGAGCAGCTGTGGCTGCCCCTGGATCCCTGGCAGTGCCCAAGGCCAGGCTGGACAGGGTTTGGAGCACCCTGGGACAGTGGAAGGTGTCCCTGCCATGGCAGGGGTGGGATGGGATGGCCTTTAAGGCCCCTTCCAACCCAAACCAGTCTGCAATTCCACGATTTCCTCACCCCACATTGCTTATCCTCCCCCAGCACACAGGAGGGGCTGGAGCAGACCCAGCCAGCTCCACGTGCACCCCGGTGTCAGACAGCTCCTGGGAAAGGCTGGGAGGTAAACCCAGCCCCACCCTGCACGGGATTCCCCCAAAACACTTCGTGGGAGCTGCCCCTGCTCTCCTGTGGGAGCCTCTGTGAATGGCTGAGTGCAGGGAGGACTCTCTGTGCTGGGATCCAGCCTGCTGCCTGTGCTGTTCCTTAGCACATGCTGCCATCTCCCGGCCCCACATCCCACAGCAGCCCGGAGCTGACACAGCAGCTCCCTCCTCCTCCTCCTCCTCCTCCTCCTCCTCCTCCTCCTCCTCCTCCTCCTCCTCCTCCTCCTCCTCCTCCTCCTCCTCCTCCCCTGCCCCCCTGCGCTGCAGGGGCTCAGGAATTCTGTACCACTGACTAAAACGATTGAGCAGAAGCCCATTTATTGTTCACATTAAGCTACTTTTATACATTTTCGGACTGATTGTTGACGTGATTACACGTTATTTGATTGGTGCTTCTGTCTTGTCTATGCATTCAGGACGCTTTTTCAGGAAATGTGATTGGTCACAGTCTGTCATTACCTTGGGTCTCTTTTACCTCTTTCTTACATTTATACTGTTCTGTTTCTTAAGCTCCTCTTTTTTAATTTCTGTCTCAATAACCTTGCTAAATTTCTGAGGGTTTGATAAAAATACAAGCAGTTTAACTAGAGCACATTATAGTCCAAGTTATTTAAATCCACTGCTACACCATGGCACATTCCCTGCGCCCTCCTGCGCCCCTCCTGTCCCCACCCCGTGCCACAGTGTCCCTGTGGGGAGGAGGATGAAGCCAGGAGCCCCCAGGTGACCCTACCATGGTGATGCCCAGGCTCCAGATGTCGGATTTGACGCTGTATCCCTTCTGGTTCAGCTCGGGGTTGATTCTCTCAGGCTGCCAACAGACACAGAGGTGGGTGAGGAGCAGGGACAGCCCTGCCCACGCCCAGGGTGGCTCTCTCAGGGTGGCAGCCCAGCACCCCTCAGCCCACAGCTCACCCTCCTGTGGAGGGCACAGCTGGTTCCCCGTCCTCACCAGGAAGGGTGGTGCCTTAAATTTTAGCTTTCATATTTTCCACATTCTGTACTGCATTGGTGTATAACTCTGAACTTCATAGAAAGTGTTAGCAAGCTCTCCTCACAGCTCAGTCACACAAAACAATCCTTTTCCAGCCCAGAACCAAGGACACCACTGCAGCTTCCAGCCCAAAAAGTGCAAACAACAGGGAAATGAGGAGAGCAACCTGGGAGGGTGGGACTGCATCACCTGGAGCTGTAACTGGAGAATTAACCCCAATATGGAAATGGACCAAAACTTATCAAAGTGTCAAAACTCCTGACCCACTGTCCATCTTGGGTGCAGCCTTGGCCAGGCTCTTGTCCTGCCCAAGGTGCATCCTTTGTCTCCTTTTAATAAATCTCTACTTTATCCCTCTAACTCTGTCCAGCCTCTGTTCCAGGGAGCCTCTGAAGGCATCAGTGACATGGGTCACCACAACCAGGGGGCACCTGCAGCAGGGGCTGGGTGCTGGAGCTGAGCTGGCACCAAGGCTCAGCTCTCCAGGACTGTTTTCACCCCGTTCAGTGCTCCACAATTCTGAATCCTGCACAGCAGCTCCCCGGAGAGGGACCCAGTCCCTGGGGACTGTTTGTCCTCCCCATGGGGCAAATGGCAAACAGGCAAGAGGGGGCAGCTCCAGAGCCTTCCCCAAGGTCACAGGCAGGCCAGAGGGCAGCAGGAAGGTGAGCCCAGGAGATGTGACCCGAGCCATGAGATCTGTCCCCCCTCCCAAGGGAACTGTATCCCTTCACTTCAGGGCTGCACCTCCCCAAAGCAATCCTGGGGTTAATCCTTCCCCCCTGGGCTCACGTTCCAGGGGCTGCTCCCCACGCAGCCTCTCCACTTACAGCCATGTAGGGTTTGCATCCTGCATCCATGGTTTTAGCAACAGAGTCGACGAGGTAACCGCTAATCCCAAAATCGCACATTTTCACCTGCCCCTGCGTATTGATCAACACGTTAGAGGGCTTTACATCTGCAAGAAGGAACACAGACCACAGTCACTGTCACGTGGGGGTGGCTGGGACAAGCCACAAGCAGCCACAGAGGCTCCCATGAGTGGAGGGAGCCCAGCAGAGCCCGGCAGAGCCTGGCGCTCCAGGCGTGCCAAAATCCCGCTGGCTGCGGCCGTGGCACGTTCAGGTGACAGCTCACGGGCCTGCCGTGTGTCCTGCCAGGGTCCCCTCACTCACACAAGTCCCCTCTCTGATCCAGGGCAGCAGGAGGTGACTCTGCCCGTCCCCACCACAGCCCTCTGCTCAGGGAATGGGCAGGGAGGGCTGGGGGTGAGCCCAGGGGGTTCTGCAGCTCTGGCAAGGCCCCGTGGGGCTGGGATTGTGCCAGCACAAGGAAAAACCCACGGGGGAAGGATGTGGGGCAGGGAAGGAGAGAGCAGTAAGGTGAGCCAAGGATCAAAGGTGCAGGAACAGCCTCTGATTTTAAGGATACAATGCCCGACTGCAGCGTGAGCAGCAGCAGGAGAGTGGCAGCTCCACACCCCGTGGAAATCAGGCCAGGGTCTCATCTGTTACTGCCAGGTTTATCTCTTCCCACCGTGGCTTTACAAACTCCTGTGCGTTCATCAGGCTCGTGAGGGCAGCTCCAGTCCCCAGCAGAAAGGGAAGTTAAGGCACCCAGAGATGCCAGAAGTGATGCCCAGCAGGGCATGGAGGTGCTCCCTGCAGAGCAATTGCTCTGTGAGGCTGATCCTAAATGGAATTCCAGCACAGGTGACCCTGCTTTCCCTGGGATGCTCCAAAGGGAGCGATCCTTTCCCTGCTGCCACCCAGAAATAACAGATCACTTCCTGAAGATCCTCTGTCTCCACGTGATAAAGAACTAAATAAAGAGCTGAAACACCCTTTGAAGGATGCCAGGAGCTGTGATTGAGTCCTGCTCATTAGAACTGTGGGTTTACAGCTCGTTAACATCTGCTCTCTAATCAGTATTCTGCAATCAAAAGCCTCAGGTATTCAAAATCCTCACCCATCTGTTACTACGCTGAAATCAGACAATTTTCAGTGGAAATCAAACAAGAACACACAGAAACCCACAGCCAAGAAGGGCTTTCCACCCTGTCAGTGACACAGAAACTCA
Source organism: Prinia subflava (assembly GCF_021018805.1). Taxonomy (NCBI): domain Eukaryota; kingdom Metazoa; phylum Chordata; class Aves; order Passeriformes; family Cisticolidae; genus Prinia; species Prinia subflava. The sequence continues at coordinate 13,443,311 of NC_086258.1, forward strand.
ACCCCCAGCCACAGGAAGAGCAGAGCCAGTGCCACTGCCTGTTCCAGCTGAACTCTGCTGCTTCCCAGGCACCCACACACTCCAGGGAGGGCTCTTTCCTCCTCCTGACAAATTGAAAATGACCCTTTAAAAATAAAGGTGTCAAGCAGCAACTGCCAATTTGTTCCTGAGTGTGCTCACAGCAGCTTTGAGACGCTCCAGAGGGGAAAGCAGAGGAGTTTAAGGAGGGAATTTCTGCTTTCACTTGAGGCTGGTTTAGGTGTGAGCTGGTGCCCAGGGAAGCTGGTGCAAGGGCTGAGGATGGCTGCAGCAGTGCAGGAGGATGAGGCTGGCAGGGGGATCCCTCTCCCTGCACACCAGCAGGGGACAAACCTGGGCAAAGCCTGCTGCAAGGCTTCCCAAGGTCAGGGGGAAAAGCCTGGCTGCATTTCACCCAGGGCAAAGCAGCCCCAGGGAAAGAGCCCTACCTGTGCCAGCCCTTTCTCCTGAACTGGGGAACACTGGGAGCAGCAGGCAGATTCTAAGCAGCAAACAGCAGAGCAGCCACCCCTCCTCTGCCTGCATTTTGCTACAAGTCATGAGATGCTGGGGAGTATTTCTGCTGTCCAAGGCTCGCTTTATCTCAGGGATTTGGGATTTTGGGAGCCCTTGCCAGGCTGAGAGCAGGGCAGGGTGTGCCTGGCACTCACCTCGGTGGATCACGGAGAGTTTACTGTGGAGATGCTCGAGTGCTTTCACAATCTGCAACGACAGACCCAGAGTCAATCCCAGCTGGCAGCACCACGGGGAGGAGAAAACGATCCCTGATCCCCCCCAGAGCTGCCTGGAGGGCAGGAAAACCACATCCCCCCTGAGTCCTGCACCCTGCCAGCAGCCTCGGGTGTTGGGGGGCACCCAGGGATCCTCCTGGGGGCTCCAGGACCCCGAGGAGAAGGGAAAGGAGCTGCAGGAGTCCACATCTCACACCTGGGCCATCTCTCCATCATCTGGATGGATGGGCACATTTATGGCTTATAAATTACACCCCTTAATAACACCCCTTAAATATATTAAATACACAAATAATTACACCTATTATAAAAATTATTTCTATTTAATTAATAATAATTAAATAAATTTTAAAATAAAATAATTGATATTTATTATATTTATTATTTAATACAATTTATTATATAAATAATATAAATTATTGTTATAGATAACACACTAATATGAGGCCAGCTGTGGGAATGGCCACATGGAGCACCCTCTCCCTGATGCACACAGAGCAGGGAGCTTGGGTCAGGCAGGACTTGGCTCAGAAGAGAAATCCCTTTCCCTCCCCTCCCCACCCTGCTGCTACTCACAGAGACAGCGATTTTCCCCAGGATGTCCTCGGGAATCGTCAGGCCTTTGTCAATGACGTGTTTGTAGAATTTGTCCAGTGAGGTATCCATGAGCTCCATGCAAATCCACACATCTCCCTGCAGAGCTAGAATTGACCAAGATTGGATACAAAGTGGACCTTCGTTCCCTTTCATTTCCTTTCCGGTCCTTTCGTTCCTTTCGGCTTTCCTTTCCTTTCCTTTCCTTTCCTTTCCTTTCCTTTCCTTTCCTTTCCTTTCCTTTCCTTTCCTTTCCTTTCCTTTCCTTTCCTTTCCTTTCCTTTCCTTTCCTTTCCTTTCCTTTCTTCCTTTCCTTTCCTTTCCTTTCCTCTTCTCCTTTCCTTTCCTTTCCTTTCCTTTCCTTTCCTTTCCTTTCCTTTCCTTTCCTTTCCTTTCCTTTCCTTTCCTTTCCTTTCCTTTCCTTTCCTTTCCTTTCCTTTCCTTTCCTTTCCTTTCCTTTCCTTTCCTTTCCTTTCCTTTCCTTTCCTTTCCTTTCCTTTCCTTTCCTTTCCTTCCCTTTCCTTCCCTTTCCTTCCCTTTCCTTCCCTTTCCTTCCCTTTCTCCTTTCCTTCCCTTTCCTTCCCTTTCTCCTTTCCTTTCCTTTCCTTTCCTTTCCTTTCCTTTCCTTTCCTTTCCTTTCCTTTCCTTTCCTTTCCTTTCCTTTCCTTTCCTTTCCTTTCCTTTCCTTTCCTTTCCTTTCCTTTCCTTTCCTTTCCTTTCCTTTCCTTTCCTTTCCTTTCCTTTCCTTTCCTTTCCTTCCCTTCCCTTCCCTTCCCTTCCCTTCCCAAACCTTCCCAAACCTTCCCAAACCTTCCCAAACCTTCCCAAACCTTCCCTTCCCTTCCCGCACCTTCCCTTCCCTTCCCTTCCCTTCCCGCACCTTCCCTTCCCTTCCCTTCCCTTCCCGCACCTTCCCTTCCCTTCCCTTCCCTTCCCTTCCCTTCCCTTCCCTTCCCTTCCCTTCCCTTCCCTTCCCTTCCCTTCCCTTCCCTTCCCTTCCCTTCCCTTCCCTTCCCAAACCTTCCCTTCCCCAAACCTTCCCTTCCCAAACCTTCCCTTCCCTTCCCAAACCTTCCCTTCCCTTCCCAAACCTTCCCAAACCTTCCCTTCCCTTCCCTTCCCAAACCTTCCCTTCCCTTCCCTTCCCTTCCCTTTCCCTTCCCTTCCCTTCCCTTCCCTTCCCTTCCCTTCCCTTCCCTTCCCTTCCCTTCCCTTCCCTTCCCTTCCTTCCCTTCCCTTCCCTTCCCTTCCCTTCCCTTCCCTTCCCTTCCCTTCCCTTCCCTTCCCTTCCCTTCCTTCCCTTCCCTTCCCTTCCCTTCCCTGTTTTTTAAAGCCCATCCACCAAAGCTCTCCTGGGCTTTCTTTCCCCTGCTCTGGAATTCCCTGCTCACATTCCCTACCATTTAGGGTGTACTCTTCCCAAAGCACAGCCACGGTGATTTAGGAGCCCAGAAAATTATCATGAACTGAGGCTCCCCATGGCCAGCCAGGAGAGGCTCAGCTCTGCAGAGCTGTGCTTAAAGCCCTTCAATAAATCCTGATTTGCAGAGCTTTCCACGCTTTTCCATGGATGAAACCGAGCCAGGGCGATGCCACCGCCGTGGGACCGAGCTGTGAGCTGGTGGCTGTCCCCCAGGCTGTGAGCTGGTGGCTGTCCCACACTCACAGCCACACACAGTGACACCTCCAGGACTGAGCAAACCTCTGTGAGCAGCTGGAGATCAATCCCTGGCACTTTAAGGGTGTGCAGGAGCTCCAAGGCAGCCTCACCTCTCGGAAGAGCGCCCCGTAGAAGGTGACAGTGAAGGGACAATCCACGGTCCTCATGGAGATGTCCAGGTCCATCAGCAGCCTCTTCTGCTCCTGGCTGTTCACCGTGGCTCGGATCCTCTGCAGGGCACAGCCTGCTGTCAGGGCTGCCCGCCCCAGGGCCTGGCACCACGCCTGGCACCCCTCCTGCAGCCCTGGTGCCACCCCTGGGTCACCCCCCCCTGTCACAGGCACAGCCCCAGCCCAGCACCCACGGCGGGAGCACCCAGGGGTGGCTCTGCTCCTCCCTGCAAACGCCACTCTTCAGGCAAGGGCCAAAAGAAAGAAGCTTTGGAGAGGAGAAAGGAGCAGGGAATCGAATTCCAGGCTGGTGGCAAGCTGGGGCTTTGGAGCCCAGGGACATCTGGTGCATCAGCAGGACAGAGGGCTCCAGCCCTGCCCCAGAGCCCGTGGGCTGTCCATGCCTTTGGAAAGGGGCACTTCCCAGGCTCCAGGATGGGATTTCCTTGCTGTGAAACACCTGGACACCCTTGGGTGCCAAACACCACCCCAGGGCAGGCTCAGGTCCCACACCTCTGCTAGGATTCCTGGCCAAAGCCACTCGAGGCCAGTTATGGGACAGAACTCAGCACCACAGAGAGCCTGAGCGCTCCTGCCATGCCCAGCTGAGATCTCCATGGCCCTCAGAGAGGCCTGGGGCAGTTTGGTGAACACCAAAACAAACAAAAATACCAAATACAGAGCACAGAGGCCATGGGACCCAGCCCAGCCAGCACCCACAGCAAAACCCACCCATAACTGACGAGCAAGAGTTTGCTCAGAGCTTCCAGAGCTTTTTCTCTTACTCTGAAAGGAAACTAAAATTCAGCCAAGCAAAAACTGGTCCTTCCCAAACTACAGTTTTTCCCATGACCATTTCCCTAATCCCCAAATTTATGAGTCTAAGCTGTTGTTATGAAAACTTTTCATGATAGCATCTGCAAGCCTGCCATGAGTCAAGATCCCACTGCGGCAGGCAAAACGTGAAAATCCCAACAAAAAACTTCCTGTTCCAAGGAGACTGAAAAAGTCCCAGATGAAGAAGAGCCTCTTGTGCAGTTAGGTTTATTCTTCTTTATAATTATGAAGTGAATCGGAGGGGCTACAGCAGAAAAAAATATGTACATTTATATGTATGTGTATATTTAAAAAATGATGGTATATTGAATCCTAGGCAAACAGTGGATAAAGGTGAACAATGATGCACTACAATGCTGGAGCAAAATGTGAAAATCCCAACAAAAAAATTCCTGTTCCATGGACACTAAAAAAGTCCCAGATGAAGAAGAGCCTCTTGTGCAGTTAGATTTATTCCTCTTTATAATTATGAAGTGAATCGGAGGGGCTACAGCAGAAAAAAAAGTACATTTATACGTATGTGTATATTTAGAAAACTAATTTTCTAAATGATTTTTCGTTTCTAGAAATGCGATATGTACATTTATATGTATGTGTATATTTAAAATGATGGTATATTTAAATGATGTCTATTTAAAATCCTGGGCGAACTGTGGATGAAGGTGAACAGTGTGACTGATGCACTGCAATGCTGGAGCACCCCACGTTTACAACACCCCCCTTTCCCTGGTGAAATAACCCAAATCTCGGCCCCTGTGTGGAAAAAGGATTTCATGAGGAAACAGCAAATCCCAGGGAAGGAAGCAGAGGGGTTCCAAGCGTGCCCAGCACCCCAGAAAGGACAGGACCCCCCGAGCCCACTCTACCTTCACTGCCATGATCTGCCCGCTGGGCATGTGCCGCATCTTCTCCACCACCCCGTACGCACCTCGTCCCAGCTCGGAGATGGGCTCCAGGTCATCGGCCTTCACCTCAAAGTTCTGGGGGACAAAAGCCATCAGTGGCCCCTGGGTGTCCCCAGGGTGCAGCCCTGCGTGGGCACAGAGCCCTGACCAACATTTGGGGGTCCCAGGGGAGGTTCAGGCAGCTCTGACCCTGCTCCTGCTGCCCATCAGGACCTCTCCAGTTTGGAGCACTTTCCTCAGAAGAGCAGCAGAGTTTAGAGGGAGAGAAGGGGGAAGTGGCTGCCCCTGGGGATCAGGGGGAGTGTGGGAATGCTGCTGCCCCTCCCAAAGGACCCTGCTGCACAAACAGGTCACAGATCCCTGGGAATGCAAGCCAAGGTGTGCCAGTCCCTGTGAGGCAGCCACAGATCCTGGAAATCTCTGGGGGCTGTGAGTGTGGCTGTTCCTGCACCTTGCCCAGCCTCACTGCCCCCTGCACGGAGCATTTCTGGAGCACTGGAGCCTTCCCTCAGCCCTGGCACTGCAGGGAGGGGTGATTTTCTTGGAGCAGGCACATCCTCTGCTCCCGTGCTGCACCGCTTTGCATCTCACACTGCTTCCACCTCCCAGCCCCTGCTCCAGGCCAGGGGAAATGCAAAATGCAAAATGCAAGGAAAGCCTCCAAAATCAGGCATTTTAAACCACTATTGGATTAGCATTTCACTGCAGGAATTACCTCACCGACACCAAGGCCTGTCTTTTGCACCTCATGAATTTATTGTTCAGCTTCAAAGTGCTGCTTTGAATTCTGCTCTGCCTTTTTCCTCTATCAAAATAACTGTCCTGGGGTTTGTTTTATTCCCTGATTTATTTTTATTTTCATTCAGGTGGACTGGTTTCCATGCTGTCAGAAGGATTTACTTCCAAGGCAGGAACATCTAACCCGAGTTCAGCTCCTGAGGAGACGACCTTCAATATCAGCAAAGAGAAATCTTTTGGGTGAAGGCTTTAAATCAGCAAAGGAACTGCAGAGGAGAATCAAACAACTCTGCCAGCAACCCCCTTGCTTTATAATGGTTATTTCCAGGGGATTAGCTGCACCTCAGTGCAGCAAGGAAGGAATTTCCATGGTGGAAAATATGAAGGGAGCCCACGTGTCATGGGAGGCAAAGGGGGGCACGTTCAGCAGGGCAGTGCCAGCTCCAGCTGCCCATGGGGTGCCACCCACACAGCCCTGGCCCTGCAGGACACAAACACCAGGGGCCACTTCCATATTTATGGCTGGACAAGCCCCCAGAGCTCACCAGCTCCCAGGTTGGGTTTTCTCAGCTTTTATTCACCCCTGCTTTGTCTGTCAGGTAAAATGGGCAGTGTTATTTATAGTAGGTGATATTGGATTATCTGCCCGTTTTTTGGGGATGGGGCTGGGGTGAGGCAATCCCACAAGCTCAGGGTGGTCATTTGGTCCCACAGGTCTCCCAGTCTTACCTCCTCCCCAATAGAGATGCAGGCTTTGGAGTCCAGATCTCTGGGTGGCCTGCACGAAAGGAAAGGGAAAAGATTTGAAATATTCCCTGCAAAGATCCATTTTCCCTCAGTGGGTAAATCCAACCCCCAAACCATCCCCTCACACCTTCAGCCCTGAGCAGCCTCCTGGCTTTGCAGGATCAAGAGATGCACAAAATCACCCCAAAAAGGGTTCAGGGAAAAGCAGCTGCAATTGGCATTTCTCACAGCCAGCCTGCCCCTGCAGGAACCCAGAGGGATTCACTGGCAAGGTGGCAAGCACCAAATCCCTGCCAGCCTGCAGGAAAAGTGGATTACACGGGCAGCAACATTTAAACCTGCTGTAAATCATCACCTCAGCCACACAGCACAGGATAACAGGCTAAAAACACTCAATCCCCACAGAAACAAAGCCAGCCAGGCAGGCTGGAACTGCACAAAGGGATTCCCTCTGCAAGGCTGAGCAGGCAGGACAGGGGATGGGTTCCCATGCCTTGACCAAATGCCTGTTACTCAAACTGCTGGCCAAAGTGCCACACCAGTGGAAACTGGGTTTTTATCTGGTTTTTCTCCTTTCCTGCATCAATAAGCAGCACAGGAGACACAGATGGGTAGAGGGTGATGGGCTGAGAGCCCCTGGGAAATGCAAGGGTCGTGAAATTATCACAGAATCCCAGAATGGTTTGGGTTGGAAGGGACTTTAAAGATCCTTTAATTCCACCTTCCACTGTCCCAGGGTGCTCCAAGCCCTGTCCAGCCTGGCCCTGGGCACTGCCAGGGGCTGTGGTTTGCTTTTCCTCCTGCCTCAGTGTTTGCAGACTTACGTGGAGCTTGTCTGTGGTTGCTCAAATGCTTCTTTAGGAATTTTCAGCCCAGGGTTTCTCTTCTTGCCTGTGAAACGAGAAAGGCAGAGTTAAAGAAAGGCACTTTTTTTGTTGTTGTTGTTGTTGTTGTGATTTCTTTGGGGTTAATTAAAACACAGCTTGTCTGTATTTGTTAACCTTATTTAACAGAAATGCCCAGCCAGGCTGGTGGGGCAGACTCAGGGCACAGAGTTCAAACATAAAGTGCCTTTGTTCAGCGAGGTTTCACTCAAACCTGCGAGCTCTGGCTGCCAGCTTGGTCCAGAAAACAGGCAAAGAGCTCTGGCAAAGGCAGGCCACGAGAACATGGAAAGGGAAAGGCATTTCTCCTCCTACCCTTCAAACAGTTCTCAGATTTAAAACCATTCCAGACACACAACTTCAAACCCTGGCACGATAAAACACCTTCTTAAAACTGCATCTGAAAGTGCAGATTCTGATTCTGTTGAACTGCACGTTTCATCTCCTGGTCATTAAAATTATGCAAACCCAGCAAAAATAAAGCAGAATTCAAGTTTGCAGGCTTCAAAGCCATTTGTTTCTATTCACACTGACCAGCCAAGCTTTTCTGAGCTGGATGCAGCTCAGGATGTGAGGCAGCTCTCCTGGAAAGGGGGTCCAGAGAGCCATGAGAGCCAGGCAGAGCAGAGAAACACAAGAACCTTCTTCTGACTGCACAGATTTCAACACAGGGGGCTCAAATTCACACAGAAAATATCCTGGAACATCACCAAAGCTCAAGGTAAACACCTGGCTGCATAATAAAACCCTGCTCCATCCCCTCAAAAAGGCACAAACATCTAATTTAGGCATTCAGCATTTTTAATCTAACAATTTCTATCAATTACTCTTTATTTTAAGCATGAGTTTTATTCTCTATTCCCAACCCTTTCTCTCTAACTTCACCTATGCACGTCTGAATTTGTTTTTCCTTTCGACACATCAATACGTGCCTGTGCATCCCAGTGCTAGAGGGGTGCTGGATCAAAGGGCAGGCACCCAGAGTGGAAAATGACCTTTATGAATCAATTCATCAATTCAAATTAGCAATTTTTATTTAGGGTTTTCGTTTTTGGGTTGGGTTTTTTTTGTAGTTGTTGGGTTTTTTGTTTTGTTTTTGTTTGGGGTTTTTAAAAAAGGCTTTATTTGTTTGTTTTGGTGGGAGTTTTTTGTTTGTTTTAGGGTTTTTTTTTGGTGTTTCTTTCAGTATTTTTTTTCCTTGTCTGCTCCAAAAGATGGGGTTGTGCTCTCTCCTTTGACAAAGTCATTCCAGGATGGGGCAGGCTGCAAGAACCCAGCTGAGAACAGCATTTATTGGAAACCCTGTGCACACTCACTGCTGGGATTAGAAACCAACAGAGATGTGAATGTACACAGGGAATAAAAAACGAAAAAAAAGCCAATTCTCTGCTCCCAGGAGCTCCCAAGCTCACCCAAGAAAAGCAAAATAAAAGCGGCAAGATCACGGAGAGCACAAAGAACAGCTCTAATCTTACCAAAAAGTAAAAGCTGGTGTGTGAGGAAGCGAAAACAATTGTATAAAACAGCAGAGGAATTCTTACAGTGAGCAGAGTTGCTCTTTGCCCCTTTTCCTTCCCGTTTTTCAGTTGTGTCAGGAAGGCAGAAATGAGGACCAGGCCCTGCTGGATGCTCCAGATTCCCCTTCCTGCCCAGGCTCTGTGGGATGTTAAACAGGGAGAGGTGTTCTGGATGCTGGCACTTCATCCAGAGGAAGGAATCTCAAAAAGATTGAAATATTGGAATATTTCAATCCACAGCTCTGGCAGTGCAGGCAGACAAGCTCCTCTGGCATTTTCCAAGCTGCCATCGCAGCGACCTCCCTGCCTCTCCTGCATCCTCAAGGAAACACAGGAAAAGCATCTTCAAACTGATTTTACACGTGGAAAAGACACAAAAATCCACCAAATTGCTGTGGAGCTGCTTCTTTTAGGGCTGAAGTGTCCCTGTTAATCTAGGGACTTCGATCAGCTGCCTCCTGACAAACCCCAAGGGTCAGCCCTTCACTCTGCTGCAGCCACGCTGGCACAACCAAAATCTCACCAGAAACAGGCACAAATTTGCTCTGTTATTCCCCTTTTTTCCCTTTCATCCTTCATACCACCCCATGTGCTGTCCCTGAGCTTCAGGAACCTGCTCTGGGAGGGAGAAAATGGAAATGAAGCTGATTTGAACTGGACCCAGAACGGGTTGAATCTTATGAGTGGTGTCAGCAGAACCAGGGAGCAAAACGCCAAACCCAAATAAACACTAAAAGCCTTTCCTCCTGGGGAAATAAAACCTGCACTTTGGAGAGTTTATTTGCCTTGTCTCTTCTTCACAGAACACAGCATTTTGAAGCTCTGCCATTTTTTTGAAGCACAATCTGTCCGTGCGTTCAGGCTGCCAAGGCACAGGCAGAGTTTAACATTCTTTGGGGTTTTCTTTTCAAGAAAGCAGAAAGCAACAACAGTAGCTTGAAGAAGACATGGATGGCACCAGGAGGAGGGATGGGAAATGGGAATTGCCATGGTCAGGACCTGCACTCAAAGGTGCTGAGAGGGATGTGCTGACTCTGTGGTTATTTAACAAAACCTGGGCTGAAATCAGGCGATTTCATGGCTTTTAACTGGATCAGGCCAAATTTCTGAGCTCCTTTTGTTCCGGCTCATCTTTCCAAGCCTCTGGGGCCAGTCTGCAAGTGGTTTGCAGGAAGCCTCAGCAATCCTGAGCATGGCACTGCTTTGGAACCAGAAATAAGCAGCAGAACAACCCCAGGAGGCTGCAGGAACCAGGATCCCCCTTCACCCCCAGCTCCAGAATCCAACAGCCCCGCTCACACATGATTGACTTTCTCCCCAAACACAAACATACTTAAAATGGCTTTTATTTTTTAAAACGGAAAAGAATAATTGGAAGTCTCAAGATCAGCTCTGTTCAATAGGAACTGCCAAGCAAGTGTCTGGCTGTCAAAATAAAATCCCCCAGTTTGCCAGAGCAGACGTCGGCTCGGGGAGATGATGCTGTATTAAAATCATCTGCACAGGAGCTCCAAACGTGGGGGCAACTTAATAACACACAAAATTGGATGGTACCTGCTCCATCCACACAAAAACCAGCATTTTCCACGGTGTTTTTATGGATCTTTACTATTTTTAGCTTTGTTTCCTGGACTAAACCACCGCCTGTGTTTATCTGCCGGTCTGTGTCACTTGTGGCAAGAGCAAAGCCACGGGATCGTCTCAGCCCCCTCTGACAGAGAAACTGAGCTTTTGGAGACTGCAAATGTGAGAAAAGCAGGTGGTGAAATAAAGGAGTCCCCAGCTCAGGGATTGAAACACAAAAGGTTCTGCTGGTGGCTCAGCAGACAGGATCGTACATCTCCTCCCCAGCACCCAAAAATTTGTGAGTTTTCTGTGTAAACAACCCCTGGAGCCTTGCTGGCCCCTGAGCCTTCGAGCTAAAGCTTCATTTGAGAGCTCTCCCTGCAATCTGGCACATGGAGACATCCACAAGCACTTGACTCAAAAGCCAAGTTTTAAGAATAATTGAAAGGGAAAAAAACGAGCCTGCCTTGCAGTGATGCTGAGAGACATCTCCAGAACCCAGTTTTGATAAGCAAAACTTCCAGCGTGTCTGTGACATTAAACAGAAGCTTAAATCTGCTTTCTTTCAGCAAAAACTGCCCCACAGTAAATACTGAACTGACTGGGGCTGAAGAAGGTGCAACCTTGACAAAGCCTTTCCTGCAAGTGCACTGCTCAAGGCAGCAGCTCCATCTCAGCACGAGAGGAAACAGCCTGGGGAGGTTTAGATTAGAAATTTGGAGGAATTTCTTCACCAGAGGGTGGTCAGGCATTGGGAAGAGGCTGCCCGAGGTCGTGGTGGCATCACCACCCCTGAAGTGCTCATTCCGTGGATGTGGCATGTGGGGACACGGTTCAGTGGTGGCCTTGGACGTGCTGGGTTAATGTTTGGGTTCAATGAGCTCAGAGAGCTTTTCCACCCTTGAGGACCCCCTGATTTCTGATTTTAGTGCCAGCAGCTGGCAGCAGCATCACCTGAACCTCCCTGCCCCAGCACCGACCCTGGAGCAGCCCCAGCAACCCTGACACCAAACCAAGGCTGAGAGCAAAACTGCAGCGGGGAAAAAAGAAACCCTGGCTTAATGAAAACACATTAAACACTTCCCTGTGAAGGTCTTAAACTCAGTTCCTGAGGGAGGGGAGAAAAAACACATTTCCAAGGGGCTCGTTAACCTCTTCCCACCGGCACTGACAGAGCACAGGGATGGATGCTGTTAACCCCCTTCAGTTATGGCAGTGTAAAATATCAATATTGAAAAAGGAAACTTCGATGTTTCACGGTGAAAAGAACAGAGAATAACAAATAAAAGGAAGACAGAGGAATTTGCTGCCCACACGGGCTGTAACAGAAAATAAACTTCGACTTCTGAAGGAAAATCCCATTCCCCAGTCTCCAGACGTTTCACTGCAGTCAAAAACTTTTTATGATATAATCCAAAATAAATAGTTCCTTGCCACAAAAAGCTCCTATTTCCTTCAAAGGATATTAACTAGTTCTGTCTTCACCACAATTTATTATTAAAAATGTGTTCAATAGCCATGTAGCAACATTTCCTTTCAAACAACACTCTTAGGCATGTAACTTGCTGGTAAAATTTCACAGGCGGGAAATGCTTTTTTGTCCAATTTTTTTAGGAGATAAAAGTGGCTCATTTACGATTCCTGTCTCTCCCAAGGATTTTTTGTCTGATTTCTTGGAAGGTTTTGAAAGCTAAATGATCTGGTTTTCCCCTATCAGCCGGACTCTCTGTGTGAGCAAACCCTCATGCCTAAAATGAGGGCAAAACAGGAATGTTGGGTGGGTTTCCATGGAAGAGGAGCGAATTTTGGCAGCTCATGGGCAGCTCCCAAGGCTCCACAATCAATACCTGGCCTGATCCTGAAGTGCCACTTTGCAGAGGGAGAGGACCCATGGCCACGGCTTGGGGACAAAACTCCCAACCCAGACAGTTCTGGCAAATCAAGGAATTAGGATTATTTCTTTTGTGTCCCAGGCACCCTGGAGATGCCCAGCAGGAGAGAGTTCTTCATGCAAAGCCTTGGTGTGCAAGTGCAAAGGGCACCTGCTACCCACAGCTCAGCTCCAGCCCACACTTCAGCAACAACCGTGGGGTTTGAGGGGCTCAGCGAGAACTTTGAGCTTTACAGGACTCCTGGAAATACCCAAATCTCTGAGAAATCCACTCATTAACCCTCCTGGACACAAACACTGAGATATCCCAAAGCTGCTGACAGCACCCAGGGCACAGCAGGGTCACCTGGAGCAACTGCTGCTGTAAGTGCAGCAACCTTGCATTTAAAAATATCTCGACAGAATGACCAGCCATGCCCCAGCACCCAGATGTGCCCCAGCACCCAGATGTGCCCCATCACCCAGCTGTGCCCCATCATCCAGCTGTGCCCCAGCACCCAGATGTGCTTCTGCACCCAGATGTGCTTCAGCACCCAGCTGTGCCCCATCACCAAGATGTGCCCCATCACCCAACTGTGCCCCATCACCCAGCTGTGCCCCATCACCCAGATGTGCCCCATTATCCAGCTGTGCCCCACCACCCAGCTGTGCCCCACCACCCAGCTGTGTCCCAGCACCCAGATGTGCCCCATCACCCAGCTGTGCCCCAGCACCCAGATGTGCCCCACCACCCAGATGTTCCCCACCACTCAGCTGTGCCTCATCACCCAGCTGTGCCCCAGCACCCAGCTGTGCCCCATCATCCAGCTGTGCCCCACCACCCAGCTGTGCCCCAGCACCCAGCTGTGCCAGCAGCTGCCCCAGGGTTTCTCCGTCGCAGGGCTGAACTCGCTCCTCTGACTCAGCCCTGCACCCTGCAATAAACCCGGGCCAGGAGAGGCTCCAGCCCAGCCCAGCAGGGCCGTGCAGGCAGCGGGCGAGGTGCACCCGCTGACCCGGGGCAGGGTTGGGCAATGCCAGGGTTATTTGTGTCCCAGGGCCTGCCTGACGCCGGTCAGCCCTGCTGAGGCACCAACACCGCCCAGACACAGATCCTCAGCTTTGCTGCGAGGTAAAATCACAAGGTCAGGGCTCCGTGCCTGCCTCAGACCGGCCTCCAGCAGGAGAAGCTCTGAACAGCAGCAGAAGAAAGCACTGGAACAAGGCAGGGCAGAGAGCTCTGCAACAAGGACTCCTGCAGACTTAATCTGTGGATCCTGCGGTGCAGACATGGACAGAAATGTCACCAAACTCTGCAAATATCAGGAGCTATTTGTCTGCCTTTCAGTAAGCTCTGTACTTCAGTAATTCAATTTTGAAGGTAATTTCCTGATTCAGGCTAATCTCTCTTACTCTGCCCATTTTCCTCTTAACACACCCTGCAAAAGGGCTGCAGGCTGCTGGGTTACTCTTGTCAGTACTGAAAGCAGAGGGTTGTAATTTCTTCTTGTTTATCTGCACATTCTGGTTACCAGAGTCTGACACCCTGATAAGAGTGGGTTTCCAGAACTTAGAGGAGTTCAGACCTTCTGAGTCCACAGCAGAAGAGACCCTTTGGCAGAGATCAGAGGTGAGATCCTGTGCTCAGACATGCCCTGAGGAGGGCTGCAGGGACCCTGGGGAGGGGACAGGCAGCTGATGCAGCTTTGGGGCCGTTCTGTACCCCCTGGAACCCCCCACCAAACAAACCTGAGCCCCCCCTGGCAGCTCCTGCAGGGAGCACTGGGATAATCACAGGCTGGAGCAACCATCCAGCAGGATTTATTGGACACCAGCACCCAGGGCCAGTCTGGAGATGGAGGCTGAATGTCTGATGGAGAGGATCCTGCAGGTATGGGTGTTTGGGATCCTCTGTGTCCTATGGACATCTCTGCCACCTCACTGAGCTGTTTCATGGGCTCCCACACTGGCTTGGACATTCCAGCACCATGGATTTCACTTCCCAACTGGGCTCTGCCCCAGTGGCTTCCTCCACCCCATTCCAGTGCAGGAAAACCAGCCTGGGAGGAAATGGGCACTGAGGGCCCCATTCCATCACACCCAGGGACCAGCAAAGAGAACCTGTGCTCTCTCCTGAGGCTGATGGGGAGGTGACAACAAACAGCTTGGGCAGACAGTGTCCCCTCCCAGTTCATGTCCCTTCCCAGCACAGACACGGCGTCACTTCCAGTCTGTCAGGGGAGCAGTGTGGGGCCACCCGCTCCTGCTGGGCTGCTGCCAGCACCACGCTGGCACCTACGGAGGGGACAAGGCCAGCCAGAGCCCTCCCTGCCACCCTGCCCTGCCAGGCAGCCCCGGGATCAGCCAGGTCCCTGCGGACAGACAGCCATGCAGAGCAGCCCCAGATCCCTGCTCCCTGAGGTGCCCATGGGAGGTGGGAGACAGGAGCGCTCTGCCTGCACAGGAATATTCAACACCCTGTTACAACACTTTGGCTGAACCCAGCTGGCGTGGCTGCTCTGGCTCCCATGGCCTGGGGAAAGGGCACAGCTCCTCCCAAACGGCAGCATCACCCTGCAGGAGCAGCAGCATCACCCTGCAGGAGCAGCACATCACCCTGCAAGAACAGCACATCACCCTGCAGGAGCAGCACATCACCCTGCAGGAGCAGCACATCACCCTGCAGGAGCAGCACATCACCCTGCAGGAGCAGCACATCACCCTGCAGGAGCAGCACATCACCCTGCAGGAACAGCACATCACCCTGCAGGAGCAGCACATCACCCTGCAGGAACAGCACATCACCCTGCAGGAGCAGCAGAATCACCCTGCAGGAACAGCACATCACCCTGCAGGAGCAGCACATCACCCTGCAGGAGCAGCACATCACCCTGCAGGAGCAGCAGCACCACCCTGCAGGAGCAGCACCTCTGTGCACACAGCAGCATCACCCTGCAGGAGCAGCAGCATCAATCACCCTGCAGGAACAGCACATCACCCTGCAGGAGCAGCACCTCTGTGCACACAGCAGCATCACCCTGCAGGAGCAGCAGCATCACCCTGCAGCAGCAGCATCACCCTGCAGCAGCAGCATCACCCTGCAGGAGCAGCACATCACCCTGCAGGAGCAGCACATCACCCTGCAGGAGCAGCAGCATCACCCTGCAGGAACAGCAGCATCACCCTGCAGGAGCAGCACATCACCCTGCAGGAGCAGCACATCACCCTGCAGGAACAGCACATCACCCTGCAGGAACAGCAGCATCACCCTGCAGGAGCAGCACATCACCCTGCAGCAGCAGCACATCACCCTGCAGGAGCAGCACATCACCCTGCAGGAGCAGCAGCATCACCCTGCAGGAGCAGCATCACCCTGCAGGAACAGCACATCACCCTGCAGGAACAGCACATCACCCTGCAGGAACAGCAGCATCACCCTGCAGGAGCAGCACATCACCCTGCAGGAGCAGCACATCACCCTGCAGGAACAGCACATCACCCTGCAGGAGCAGCACATCACCCTGCAGGAGCAGCACATCACCCTGCAGGAGCAGCACATCACCCTGCAGGAACAGCACATCACCCTGCAGGAACAGCACATCACCCTGCAGGAACAGCAGCATCACCCTGCAGGAGCAGCAGCACATCACCCTGCAGGAGCAGCACATCACCCTGCAGGAGCAGCAGCACACCACCCTGCAGGAGCAGCACATCACCCTGCAGGAGCAGCACATCACCCTGCAGGAACAGCACATCACCCTGCAGGAGCAGCACATCACCCTGCAGGAGCAGCACATCACCCTGCAGGAACAGCAGCACATCACCCTGCAGGAACAGCACCTCTGTGCACACAGCAGCATCACCCTGCAGGAACAGCACATCACCCTGCAGGAACAGCACATCACCCTGCAGGAACAGCACATCACCCTGCAGGAGCAGCAGCATCACCCTGCAGGAGCACACCCCGTCCCAGGGGATTCCACCCACCCTGGGCTGCCCCGAGCTCACCCCAGCACCAGCCCTGGGGGATCCCAAGCACCTCCTCCCAGCTGGTTCTTCCCCTCTGCACTGCTCAGAACTATCAAATACCATCTTCAATAACTGAGATATAAAAATCAGCAAGTAATCTCTCGCATCATTAAATAGCGAGAGAGCTGTGTGATGGTGTGGCACAAAGGCTGCATAATCAAAGCCTTCACCATGCTGAAACTTAACCACAATATTTGGCCGAACCTTTTGCCAAAATTCCCTGTGACAAAATACAGGGAAGCAGATCCTCTGCCTCAGTTCTCCTGATTCAGCTCTGTGAGGGACAGGCAGTGCCTCAATCCATGGGATGAAGAGGGGAGGAGGTGGTGGTGGAAGGGATGGAGCACCGGGATGTGCACACACAAATTTCAGCCCTATTAACCCCATCCGTGGCCATGGGTGACACAGAGAACCACAAATATCCCTGCTGGAAGGGACCCACAAGGATCTCACCAGCTCCCAGAGCTGCACAAGCCTTGTGTGTGTGTCCTGCTGCGTGCAGTGAGGAATTCAGGCAAAAACACCTCTGCTGCTGCGGGCTCTGAGAAACACCCACCAAAGCAAGGCACTGCCATGGGCCAGGATTTCAGCAGCTGCCAAAGGATGCAGCCCACAAAATGCAGAATTCCATGCTTTGTCCATTTCCACCAGCCTGACAGGCGTCCCATCAGGAGCAAAGCCTCGTCCCTCTTCTCACCTTCCCTTGTTCAAATGTTTGTCCAACAACCTGACTTCACAAGTGGCCCAAGCCTCCCCTCCACTCCTCCCATCACATCATCTCAAACATCTTCATCAAATCCTACAAATCACTCCCAGCTGCATGACAGGGAAGCTGCAAGGAACACGCAGCCAAGGTTCAAGGAAATCCCACTGGAGTCCAAGAGGTGCCTTAAAGGATTTGGTTTTCTGCTCCTCGTGGTCACTGGAGCGGGTCACAGCCCTTGTGGCTTCCAGCGGTGGGATGGCCACGTCCTGCTGCTGCTCTGGGCAAGGTGTGAGGGTGATGGAGATCCTACAGGGCAACACAGGCCACTGTGGGGGCCTCTCCTCTTCCCCCCACAGCACAAGAAATCCCAGCACTGGAGCTCCGGGAGCAGACAGGGCAGGGCTCCCCCAGCACACCATAAATCCCCATTTTCCCTCTGCCAAAGCTCACTGCCTCCCCATCCCACAGCCTGCTTCCTCTGCTGCTTATCTCACATCAGGAAACCCACAGGAGCTGCAGGCCAGGGAAGTTGTTAGAAAAGAGCCTCCAGCCCTGGCTGGGTTTTTTTTTTTACGAGGGACTTTTCATTTCGCTGCCACTTTGTTTTCAGCCTTCGCCTGTCTTCTTGCAGTGGGAGTTTGCTGGAACCAAAACTGGAGACAAGCTCTTGGAATTCACCCGGGGAACAAAAGGGCTTTTGTGCAGGAGGATTTGGAGGACGAGGCTGCTTTTGCTGCTGCCACCTCCGTGTCTGTTCTCTCCAAGGAGCACCTGGCTGTGAGAGCAGGGGTGGGATGGGCAGGAGGGGAGGAACAGCTCCTGCTCCCTCTGCTGGCAATGCCTCTGCCAAACCTGCAGCTCCTGCCTTAAAAACATCCAAAACACCAGTCCCAGGGAGATTGGAAACCACGGGAAAACCAAACCTGCGTCCCCAGCAGGGCAGCTCTGGGCACTGCCCCAGCACGGGAGCTGCCCTCCTGTTCATGGCTGCAGCAGTTTGATTTCGCGAATTTGAACTTTTCTAAAAGTTAAACTACTAAATTCGTGATGGTTTTTGTGCCTGCTCTCTTTTTGTTCTGTGAGAAGATAGACTTTGGGAGGAAAAAGACAAAACAGGCCTGACTTAAAGGTTACAAAGATCAGATTTATTAACACGCACTAAAAAAAGAAAAAAAGGAAAAAGAAAAAAAATGGAACTTCTAAAACTTTTCCCTTCTCCCCACAAACTGTTCACTTTCTTACAAGCAACATAGAGAGACAACTTGTGATTTTCAGTCAGTTTTACTGTTTAAATATAATTTAAACACGGGCACAGGGATGCAGGGACTGCTCCACAACCAGGGGAACGGGCTCTGGGTGCTGCCAGCACCCGGGCACTGCAGGCTGGCACAGGGGAAGGCTCCAGGAGCTCCAGGCTGTGCAGGGCAAGGTGCAGGCAGCTTCCAGGGGAGATCTTTCAAGTCCAAACGTGTTTAAGGCAGAGGTCAGAGAGCACGACCTGCCAGACACCTCCTTAGAATCCACCTGAGCTGGAGGGACCCATCAGGATTATCCAGTGCAGCTCCTGACCCTGCACAGACACCCCAAAATCCCACCCTGGGCACCCCTGGGAGCAGTGTCCAAACACTCCTGGGGCTCTGGGGCTGTGCCCATTCCCTGGGGAGCCTGGGCAGTGCCAGCACCCTCTGGGGAAAGAAAATTTCCCCAAAACCCATCCCAATCCCCTGGCACTGCTCCAGCATTGCCTGGGTCCTGTCCCTGTCGCAGAGAAGAGAGACTGGAGCTGCACCCTGGGGAGGAGCTGCAGATTGCTGGGATCTGTCCTCAGTCTCCTCCAGGCTGAAGAGCACACACTTGCTCGTCTGGCATACAAAACACACAAACCTTTCCCCAGGTTTCATCAGGCAATTTTATCTCAATTTGGAGAACACACTTAAGAAATCCGTGACAGCACAGCACCGTGACAGACGTGTGACAGCAAGTCTTGTCCTCCCAATGAAGTGACAGAAGTGGGAAGGGTTTTTTTTCTCTCTACATATGTCCACATGGATCAAAGCCCATCAGGTCACATCTCTCCACCCAGCCTTCTAAAGCAGGAGCTGAAAATACAAACCTCCCTTTAAGAGCCTGTCAAAGCCTCCACAGAACTGCCCGTGTGAGGTTTGGGGCTGGAGCTTCACTTACACACACACTCCCAAAAAGAGGATACTGCTTACCATGTGCATGAGCAGATAAGCAGAATTGGGAAAAATTGAAAGCAGAAACCAGGCAAAAAAGTCACCAAGAGAAGCAGGATAACATAAATCATCAACACAGACCCATAATGTCCACCCCACTTAGCAACCAGGACAAAATACATCCCAGCCTTGTAAATTCCTGTATGTGTGTGCTCAACCCCAACCAAGCACATCCAGTCCCAGAGTCCTGCAAAAGGACTCGGATGCTCCGAGTTCACCACGTGCACTTGCAGGATGAAGACATGAAAAAAATCCTATTTAGCCTCTCCTTTAAGGGAAAAGAAAAATATTCTTCAGCCCCTACTGCTCCAAACAGAGCCCTGCCCTGCATCAGCCCTGAGTGAAGCTCAGGATTGCTCCTGCCATTCTGCTGTGGCGATGCCTTTTTAAAAACCCTTTTTAAAAACCCTTTTTAAAACCCCTTTTTAAAGCAGACTGCTGCAAAAGCAGCCCCCCTTGGCAGGAGATGCTCGCACAGGATGGACCCTAAATGAGATTATCCGAAGTAAAGCCACGCTGGAAGCTCTGGCATTGTTCTGGCTCGGCGCAGGAAGGGCCAGAGGAGGAATTCTCCCCTGCTGCAGGAAGCTGCTCCAGCCCCTTATCAGACAGAAAACTCCTCATTTCTTGTGGGGGAAGTACCAAATGTTTTTGAGGGGAAAGAAAAAACGGGGAAAAAAGAAAAAATGGCATGCCTGGCTCTAAAGAAGCTGCCTGGTGACATGGATGGAGCTGGAGTCAGGCTGGGAGGAAGGCTGAGGTGCTCGGGGGGCTCTGAGCAAGGGGACATCCCCTGGGGTCACCTCACAGAGGTGCCAGCCCTGGGGTCCTCCTCTCTGCCAAGCACGGTGAATTCAGCCTTGGCTTATTCCACAGAATGAACCAGGCTGGAAAAGACCTTTGAGATCATCAAGCCCAACCCACGACCTAACACCTCCTCACCAACTAAACCCTGGCACTGAGCGCCACGTCCAGGCTTTGTCAAACACATCCAGGGACAGCGACCCCTCCACCTCCCTGGGCAGACAATTCCAGTCCCAATCACTCCTCCAGTGAGGAATTTCTTCATTTCTTGTCTCCAGAACTCAACCTGTTTCTCACCACCTGTGCCATCCTCCCCAGCTGCCAGGGCTGTTCTGGGCTCTCCCTCCAGCTCTGATGCTGCTGTCGGGGGCTGCTTTGGGATGTGGGATGTCCTTCCATGCAGTGCATGATCTGCTCTTTTGGTTAATTTATACAACTGATTGCTTGGAAGGGATCCAAGTTTTCTGTGGAGCTGTTGCAAAGTTTTATTAGCAAGGAGCAAATTGCTGGTGTCCTTGGGAAAGGTAAGGCAGTCAGAGTCTGTGTTCTTTGTCTTTATTATTTTCTAGAGGGTCTATCCCAAAGGACAATCCATGTCACAGAGCAGAGCCTCTGGCTGCACAGGGACCTCTAGATATGATGGTTGTCTTGGCATATTGCATAGATGACTAAAAACCTTAAATTTTAAGTATGTTCACTATTTTATCAGACTTTATGCCTTATTTCAGCCAAGAACTCTTTGACTCAGCCTGGTTTCTCCTGGCAGGTTGTTAGGGGATTGTGGTTTTCATCTCTTAGGAGTTAAAAAGCAGAAAAACACTTTGGAACAGGTCAAAACCCAACAGTATTAGAGCACTGCCTTTCTTCTCCTTTAATAGGCTACTCTGACAACCTTCTGCTTGTTAAATAAGAGAAAAATCTGTGGGCAAGCAGCGAAGGTCAACCTTGTGGTTTTTGAAAGCATTTAATTAACACGGTTAAGTATCAAAGTCTGCTTGGGAGGGAACTTCTGCATTAACCAGCAGCATCCTTCTCTTCAGAAAGGCAAACCTGCAAGAATAGACTGACTGCAGGATTTATCTGCATCTCCAACTCTCAGTGGTGCTCGGATTCAGGTGCAGCAGCTTCCCTGTCCTGTTGCTACTGCCAGACCTGCAAGGAAATCGTGGTCAGACCTCTGTCTGCACCTCTGCTCCCAGCTGGGCAGACCTGAGCTCCTCCTGCACCCCCAGGGCTGCCACAGCCCCGTGCTGTGCCCTGGACTCCTGCTCCAGGCCTTTTTGTCAAGTGCTTAAACAAATCTACTTAAGATGTAGCTTAGCCCAGAGGGGTTTTGGCGTTTTGATGACAGCACGTAAAGTCCCTGTCTCTTCCTTTAGCTATTCTCAGCTCCTACAGGTGCTCCTCTCCTTGGATAAAACTACAATAAATATCCCAAATTTGTGATGTAACCCTGGGCAGTCACATGCACAAACCCCACAGGCTGGCACCTCCTTTCTGAAAGGTCACAGCATCAGCTGGCTGGGAGAAGAAATCAATCCCAGGACTGGCTTTTATTTCTCCAGACTTCTGCAGCACTGGAGACCCTAATTGCAGGCAATTAAAGCAGCCCTAGGAAAAAGGGGTATGAAATCCAAGCTGGGAAGTGTGGCTGGAGCTGCCAGCGCTGGAGAGGTGCCCTGCAAGGAGCAGCCGTGCCCAGGGCTGTGCCTGGTGCTGTAAAACCCTGCAGAGCTGCTGCCAAAAGGACCTCCTGAGCTCTGTGCCCTGCCTGGGCAGGGGTGGTGGCAGGGATTGTGTCCCCTCCTACGTGCAGGGGTGACAGCAGCGGGCTCTGGCTGCGGCTGCTGCACGCCAAAGATGTGAGAGCGCAGAAATCCAGGGAAAGAATCGCCCAACCATGGAATGGTTTGGGTTGGAAGAGACCTTAAAGCTCTTCTCATTCCACGGGCATCTTCCACTGCCCCAGGGTGCTCCAAACCCCTTCCAACCCAGCCTTGGACACCTCCAGGGATGGGGCAGCTGCTCTGGGCACCCTGTGCCTCAGCACCCTCACAGGAAATAAGTTTTTTCTTAATATCTAATCCAAACCTACTTTAAAACATCAGCAATCAATGCTGGGTTTGCCTTTCAAATGTTCTTTCTCCCTTCCCTTTTGGTGCCAGTTCTCTGCAAGGTTTGTCTTTGCTGGATTGGGCCTTCCATCGCTTTAGAGCTGTCAGAACAAACAACTTTTGAGTCATTTTCTATGTCTAACCTTGAACTACCGGGGAAGCAATAAACATTCATAAGAGGAATGATACCATGGAGTGAAGCTGTAATTTTTATAACTTGTTGCTTGAGTGTGAAATAAGCCCTGCTGCAAAGCCAGGAGTGAGGAATTTGGGGACCAGCCCCCAGTGCACAAAAACACAGCCTGGGACTCGCACACAGCAGCCACGCGATGCTCTGAGGCCATTTGGCACTGATAAGCATTTTTCATTGAGTGCAATTACATATTTTTTCTTTAGAAAAAGATTCTCCTTCAGAAGCAGCTCCCAAGTCCGTGCTGACTCAGCCTTCATTAAAGGCCTCTTCTTGCAGACACAGTGAAGTGTTGACTCCTGCACTGATTTTCTATTGCTGCCTTATCTTTGGCATCTCATCTGCAACTTCTGCTGGGTTTTTTCTTTTTTTTCCTCCCCCCTCACTGTTTTCATCTGAATGCAGTAAAAGTGGCTGCTGCTCGGGCTTCAGCTCTTCTCACGATTTTTGATCTGCCTGGGTGCAGGCTAAGAAAACCCAGCCTTGATTATAAAATTGCAGGCTAAGTAGGCTAACAAAACAGCACCAGCAAGAAACTGGATCAGCTCAGCTCTGTGAAGTTTTCCTGCTCGAGTAGGGGAAAAAAAAATCCCTTTTTCTCTTACAAATGTGAAACCCTAGCCCAGCTGCAGAGGTTGTTTGCGTTGGGCTTCACAGGACTCAGATTCTGCTCCAGCAGCAACTGGGGGAGGCAGCCAGAGCTCCAACCCCTGAGCCTGCCCTGATGCCACCTCTGTCCCCACAAACCCAGGCTCCTGCTCCAGGCTGGGATGCAGATCCAGAGGGATTTCCCCAACTTTGACCCTGCCCCTACAAACCCAGGCTCCTGCTCGAGGCTGGGATGCAGATCCAGAGGGATTTGCCCCGGCTTTGGCAGCACCAGCGGATGCAGGAGCTCCCACAGGGGATGTCCAGCACCCTCTGCACCATGTCCAAAGGAAGGATGGCTCAAAAATGCTTCAGCACCCCGGAGATTTTCCTGGTGGGATCAATCCTCTGTTTGGAATCCCCAGATGATTTGAAGGATGGGGTTAATTCTGGCTTTTAGGTGAGAAAAAGCCCTACAAGCAACAGCCTCAGGCTTCCCCTCTCCAAACTGCTTTTCACTGAGCCAAGGCCACTGAGCAGGAGTCGGTTTTCCATTCACATTTGTCAAGTGCAGAATATTGTGGATTTGGAAGACAAAATCAAGGAAAAAAAGGCAAAAAAGCCCCAACTTTTTGCGCAATGAGCAGATATGGAAATTGCACCGAATGGCCTTCACCACTTGGCCACCACAGCCCATAATATCTGCTGTGGCACAGCTCCAGCCTCCTGGATCTGCTCCCCTGCTAACACTGCTCGAGCTGATAATGCTAATCCCTTAAACTATCCCCAGACAGGCCCCAAGGAACTCCACAGGTAATGAAACAGATTTTTATTTTATTTTAATTATAGCTCTGTCCACGCCTGAAACGAAAAGAACACTGCTGTAATTTCTCTGGCCGCTGGAGGCTGACTCAACACCTCATGATGCTGCTGGTGGCCACGCTGCCAACCTGTTAGTGCACCCCAAAATGGTCCCCCAAAATGTGAGTGGCAGCAGGAAGGGACTCCTGGTGAGTAATTCTTCCTCGGAATTGCTTGTGCCACCCGCTGCCATCAGAGCTGGGACCTGCCCTGTGCTTTCACTCCCTGGGACAGCGGGACAGAGCTTTGCCTCTGGAGCTGGAGCAGCATCAGGAATGCGAGTTCATGGGGTGAATCCCTTGGGGCAGGGCTGGGAACATCACAATGACCACGGTGAGAAGCTCTGGGCCTCCAAGTGCCTTTGCAGAGGGCTGGAAAAGCATCCCTGCTGCTGTGCTAACAAAACTCCCACACTATTCTTCTTTCTCCAGCTTAAAAAAGGGATCAGAGCTTTCTTCAGGTGTGTTGGTTTCCCAGAGAGGCTTCTGGAGGTGCTGTCAGCTCTTTCCAAAAAGAGAAAAGGCCCAAGTGACAACAAACACAGGCACTGTTTGGGGGAAAAAGGCAACACAATCTTGTGTATTTTCAACTACAGGACCCAAATCTGCAAATCTGCTGGAACCACGTTCCACGGCTCCACATGAAGTGTCTCATCTCTCCAAAATACTCCTGTGGTTCTCATGGAGCATCATCTGCCTCACCTTAGCAGCTTGTGCATGTGTCAGGAGTTCTTGTCAGCAAGCTCCGAGTTTTGGTGACTAAAACAACAAAAAAGGAGCCACGCTCAGGGTGGCACTGAGGAGCCTGGCACGGGCACTCAGCTCTCTGCTCCCTCCTTCCTGCAGCTCAGCACTTTTACTGCAAGGATTGCTTCTGGCTGGAGTTTGAAATATTTCTGTTGTGTCCCTACCAAGAGTCTGGGTAGCACTGGGGAGCTGCTGCCCTGACCAGTGGTGCTGGGATGTGTTGGGACCTGCTGGGACATGAGGACAGGGCAAACACCTCCCCAGGGCAGAGCAGGGCTCAGCCAGGTGTCTCAGCTCCTCTGGCTCACCTGGGCACAGCCACTTTCTGCCCCAGCCACATTTTGCTCCTCCCAAGCTGGGTAATTCCTCCAGCCTGGCATTGCACGAGGTTTTTGTACCTCTTCATAAATATTTCCCTCTCTTAACCCAAAGCAGGCACCTCCAGCACTGCAGCACAGCACCTCAACAAATTCAATTAAAAAAAAAAAAAATAATTAAAAATAAATCGTCAGCCCGAGCTGAAATTTGCTGCTAGTCCAGGCTTTGCTAGGCTTGCACCTGGCTGACCGTGGCACAGCTTTGGCTGTGCCCTTGCCAAGTGCCTGTGTCATGGGGAGAAGCTGAGGTGGTGCTGATGAGGCAAAATGCACATTGCACAAACCCACGGGAGCTGCTTGCAGGTTAATCTTACACCAGACACAACCTGCCACCTACCCAGGGCTGCAAAAAAAATACCCCAGCTACAACCAACGCTGCAGCTTTACACCGAGACTTCTGGCTGGGGAAAACAGGAGTGTTTCACATAAAATTGTGGTATTTGGAGTAGGTGCAGGGCCTTTGGTCAAAGTCCACGGGGTGCATGCTCAGCCAGCATCACGTGCTGCTCATAATCTCAGCTTCCCTTTGCAGCTGGAGCACTGGAAATTGTGTTTGAAACAGGCTCTGAGGTTTAGGTGTGAGACCAACAGGCAGCAATAGTCAGTTCAAATATCATTTCAATGTATTTATGAATCAGTGCTCTCGTGGATGCTGCTCCCCCTTCCCTGTTCTTATTTCAATGGAGAAATTTGCATTTTTGCAGGTGTTTTCTCCCATGTGGGCTTTGCCAGGGAATAATTCCTCCATTGCAAGGAATTTGGGAGAATTTGGATGTATCTGCTGTCCCCAGAGTCTGGATTTACAGCCTCAGACTGTGCTTGGCCTGAAATGAATATGGACTTCCACTTTTTTTTCCCCCCCATCTCTTCCAAAATAATATCCTATTAGTCCTGACAGCCAAATGGGCTGGATTTGGGCAAACATTCAATTTGTGAGCTCCCATCAACACCGAGGCCCTCCTGGCCAGAGCAGCCCCATCTCTGAAGGTGAGGAACAGGCTGCCATTCCTGATTTTCTGAGCATATTTTCCTGATGTGCTCAGGAAAAGCTGATGCGCTATGGGTTGCTACATGCAACAAAAAAATACCAGCCTGCAGCTTAAAAGAGGGAATGAAGGCAGGAAGAAGCACAGGGTGAAATTGTCTTTGACTTCAGGTGTATTTTGTATTTGTGTGGACCCTCAGGGAGCCCGTCAGGGGACAGGTAAACCACAAGCACAGCGCTGGAGGCATCTGCTCATTCCTGCTACAGAAAGGGCCAGAGGAAAAGTGTTGTTTCTTAATTCCAGGGTGAGTTTTAACCTTTACAGGTTGTGCAGGAAGCAGATCCCCCTCATTTCTTGCATAGCACAGGTAGGGTCCCCCTGAACCAGGTGGGACTCCCTGCAGGGAATAAGAACAGCTCTGCTGCTCACATGTTCCCCTGACACACTGCATTAAAAAAAATTAATCTCTGGCAAATTCTCAGAACAACTCTGGAAAGGATTCAAAGCAGGGAGAGGGCTCAGCAGCTGGCTGGGGCTCTGGGCTGTATTTTCCAGAGCTGCCGAGGAACCTCCTGTGCAACACATGAAAGCCAATCCTGAAATGCCGATTATCCCGAAATGCACATTATCCCAAAATGCACATTATCCCAAATGAACAAACCCCTGGGCTGAAACCCCTTCCCAGCTGAACAGCTGAACTTGGAAAAGTTATCTGAGCCAGGAATGCAGGCACTGGTGCTGCAGAGAGCGAGGAGGACGGGAAAGGGAGTCAAGAATGATGCCATTCATTGAGATCATGCTTTGTGGGTTGGCCACTTCCATCTTCCCTTTTTCCTGGTGCTGGGGAGGACACAGAAGGCCGTGCTGGGAGAGTGGGGGACACTCAGCACCCCTGCAGGGCCACCAGCACAGCTTCCCTGCCTGTCACCACCCCGGGGTTTTTGGGGACCCCCCTGTCCCCTCCTGCCAGTGGCACAGTGCTCTGGGTGTCAATCCTGCACTATCAAACTCCCTTGGCTCTCCACATCGGAAACTTTTACAATTCCCTGCTGGGCTGGAAAGGATGACTGCAGCAAACCCAAATTAGGAATAAATTATACGACAAACTTTACATTTTTCTTTTACAGAGGGGAAAACTGTGTGGCAAGAGCTGTGCAGGCACCTCCTTCCCGACGTCCTGCCTTTGCAAGGATTACTGTGGAAGGCTCCACAGACGGCTTAGTTGGAATAAATAAATAAATAAACACAACAGGAGGCAGCTCCAAACCCAGTTTGGGACCTGCCAACCCCCCCAATCCCAAATATGTGTGAGGGCTGCAGGATGCAGGGAGAGCCAAGCTGCAACATCCAACCCAAGCGCTTCAAAAAGCTCCTAAAAGCTGCATCTGTGTGGCCGCTCGCTGACATATGGGCATCTATTTTCACAATGAATGGCCGCAGCAACTCCTCCTTAAAGCCCTCCCCGCCTGCTCTTGCAGGGGCTGTTGCATTCCCGCAGCATTTTTGCAATATTAAATTCTCCACCTCCTCCCAACCCTGCCCCCCCTCCCCGGCCCTTGCAAGGGCACAAGGCAGAGCCACTCTGGAATAAGCAGCGGGTTCAAAAGCAGAGAGGCAGCGCTCTTTGCCACCACCAGGCTGGCAGAAATAAATCACTGCTGTCCCCTTCCCAAACCCCCTCCTGCTGCTCCTCCGTGCTCAACTCCTGCCCTTTCGCAGCTCCTCAATGCTCCGTTCTTGCCCTTTTGCAGCTCCTAAATTCTCAACTTTTGCAGCTCCAAAATGCTCAATTCTTGCAGCTGCACAATGCCCAATTCCTGCCCTGCTGCAACTCCTAAATACTCAATCTCTGCCCTTTTGCAACTGAATTCTTAACTTCTGCAGCTCCCGAATGCAACAGTCCTGCAGCTATTAAACACTCTATTCTTGTTTTTCTGCAGCTCCAAAATGCCCAATTCTTGCAGCTCAGAAATGCATAACTCCTGCCTTTTTGCAACTCCCAAACTTTCCACTTCTGCAGCTCCAAAATGCCCAGTTCCTGCAGCTCCAAAATGCGTAATTCCTGCAGCTCCAAAATGCATAATTCCTGCAGCTCAGAAATTCATAACTCCTGCCTTTTTGCAACTCCCAAACTCTCCACTTCTGCAGCTCCAAAATGCATAATTCCTGCAGCTCCAAAATGCATAATTCCTGCAGCCCCAAAATGCCCAATTCCTGCAGCCCCAAAATGCCCAATTCCTGTCCTTTTGCAACTCCCAAACTCTCAACTTTTGCGCCCTTCTGCAGCTGCTAAATGCTCCATTCCTGCAGCTGCAAAGCGCTGCATTCCTGCCTTTCTGCAGCTCCCGAACACGCAGCCCCTGCCTGCCTGCACTTCCCAAGCGCTCCATTCCTGCCTTTTTGCACGCTCGGAGCGCGCTGCTGTGACAAACCCCACCGCCGCCTCTGACCAAAAGTTACCAAATATTAAAGGGGAGGGGGGGAGAAATGGGTGGAAAATGATCTCAGCGCTGGCACGAGAACAATACTTTCCCATGGAAACATAGGTATATATTTAATTCCTGGTAACTCCGCTCCAGTTTCACCTTTCATGTCCCTCGCGGACTTGTTTGAAAGTTTGCTTTAACCCCGCGCCGAGCCCCGGCTGCAGCTGCTCCTGCAGCACCCGCCTCGCTCCCGGCCGTGCCAAAGGCGGCCCGGGGGCTCCCGCACCGCCAGCGAGCAGGAAATGCGGCGGGAGCTGCACCGGGAGCTGCACCGGGAGCGGCACCGGGAGCGGCACCGGGAGCTGCACCGGGAGCTGCACCGGAGCTGCACCGGGAGCTGCACCGGGAGCTGCACCGGGGGGGGGGGGGGGAGAGAGCGGCGACCCCCAGGCGGCGCGGGCGTGCAAACGGCGCGTGCATCCGCGCGCGTGCACGCGCACCCCGGTGCACGCGCCGTTTGCACGCCCGGCCGCACGCGCGCGCGAGCTGCACCCGCAAGTTGCACAAGCGAACGCCCGCGCGCGCGCCCTCCAAGTTGCACGAGCGAGTGCACGCGCGCGCGCGCGGCTGCACGCGCGGAAATGCACGCGCGAAATGCACGCGCGGAAATGCACGCGCGGAAATGCACGCGCGGAAATGCACGCGCGTGCACGCGCCTCTCACCTCGGGGCTGAGCCATCGTCCCGCGGCGCGCTGGGGGGGGCGGGCAGGGCGCGCGCACGGAGGGCGCTCCCCCGCGCGGCTCCCGCCGGGGCCGAGCCCGAGCCGCCCGAACACACAAAAGATGCGAGAGCAGCGCGCTCCCCCCCGGAACGCCGCGCGCGCTCCCGCCTGGGCGGCGCGGGGCTGCGGGCGCGCAGGGCCGCGCCGCGCCGGGCCGGGCCAGGCCGGGCCGGGCCGGGCCGGGCCGGGCCGGGGGGGTCCCTGCGCGGCTGGCGCGGGGCCGGCGCGGCTGCACCTACATGATGGGCCGGGGCGGCCGCCCCGGCCTCCGGCGCGCACGGGGCGGGGGGGCGGGCGGGCCGCAGCGCGCAGGCGCGGCGCCGCCGCAGCGCCTCATGGGAGATGTAGTCCCGCGGCCTGCACCGCCCGGCCGGGCCGCCCGCGGGGAGAGCGCCGGGGTTCGCTCGCTCCGAACGGCTTCGAGCCGCTGCAAACCGCCTCAAACCGCTTCAAGTTGCTTTAAAACGCTTCAAGTCACCCCAAACAGCTTAAAATCGCTTCAGAACGCCTCAAAGCGCTTAATATTGTTTAAAATGGCTTCAAACTGCTTCAAGTCGCTTCTTCAAAGTGCTTTAAATCAGTTCGAATCACTTCAGACTGTTTCAAACCGCTTCAAATCGCGTCAGATCGCACTGCAGAGCATCGCATTGCTCGGCAGCACTCTGCTGCTGTGCTGCTCTTTCCCAAAAAACCTGGGCCAAGCACGAGCAGAACACCCACCTACCCCCTTCCTGCAGCCCAGTCTGCATCCCTGCATCCCTGCATGCATCCCTGCATCCATCCCTGCATCCCTGCATCCATCCCTGCATCCCTGCATCCATCCCTGCATCCATCCCTGCATCCCTGCATGCATCCCTGCATCCCTGCATCCATCCCTGCATCCCTGCATCCATCCCTGCATCCCTGCATGCATCCCTGCATCCATCCCTGCATCCCTGCATCCATCCCTGCATCCATCCCTGCATCCATCCCTGCATCCCTGCATCCATCC
Organism: Prinia subflava; assembly: GCF_021018805.1. Classification (NCBI taxonomy): domain Eukaryota; kingdom Metazoa; phylum Chordata; class Aves; order Passeriformes; family Cisticolidae; genus Prinia; species Prinia subflava. Next base: position 13,473,407 of record NC_086258.1, read on the forward strand.
CTGCATCCCTGCATGCATCCCTGCATCCATCCCTGCATCCCTGCATCCATCCCTGCATCCCTGCATCCATCCCTGCATGCATCCCTGCATCCATCCCTGCATCCCTGCATCCATCCCTGCATCCATCCCTGCATCCCTGCATCCATCCCTGCATCCATTCCTGCATCCCTGCATCCATCCCTGCATCCATTCCTGCATCCCTGCATCCATCCCTGCATCCATCCCTGCATCCATCCCTGCATCCATCCCTGCATCCATTCCTGCACACCTGCATCCATTCCTGCATCCCTGCATCCATCCCTGCATCCCTGCATCCATCCATGCATCCCTGCATCCATCCCTGCATCCATCCCTGCATCCCTGCATCCATCCCTGCATCCCTGCATCCATCCCTGCATCCCTGCACTCCTGCATGCATCCCTGCATCCATTCCTGCATCCCTGTGCCCCTGCCTACATCCCTGCAAGGTTTCCTGGAGCGCTGTCCCTGTCCCTTGCTGGCTCTCAGGTGCCACCAGGCACACTGGGGTGTCCCTGTCACACACACAGGCTCGGACAGCACAGCAAACCCTGTGTCCCTCCACAGCACAAGGTCACTTTTTACTCTCTTTTTCCCATTTTTCCTGTTCCCCCTCCCCAGAGGTGTGCAGGAAGCCGGGGTCCCACTGCTGTCCCCAGGGTTAGGGCGTCCCTTGCACAGCGCTCTGGGGAATTCTCTCCCGATTTTCGCGGGTTTGGGCTGAGCTGGGATGGGCAGAGGCTTGTCCATCCCTGAGTGGCTCATGCAGGGCTGGAGGGTGTGGGATGGGTCCTGGCAGGGCAGGGCAGGGGGAGGCACAGCAGGGTCACCCCAAACTGGGGCTGTCCCCATGTGCCAGGGCTGTGGCTTCCCCACCCCTGCCCTGGAGCCGAGAGGGGACATCAGAGGGTGACACAATGAGAGCAGGGCTGGGCTCAGAGTGGTTTGGGGTGAGAGGGAACTTTAAAGGTGACCTTGTCCTACTCCTGCCACATTCCACCTTTCACTATCCCAGGTGGCTCCAAGCCCCATCCAGCCTGGCTTTGGACACTTCCAGGGATCCAGGGGCAGCCACAGCTGCTCTGTCTCTCCATCCTCATTGTAAAAAAATAAATAAAAATATCTTCCTTATGTCTAAATCAAGTGGTACCAAAACACTTTATTACCTTTATTGTTCCCGTTTGTTCCAGCACAGTGCCCGGCCTTTCACCTTCCAGTTTCATCTTTGCAGAGCCTTTGCTTATTAAAATCTAAATTCTGCACATCCTGTGACCAGATCTCCTTTGCACAGGTGGGATTTACCCTCCTCCCGTCTGCTGGCTTCCCATCTCTGCTGGGAAGGGAAAAGGGAAAAGGGAAAAGGGAAAAGGGAAAGGGGAAAAGGAAAAGGGAAAGGAAAAGGAAAAGGAAAAGGAAAAGGAAAAGGAAAAGGAAAGGAAAAAGGAAAATGAAAAGGAAAAAGGAAAAGGAAAAAGGAAAAGGAAAAGGAAAAGGAAAAGGAAAAGGAAAAGGAAAAGGAAAAGGAAAAGGAAAAGGAAAAGGAAAAGGAAAAGGAAAAGGAAAAGGAAAAGGAAAAGGAAAAGGAAAAGGAAAAGGAAAATAGAATTACTGCAGAGCTGACTAAAGAGCTCAAACTTCTACATCTAGATCTGGCCACAACTTTCTTCTTTGGTGCTCCCTGCCTGCTGTAGTTTGAATTTTCTATGAGTTCTGATTTATTTATTTATTCCCCTTCCCAACTCATTCTTTCATTGCTAAGGAACGAATTTGCTGCCGAGAAATTGGACAAACAACTTCTGTATTTTCCCTGCTGAAAAATCTCCTCTCTGTGTCTGTAAATAGAAGGTTTGCCCCGAAATGTTGTTTATTTTAGACACGAGGTTGTTCCCAGCACTGGCTTTGATCAGGGGAGCTGGGGAGGTGAGCAGAGTCATGTGCTGGGTTTGTCCAGGGAAAACACAATTGGAGGATTCAGTGTCAGTGTTTGTGTGAACACTCACTCCTGGGCCAGAAATTAATCCCAGCGCCCCCAAAATCTCCTGCTTCACTCTTGCAGGACCTTTGTCAGAGGATGTTTCCACATCCCAGGGAGGAGGGTGCTTTCCCCTGGATCATCTCCCTTCACTAGGGGTTATTTGGGAAATTCAGATGCTGCTCACGTGTGATTTTCAGCTGTTATAATAATGGGTGTGGGAAACAGGAGCAAAACTGTGCCCAGAACACCCGTGGTACCTCCTGGTGCATCCTTGAACACCAAGAGCAGGTTTGGGGCTTAAATCAGGATTTTCTCAGCATGTCATGAGGCGGGAAGGGGCCACAGGTTTTGCTGTGAAGCTGTTGGGACAGACATAAATCCTGTTTTTCCCAAAAACAATGCACTTTGCAAATGGAGAAATCAAGCAGAGGAGCTTGGTGATCAAACTTGATGGAGCAGGAGGTGGGGCAGGTGCCAGCCGTTCCTGTGCTGAAGGATGCAGTGGCTACTTCAGTTTCTTTAGTTCTGGTTTATGTTTTTATCAGATTATTCTGCTCCCAGCCATTGTCTCCCTTCATGGGAATGGGATCTGTGGGGAAGGAAGGATCATTTGGGATGAGTGCAGCGAGGTTTGGCTTGGTCTGTCCTGTGAGAGACAACAAAAATGACATTTTCAAGTGTGATCCCATCCTCTGGACAGAATCTCATGAAGTTTCTCATTATTTTTTAGCTCAGGTAGTGCTCAGTCCCCACGGAACAGCTGGAAAAAAATGCAACCATTCCCTAATGCTCCTAAGGTACGGGAACAAGCTGGAAATTAAAAATAGTAGGAATAAAGACCCTAAAGGCCCTGGCTGCCATGGGGCAGCAGACAAGGCAGGCTCTCTGCCACAGAAGATGAATAAACTGCAGCAACTTCTCCAACACGAGAGGGACCAGCTGGGAAAAGAGACCCTCCCAAGGGATGTCTGGGGAAGGAGCTGAAGAAAAACCAAAGCAAACAGAGGGTGCAGATGCAGGGGAGGAGAATGTGGCTGGGGGAGAGAGGAGGTGAGAAACAATGAGCTGTCCTGATGGCAGCAGGCACCATCTGCTGCTCAAGGGCTGAATGCTGCCGCCTGACATCCTGCATTCCTTTGTTCCCCAGGAACTGCAGCCTGCAGGAATTTAAAGCCAAACACAGGCCTGGGAGTTCAGCCCCATCTTACCTTTTGTCTCAATTTCCTCCTCCTCCTCCTCTTGCAGCCTCTCCTCTTGCAGCCCTTAACTCCCAGCAGCTTTTTCCAGCCTGGCTCCTGAGTAGATGGATGAAAACCCAGGAGAAGTTGGAATTCTCAGAAGTTAAACTGTGCTGCCCCAGCACACACAGGGTGGGATGCTGGTAAAATCTTGCTTCAGCTGAAGAGGTGGGGAATTGTGAGGATAAAACAATCCAAGAGGTAGATTCAGCTCATAAAAGAGGCAGAGGCCAGTAAATAAAAATGTCTTTCAGCTTAGCAATAAGAAGGTTTTAAAGCCATAAATCTGGCTGGACAGTAATGATGAGTCAAGCATCCTCTTCCAGGAGAGTGAGGGTGGTGTTTGTGTGTGATAACCTAAAGAGGAGGGACAGAGGTGGAGAATCAGGGAGGAATTTTAAATTTTTAGAAAAATATGCAATTAATGCACAGGTGAATTAAAGCAGCCTCACACTCCTAAAATCATTGATCTGGGGCTGGGGGAAAAGGAGTTTTTATATGGCCTGTCTGACATTGCTTGTCCTTTCCTCTGAGCCTCTGCATTCCTGCTCTTGGGCATGGTTTTGTTTCTTATGAAAAGCCTGAAATTTTACCAATTACATCTTTTTTTGTGTGTGTGGTCACCATTTTCTGTGTTGCTGCTGTCCCTGCAGAAAGGTCCCATCCCTCTGTCACACTTTGGGGCTGTCACAGAGGGGCAGAGCTGAGCGTGGTGGTTTTTCCTTGGCTGCTGGCATGGGTTTTAATGCTGAAAATACTGCTGGGGGTTTTTTTGTGTTTGTACTTGCTCCTTTCTGCCCTCCTGCACCTCTGTGTGTGTAACAGAGTCAGTGTTTGCTTTGCTGCAGTAATGGACCCAAATGCATCCTTCAGGCTGCTGGGAGCACTTAGGGCAGCCCTTTTGTGTCTGCTGCATCCTCAGGGCTGGCTCTGGGTCACATCCCGAGCTCCAGGCTCTCTGTTCAGCTTCATCTTTTAGGGTCAGACCCATTGCCTTTGGCCCCTGTGCGTTTAACATTTACAGGTCACTCACCAGGCATTGTCTGAATGGAGGCAGTGACTCCATCCCAGAGCAATAAGGAGCAATAAAAGGAATTCGAGCTCTGCCCACTCACCCACAGCCCAGCCCTTTCACCAGGCTGCTCCGAGAGGTTTTTAAATGACCCCATCAGGGCTCCTCTGCAGTCAAGACATCTTTAAATCTCACTCAGGAGCCACTGATGCCTTAAGTTTTGGCTTTCGTATTTTCCAGACACTGTATTGCATTAGTATATAACTCTGAACTTCATAGTAAGTAAGTTCTCTTCCCAGTTCATTCAGACAAAATAATCCTTTTGCAGCCCCAGAACCAAGGACACCATTGCAGCTTCAGGCCTAGAAATTATAAACAACAGCGAATTGAGGAGAGCAGCCTGGGAGGATGGGAGTGCATAACCTGAAGCTGGAATTGGACAATTAACCCCAATATGGAAATGGGTCAAACATAAAGTGTGAAAACTCGTGACCCCTCATCCATCCTGGGTCCATCTTGGGTGTGGCCCTGGCCAGGCTCTTGTCCTGCCCAAGGTGCATCATTAAAGATTTATTTCAATAAATCTCTACTTTATTCTCCAGCTCTGTGCAGTCTCTGTTCCAGCCTGCCCCTGTTTGGGGAGGGATTTCCCTCCTTCCCAGGCAGGAGAGGTGGGGCAGGACCCCGGTGAGCTGGAGCTGTGACACTGCTGGGTGACACCACTGGGTGACACTGCTGGGTGACACCGCTGGGTGACACTGCTGGGTGACACTGCTGGGTGACACTGCTGGGTGACACTGTTGGGTGACACTGCTGGGTGACACCACTGGGTGACACTGCTGGGTGACACTGTTGGGTGACACTGTTGGGTGACATTGTTGGGTGACACTGTTGGGTGACACTGCTGGGTGACACTGCCGGGTGACACTGCTGGGTGACACTGCTGGGTGACACTGTTGGGTGACATTGTTGGGTGACACTGCTGGGTGACACTGCTGGGTGACACTGTTGGGTGACACTGTTGGGTGACATTGTTGGGTGACACTGTTGGGTGACACTGCTGGGTGACACTGTTGGGTGACACTGTTGGGTGACACTGCTGGGTGACACTGCTGGGTGACACCGCTGGGTGACACTGCTGGGTGACACTGTTGGGTGACATTGTTGGGTGACACTGCTGGGTGACACTGCTGGGTGACACTGCTGGGTGACACTGCCGGGTGACACTGCTGGGTGACACTGCGTGGGTCACTGGTGGCTGCTTGGAGATGTGGCCTCAGCCCTCCCTCGAGTCCCCTGCCCTGCAGCCCTCACTTCTAAAAGATGTCAGCATTTGGGATTTTGGATTTTGGGGAGGAGGGTTTCACCTCAAGGCACTGCTCTGCCCTGGGGACTTTGTTTCTCACTGTTTGTCCCCACCTCCTTCATTCCACCCTTTTTTTCTTTCAGCAAAAGGAGCTGCAGGTTCATTCAACAACTCAGTCCCGGGTTCAGTCATAAACTGCTCCTTGCTCTGGATCCCCAGGGGTGCAGAATGAATCTTTGAGTGTGGATACAGTGCTGGGGTCCCAGCCAGGCTCAAAATTCCCAGTGTGGAGTGTGCAAGGCAAGGAGAAACCTGGATATTTAGGGACAGAAGCAGAAGCCTCACCAGCCACCAGAAAGAGGAAAGAAGAGGAGGAATCCACTGCAAAAATGTTCTAAAACATGGTGGAATGAGGCTGAGCAGCTCCAGTGCTGAACAAGGACAGGTGGCACCTCTGTGTGAAGGGATCTTTTTATTGGGATGGCAGCAGGAAACATCTCTTCCTTTAGCTGACATGGATATCTGGAGTGTGCTGCACTGCAGAGCCAGCCAGGAGCTTTTCCAAAGCAGGAAATTGTATTTTATAATCCATGCAGGAAAAGAACTGGGAAGGGAACACAGCTGGAGGTGGGCAAGTGGCTGCAGGACCAGGGGATGGTGCCACACACCACAGCGGTGCTGACAAAAAATACTTCTTTTCTGCCACATCCCCATCAGGGATAGGTCACATTTTCCCCCCTCAAACTCTGCTGATTTAAAATAGGCATTTGGGTTCTTTTTTCTGCAATCATGAGGTATTACTCATGGCCAGAGTGAATCTGTGTTTGTACCCATCTGGCTGTAATTATGGCATTCTATATGCATTGCACACAATGTATATATTGTGAACTGAACTGCTGGCACGGCTCTTGTTGAGACTCTCTTGATGCTTCAGTTTAAAGCTTGGGGTTTTTTTTCCCCCTGAGGTTTTTAACTTCCCGTAAAAATCTATTCTGGGCTGGGACTCCCTGTGCCAAGTCTTAGGCCAAGATTGAAATTTCTCTTATGAAATTTTATTCTGAGCCAGGCTGGATGCTGTTCCAGGAGGCACGGAGCAAAACCTGTGTCCTGCATGGGGTGAGCAAACCCAACTCCTGAAGAACTGAATTCTGCATAATCACTTAGAGAGGTGCAAAATGCTGCAGTGCCCAGCTGGGTTTTAAGCCCTTTCATTTAAGGGATTAATTGTTTATCATGCCCTGGGTGTGAATATCAGGATATTTTTGGTGTCCAGGAGCTGGTGGCTTTGACAGTGGCCAAGAACCCTTTGCAGTTTGGTGCAGCTGCAGCCTTGGAGCAGTAAATGCTGGAGGAATTTGGGGTTTGCACAGTTTATTTCAGCCTCTTTCCAGCTCCCAGAAAGAGGCAGGCCTCTAAATGAGGTGCTGTGAATTCCAGGGCTGCCCTGGCAGGGAATCTGGGCTGTAGGGATGCAAATGCATCGTCCTTGTGCTTATCCACAGATTTATTGACAAACACATCACTTCCAGTAAAGGAGAAGATCTCCTCAGAAGTGCCTGAGCCAGCTGTGTGCACAAGAAAAAGTGATCTAAACACTCACAAGATATGAGCAGGAACAGGGCTCAAGTTGGTTAATAAGGTCAAAGGAAAATGTGAAATAATTTGGGTTTCCCTGCATTTGAATCCGAGCAGTTTCTGTGATGGGCCTCTGGCTCCCAAAGGGCTCTGCAAAAGCTTTGATTAAAAAAGCATTTGTGAAAGAGCAGCTGTTTACCTGCAGCTTCTGCATCCCTGCACAAAATCATTCCAGCACTCCTGGGCTTCCTGAAAGGGCTCTGCAGACTGGGGAGAGCAGTGGGAGCAGGCGTGCTCTTCCCACACAGCGGGGATGGAAGGGCCACATCCAGCCAGGATAGTGCTCCATTTCTGGCCATTTATTTGTTGTCTCCACACTGAACTTGTTCTGCCCTCTCTGCCCAGCACAGAAGCTCCCATATTTACCTTCCAGAAGCAGAGCCTGCCCTGCTGGAGGCACCTCCCTCGTGCTCTGCTCCACATCCAGCACAGAAGGCTTTCCACAGCAGGAGGAGGGATGCACCAAAGATTTTGGGAATGGTCCTTTGTGATTTTAGTGCCTTTTTCTTTTCTTTTTTTCTCTTTACTTTGAGAAGGCTGAGTCACAGAAAGTAGGAAAGGAAAGAAAGGAAATCCAGTCAGTCATGTTTCCTTTCTGGATGAATTCAAGCATTCCCTCTGCAGTGCACTGAGCTGTGCTTCCATAATATCCTGTTTGCTGAGTTCCTGAGGTGAGAACCTGGGCACAACTTTCAATTTCAATGGAATACCCCTGGAAGGAGATCCTTTAAACAGAAAGGGGAAGAGATGTCCATTCTACACGTGCTGCTGTGACCCTGGAGCTCCTGGTGTGATGCACAGACTCCATCAGCCCTAAGTGATGAGCACTGCAAAAATTTCCCTCTGCTCCAGCATGAACAACCCCAGCTCTTCAGCCTTCTTGCACCTGGAGCCACTGGAAGTTGCCATCATTTAATGCCATTGCTGGAGCTGTTTAGATCCCTGTTCCACTTAAAGAGATTAAATTCTCCTCTTTGTCTTTCAATCCTTTTGCTTGGAGGTGTAACCTGGACAGGTTTGTGGTGCAAACACAGCGCCCACCTCCACCTCAGCACAGACTCCTTTTGGTCTGGAACAAATTCCATCACCTTTGGCTCTTTTTGGCCTGGAACAAATTCCATCACCTTTGGCTCTTTGTATCCACAAACAGAGATGATGTTTGAGGCACCTGAGCACACAGGGCTGCTGTACAAATTAATTAGTTGCTGGTTTGAAGGTGCATTGAAGATGAAAAGCAGCGCAGTGCCTTAGGTTTAATGGCTCTCTGGAGATTCTCTGCCTTTCCTGCAGGCTGGGTTTGACTCTCAGGCACTGATTCTGTTTGGTGTTTCCCTGCCTGCAGCAGCACCCAGGGCCAGGGGAGTCTCACCCACCCACCAGGAACATTTTTGGGGATGTTTTCCTCACCAAATGACACAGCCAGATGTTTTGGAGCACCCACCTCCTGTGCTTTTGTTTTGCCAAACATTTTGTTGCTATGAATTGTCCTGGGGGGTTGTAGCTGTGAACATCTAAATGAGAAGTTGGGATAAAATACCCTGAACTCCAAGGAGTTACAAACTTTGTGAGCAGAGCATCAAATCACAGCTCCGTTGGGCTGGATGTTGCCTTTTTCCAACCTGGAAATGAAACTGGAGGTAGTTTTAGTAAGGAGCTAATTTAAGAGCTGATCTTTAATGAAAGCCTGCAGGAGCAGTTACAGAAAGATGTCCACAAAAGCCCACCCCCATAGGGATGTATATAAATTATATATGTATATATAATTTATATACATTATATAAATGTATAGATTTATATAAATGTATACGTTTATATAATCCCACTGGGATTATATAAATGTATAAAACCCATTTCTAGGTTTTAGGAAATCAGCATAAATTATGAAAAGCACCAATTAGGAGGACAAGTGGTGATTTAATTCCCCCCCAGGTTAGGCCCCTTCTCTGGAGCCCCCTTTGGCACTGGCTGGACTTTGTCCATGGGGATGGATCTCAAAAGTTCCTCTCAACCTTGGCTCCCAGGAAGAACCGAGATGGCACCGGGACCTTGCACCCTCTGGGGCTTGGAGCTCTGGAATTTATTTTGTCTCCCTGCCTAGGGAAAGGCCATGGAAAAGTACTGGGACAACAAGCCATTAACACAATAGGTGACAGAGCTACAAATACATCTGTGAAGAATACAGAGAACACAGAAAAGGAAAAAAGACAAAACCCAACCTGGCATCAGGAGGGGACCTCAGAGATCATCTCATTCCAACTTCCACCAGGCCAGGAAGAAGTGAAACATGAATATGAGCAGTCACAACTTTTGAAGAATAAACAGAGACCACAACAAAGTGACCAGAAGAATTCAGCCCCAGACGGGCTTTTATTGTGTTTAAGGTTTGGTGGATGAAGATAAAAGGTTTTGGGGTTTTTTTTTTGAAGTTGAAGTTGTAGTTATGTCATTGTGTTTGCTCAGTATTCTTTAGGCAATTATTTAATTAGAGTCCTTTGAGCTAATACTCCTGGTTAAGGTGGAAAGGGGGAAAAGGGGAGTTTCCACGAGATTTTTGCTGCTGTGGGGCTTGTGCCTAACGAGGGCCCTGGGACCAGGCTGGGGCTCCAATCCTGGATATTCCCAAGCATTGCTGTGGGTGAAGGAGTGGATGCAAAGGCTTCTGCAGGGCCGACACCTCCTCATGCAAACAGCGCTTTTCACTGAATACTGTGCTGTGAGATCCTCCTGTCCAGATGAGGACACACTGTCCTGATCTCCTTTTCCAAGAAAAAAATCGTGGAGTCCACATGGAGGAAATTCTGGTGACAGAGCATGGTCACTGCTTTGTGTGACACTCGTGCACAAACCAACCCCAGCAAGGAATTCCCAACTCCTGCAGGGATCTGAGCAGTGAATCAGTGCTGGGTGTTTTCCTGAGCCTGGATGCTGCATCCCTGCAGCAGGATTTGGGATTCAGGATTCAGGATTCCTGCAGCAGGATTCGGGATTGAGGATTGAGGATTGAGGATTGAGGATTCGGGATTCAGGATTCCTGCATCAGGATTTGGGATTCAGGATTCCTGCAGGAGGATTCAGGATTCCTGCTGCAGGATTCGGGATTCCTGCAGCAGGATTCAGGATTCCTGCAGCAGGATACAGGATTCAGGATTCATTCAGCAGGATTCAGGACTCCTGCAGCAGGATTTGGGATTCCTGCAGCAGGATTTGGGATTCAGGATTCCTGCAGCAGGATTCAGGATTCCTGCAGGATTCAGGATTCAGGATTCAGGATTCCTGCAGCAGGATTTGGGATTCAGGATTCCTGCAGCAGGATACAGGATTCAGGATTCATTCAGCAGGATTCAGGACTCTTGCAGCAGGATTTGGGATTCCTGCAGCAGGATTCAGGATTCCTGCAGGATTCAGGATTCAGGATTCAGGATTCCTGCAGCAGGATTTGGGATTCAGGATTCCTGCAGCAGGATTTGGGATTCAGGATTCCTGCTCAGCTCAGCCTCTCCCCGCAGTTCGCAGGAGGCCCTTGGAGAAGCAGAGCACGTGGGGCTGTGCTCAGATCGTGCTCTCAGCAGTGGGAACAGGGGCATGAACAAACATCTCAGTGGGGCTGATCACATCCCAAGGGCAGCAAAAGGCTGCTCAGAACATCTCTGTCACCATCCAGGGGCTGACAGGGATTCCAGAGGGGGAATAACTCCTTGGGAAGCATCCCAGGAACCAGCACCCATCTGTCCACGGCAGGAATTCAGTGCTGGTATTCAGGGCAGCGTTTGCAATGCTTTAATCATATTTTGGGTAATGTAGTAAAATCCTTGTGGGTGCAGGCACGAGCTGGGAGCAGTGGATGGAGTGAGGCAGCTCCTGCCCAACCTTTATGCTCACATTTTTCCAGCCCTTCCCTCTGCTCCCCACCAAGGCTGTGCTGGGAGGTGGCAGGGGGGTGTCCCTGGGGAATGGGGGCTGCAGAGAGGAGGGGGTGTCCTGGAAGGGGGGGTCTTCCAGAATGTGTGGCCCCAGGAGGAGAGAAACCCCGGCAGGGGAGGATGGGGGTCCCTGGGAGGGGGGATCATCCAGAGATTGGGGTCCTCGGGAGGGGGCGATCATGGATTATCCGGAGAATGATCCCCCCGCCTCAGGAGGGGGGTCACGCATAGGATGGGGTCCTGGGAAAGGGGTCCGCAGGAGGGAGGGGGTCAGGAGGAGGAGGAGGAGGAGGAGGAGGAGGAGCAGGAGGAGCATGGGATCCCCGGGAGGAGCGAGTCCTTGGGAGAGGGGAGAAGGGAAGGGCTCAGCCCGAGCACGGAGCCCTCGGGACGGGGGTCCCCGGGGAGCAAAGGGGATCCATCCCCGCATCGGGGGTGTCCCCGGGAGGGGACGAATGTCACCAGCGGGGAGGGGACGAGTGTCACCAGCGGGGAGGGGACGAGTGTCACCAGCGGGGAGGGGACGTGTCGGGAACTGCGGAGCGCCCGGGGGCGGGGAGCGGGGCGGAGCGGGCGGGGGTACCGAGGGTACCGGGGGGGGTACCGGGGATACCGGGGGGTACCGGGGGATGGAGCTCCGCTCCGGGGCGGAGGGGGCGGTCCCGGGGCCGGGGGCGGTGGCAGCAGCCGGGCCCGGCCCCTCCCGGCTCGGGTGGGACGGGAAAGGGAAGGGGAAGGAGAGGAAGAGGAGGAGTTGGGCTGCACCTGGAGCGCGTCATTGCCCGCCAGTGCCCGTGGCTGGGGCGGCACAGGCGGCGGCGCGGGGCGCAAAGCGGTGAGAAAAGCGATTTTCCAGAGATTTAGAGAACGGGAAAAGGGAGATGCGGGAAGCACGAGTGTCCTCCCTGTGAGACACGCGGGGCTGGGGCGCGGTGGGGATGCGGGAGGGTGCTGGGGATGCTCGGGGATACTCAGAGGATGCTCAGAGACACTCAGAGGATGCTCGGGGGTGCTGGAGGATACTCGGGGATGCTCCGGAATGCTCGGGGATGCTGGAGATGGTCAGAGGATGCAGGAGGGAGCTCAAGGATGCAGGAGATGGTCACAGGATGCAGGGAGCTGCTCAGGGGCACTGGAGATGCTCAGAGGATGCTCAGGGATGCTAAGAGGATGCTCGGGGACGCTGGAGGTGCTCAGAGGATGCTCAGGGACGCTGGAGATGCTCGGGGACGCTGGAGATGCTCAGAGGATGCTGAGGATGCTGCGGGGACAGCCCGGCCCGGCTCTGCTCCGTGTCATTCCTTGTCCCCGCAGGAAAACAGGGATGAGTTTGGAGGGAAGGGATTTGCAGCCCCGGGCAGGGCGGGAGTTCCCCTTGGGGCTGATAAGGGATAAAATCCAGAGAAGGGAGGAAATTCCGCCCGTTTTTTAAAACCACCACATTTACGTTATCCTGTGTTGTTACATCGCAATTTACATAATCGAAGCGCCCTAAAGAGCACATCAGAGTTTTGTCATGTAGCTGTTGTCATGTAGCAGCAGGGTCAATAATCTGATTTTCGGGCTGTTCCTCGGGGTTATTCACTGGTTTTCCCTCGAGGCTCGTTCAGCTGCGGCTGACACCCCTCGTGCTGGGTTTTCTTTGGGTTTTTGCGGTTTTTTGGGTGGGTGTTTTTTTGGCATGAGAGACAAGGCAAACGTGATGTGCAGCACTAAATCCTAAATCACCATGTGACCTTTAAAGGCCGTTGCCAGGTTGATGCCTGGGGAAGGCAGGGGAGGCTTCCCGAGCATCATCTGAGCAGGATTTGAGCAGCAGTGGCATCTCTGATATGGAATTAAAGCCCAAACCCAGCCATTCCTTTGATTGAGAGGCCCACAGGGGTTTTTGTGTCACCACTTCCCATATCAGCACAAATCACAAGACAGTGCCCAAATCGAGGGGGAGTCTCACAGGTTGAGAATATCTTTATTTTGTCTGCTGTTAATCAATTAAAATGCCTTGGCAGCTTTCTCTGCTCAGCCTCTGTGTTCGTTTCCTTTATCTGGAGTTTCAAAGAGGATTTTGGTTATTTTCTTCCTCCCCCAAATACAATTTACCACCGTCAAGTGATGCTCCTTCAGTGTCCTTCATCGCTCTATAGCTTACGTGGAGGTGGCAGATGTAATATGAAAAATTAATTAACATTCTTCCAATGACCCTTCCTCCAACCTGGGTGATGTAAATGAAAGCATGGCAGAGTTCCAGTGGAGATGTGGGAGTATTTTGAGTTTTAGAAGTGGATAGAAAATAATTAGAGGAACTGGCAGTGGTGATTGAATCTCGTTAAATCATCTTGGCCAGTTTGGGGGGTTTAATTAAGATATTGTGGCTGAGGGAAGGGGTTGCTGGGTTGGACCTCGGTGGAGTTTCTGTTCCTGGGAGTGCTCTGGGAATGTGCAAACAGTGGCACTTGCAGGGCCTGCTGTGAGCAGGGGGAGAAGCAGAGTCATTCTCGTGACCTGTAAGCAAGAACTGCTGCTTTTGATTATTTTTCAAACACTCTGCTGTCACTGGGAAATGTTTCTTGCCCAAAACTATCCAGAGGAATTGTGCTCGTTGTTCCTGCGGGGCTTGGTTGCTATCACAGCTTGGTGTTGAAGCATTTTGTGGTTGGATTTTTTTAAGCAGAATGATTTTTTAATTTTTAATTTTACTCTCATTTTTGAAGTAGTCTCGGTGTGAGGGCAGCATTCCAGGCTGGAGGTGGGATTCTTTCCCAGAGCTTCTCCGGCAGTGATGTGCAGTTGTATCCCACATCCCTCATGCTCCCTGGAGGAGCCCAGAGCCAGCCTGGGAGCAGGGATTTGCTTCATTTTAGCCCCTCTTCCCTCCTCCTATGCTCAGGCAGGCTCTGTGTTTAAAGTATTTGTGTATTTATAGTGGTCTTGACATCTGAGGAACTTCTGTGTCCCGTCACTGATGTGAAGTCTGTGCTCCAAAAAAAGATTTCCCATTCAAATCCAGGCGGGGAAGGAAATTTGAGCCATGTGGTATCAGACAGATAACTGAGACCCCAGAGCTGTGCACAGGCTCCAGGAGCATCAGTTTGTTTCTGCAGGGAGTGCTGGGAGCTGTAAAGCCTGGAATATGGATAAATTCCTAATTCCCCACCGTGTTTGGGCTGATTTAGTGAATAATTTGGCTGAATTGCTCAGTTTTTCACTGGTGGTGTGTGGGTGTTGCTGCAGGGGGGGTTGTGGCGCCTGTCCCTGCTGAGCTCATGGTCTTGTTTCACCTGCCCAGGTGAAATGTTGCAGCATCCCCAGCTGGGGAGGCAGAGGGAGATGGAGATTGAGCCGTGATTCCCAACCTCGGGCAGCAAAAAAAAGGAGGCACAACCCAGGAGAGAAGAACCCTTCCAGTCCCCCAGGTACTGTTGGAAAAACTTCTTTTTTCACTTAGAGATGGGGTTCATGGGAGGTGTTTTAACAGATTTTATTCCATTTTCAGTCTCGTGTGAAGGGTGAGATGGTGCAGATGTTACCATTCACGCCATCACAATCAGAACCCAAAATATTTCCTAATTACAATATATTATAAGTATTTTTTGGTCTATCAGCTTTTGCCACACGATGCTGCTAGTGCCTTTAAGCCAATCATCTGAAATTACCCCACGTGGGGCTTGGTACAATAAATCTTTCAATTTCTCCAAAATATCTGGTCAGTTTGCAAGGCCATCCTTTGAAACTTGTTTCTGGTTCAATTTCTCTCTCATCAGTGTCTTCTCTATTCCACTGATGCCTTGGGAGGGCAGGGCTGGAGCAGAGCCTGGGCAGGGCTGGAGAATAAAGCAGAGATTTATTGAAAGGCCTTGAGGATCCACCTTGGGCAGGACAAGAGCCTGGCCAGGGCTGCACCCAAGGGGGACCCAAAATGGTCCCAAATGGACAAACGCTCCCCAGGGCTCACCCTTGGATCAGTTTTGCTCCGTTTGCACTTTGGGGTTGAATTGTCCAATTGCAGCTGCAGGCTGGGAGGTCCCATCCTTCTTGTTGCTCCCTGCAGCCCCCCTTGTTTGTGCTCTTGGGGCTGAAAGTTGTCCTGGGTGTGCAGCAGGAGAAGGATTTGTTTTGTGTCCGTGCTGTGTGCAGAGAGCTGAGTGAGCCTGAGTGTGAGCTCAGAGCTGCACCCTGGGCACCACAGGGGCTGGGATAAATGAAAATAAAACTGAAGACATCACCATGGCCTTTCCAAGCACACCTCATCTCAGAGTTTACTCTCAGATGTACAAGACTCTGTGAGCTCTCAGCCAGGCTTTGAGAATCCTCTAGAAATCCATTTCTCACACTGGATGCACAGGCATGGCTCAGAAAAACATTTCCCACTGAATTTCAGTTCATTTTCCTCTCCCAAAGGCCACGTGCAGCACTCCTGTGAGCGCAGCTGGGCTCGTGGGGAGGCTGAAGTGGGATGCAGGATACATGGAGAGGTTCCAGGATAAATGGAAAGGGTGAAGTGGGATGCAGGATACATGGAGAGGTTCCAGGATAAATGGAAAGGGTGAAGAGGATGCAGGATAAATGGAGATGTTGATTGGGATGCAGGATACATGGAGAGGTTGAAGTGGGGTGCAGGATAAATGGAAAGGTTCCAGGATAAATGGAAAGGTTGATTGGGATGCAGGATCCATGTAGAGGATGCAGGATCCATGCAGGGGATGCAGGATCCATGCAGAAGATGCAGGCTCCATGCAGAGGATGCAGGATCCATGCAGAGGTCCCAGGCTCCATGCAGAGGCTCCAGGATCCATGCAGAGGATGCAGGATCCATGCAGAGGCTCCAGGATCCATGCAGAGGATGCAGGATCCATGCAGAGGATGCAGGCTCCATGCAGAGGATGCAGGCTCCATGCAGAGGATGCAGGATCCATGCAGAGGATGCAGGCTCCATGCAGAGGATGCAGGATCCATGCAGAGGTCCCAGGCTCCATGCAGAGGATGCAGGCTCCATGCAGAGGATGCAGGATCCATGCAGAGGATGCAGGCTCCATGCAGAGGATGCAGGATCCATGCAGAGGATGCAGGCTCCATGCAGAGGATGCAGGATCCATGCAGAGGATGCAGGCTCCACGCAGAGGATGCAGGATCCATGCAGAGGATGCAGGATCCATGCAGAGGATGCAGGATCCATGCAGAGGTCCCAGGCTCCATGCAGAGGATGCAGGATCCATGCAGAGGATGCAGGATCCATGCAGAGGATGCAGGATCCATGCAGAGGTTTCAGGATCCATGCAGAGGATGCAGGATCCATGCAGAGGATGCAGGATCCATGCAGAGGTCCCAGGATCCATGCAGAGGATGCAGGATCCATGCAGAGGTCCCAGGCTCCATGCAGAGGATGCAGGATCCATGCAGAGGATGCAGGATCCATGCAGAGGATGCAGGATCCATGCAGAGGTTTCAGGATCCATGCAGAGGATGCAGGCTCCATGCAGAGGTCCCAGGATCCGTGCACAGGTCCCAGGCTCCATGCAGAGGATGCAGGCTCCATGCAGAGGATGCAGGATCCATGCAGAGGTCCCAGGCTCCACGCAGAGGATGCAGGATCCATGCAGAGGATGCAGGATCCATGCAGAGGTCCCAGGATCCGTGCACAGGTCCCAGGCTCCATGCAGAGGATGCAGGCTCCATGCAGAGGATGCAGGATCCATGCAGAGGTCCCAGGCTCCACGCAGAGGATGCAGGATCCATGCAGAGGATGCAGGATCCATGCAGAGGTCCCAGGCTCCATGCAGAGGATGCAGGCTCCATGCAGAGGATGCAGGATCCATGCAGAGGTCCCAGGCTCCACGCAGAGGATGCAGGATCCATGCAGAGGATGCAGGATCCATGCAGAGGTCCCAGGATCTGTGCACAGGTCCCAGGCTCCACGCAGAGGATGCAGGCTCCATGCAGAGGATGCAGGATCCATGCAGAGGTCCCAGGCTCCACGCAGAGGATGCAGGATCCATGCAGAGGCTCCAGGCTCCATGCAGAGGTCCCAGGCTCCATGCAGAGGTCCCAGGCTCCACGCAGAGGCTGAGGGCTGAGGGCAGATCCTGCTGCTGGCTGTGCTCCAGCAGGGAAGGGCGTTACTCACGCCCAATTGCGCAGCTGGCCCGGGGCTCTCCCTGCCCTGGCTGCCTGCCCTCCCCTGCTGCCAGCCAGCTGGAACTGAGCTCCCAGGGGAGAACCTGGGACTGGGATCCACGTGGAGAAAAATGGGAATAAACCCAGTTTAGGTCATGGCTGGTGAGCCGGCCTGGAGCTGGTCCTGCCCTGGGATGGAGCTCTGGCTCCAAGGCATCCTCAGGCATCTCCAGCCCAAATTCCCGGCTGGATTCCCAATTTGTCTCATTCCCAAGTGGCAATTTCTGTATGTGACAGGCACACAACGTGTCTCAGGAGGCATTAAAACATGTAAAACTGAGAGTCAAAACGTATCAGGAGGCATTAAAACATGTAAAACTGAGAGTGAAAACTTTCTGTGAAAATACAAAATAAGAGGCGCCGAATGCTGCGACTGCCTGGCCTCGGCAATGGGAATTATTTATTAATTCCAGAAATTAATCCCATTAATAAAAATTTCTATTTCTTTTCTTTTTAAACTAAAGAAGAGGACTGAAAGATGGCCCCAGCTGCTCCAAGAGAAGCAGGAGTGTGGAGGCAAACCCGAGCTCTGCTCTTCAAGAATTGTCTGGTGAAGTGCAGGACTAAGAAAAGCAGTGTGCAGGTAAGGGGCAGTGTGTGTGCAGTGTGAAGAACCCCCAAATCACAGGCAAAAAAAATCACTTTTATTTATTATTAAAATCAGCTTTATTTAAAAATTCATGAGGCTTTACAGTCTGCTCTGAATTTTGGGGTGAAATGGGTATTTTGTGATCCTTTGGTTAAAAAATATTCTGATTTATCCAGATAATAGCAGTGGAAATTAAATTTAATATATAATAATAATACATTTAAAAGAGTGTATTAATGGATATACTAATAAATTATGTTAGCTAGTCTACTCATTAATATTCTAGTTATGTAGTACAATTATATAGCATATATAGTATAATAATACTATAGTATGTGTAAATACACTATAACATATATAAATATATATATGCCTGCTTTATTTTTTGGGGGTGCAGGAGGTGCTTTTCCCGTTGTTTTTCCTGTTCTGGCTGATCCTGATGAGCATGATGCACCCTCACAGGAAATATGATGGGGTTTTTTTAAATATTCCATTTTTTTATTGTGCAGAATCTGCTTTTCCCCCTGTTTTTTCCTATTCTGACTGATGCTCATGACTACTTTATGAAGTTTCTTAAAACACTGAATTTTGAAACATTGAATTTTAAAATATTCCATATTTTTTTGTGTAGAATCTGCTTTTCCACCTTTTTTCCCTCTTCTAGCTGATCCTGCTAAGTATATAATGCGATTTTTTGACCCTTTGAAATACTGATTTTTACAATATTCTAATTTTTTTTTTGTGCAGAATCTGCTTTTCTCCCTGTTTTTCCTGTTCTGGCTCATCCTGATGTGTACATAATGCAATTTTTTAACCCTTTGAAACCCTGAATTTTGCAATATTCCATTTTTTCATGTGCAGAATCTGCTTTTCCCATTGTTTTTCTTCTTCTGGCTGATCCTGATGTGCATATAGTGTGATTTTTAACCCTTTGAAACCCTGAATTTTGCAATATTCCATTTTTTCGTGTGCAGGAGGTGCTTTTCCCGTTGTTTTTCCTGTTCTGGCTGATCCTGATGAGCATGATGCACCCTCATAGGAAATATGATGGGGTTTTTTTAAATATTCCATATTTTTTTGTGCAGAATCTGCTTTTTCCCCTGTTTTTTCCTATTCTGACTGATGCCCATGACTACTTGATGAAGTTTCTTAAAACACTGAATTTTGAAACATTGAATTTTAAAATATTCCATATTTTTTTGTGTAGAATCTGCTTTTCCACCTGTTTTTCCTGTTCTAGCTGATCCTGCTAAGTACATAATGCAATTTTTTAACCCTTTGAAATACTGATTTTTAAAATATTCTAATTTTTTTTTGTGCAGAAACTGCTTTTCTCCCTGTTTTTCCTGTTCTGGCTCATCCTGATGTGTACATAATACAATTTTTTGACCCTTTGAAACCCTGAATTTTGCAATATTCCATTTTTTTTGCTGCAGGAGGTGCTTTTCCCGTTGTTTTTCCTGTTCTGGCTGATCCTGATGAGCATGATGCACCCTCACAGGAAATATGAAGGGGTTTTTTAAAATATATTCCATATTTTTTTGTGCAGAATCTGCTTTTCCCCCTGTTTTTTCCTATTCTGACTGATGCTCATGACTACTTTATGAAGTTTCTTAAAACACTGAATTTTGAAACATTGAATTTTAAAATATTCCGTATTTTTTTGTCCAGAATCTGCTTTTCCACCTGTTTTTCCTGTTCTAGCTGATCCTGCTAAGTACATAATGCGATTTTTTGACCCTTTGAAATACTGATTTTTACAATATTCTAATTTTTTTTTGTGCAGAAACTGCTTTTCTCTCTGTTTTTCCTGTTCTGGCTCATCCTGATGTGTGCATAATACAATTTTTTAACCCTTTGAAACCCTGAATTTTGCAATATTCCATTTTTTTCGTGTGCAGAATCTGCTTTTCCCATTGTTTTTCTTCTTCTGGCTGATCCTGATGAGCACATAATGTGATTTTTAACCCTTTGAAACCCTGAATTTTGCAATATTCCATTTTTTCGTGTGCAGGAGGTGCTTTTCCCATTGTTTTTCTTCTTCTGGCTGATCCTGATGAGCATATAATGTGATTTTTAACCCTTTGAAACCCTGAATTTTGCAATATTCCATTTTTTTTGCTGCAGGAGGTGCTTTTCCCGTTGTTTTTCCTGTTCTGGCTGATCCTGATGTGTACATAATACAATTTTTTGACCCCTTGAAACCCTGAATTTTGCAATATTCCATTTTTTTTGCTGCAGGAGGTGCTTTTCCCGTTGTTTTTCCTGTTCTGGCTGATCCTGATGAGCATGATGCACCCTCACAGGAAATATGAGGAGATGCCAAACACGGACCTGGGTCCCCTGGACACCTCAGTGCTGCTGGATTTTGTCATCGGCTACACCCCAGGCACCCCCGTGGCTCGGGAGATCATGAAGAAAGTGGCTTTTGATAACTTTGAGGATGGTATTCACACCTTAAATCTGCTTTTTTACCCTTCAGATCTCATGCTGGAGCTTGTGTTTGAATGGGGAGCTCAATAGCAAAAATCTGATTATTTTCTGGAGCAGGGAGCGTAAAAGTCTTGGGGATTTTTTTGTTGGGTTTTGGGGTTTTTGGTTGGTTTTGGGGTGTTTTTTTATGGTCTTATGGACTTGTTATTTTTGGTTTTGGTTTTTTTTGCTGATTTTGAGGGGGTTTTTTGTTATTTTTTGGCGCTTTTTTTGGTGGTTTAAGGTTTTTTGTTGCTTTTGTTGTGTTTTTTTCTGTTTTTGGGCCACCCCCAGCCCGTGGCTCGGGAGATCATGAAGAAAGTGGCTTTTGATAACTTTGAGGATGG
Source organism: Prinia subflava (assembly GCF_021018805.1). Lineage (NCBI taxonomy): Eukaryota > Metazoa > Chordata > Aves > Passeriformes > Cisticolidae > Prinia > Prinia subflava. The sequence goes on from NC_086258.1 coordinate 13,494,090, forward strand.
TATTCACACCTTAAATCTGCTTTTTTACCCCTTCAGATCTCATGCTGGAGCTTGTGTTTGAATGGGGAGCTCAATAGCAAAAATCTGATTATTTTCTGGAGCAGGGAGTGTGAAAGTCTTGGGGATTTTTTTTTGTTGAATTTAGGGGTTTTTGGTTGGTTTGGGTTTTTTTTTTTCTGATGGTGTTAAGGGCTTTTTCTTTGTTGGTTATGGGGTTTTCTTTCTGTTGGTTTTAGGGTTTTTTTGTTGATTTTTGGCTTTTATTTTTTTTGCTGGTTTAGGATTTTTTGTTGCTTTTGTTGGGTTTTTTTCTGGTTTTGGGCCACCCCAGGCACCCCCGTGGCTCGGGAGATCATGAAGAAAGTGGCTTTTGATAACTTTGAGGATGGTATTCACACCTTAAATCTGCTTTTTTACCCCTCAGATCTCATGCTGGAGCTTGTGTTCAAAGGGAAAATCTATTTATTTTCCAGAAGAGGGAGTGTAAAAGTCTTGGGGATTTTTTTGTTGGATTTAGGGGTTTTGGGTTGGTTTTGGGGTTTTTTTTATGGTATTAAGGACTTTTTTTTTCTTATTGTTGGTTTTGGGGTTTTTTTTTTTGCTGATTTGGGTTTTTTTGTTGTTATTTTTTGGTGCTTTTTTTGGTGATTTAGGGTTTTTTGTTGATTCTGTTGGGGTTTTTTTTCTGGTTTTGGGCCACCCCGGGCACCCCCGTGGCTCGGGAGATCATGAAGAAAGTGGCTTTTGATAACTTTGAGGATGGTATTCACACCTTAAATCTGCTTTTTTACCCCTTCAGATCTCATGCTGGAGCTTGTGTTTGAATGGGGAGCTCAATAGCAAAAATCTGATTATTTTCTGGAGCAGGGAGTGTGAAAGTATTGGAGATTTTTTTTGTTGAATTTAGGGGTTTTTGGTTAGGTTTGGGTTTTTTTTTCTGATGGTGTTAAAGGCTTTTTCTTTGTTGGTTATGGGGTTTTCTTTCTGTTGGTTTTAGGGGGTTTTTGTTATTTTTTGGCGCTTTTTTTTGGTGGATTTAGGGTTTTTTGTTGATTTTGTTGGGATTTTTTTCTGGGTTTGGGCCACCCCCAGCCCGTGGCTCAGGAAATGATGAAGAAAGTGGTTTTTCATAACTTTGAGGATGGTATTCACACCTTAAATCTGCTTTTTTACCCCTCAGATCTCATGCTGGAGCTTGTGTTTGAATGGGGAGCTCAATAGCAAAAATCTGATTATTTTCCAGAAGAAGGAGTGTGAAAGTCTTGGGGATTTTTTGTTGAATTTAGGGGTTTTTGGTTGGGTTTGGGGTTTTTTTCTGATGGTGTTAAAGGCTTTTTCTTTGTTGGTTATGGGGTTTTCTTTCTGTTGGTTTTAGGGGTTTTTTGTTATTTTTTGGCTCTTTTTTTGGTGGTTTTAGGGTTTTTTGTTGATTTTGTTGAGTTTTTTTCTGGTTTTGGGCCACCCCCAGCCCGTGGCTCAGGAAATCATGAAGAAAGTGGCTTTTGATAACTTTGAGGACGGTATTCACACTTTAAATCTGCTTTTTTCCCCCTCAGATCTCATGCTGGAGCTTGTGTTTGAAGGGAGAGCTCAATGATGCTGTAATAGAAAAAATCTGTTTATTTTCCAGAGGAGGGAGTCTCAAGGTGTTGGGTTTTTTGGTTTGTTTTTTTTTTTTTGTTGGTTTTAGGGGTGTTTTTCCTGATTTTATGGGTTCTTTCCCGGTTTTAGGGAAAAATAAATTTTTTTAATTAATGGATTAATGGATTTTTTAAATGAATGCACCCAGGCCTGATCACGGAGGAGTATCTGAGTGAGGAGGAGCTGGAGGAGGCGAGTTTCCTCAAGCCCTCCAAGTTCGTGGGGGTGGTGTTCCAGGACTCCCTGTCCTACCAGCTGAGGTTCCGTGACTCCATCGCCATGTCCTCCATCTACACCGAGTCCAGAGGTAAATCTGCAACGGAATCAGCTGGAAAATCACCCCAAAATTCTCTTTTTTTTGGTTTTTTTCTCTTTTTGGCCTTGCGTGTGTTGGTTTTTGCGGGTTGGTGGTGGTGTTGTTGCGGAGCGGGGCAGCTGTAATTATATTTTTTGGGATTTTAACGTGGAATCGTGGGATGGGCCAGCTTGGAGGGAATCCTGAAGCTGATTATTCCCTCTTTTCCCTGCAGCCACGTGCTCCAACCTGCAGAAGGGCTGCGAGTCTGTGACCTACTGGAGCTCGGGGTTCACGGCGCTGCAGGCCTGCATCGATGCTGCCATCATCCAGGTGAAATCCCAGAAATCCCAGAAAATCCCAGGAATCCCAGAAAATCCCAGAAAATCCCAGGAAATCCCAGGAATCCCAGGAAATCCCAGAAATCCCAGGAAATGCCAGGAAATCCCAGGAATCCCAGGAAATCCCGGAAATCCCAGAAATCCCAGGAAATCCCAGAAATGCCAGGAAATGCCAGAAAATCCCAGAAAATCCCAGGAAATGCCAGGAAATCCCAGAAATCCCAGGAAATCCCAGGAAATCCCAGGAAATGCCAGAAAATCCCAGAAATCCCAGGAATCCCAGAAATGCCAGGAAATGCCAGGAAATGCCAGGAAATGCCAGGAAATCCCAAGAATCCCAGGAATCCCAGGAAATCCCAGGAAATCCCAGGAAATCCCATAAAATCCCAGAAATCCCAGAAAATCCCAGGAATCCCAGGAAATCCCAGGAAATGCCAGAAAATCCCAGGAATCCCAGGAAATCCCAGGAAATCCCAGGAAATCCCAGGAAATCCCAGAAATCCCAGAAATCCCAGAAACCCCAGAAATCCCAGAAAATCCCAGGAAATCCCAGAAAATCCCAGGAAATCCCAGAAATCCCAGAAAATCCCAGAAAATCCCAGGAAATGCCAGGAAATCCCAGAAATCCCAGGAAATCCCAGGAAATCCCAGGAAATCCCAGGAAATCCCACCCTCACCCCAAGGAAGGGCAGCTCCAGGGGCTGCCCAGGCTCCTTTATCTCCTGTTAATCCTGGGAGATGCTGAGCCAGATCCCAGCTGGAATCTGGTGGGAGGGCAGAAGTTTCGGGGTGGGTTTGGCCGTGTTCTGTGCAGGTACCACTGGGAAAATCCCACAAAATCCCATAAAATCCCATAAAATTTCATAAAATCCCACCCTCCAGATCCAAGGGCTGCTCAGGCTCCTTTATCTGCTGTTAATCCTGGGAGATGCTGAGCCAGATCCCAGCTGGGATCTGATCAGAAGGGCAGTCTTTTGTTCAGGACTGTTTTGTCCCGGATTTCCCCAATCCTGTAGGGTTGTTTTATGAGGATTTTTGTCTCCATTTGCATCCCAGTGATCCTGAACATCCAGCACAGCCCTCCTCAGGACACAAATGCTCACCCCACAGTGCCATTCCAACCAGAATTTACCTTATTTTGGTGTCTCTGTTGCTCAGCAATTTCTCCCAGTTTCCCTCCCCTCACCCTGCTGGTGGTGACAGCAAATTCCATTTTTTTAGGTGACAGAAATCCCAATTTCCTGATTTTATCCCCAGGCATTCAGGTGTTTTCCAGTGTCCCAGTGTAGGATTTGTGGTCAGGAAGGTTTTGGCCAGTGGAGGTGGAGACAGTGGTTGGGATGGGGCTGAAAAATCAGGAAAAATGTCAAAATAACTCTTCCTCCTCTTCCTTCCAGATAAAGACAAATCATTCTGTGTGGCAGCAGCTGGATCTGACCAGAGCCATGGTCATGGGAGAGGCTGCAGTGGTGGAAATTGATAATTTCCCTCGTGCAATCATTTTAATTTACCTGGTGATTGCATTCTCCCCCTTTGGGTATTATTTGGCAATTCACATCGTGGCAGAAAAGGAGAGGAAGCTGAAGGAGTTCTTGAAAATTCTGGGACTCCATGACACTGCCTTCTGGTATGTGTTTGGTATAATCTGTTCCTTAGAAAAGAAAAAAAAAATAAAATATGTGTAAAGAAATACTAAAAAAAAATATTTCTTGTTAACCTCTTCTTCCCCACCTTCCAGTTCTTAAATTGTTTTCAGTCCTTAACTGAAAACAACCAAAAACTGAGATTTCTGTACAGTCAAACAGAGACACACTTGCAGTACCATGAAAATATGAATATTTTACTAAGTAATCCTGCTGCATTTATTCATGTAAAGCTACACCAGACTTAGAGGGATTAAACCTCACCATGTGTCAGGTTTTTATAGAGGTTTTTAAATATTTTTGGCTCACTACCTCCTTTCCTAGAAGCCCAACAGGTAACCTGCAGCCTGGCACATAATTAAATGAATCCAACTCTGTAATTTTAACGTGCCAGAGCAGTCCCAGCAACAGGTTTTCAATTGTTTCCTCACCCTGATGAAAATTGGCCTGGGCAATAGAACATTTTATTTTTCTCCCAAATGATGTGTTAATTTGAAATCATTGATAGCTGAGGGGATAAAAACAGGTTTTGCTTTGCCCTTTTGGCAGGGTTTTCACATCTGCACTGAAACAGCCACCTGGGGTGGTTGGAATAATTTCTTTTTTCATTTATTTCAGAGGAAATGTGTCATTTTTTGTACCAGGACACAAACCAGCCCTGTTTGCTGAGGTCAGGGTTGCTCCCAGACTCACAACTCTGCTTTTCAACAGAGCAGGATTTGATTACCCTGCCCAGCACCCCCTATTAAATTTTAAACAGAATTTCTTGAATTATTGAAACCTGTGACTCCATTACCCTCTTTTGCCTATACCAGGGAATTAATTATGCAAAAAATAATGGTGCATCACCTGATTGTGCATCTTTAGCTGCCCTGGCTCTCACTGTGTGCCAAAAAAACCCCAGGCATGTCCACAGCAGCTCTTTTATTTAGGTTTTGTTGCATGCTTGGCCTTTGGTGGAGCTGTCTGGAATATGAGTGATGGGTTTTGCTGTTGGGGATTCATTCTTAATTCTGTTTTTTGCCCCTTTTCCTCCCTAGGCTGTCCTGGGTGCTGCTCTACGTGAGCCTGATTTTTGTCATGTCCATCCTGATGGCGGTGATCGCCACGGCCTCGTCCCTCTTCCCCCAGAGCAGTGCCTTCGTCATCTTCCTCCTCTTCTTCCTCTATGGAGTCTCCTCTGTGAGTGTTCCTGGCCCTGATCAGTCCAGCCCTCCCATCCCTGGGGGTTTGGGGGTTTTATTCCCTTCCCACCTGGTTTTGTTCCCTCTGCCAAAATATTTGGGGCAGATGTTGTTTCTGTAGGGTTGCAGTGCTGGGAATCTGAGCTGTGCCATCCCTGCCTTGGGTTTTCTCCTGTTTTTAGGATCAGGTGTCACCCATCACCCTGAAAAATGCTTTTCCCTCCTGAATTATCTGATTTTATAATCATCAGGTTTTGAGATCTAAACCCTCCACAGAACCATTCAGCAGTCCAGGTTCTTTTCAAAACATTTCCTATTGCTACAGAGTTTAAGGCTAAAACCCTAATAACCTCTCAGAGAATTATAAAAAAAGTACATTATAAATATATTTATGAATCCAGTTGCTTGTCTAAGTTCATAAGAGGAACAGTTGGACTCAAAAGTCTTTTCCAGCTGAAAATGATTCCATGATTCTGTGTGGGTGAATGCTGTAGTGACTATACCAGGAAAATGATGTGATTGTCAGAGCTATGGTATTTTCTCTTAGTTTTTCTACACAATTTCTACACTATTATTATTATTATTATTATTATTATTATTATTATTATTATTATTATTATTATTATTATTATTATTATTATTACCACAGTACCTTCCTATCTGTTTTTCCCCCTGCCCCCTCAGGTTTTCTTTGCCCTGATGCTGACACCTCTGTTTAAGAAGTCCAAGCACGTGGGGATTGTGGAGTTCCTGGCAACTCTGGTTTTTGGCTTTGTGGGCCTCAACATCGTCCTGCTGGAGGATTTCCCCAAATCCTTCGTGTGGATCCTCAGCCCTTTGTGCCAGTGCAGTTTCTTGATTGGTGTTGCCCAGGTAAATCCAGCAGCAGCCATGGATCATTTGCAAACAGCTCTTGATGGGGGTTTTAAATGGATATTTTATTTTTAATAAGCTGGTGATGGTGGGGAAAATGCTGTTTTCATAGCAGTTTAATATCCACCACCGTAAAGGAACTGTTACTCTCTTTGCCCAGTGTGATCTCAGTCACTTTCTCATTATTTTGGGGGATTTTTTGCCGAGTTTTGCTGTTTTGCCTTTTTGGTGTGTGACATCTCTCCCTGCAGGTGATGCATCTGGAGGATTACGAGGATGGGGCAACATTTGCAAAAATCAATGCTGGTCCTTACCCTCTCTGTATCTCTCTGATTCTCTTGGTGCTGGACAGCATCTTTTACCTGCTTGTAGCTGTTTACCTGGACCAGGTGATCCCAGGTGAGTTCCTGACAAAAACTGGGCTGTGGGGGGATCATCCTGAAACCCTGAGCCCCCCAGGCTGGGGGCATCTCTCCCCTAAATTCTGTGCAGAAAGGAGGTGATGCTGTTGTCACACAGAATTTTACACTTGAAATAATTTATATAATAATTTACAGCTGAAATCATTTATATTCTGTTAAAACTCTGAGGTGCGAGGAGGGGTTTTGGCCTGGCATTAAAAAGTTTAATTTCCCCCTCTTTCTAGAGGAAAAACTTCCTGGCTTAACTACAACCTCAGCCTTCACAATTTCCTCTTAGAGGGTTGGAAATCAAAGACTTCTCTGCCTCTTCCAGGTCTCTCCCTGTGACAGGAGTGGTTTAAGCTGAAACACAGAGTGGAGCTGTTAATTCTGAGATGAAAACCTGGTTAAGCCCCTCAGCTCTGTTCACCTCCAATCCCTCTTTTCTCTCTGCCACGTTCGAGTCACTGCTCATTCAGCATTGGGGATTCCTCTGGAATAGAAAATTTGCACATTTATTTAAATTTAAGTGCTCAGCAAAGGTGGAGCCTGCCAGCAGTGGGGATGGGGAGTGGTCGCTCCAGTGGAAATTTGGCCGGTGGGATTCCTGAGGAGCAGGAGCTGAAAGGAGGAGCTGAAAGGCCAAAGCTGAGGAAAGTTCGTGGTGGCTGCTCAGGAGTTGCTTTTGTCCTGTCCCCAGGGGAGTTTGGCCTGCGCCGCACGCCCTTTTTCTTCATGAAACCCTCGTTTTGGTCAAAGCACAGAAAAAACTACAGCGAGCTGTACGAGAGCAGCGCCAACGGCAGCCTGAGCTTCAGTGAGATCGTGGAGCCTGTGCCCTCGGAGTTCCAGGGCAAGGAGGCCATCAGGTACAGCCCCTGCCCTGCAGGCTCACCTGGAATTTCAGTGGGAATTTTGGAAACCATTCTGGGCTCTCCACTCCTCAAACAGCCCGTGGAGTGCAAATGCTGGCTTGGTTTGAGGGACATGTGTCTGCCAAGGAAGGCAGGAGCTTCCTTGGAATGCAGAGCTTAAACCTCCTCCCTCCAAATTATTATCACTTTGAAATTAAGGGGCTCTCAGGCAAAGATACGGGAATAGGAGTAACAGTTCTTTACTAGGAAAAATAAGATAAAAAATGGAGCAGTACAAAAAAACCCCTGCCAGGGTCAGAACACAGCCTGACACGCTGTTGTTCGGGGTGTTGGGAGCAGCCCAGTGCAGCCCTCCTGCAGTGACAGAGGTGGCTCTGTTGGAGCACAGATGATCCTGCAGAAAGGTCCAGTGCTGGTGAGACGGGTCTGGTTTTCCTCTGGGAATTCAGTGCACACAGGCTTCGTTTATGCCATGACTTTTCTTCTTTCAGAATCAGCTGTGTTCAGAAAACGTTCAGGAAAAAGGGGGAGACCGTGGAGGCTCTCAGAAGTAAGAACATTTCAGTTTTTAGCTGCTGGTGGGGTGCAGAGGAGCAGTGGCTGAGTTTCTGAGTGATCTTTTGTGTTTCAGTTCAGGCTGGTTTTGGTTTCTTTGAGAGGGGTGGGGCCCTGGAGCATGAATCCCAGATGTGCTTGTGTGTGTTTAAACCATCTAGCACCCCAAAAATGAGCCCTCCATCCCTAAGGAAAGCCTGCTGCCATCACCCCCAGTCCCCCCTGTGCCCGTGCAGTGATGTGATCCCCCCTGCCCCACCTCCCTGATGTTGTCACCTCCTTTCCCAGGGTGGCTTTGAAATGGGGTCACCCCAGTGGGTGTGGGGTGTCCCCGGGGGCAGGGTGTGAATGCAGCCCCACATTTGAACCCATTTGGGCTGCGATGGGGCAGGGGCTGGCTGGGGGAGCCAGGGTGCCACCCTGACACCTCCTCTGTGCCCTGGGAGCAGATTTGTCCTTTGACATCTACGAGGGGCAGATCACGGCGCTGCTGGGCCACAGCGGCACCGGGAAGACGACGCTGATGAACATCCTGTGCGGGCTGTGCCCTCCCACGGATGGTGAGTGCAGGGGTGGGGCTGCCCTGCCTCAAACCAGGCCTCAGAACCTCGGGGGTTATTCCAGCATCCACCAAAATTTCACTGGGTAAAGTCTGAAAGAGCCCGTTTGGAATTCCTGTCCACGCAGGGCTATAAAACCCTCTCTGCTGATTGCTCCTTCCAGTGGAGAGTTTCCAGCCCGTGGCAGGGGCTTGGAACGAGATGAGCTTTAACACCCACTCCAACCCAAACCATTCCATGATTTTGTGTTAATCCCTTTCAGGGTTTGTCTCAGTGTATGGGCACAGAGTGTCTGAGATCGACGAGATGCTGGAGGTGCGGCGGATTGCGGGCGTGTGCCCCCAGGCCGACATCCACTTTGACATTTTGACTGTGGAGGAGAACCTCTCCATCTTTGCTGCCATCAAGGGCATCCCTCAGAACGACCTGATACAAGAGGTAACTCACCTGGGCACAGGTGTTGTCCTGTATTTTTAACCTGTAAATCAAAATACCCTTGCAGGGTTTTCCTTTTTGCAGGGAAATATTGCCTTGTGGTACAACAGACAAAGAGGTACAGGCAGATATTTAGACAAGGATTAAGTTTTAATTTTACCTAATATTAAAATGCCCATGAAATGTTTTAAACCTGGCATTTAGGTCCAATTATAGACACCATTAAACTTTGTGTGTAGGTTGTGCAGTTTGGGTACAGAACACAGTGGGAACAAGCAGCAGCTAATTTGAATGTTAATTGTTACCAATCTGGTTTAAAAAACTCGTAGGTCTTTGTTTTTCAACAATAGATGTGTTTCTTGCATTTTCAAGGTGCAGAAGGTGTTGCTGGATTTGGAGATGCAGCCCATCAGGGACAATCAAGCCAAAAAATTGAGTGGGGGGCAGAAGAGGAGGCTGTCAGTGGGAGTTGCTGTTCTTGGGAACCCCAAGGTGAGAGGGATGGAATTATTCTCAGCTTGGTGTTGCTGATCCATGGAAAGCTTGGTTTCACTTGTCAAAACCAGCTAATGTGCAAAATGCTGAAATTGTTCCTTTGAGCCCCTTTTTTTCTTCATTTATGGTTTAATTACAGTAGTTTCAATCTCTCAGCCTTTGTGCTTGAGGCTCAGGTAGCAGCAGCAGCTTTGGATCTGATCTCTTTGGCAAATAAACAGCGTGGCAAGTTTTGTGTGTAATTTCTGGCAGGTAGCATTTATCCCCCACCAGTGAAATTGTTGGATTCTTTCCTTCCACAGCCATGCAGGAGCTGGGAGCAGGAACAGAGCCAGGGAGCTCCTTTGTGTTACAGCTCTGTAATTTCTGACCTGTGAGGATGGGGACTGCTTTGAGATCTGGGGTTAAAAATGATGTGTGTGACAGTTCCTGGGGGTTTTAAAGCAGGTGTGTACATTCAACCACCCCTCAGCAGAAAAAGGGAATCCGTGGCTGAGTTGTGATTTTATTCTGTTGGAACCAGAATAAAACAGGCCGTGGCATTCACTCATTACAGGATTTTTCCATTTTTCACGACAGGGGCTGAATTTATTCAAAGCACAGTGACAAAAGCTGCCTTGTCAGTCTGGGACGTTTCCTATTTTACAGGAATAACTGGCAGGTCTCAAACAAACCCTTTGGGTGTGCTGGGGAGGGCTTGCTGAGCCAGGGGCTGTGGTTTTGCCCCCAGGTGCTGCTGCTGGACGAGCCCACGGCGGGGATGGATCCCTGCTCCCGCCACATCGTCTGGAACCTGCTGAGGAACAGGAAGGCCAACCGTGTCACTGTGTTCAGCACACACTTCATGGACGAGGCTGACATCCTGGCTGGTGGGTCCTGCTGCCCTCCCAGCCCTCTCTGTGGAACCCAGAGCGGGTTTTGGGTCCTTTTTCTGCTCCACTGGGGCCTTGCTGACTTTTCCTTTCCAGATCGCAAAGCCGTGATTTCCCAAGGGATGCTGAAATGCCTCGGCTCCTCTCTCTTCCTCAAGAGCAAGTGGGGCATTGGATACCGCCTGAGGTAATGCTCTGCCCAGTTTTGTACCTCCCAGGTGCCAACCTGCATCTCTTTTTTACTGCTTTCTGTTGGGGTCTTGTCTTGGGTTGGAAAGACAAATGTGTCTGCCAGGGAAAGCTGGAGCTTCTCTTGGAATGGAGAATGTAAACCCCTCTCCCTCCAAATTATTATAATTTTGAAATTAAAGGGCTCTCAGGCGGAGATGTGGGAATAGAAATAACAGTTCTTTACTAGGAGTATTAAAAATGTAGTAGTACAAAAAAGAAAACAAACAAAAAAAAAGAAGATATTGATAGAGTCTGAATACAACTTGACACCCTGTTGGTCAGGGTGTTGGGAGCAGCCCAGTCAAGTCCTCCTGCAGTGACAGAGGTGGTTCTGTTGCAGCAATGATCCTGGAGCAGGGGCAGTTTCCTCTGAAGGTCCAGTGGTGTGAGATGGGTCCAGCCTTCCTCTGGGAATGCAGTGCACACAGGCTGTGCTGGGCTCTGAATGCCAGGGTTTATCCAGGTGGGAATGCAGAGCACACAGGCTGTGCTGGGCTCTGAATGCCAGGGTTTATCCAGGGTTTATCCAGGTGGGAATGCCGGGCTCCTCCCCTGGGTGCAGCATCTCCCATGGATGATGGAATTGGATCAGCCCTGCAGGGAGCCTCGATGGCCCATGGACAGCAGAGATCCCCTGGAGGGAGGATGGGTCCTGGAAGGGATGAAGAAAACACCTCCCAGCCAGTTTAAACAGCTGGGAACAGAACACAAACTGCTGGTTACATCCTGCATTGCAACCCAAGACAAATCTCCAAGAGGGCACCCCTCAAAAAGCCCCTTTGCTGTCCCTGGAATGGAACATTTGAGTGTTTGCTGCTGTGCTGGTGCAGCCAGGCCTTACACCCCAATTTTTGCAGCATGCACATCGATGCCTACTGCAACACAGAGGCCACCACGGCCCTGATCAGGCAGCACATCCCTGCAGCCAGCCTGATCCAGGAGAACGACGAGCAGCTCGTGTACACCCTGCCCCTCAAGGACATGGACAAGTTTGCAGGTATCTGTGGGGTTTGGTGTGGCTGCAGCAGGGGGTGTTTGTTAAAGATGGCTTTTCCTGATGGTGTTGATAAAGTGGCAGTTGTGCCTTTGTGGTTTTTGTATTTATTATTATTTGGTTGGTGGGGAGTCGGGGTTTTCTCAGGTGGGTGAGGATTTTGGTGCCTCTTCCAGTGAGGTGTGAGGGTTGTGGGTACCCAAAAACAGCAAATGCCTCTGTGGTGAGGATTCCCTCCCACCTGAGCATCCCCTGGTCCTGCAGAGTCACCATCCTCTTGCAGAGGGTTCCAAAGAGCAGGGCTGGCGTGCAGCAAGCAGGAAAAGTCCCAAACCCTACAAAAACCCTACAAAAATCCTGCAAAAATCCTGCAAAAATCCTACAAAAATCCCTAGAAAAATCCCTAGAAAAATCCTACAAAAATCCTACAAAAAATCCTACAAAAAACCCTACAAAAATCCGACAAAAATCCTACAAAAACCCTACAAAAACCCTACAAACTGTGAGCTGCAAAGAGCACTGTGTCACTGCCTTGAGATTCCGTGGAGAGAGGGAGCAGAGGAGGATTTCACTAGATGGCAGCAATTATCTGAGCAGTCCTGGGCAGGGCTCCTTGCTCTCCTCCCAGAAATAAATGGGATAAACCTTTGCACCCTGTGGGAAGCCGAGGGAGGATCAATATTGATGGGAACATGCAGCTGATACTCCATAAGTGGTTTTTTGGCCCCTGTTGCATTGGAGTTAATGATTTATGAGCTTTGCCACTGGGTGCACTTCTGCAAACAGGCTGAGACTGAATCAATTCCACTGTTTCTGGGAGAAGCTGAGGTTGGGAATGCACCTTGTCTCCTGGGACTGGATAAATTGTGGAGGGTTGAGGAGTATTCTCAAATATCCAAGTGCTCCTCCCATTTTATACATTTGAATTTCCCTTCAGCCTCACCTTGGCTCTGAAGCTCCTTTTTTTTTAAAGTCCTTATTTCATAGGATTGACAAAAAAAGAGTAACATTTTACATTTTTCACCCCAAAGTGCTGATAAGTGCTCCCACTCTGAACCTCATGTGGTCTTCAAGCTCTGTGCTCTGTCCAGCATCTCCTACCTGGTTAACCTGGCCTTAAACATCTGGGAATTCCTTTTAATATCTCTATAAATATGTAATTTTATAGATACAGAGTGACTCAGTGGATTTATTTGTGAGATCCTTTGTGCCTGGGCAGGGATTTAGGTAGGATGAGCTGTGCTGGGTGTGATTTTTCCAGGAGAGGTCACCTTGAGCCTGCCCTGAGGAAACTTTGAGCCCAGGAGCTTCAGGATGCTGAGGCAGTTTTCAGAAGCACCACAACTTCAGCCAAACCACATTTCCTCACCACAGAGACCGAATTTTAATGCTAAAAGGAGCTTGGTTCTCAAACCACGACCTGTGCCTTCTGAATTATTTGCAATTCCCACATTCCTGCCTTTCCCCAGCAAGCAGGAAGGGTTTAGGGGGGTTTGTGATGTGCCTGAAGGGTTTTGGCAGGTGCTGGAGCAGAGTTTCAGAGCTGCCTCTGTCCCTAGGTTTGTTCTCTGACCTGGACACCCATTCCCACCTGGGGGTCATCACCTACGGCGTGTCCATGACCACGCTGGAGGACGTTTACCTGAAGCTGGAAGTGGAGGCAGAGATTGATCAAGCAGGTGGGAAGGAGCAGGGCTGTTCCCTTGGCTTTTCTCACCTTTGCTCTGGGCTCAGTTCGTGTGGAATTGTCACTGCCAGAGGGAGGGAACAAGAAAAAAGTCCCTCACAGGGGGCTGCTCCAGCATCTTTGGTTCTCTCAGCGTCCCAGGCTGTTAAAATACTCAGCAGGGAAACCAGGAGCAGGCAGTGGACTGGGAGATTCTGGGAGCATCCAAGGGAAAAGCTTTTTACTTATTAATTTTTCATCCAGCGAGCTCACATCTGACTGCTTGGCTTCCCAGCTTACTTGCCTTTTAAAATGCCCTTTGTTTTCCTAATGGAGCAAGATAAAATTATTTTTCGTCCTTTTGTGTGAACAGTAGCTGCACTCAGGGCTGAAACAGCTCAGCTTGTGTCACTTTAAATTAACTTTCAGTCCAAGTGAAAAGTTGGGACTGCTTAATATTACTCCAGAATGAGTCAGTTGGTTTTTTTTTGATGTCAGTTTTGAATGGTTTGAGCTGTTTTAATTGTTCTAGAGCTTTCTGCGTGATCCAGAATTATTAGTATGAGTAAATATATGTACTCTGTAGTGTACATATGGTACACTGGTATGCAAATTACTCCCTAATTAGACTGACTGCCCTGCTGCACAGAGTTTCTGTGTGGATTTGAGAGGATTTAAGAGCTGGACCTGCAGGTGCTGGGCAATACAGGTGCACACACAGGCCAAGGGTGTGAAACCGGGGCAGATCTGCACCTTTTGGTGGCAAAAGTTTGAATCCTCACGTCACAAGGGTGATTTGGGCTGGATGGAGCTGCCCAGGGAGGTGCTGAAGTCTGTCCCTGGAGGGGTTTGGGGACTGGATGTGGCCCTGGGTGCTGTGGCACAGGCTGGACTCAACAATCTCAAAGGTCTTTTCCAGCCTCGTTGATTGTGTGATTTACAGCTGATTGTGTGATTTAAAGTTGATTGTGTGATTTAAAGTTGATTGTGTGATTTAAAGTTGATTGTGTGGTTTAAAACCCCAGGGTGTGCCAGGGAAATGCTCCTTTATTTCTGCTGCCTCTGCTTTGAGTGACTGCCATGGGTGTGGCTGGGCTGGATCCACTGACCTTAAAGGGGTTAAAGTGAGGGATGGGATTGGGATGGGGATGGGATTGGGATGGGGATGGGATTGGGATGAGAATTGGGAATTGGGATGGGAATTGGGATGGGAATGGGATTGGGATGGGGATGGGATTGGGATGAGAATTGGGAATTGGGATGGGGATGGGAACGGGGATGGGAACAGGGATGGGATTGGGGATGGGAACAGGGATGGGGTGGGGATGAGGATGAGATTGGAATGGGGATTGGGATGGGGATGAGGATGGGATTGGGGATGAGAATGAGATGGGATGGGATGGGATCCATGGGATTGGAATGGGGATGGGGGATGAGGATGGGACGGGGATGAGGATGAGATTGGCATGGGATGGGGATGGGGATAGGGATGGGATGAAGATGAGGACAGGATGGGGTGAGGTGACCTCTACAACAGGAGGCCCAAGGACTCTCTGTCCCCTGCCTCCACCTCCTCTCCCATTCCCACCAACTCCCTGGGCTCTCTCTGCTCTTTCAGACTACAGCGTGTTCCACTCGCAGCAGGCGCAGGAGGAGCTGGACTCCAAATCCCTGGATGACATGGAGCAGAGCCTGCTGATGCTGTCTGAGGCCAGGGCCCCGGCCACGAGCAGCTCAGCCCTGTGGAAGAAGCAGGTTTCCACCATAGCCAAAGTGCATTTCCTCAGTCTGAAGCGGGAGAACAAGTGTGTCAGAGTTATGTGAGTACTGGGGCTTCTCCTTCGTGTGTGAGTCCCCAAACCTGCCTTAAAGACACCACACATCCTGTCCCTCCTTCTTCCCCATAGTTATATTTGTAAAACAGCAAGTGTGGAGCTGGGATTTCTGTTAATAAATGGGTTTTTGGGGTTTTTTTTTAATGGCATGCACATAAAACTGGGTTGCCTTTCCCTGAATTGCAATAAACCCCAAACTTTTATTTCTTTCAGGTTGTTGCTTTTCCTCATTTTCCTTGTGGTTCAGATTTTGTTGTTTTTCATACACCACATCATCAAAAACGCTGTAGCTGCCATCAGGCTCTCCCCAGATTTGTACTTGCTGAAGCCTGGAGAGAACTACCACAAGTACAGGAGTCGGCTCCTGCTGCAGAACTCCACAGGTGGGGCAGCAGCTCCTGTCTCCACCTCTCTCCTCCTCCCAGTTTTTGGGGTTGGGAATGAACTTTTCCCTTGGAATTAACCCAGGTGAAAGTTTCCTGGTGCCCAGGGGTGGTGGACTGTGGGTTTGTGCCGTGGGGTTTGGTTTGGAGATCCTCCTCCCATCTCCATCACCTTGTTCTTGCTGTGTCAGAAGATGATTGAGGTGAAAGAAGTGGCCAGAAACATTGAGATAAATCAACATTAAAATCCTGCCGTAAAACAGCTGGGAAAATTCATTTTTGTTTCAGCTGAGAGTGTTTTAAAAGTGCCCAGCAGGAACCCAGGCAGTCAAAACCAGCCCCTGTTTGAGCTGTGCATGGATAATTCTGTGTGAAACACTCCAGGCTGGTGATGAGGAGGGATTTCAGACGTGGGACACAGGGACATGTCTGGGGATGGGGAGTGGCTGGATTTGAAGGTCTTTCTCAGTTTTAAATGATTCCCTGTTGTTTTCTGTCCCCAGAGGTGGAGCTCAGTGACATTGTGCACTCCCTGGGGAGCATGAACATCCTCTGGGAGCTGTTCAATGACAGTGATTATGTCTCAGTGGCCCCTCACAGTGCAGCTCTGAACGTGTTTGCCCTCGAGTCCAGGCAGGTAAGGCACACTCAGCCTTGCAGCTGCTGGGGCTGGGAATTTCGTACCTCAAAAGCAGCTCTGGAGTCATGAAATTAAATAATATCATGTAATACTGCTTATACAGGAGGCTGCAAAGAGGACAGAGTGGGAATTTTAGCAAAACAAATCTTCTTCCATAATTATAATTACAGTAAGCCAATCAAAATTCCATCCCATTTTCTTCCCCACAAGGACATAGAAAGTCAGGAGAAACGTTCTCCTTCCCAGGACACTTGGCAGAGGAATTTTTTATGATTTTTTTAATTTGTGCTGACTGAATTACAGTTTGACAGAAGGATAATTCCGTGGTGCTCTCATGTGTAAAGAAAAATCAGTTTTCAGGGCTGTGCATGTTCACAGTGACAGGAAGATGTGAACTTTGGGATCATTTTTAATCCCCAGCAAGGGAACTGCTTTACAAAATGCCAGCTCTGCCCCTTGTTCCCGTTTTTATTCCCTGACACTGCTGCCATCAGTGTGGCAGTGCAGCCCCCAGCTCCTGCACAGCTCTGCCTGTCTGGTTTGAAATCCATTAGCGGGATCAGCCCTTGTGTGTTTTGTTTCCCAGACTGTAATTGTCTGGAGTGCCATTTGTCAGGGCCTCCCTGCTCCGTGAACATGCTGGGAATTTATTCCAGGAATTTCTTCTCTGAGATCAGGGCTGTTTTCGTGAACCAGGCTGTGTGTGACAAGCAGCCCTGAGCAGCCCAGAGCCTCCTGCAGAGCACTTGATTATGCAAAGATTTATCCCAGTGTTCAGGTTTAATTAAGGAGAGCCCTCTCAGGGCAGAAGGAATTAATACAGCACATATTTTTCTTCCTAGAATTATGTTTTCAACATCATATTCAACAGGACCATGGTGCATTCCCTGCCAGTGTTGATGAATATTGTCAGCAACCTCCTCCTGCACAGTTTGAACGTGACTGAGAGCATCCAGATCTGGAGCAACCCCTTGATTCAGGTGAGCAGCTCCCCAAAAATCACCCTGGAGCACTGGGGAGAGGGCAGAGCATCCCTGGGTGGGAGGGGGAGTGCAGAAACACCCCACAAACCAAGGGAAAAGCTGGCTGGGACTGTCTGCAGGGTTTAAGGGGATGTGGAAAGGTGCTGACATTTTGCTCTGCAGGTTGTGGAAGGAGAGGAAAAAGAGGCTTGGGAAGAGGATGTTGTGTCAGGAATTAAAGGTTGGGTGGGCTTGGAGCAGCCCAGTCTAGTGGAAGGAGTTGGGGGTTGGAATGAGATGATCCCTACGGTTCTTTCCAACCCAAACCATTCCATGTTCCTGTGAATTAATTCATTAGGAGTTTGTTGGAGGTTGCCTGCACTTCTTGGTCTGTGCAGAGCTGGAGGGGCCTTTGGGAGAGGAGAGGACCTGCTCTGAAAGTTCTTTAATTATTATTTATTCCTCATATAAACACTCCCAGAACTTCCACAGGTGTTTTTCTTCCTGCTGCAGCTCAGGTGATCTTGACACCCACAGACTTTTTATTTTAGCATTCACAGCCGTGTTCCAACTCCTAATGCAGCATTTTTTGGTCACATTCTGGCACTGAATAAATCTGATTTCCTATCCCAGGACCTTCCAGACACGATTTTCAGGCTGGAGATCTATTTTGAAGCCGTGTTACTGGGGATCATCATCACTGGGATGCCACCCTACTTCGCCATGGACAACGCAGAAAACCACAAGGTGACACCCGGGTGTCCGTGCAGAGAGGCACAGGGAGTTAAAAATCCTGGGATTTGGGGCAAGACCCCAAGAGGGATTTAAAACAATGCCATGGGTGGCACTGGGGTGGAGCAGGTTTGGGCAAAGCTTTTCTGTGCAAAGCTAAGCTTGGCAATAACACAGGGGCAGAGTCACAAACATCGCTTTTAATTAACACGTGATTAACACTGTGTGCTCTTCCCCTGTTGCAGATCAAGGCTTACACCCAGCTGAAGATTGCAGGGCTCTATCCCTCAGCCTACTGGACTGGCCAGGCCGTGGTGGACCTGCCTCTGTTCTTCTTCATCCTCATCCTCATGATCGGCAGCCTCTTCGCCTTCCACTACGGCGTTTATTTCTACGTGGGCAAGTTCCTGGCTGTGGTGAGGCTGGGCTGGGCTGAGAGCAGGGTTCTCTTCCTTTCCACAAGTCTTTTTTTTGCTTGATTCAGCTGAATTTTCTCCCCCATGGATGCACAGGGCAAACGCTGCTGGCACAAAGAGAGAATGTTCTTCATGGGGAAAATGGTTCCAAGTTGGGAGTTTCATTCAGGACTGGAATAAAACAAAGGGGGAGGTTTAGGTTGGGCACAGGAGGAATTTCTGCACAGGAAGGGGCTGGAAGGGGCTGGCCATGACTCCAGTCTGAGTCTCTGTCCTTGGAGTATTTAAGGACTGGCCCTTGGTGCCATGGTCTGTCTGGTCACATCCCAGCGCTCTTTTCCAGCCGTGTTGATTCTTAAAGCAGCAGCATTTTCCTTTATTTCTCCCTGCAGTCTCAGCCTGCTCTGTGCTCTGTGCTGGGCTTGGTAATTGCTCTGTTTTCCCTGTGCTGCTGGTGACAAGGACACAGTGACTTTGAGCAGAGCTCTCTGCGGGGAGCTGCAGATGGGAGTGAATGGAGGAGACCACAAGACTTCGTGTCTTTGGTATTCAGAGCGAGCTTCCCTGTGATGCTGGCTGGAATTGAGAGGAATCAGCTTTTCCCAGCTGCTTTTCCAGAGTTAATCAGGTTTGGGATGTGGCTGCAGGGCTGGTTTCCCACCCTTGTTTGAATTTCTACAAAAAATGCTGTGGTGGAATTCTTAGTCTTTGCTAGAACCTTGAGTTCAGCATTTATGGGAGCCTGTGTTACAAAAAAATAATGGGAAAGAGTTTAAAGGAAGCTGAATGGGGAGGAGTTTTTGCCTCTCCACACATTCTTTAATTTGTGTCTTTAATAATACATTCTCTATGCACCAAGGCAGCAAAATACATCAAATAAAGTGACAGAGATGAATCCAGAGTTCTGTGTCACACTGAGGTAATTCCAGTTAATCCTTATTCAAAAAAAATCCCTGCTGCACATTTTCCTGAGAGACCTTTCCTGTCCCTGCAGATTTTTTGCCTGATTGGTTACGTCCCCTCAGTCGTGCTCTTCACCTACGTGGTCTCCTTCACCTTCAGAAAAGTCCAGAACACGAAGGAATTTTGGTCATTTATATTCTCAGTGGTGAGTGACTCGTCTGGGAGCTGGGCTAAGTGGGAAGACTGGTGATCTCCAAAGCCACAGCAAAAAAAATCCCAATTATTTTGTGTGTCCCTAATGCAGAGGAAATGGGAAACTTTTACCAATGTCTCACTCGCTGCCATATGCTGAGTGATAAAAGCTCAAAGAAAAAGTGCCTTAAATAAATTAACTTATGCTTAGAGAGTCTGAAGTGGATGAAAATGGATTTTTTTTTCCTTTTTCTTTGGTACAGACAGCCTTGCTGTGCACAGTTGTCACTGAAGTGTCCTTTTTCCTGGACCATTACCTGGTAACCACCATCCTGCATTATGTCTTCTCCATCTTCATTCCCATTTATCCCCTCATTGGCTGCCTGATTTGTTTTATAAAGGTGAGGAGGCTCCAGGGAGCCTTTCCAGAGCCCTTGGAGGTGCCTGGGGTTGGGTGGGAGAAAATCACCTTTTTCCTATGATTCCCAGTGGTTTGGTTTTGAAATGGGGAAAGCAGCAGTTTTTCCATGAAATTTCCTCTCTGTTAAGTGGAGGGAGCTTACAAGAAAGATGGAGAGGGACTTTTAACAAGGGATGGAGTGACAGGACAAGGGGAAATGGCTCCAAGCTGACAGAGAGGAGGGTTAGACTGGATTTTGGGAAGGAATTCCAGGCTGGGAGGGTGGGCAGGCCCTGGCACAGGTGCCCAGAGCAGCTGTGGCTGCCCCTGCATCCCTGGAATGTCCAAGGCCAGGTTGGACATCGGGGCTTGGAGCAACAGGGGATGGAATGAGATGGGCTTGGAGGCCTCTTCCAACCCAAAGCATTCCATGATTCTGTGATATTCCAAGGAAAACCAGTGTTCCCCAGTGAGCAAACCCAGTGGGTTAACTGGGAGGGGGTGGCTGGAGAGCAGGAGCAGCCCCAGGGCTTGGATGGAGTTTGATTTTTTCCTTGGGGAGCTCAGCAGTGCTTGAGCAGCACAGCCTGAAGGAAAAGCACAGAGTGGGAATTGGTGTCTCTGGTGGGTGATTTAATTACCTGACCACGTTTCTCCCTGAATTCCCAGGTCTCATGGAAAGGCAGGAGTGGGAGCGGGGGGTCCCACGACCCCTGGGACCGGCTGCTGGTGGCAGTTGTGGCTGTGAGTGTGGCACTGCATTCTCAGAAATGGGAAAAATCCCCAGCCTGCTGTAGGGAATTGTGATTCCTGCTGGGGTCCCCCTGCCCATCATCTTCATCACTGAAGATCTGCTCTGGTGCTGAGCCTGCAGCACAGACAGAGTCAGGAAAGCTGCTCAGCACCTGCTGCCCCTATGGCCTGAGCTGAATTATATTTTAGCATACTTTGGTTTAAGTTTGAGTATTGCTCAGTTAAATTATTCTAGGTTTTATTTTAAGTTTGAGCCCTTTTAAGTTTTATAAAGCTGAAGTAATAATAAATCCGTATCTTACTAATTTAAAATTTTATTATCTGTAAGTCTTGTGAGATCAATACAATTTAAAATTCTTTCATCCAAATTAATTCATATTGAATTTAAGCATTGCTTAATTAAAAGTTATCTTAGGTTTTGTACAAATACATTTATCTAACTTGCAAAATCTAGATGTTTTTTCTTAGAGACAGGATACTCTGAGACAGCTGTGATGAAGCTTTGATAAATACCTATTTAGATAAAAAAGATACAGCGTGTTCACCCTTGATTTTATTTATTTATTTTAATTTATTTAACACTGCCAGTGTTAATGGATTATTAATTAATAAATAATTAATTATTAATAGTAGATATTTATAATTAATTATCAATTAATTCTGATTATTATGGGCATCCCTGCTGATGGAACAAGAGCTCCAGAGCAGGCGCAGTCCCTGCTCTGCACCACCACACAAGCGCTGGTGTTGCCAAAAGTATTAAATGCATCATTAAATGCAATAATTGGGGTTTTTTTGTGCAGAGAAGGGGCTGTCCTTGCCCTGGTCCCCCCTCAGGGTGCTGGGGTCACCCCTGGGTGCCAGGGCTGGCTGGTGACCAGGGGGTCTCTGTGTGCCCAGCCCTACCTGCAGTGCCTGGTGTGGCTGCTCCTGCTGCGCTGCTTCGAGCTGAGGAACGGCGGGAGGACGGTCAGACAGGATCCCTTCTTCAGGTGAGGCTCTGGAGGGGTTTTCTTTCCCCCAGACATTGTCCAAAACTGGTTTGGAAGGTGGTGCTGGTGGTTAAACTGGGCTGTGCAGTGGAGGAAATAAAAATCCTTCCATGATCTCCCATCAGAAATCATCACTGAAGGGCAGAAATGGGGGGTTTGTTTTGTTTCCTTCCAGGTTACATCACTGCAAAATCCTGTGATTGTGAATTCGTAGGTGAGGAAGATGAAGGTTCATCCACGCAAAATTCAATTGGGATTTTTAATTTTGATAAATGATTTTTTTAAGTTATTTTTTTAAGGCTGTGAAGTCCTAACAGTGACCTTTGTGGAATCTGCAAGGATGGGCAGTCCTGCCCTTGGAGCTGTTCCTGTGTTGTCACCAAGGCTCCTCCAGCACAGGAGGTTTTGTATGGAAGCTCCACACAATTCTGCCTTTTGCTCAGCTTTTTTTACACTTGACCCACGAATATTTGTAACTGAGCTCCTCAAAAGGAGCTGTTTTACATTCTCTGGTGAGGAGGAATTTTAGAAGGAGAAGTTACAGATTTTTAATTTTAGAAGAAGAATTTTAAAAGTATATTCCCTATATAAAAAAAAGGGAATTGCCATTGCTATTGCCTGGCCAGGGCTGCTGTAGAGCTCAGTTCCCTGCAGGAATCTGCAAATGCCTTGCAGCACCAAAGCCCTGAGCCACCCTCGTGCTGTTTTTCCCACCCTTTTAGAAAATGTTCCAGCAAATCCAAGCCCTGGAAGTTCCCAGAGGTCCCTCACGAGGAGAACGAGGATGAGGATGTGAAGGCAGAGAGGCTGCGGGTCAAGGAGATCCTGAGCAGCCCCAGGAGCGAGGAGGTGACGCCTTGCTCCCAAAAACCCCCACATCTGGGGAGCTCCTCAAAACCCCCACATCTAGGGGCTCCCCAAAATCCCCCACATCTGGGGGCTCCCCAAAAACCCCCACATCTGGGGGCTCCCCAAAAACCCCCACATCTGGGGGCTCCCCAAAAACCCCCACATCTGGAGGCTCCCAAAAAAACCCACATCTGGGGGCTCCCCAAAACCCCCACATCTGGGGGGCTCCCCAAAAATCCCCCACGTCTGGGGGCTCCCCAAAACCCCCACATCTGGGGGCTCCCCAAAAATCCCCACATCTGGGGGCTCCCCAAAACCCCCCACATCTGGGGGCTCCTCAAGAACCCAAAATCTGGGGGCTCCCCAAAACCCCCCACATCTGGGGGGCTCCCCAAAAAAACCCAACATCTGGGGGGCTCCCCAAAAACCCCACATCTGGGGGCTCCCCAAAAATCCCCCACGTCTGGGGGCTCCCCAAAAACCCCCACATCTGGGGGCTCCCCAAAACCCCCACATCTGGGGGCTCCCCAAAAATCCTCACATCTGGGGGCTCCCCAGAGCTGCTGGTGTCTGCAGCCCCTTCCCTCTCCCCTGCCAGATGCCAGCAATCCTGGTCAGCAGCCTGCACAAGGAGTTTGATGAAAGGAAGGAATTCCTCCTGGGCAGAAAAATAAAGAAAGTGGCAACCAAACACGTTTCCCTCTGCGTGAAGAAAGGTTGGAGTTCAGCTGCGTGTTTTATTTATAAAAAAACAACTCTTGGAGCCATTTATCTGATCTGGTGGGCAATGTTTGTGTTGTTCCTTTTTTAGGAGAAATCCTGGGTTTGTTGGGACCCAATGGAGCTGGGAAAAGCACATTAATTAACATGCTTGTTGGAGAGATTGAGCCAACCAGTGGGCAGGTATGTTCCACACTACAGGTACACAAAAAACCAACCCATCTTTCAATTTTATGGAAATTGCAAACACTCCTGAGGGCGTTTTTTATTACTGCAAGCACTCCTGAGGGCGTTTTGCTAAAACCATGCAAAAAGAGTTTGGAAATCTGTAATATTCTGGATTAAAGTCTGGGCATTTTCCTCGCAGGTTCTGATGGGAGATGATTCCTTGGGGCTGGGCAGTGAGGATGGCTCGGTGACATTCGTGGGGTACTGTCCCCAAACGAATCCTCTCTGGCCAGATATCACCTTGCAGGAGCACTTTGAGATTTATGGTGCTATCAAAGGCATGAGCCAGTCTGATGTCACAGAAGTCATCAAACGGTGAGTACAGAAATCTTTGTGGTTGAAGTTTTGAGCTTGT
This sequence comes from Prinia subflava, assembly GCF_021018805.1. Classification (NCBI taxonomy): domain Eukaryota; kingdom Metazoa; phylum Chordata; class Aves; order Passeriformes; family Cisticolidae; genus Prinia; species Prinia subflava. Next base: position 13,517,511 of record NC_086258.1, read on the forward strand.
TTTATCTCCAGACTTATTGCTGGAGGGGTTTTAGCTAATTTTTATAATTTTTGTGGGGTTTTTTCCCATTCTTACCTTTCCTAATGCAAGTTTTGTTTCCATTTAAGTTTGGCTTTAAGCTCGGTTGAAATTCCGCAATTGTGAATTTGTAGGTGAGGAAGACGAAGGTTCATCCAGACAAAATTCAGTTGGGATTTTTAATTTTGATACATGATTTTTAAAGGCTTATTTTTTAAGGCTTATTTTTTAAATAAGCCTTTTTAAAGGCTTTTTTTTTAAGGCTGTGAAGTGCTAACAGCTTTGTAGAAGCTGCAAGGATGGGCAGTCGTGGCCTTGGAGCTCTTTCTGTGTTGTCACCAAGGCTCCTCCAGCACAGGTGGTTTTGTATGGAAGCTCCACACAATTCTGCTTTTTGCTCAGCTTTTTTTACACTTGACACACGAATATTTGTAACTGAGCTCCTCAAAAGGAGCTGTTTTGCATTCTCTGGTGAGGGGGAAGCCAAACCTTTCCCACCTGGTCCTTCCCTCCCCAGCATCGCCAGCGTGCTGGATTTAAAGGACCACCTGCAGAAGACGACGAAGAAGTTGGGAATGGGGCTGAAGCGCAAGGTATGGGGGGCTCTGGGGTCCCTCGGGGGGTCCCCAGCTCCCTCCCTGTGCTCACCCTGCCCCTCTGCCTGTCCCCAGCTCTGCTTTGCCCTCAGCATGCTGGGGAACCCGCGGGTGACGCTGCTGGACGAGCCCTCCACCGGGATGGACCCCAAGGCCAAGCAGCACATGTGGTGAGTGCCCGGGGCTGCCTCATCCCTGCTGCCACCAGGGACAGCCACAGGCAGGGAAAAACACCCTGGGAACACCATCCAGTTCCTTCCGCTGCCGCGGGCAGGGATATCTTCCACTAAAGCAGATTAATTTCTGCTTAATGTCCCATCCATCCCTGCCCTGTGGCAGTGGAAGCCATTCCCTGTGTGCTGTCCCTCCATGCCATGTCCCAAATCTCTCTCCAGCTCTCCTGGAGCTCTCTTAGGCACTGGCAGAGGCTCTAAGGTCTCCCAAGAGCCCCTCTTTGGAATGCACCCCCAACTCTCAGCCTGTATCCACAGCAGAGGGGCTCCAGCCCTTGGAGCACCTCCGTGGCCTCCTCTGGAGAGGCTCCAGCAGCTCCTCCAGTGCTGGGAGCCCCCGAGCTGGGCACAGCACTGCAGTGGGCTCTCACAAGAGGAGGAGGGTCAGCCCAGCCTGTGTGCCAGCTGTGTCCTCTCCCACAACAGCTTGGGAATTACAGGCCTGAAAGCTGAAAGAAATCCTTAAAATAATGTAAGGAATACAGATTCGAGCTGCCTGCGGGAAATTCAGGTGTTAATTGTTGCTGTGGGAGTAGCATTAATCCGTAAATAAGAGTCCATCACAGCCCTCCCTTCCTACTAGGGCAGGATTTGCTGTTTCCTGCCAAGTGCTTTCTCTCAGGGGTGGTTTGGGTTGTGTTTTGCAGGCGGGCCATCCGAGCAGCCTTTAAAAACAAGGAGAGGGCAGCAATCCTGACCACGCACTACATGGAGGAGGCAGATGCTGTCTGTGACCGTGTGGCCATCCTGGTGTCAGGGCAGCTCAGGTACCCCCAGACCCCCCCAGGGGCAGGGAGCACCTGGGGTACATTTCCCTGAAAACACGGATAAATTTAAATTAAATTCAGAACGAAATCAATCCTTGCCAGCAGAAAGGATCTGTTTGAGGTTAGGCTGCTCTTGAGGACAGCTTGTGTTTCCTGCCTGTAATTTGTAGGTGTATAGGTACTGTCCAACACCTGAAGAGCAAGTTTGGCAGGGGATACTTCTTGGAGATGAAGCTGAGGGACACAGCAGACGTGCAGCAGGTGGAATTTCTGCAGAGCCAGATCCTGCACATCTTCCCCAACGCCAACCGCCAGGAGAGGTGAGGCTTGACTGGCAGCCAGAAAATCCTGGTGGTGATAAACCCCTCTGATTTCACAGCACCTCCTTGGCACTGGGGAAGGCACGTAAATGTTTACACACAGCTTAAAAAAAAAAAAAGAAGAATAAAAAAAAAAAAAGGAAGGGATCTGGAAGGCAGCAGAGCCCGGGCTGCCAGGGCGGGGGCCGGGAGCCCACACAGATGTTTGGCACAGAGGAAGCAAAACTGGATTTCTGCATAGCTGTTGCCTGACAGCTTCCTCCTGGGTCAGGGCCCCCGGGAAAGGGCTGAGATCCGAGGCTCTGACTCACTGCCCTTACCTGGAAGTGCCTGAGCTCTCTGGGGGTCTCAGCTCCAGGGTGGGCTGGCTGCTGCTCCACCGGCGGCTCCGAGGTTGTGCCGGGATCCAGGGTTTGGCTCAGTGGCTGAGAGGCTCCAGCGAGGGCACTGCGGGCGTGCAGGGGAGTGTGATCACTGAGGGATCACGAGTGTGAGCCCTCCTGGAACGGGGGAGTTCCCTGTGCACAGCAGAGCTGCAGGGCACAGCTCCCCGTGCTGCAGCCGGGGCTGCGGGATGGACACGTCCAGGACATGCTGGGTCCTCCCAGCTCAGCTGGAATCCAAAACCTCCTCAAAATCTGGGAGCTCCAGGAGGCAAATCTGCCATGAGTAAGCAGAACAGAAGTGATTGAATCCGAGTGGAAGAGCATGAACTCACAAAGTCTCGGGGGGTCTCAGCTGATGCACCTGGAGCTGCATCATTCCCCTTCTCCTGTGTGATTGTGACAGTCGAAATGCCTGCAGTGACCTTCAGAAAAGGAGCTGAAATCCATTCCATGGGGTATTAACATTTTTACTTTGATTTTGCTTGAGGCCAAATTTGTTTTGCTTCTTTGTTCCAGTTTTGCTTCTATCCTGGCATATAAAATCCCTAAAGAAGATGTGCAGTCGCTTTCACATTCTTTTTCCAAGCTGGAGGAAGGTAATGAAGCACTTGACATTTGTCACACACACAGATCCTTTTGTCTCCCATAACTGACACTTCTGCCATGTGATGTCACTCCCCCATTTCTCTTCCAAATCTGTTTATTTTGATTTTCTTTGATTGATGTTGTCCCCAACTCCATTTCAAATCAAGAGTAAGGAAAGTGTGCCTGAATCTGCCCTTTTTGATTCTTTCACCAGTAAAACACGCCTTCAACATCGAGGACTACAGCTTTTCTCAAGCAACACTGGAGCAGGTGTGTTAAATTCTGTTTTGTGAAGGTGCCAGGGGCAGGGATAGATGGGATTTTGGGAGGGAATTCCTCCCTGTCAGGGTGGGGAGGGGCTGGGATGGAATTCCAGAGCAGCTGTGGCTGCCTCTGGATCCCTGGCAGTGCCCAAGGCCAGGTTGGATGGGGCTGGGAGCAGCCTGGGACAGTGGAAGGCGTCTCTGACCATGGCAGGGTGGGATCAGCATTAAAGTCCCTTTCCAGAGCATTCCATGATTCCATGATGATGATCCCTGTGCAGGCAGCTCATCCCCCAAGCTCTGCTCTCAGCCTGCTGGGGCACTTTTGGGAAACTTAAATCCCCTTTTTTGCAAAATGAATCACATCTGCCAGCTCTCCAGCTCCTCTTTATTCCTGTTCCCCCCTCTAAAAATAAGATGCCAACTGCAGTGACTGGAAGAAAGCAAATGTTGTGGTATTAGTGGAAAAGCTGCTCTGATTTATTCCAAGAACAGGAATTTGCTGTTGGTAGCTGGAAGGAAGCTGAAGCTGAGACTTGTAATTGCTTATTGTGGATTAATTACTGCTGACAATTAATGTCCTTCAGTGTTGCACTTCCTTTTCATTACGCTCTTGAGGAAAAGAGGTGGGAGGGTAGGAGTAAGGAGAAAAAACTCAAAATACTAAAAATGTCCTAGTAAGGAAAAAAAACCTCAGAATACTACAGATGTCTTACTCAGAGATGAGGCAACACATTGACTGCTTATGAGGATTTTAGCATGAGTTGTTATTTGTGACCAGAGAAGTTCCTACAAGGGCCATGGGGTCTTTTCCCTGTTTTCCAGGTGTTTGTGGAGCTCGCCAAGGAGCAGGAGGAGGAGGACAGCACCTTTGGCACCCTGAACAGCAGCCTGTGGTGGGAGAGGACGCAGGAGGACAGGGTCATTTTCTGAGCTCCTGTCGGTGCCAGGACCCATCCTCTCTCTGCCCCTGGAGCTGGGGTGGGCAAGGACAGCTGGGTTTGGGAGCCCTGAGCCTGCCCCACCGTGCTGGCCTTGGGGACAACACCGCAGGAGCGCTGAGCATCCCCTGCTCCTCTGGCTGACCCCACATCCCTGCTCCCCTCACTGCCCCGGGTTTGTGCTGGGCACGAGGGCACTGCCACGGCAGCCTGGCGTCCCCCTGAGCTGGTGGCTGGGGCAGCAGCTCCCACCTGCCCTCCCTGGGCTCTGCTGGGCTGGAGTTGGGCTGTCCTTGAGGAAAACCCTGTGTGTGAGCAGAGCCAGGCGTGCTGGAGCGCCCTTGGGTGGGCACTGCTGCACGCCCAGCCCTGCCCTGCACCAGCTGAGCCACCCCTGTTTCTGCTTTGAGGATGGAGCTGCCTGGAAGAGAGGGGGGAACCCCTGCAGGGTCCCTGTGCTGCTGCAGGGAGGGTCCTGACTGCACAGCCAGCCCGGCTGGGCGTGCCAGCGCCTGGAGCTGTTCACCTGCAGGTCACACTGGCACTTGGTGGCACTCCCAGTGCCCTCCCCTGCAGGCTGGTGGCTGTGTGGGTGCCACTGGGGTTTGCCCTGCGTGCTGGGGGGCACAGGGGTGGGCAGAGGGGCTTTGCTCCTTCCCCTGCTCGGTGCAGAGGGGTTGGCAGAGGTGTGGCCCTGCCTTGTGTCCGTTCAGAGCAGTCTGATTCTGTCCCTGGCTGTGACAAGGTGTGTCCTGCTCTCACACTCAGTGCTTTGGAGATGTTTGCATTTCCTTGTGTCCCCCAGCCCGTCGTTGTTGTGGTTGCAGTCAGTGACACAGGGCCCAGCCTGTGTCACCTCCCTTTGCAAAACCCCAAATCAAATCCCAGTTCACAGCCCCATCCATGAGAAAGGTGCCTTTGGTTTGCACACAAGCACTAAGAAGAGTAGAAAATGTCGTCCTTTAGCCATTTAGACAAATGTATGTTGAAAATAATATTATTTTTTTGGTTTTTTCTACACAAAGCTATCATCGCATTTTTAGTTTTATAAGGGGAAATTAAAGATTGCTCCCAGTTCATTTGGCTCTGCAATGAACAGATAGAGAGATGTGTTTCTATTGAGACATTGGCTTCATAAGTCATATCATTTATGTATCTTCACTTCAAAGTTAGAAAAGACCTTTGTTTTTCTTGAGAAAACTCAAAAAAAATGGGTAAAGTTGGAGTTGTGTGTCCCATCTGTTGGTAATTATCAGGCAATAATGTGTGTGATGTGTCTGATAATGGTTTATCTTTATCAGTGTGTTCAGCCACAATCTGGTTCCATTTGTTTCTTACATATGTGAACTCCTCATGCAGAATTTCACCTCCTCTTTGTACCCACAGGTTGCAGAGAAATGCACAACTTTGGGTTTGTAGTTAAAATTGGAGCCCAAACCCTACAGAAAGCCCTGGACATCCCATCTGCCTCCCCAGGGAACCCCAGCCCTGGAAATGAGGATTAAAAGAATTAAAGCAAACTGCAGCTCCAGCACCACCTGACAGAATGAAAATTCTCTGCCAGAAAAGAGAAAAAAACCTCCAAATTTGGGTCTTTTATTTATTCAGCCCCAGCCCTGCTGCTGGCTGGGAGCTCTGAGCTTTTATTTGGGGCAGTTTGGGACTCAGAATTCTCTTGGCACTTTCCCATGCAGGTGTGTACAGGTTGAGTGCATTTTTCCCAAATCCCACCTTTTTTCGGTCTCTTTTTTTGCCAATGGTGTTTCAGCCAAGCGTCACCTGCCCATCAATCCAGCACATTTGTCACATGGATTTAGGGAATTTATGGAATCAGTGTGACCTGTGAGCAGCCTTGGTGTCAGCCTTGCATTTATTCTTTCACTTGGAGTTTATAATAGTCTGTGAAATAGTTCTGTGCTGTCTGTTTCAGATGTTCCCATATTTCCTCACATTTCAGACATGAAATTTTTGGATTAGAAAATTGGATTAGCTCAGTTTGGTGCTGTTGTTTCTCTTGGAGGAGCCCAGTGGATGGTGGCACTGCTTTTTTTGTGCAGCTACAGAGAAGACAAAGAATTTGGCTCGTTAAATTAATTCCCTGTTTGGGTGGGATCTGTTTGGCCTGGTGACATCATGTGTCAAAGGGGGGTGAAATTCCACCCTAAAACATCACTGACCTCATATCAGAAGGGTTTCAGAGTGTCCTGAAATGTCTGTAATGGCCAGAATGGGGAGAAAACCAGGCAAAATTAAACCAGGGTAAAATTCCACCCTAAAACATCACTGTCCTCATATCAGAAGGGTTTCAGAGAGTCCTGAGATGTCTGTAATGGCCAGAATGGGGAAAAACCAAGGCAAAATTGAACCAGGGTAAAATTCCACCCTAAAACATCACTGTCCTGGTATCAGAAGGGTTTCAGAGTGTCCTGAGATGTCTGTAATGGCCAGAATGGGGAAAAACCTAGGAAAAATTAAACCAGGGTAAAATTCTACCCCAAAACATCACTGTCCTGGTATCAGAAGGGTTTCAGAGTGTCCTGAGATGTCTGTAATGGCCAGAATGGGGAAAAACCCAGGCAAAATTAAACCAGGGTAAAATTCTAGCCCGAAACTTCACTGTCCTGGTATCAGAAGGGTTTCAGAGTGTCCTGAGATGTCTGTAACTGCCAGAACAGGGAAAAACCCAGGCAAAATTAAACAGGGAATGCCCTGGGAGCAGCAGAGCTTTATTCCTGGGATTTGACTTCCCGTTGTTCAGCTCTTACCAGTGACATCCCAAATCCCCTCCCTCCAACACACACCCAGCTGTGCTCTCAGAGATAAACTAGATTTTGGGGGGGATTTGGGGTAAATCCACACAGTTTGGGCCAGCTTTCCCAGGTGAGGTGGCTGGAGCTCCCTGCAGGGTTGTTGTGAGCAGAGCTCGCAGCACGCGTTCGCTTCGTGGTGTTGTTGCAAGGTTGTATTTTTCTATGGAGAGTTTAAAGTGTCTGGTTTTGTTTGCATTTCCAAGAAAAGTCCTTATTTTAGAGTATCTGTGTTTAGCAAATGAGGTCTATTGCCCTGGCAGCAGAGGCAGGAGGTGACAGGGCTGGAGGTGACACGTTTGTGACACTCCTGCTGCTGCCGGACCACGGGCAGTTCATTTTCCACACTTGCCTTTCTTTCACCACTTGGCTGTACTTGTAAAGGTGAGGATTTTCCTTTCCCAGCAGGAAATATTCCAAAATAAAGATGGCTTGGGTTGTTAAGCTCTTGGCTCTCCGGGTGTTTTGCTGCGTTGGAAATGGGGGTGGATTTCAAAGCCTGTGCTGATTTTGGGGTGCAGCAGAGTTTCAGGTGGTTGGGCTCAGGCAGAGCATGAGGGGCCCTGGCTCTTGGCATGGCCAAGACTCCCAGGCTGTGGTATTTCCATATTTTAAGCTGAATTTGGGGGATTTTTGCAGTGTTGCAACACTGGGGGTCTGACAAGTGCTTTGCAGCCGGACTCGTTCAGCCCAGCTTTGGGCAAGCAGTGACCCCAGGGCAGCTGTGTGCTCCTGGCATGGCACATTGCCCATCTGCAGGGGTGAATCACCTCCAGCCACTGCAAAATCAACCCCAGCAGGGAAAAAAAAAAAAAAGAAAAGAAAAAAAATCTGTTTTTTGTGCTTGGAGCTGTGCCCAAGGTGAATTCTCTGGGTGGGTGCTGGCTCTGGGGCGAGGGGCAGTGAGATGGGGGAGCTGTGGCTGAAGGTGGGACATGAATTGGAGGGCACTGTCTGCTCCTGGCGTGTGCTGGGGACTGCCAGGTCCCTGCACAGACCCTGCTGAGGAAGAGGAGGAGGTGGTCACCTCCAGCCATGAAGGGTGCAGCAAAATAAAAGGGGTTTGTGCTCCCTGAGCCCCTCAGTGGGGAGGAAAATAACCCCAAAGAAGTTTAATCTGAGCTTGGGGACAGTTCCCAGTGGTTCATACTCGTTTGTGTTGGTGTGGAAGGACAGAGTGTGCCATGCATTTTTTTTATTTTTTTTAAAGCTGTAAAATTAATTCATTCCCTTATAATGCTTCTTTTAAGAGATGTCCAGAAAGTCCCTGATTTCACATGCTGAATTTCTCTTTGATAAGGGTTTCCTGGAGCTCTCACTGTTCCTTTTTCCTTAGCTTGGCATGTCCCCTCAGAAGGGTCTGGCTCCCTTCCCAGCCCCTCTCTTCCTCCTGGCAGATACAAAGTCTGGTCCTGAGCCCCCTTCTCAGAAATTCCGTGGAGCCTTGGGGGGTTTAATTAATGATAATTTGAGATGCTCTGTGCTCTCAGTGAAGCCCTGAGGGGTTGGGATCCCCCTTCAGCAGCAGGAGATGGATGGGAAGCCCCACGGAGTGCTTGGAGCAGGTGTCATTTTCCTGTGAAAAACCCTTTTCTGTAAACCCTGAGCAGCCAGGGCAGGGCTGGGTCCCACACTGAGGTGCAGGTTTTGGTCAGAAAAGTGCTGTTTTTGGTAAGGTGCACCTCAGATGGGCTTTTTGCAGTCAGGAGGAGCCGTCCCTGCAAGGGATGCTGGAAAACGCTCCTGCCCCTCTCCTAAACGAGCTCATGCCTTGAAAATGAGTAAATCAGCAGCTGCAGCAGAGCCCATGCCTCTTGTTAAGCAACTCTTGTGGTTTGAGGCAGCTCTGCAAATCAGCTGCACAATCCTCGGGCTGTGCAAGTTCCGGGACACTCAAATTCATTTAACTCGTTGAATTATCCCGTGGCCGTGCACCCTTCCAGCCCCTCTGGATCCCCTGGCCTGTCTCAGTTCCTCACCTCCCTGTTTGGAGTGCAGATGCACTGGGAAGATGTTTTGTTTTTAAAAGCCTGATGCGCTCCATGCTGCTCCCAGCTGTGCGGCAGCTGCTGGAAAAGCAATTAAAAGGAGTGGAAATTGTGGAAAAAACACTCAAAACAACGGGGGAAGGAGAAAGAAGAACCAAAACCCCCTTGGTGCTGGGATGCAGGATTTGTCTCAGCAGAGGAAGGAGCGTTTGCTGAGTCAGGCTGTGGGCACGATGGGGACAGAGCAGCAGAGTTTTCCCTCTGGAGAAGCTGGGACAGGGACAAAGTGGCTTTGCCACCCCATGCCAGGCCACCCCAGCTCTGCTGCCGCTGGGAACATCTGCAGGGCTTGAGTTCAGCCCTCCAAGTGTAAACACGCCCAGGCTCGGGGCCAGCTGGTTGTAGGTGCTGTTCCAAGGTTGGGTCATCGCTGCACAAGTTTTTTGGGAGGGTTTGCCCGGGTGACGTCAGGCTGGAGAGGGGCACGGCCACCGGGCTGAAAAGGGACCACAACCCGGCCAGCCCAGAGCTGCAGGAGACCTGGTCCCCATGGAACACACAGCAGCAGGTAAGGAGTCACTCATCTCCTCTTTTCACAGGAAAATTAATTTAGGAGTGGAGATAGAAAAATTCTCCCCGGGGCAGTTTCGTGCAGGGGTTGAGTTTTTTGTGAGAGATTAGTTTTTCCTAATTAATGCTTTGTGATGCTGAATGCATAAAAGTGGCACCTTCCAGCTCTGTTTGCTGGCGGGCTGTAAGTTCACAACAAGATATTTAGAGGAAAAGGAGCAGAAATATTCAGCCCCTCTGGGGTGTGTGGATTTTGGTTCTCCCCGTGGCTGCAGGTGAAGAGCTGAGGGCTGAGCACTGGGTGATGATCCCTCCCTTTGCTCTCCTCCTCCTGCCTTGCTGTCACTGAAGGCATCTAAAAACACAAAACCCCCAAATTTCACTTCTCTGTATGAGCTGAAGTGTTGAGCTTTGATTAAGAGCAGGCTCAGAGTTGTTATTTTCAAGTTGAGAGCAGGAGAAAACCTGCTCCAGTCTGTTGGAGTCAGTGCAGATCTGTCTCTGTGCTTTGTCAGATGCAAACACAAAAAACTGCAGGACTGGCAAACAGGAGGGGATGGAAGGAGGATTAATGCAGGGATTAGTGCTTGGCTCTGGGAAAGGCAGTGGATCCTGGGGGAAGTGTGAGACGCAGCGTGGATTTCTCTGAACCCAGCACTGAGAGGCTCCTGCCAAAGCTCCTGAAGAGCAGCTGGATTTGAGGCACTGAAATCATAAAATCCAGGAATACTCTGAGTTGGAAGGGACCTTTAAAAGTCACCCAGTCCAACCCCCCTACAGTGAACAGGACATCTTCAAACAGACCTCAACAAGTTAAATTTGTAGAGGAAAACAGAGGAGGTGCCAAAGAGGAACTCCCCGAGATAGTAAATAAAGGGATTATAGAGGATTTGCCTTCCTGGGATGGCTTTTGGTAGAGCAGAGCTGCACGCAGGGTCCAGGAAAAGCTCTTGCAACACCTTGGCAGGGAGTTCCTGGAGAGCAGGAAGTTTGGACGCACTTAATGAGGCCCAGCAGACATCCAGCTTTACAAGGGATGCTCTCAACTGGATTAAAGTGTCCCAAACGTCACTGCCTCCATTTTCTAATGTGTTTATTTTGCCTTCTGCATCTGAAGTTTTGCCTTGCAGAGGATTCTCTCTTGGCTATATTTTTTACCTTTTCTATAATTATCTATATCTATATCTATAATTTTCTATAATTTTCTATAATTTTCTATAATTATCTATTATCTATATCTATGATAAATTAATTAGATACCTAATTTAAAATTAATAATAGCTAATATTAATTAGGTACCTGATTGAAAGTTAAATTTCACAGCCTTTGTAACAGCATCACTTGTTTGAATTCCTGGCTTCATATTTGGCTCCCAGTGGTATTTACCTCTTACTCCACAGGCAAAAAGTAAATCAAAACTGGCAGAAACTTTGTTAAAATTTTCTAAAAAGTTTTAGATTTGCTCCATCATTTTAAAATTGTTTGTTGTGACCATAGATATTCTGTGCACCTTTTAATGACCATCATGTTTTCCTTGTCGTCCAAATACCACCACAATTTGTTTACTGCCCAAACATCCTGGGCTAAGATGACTGAAATCCAGACCTGGGCAAAAAAACAAAGCAAAAGTGACCCTTCCTAGAAATCCCTTCCAATTTACCTTTAACCCTCAGTGCAGGCAGCAGGGAGGGAGCGTGGGAGGAAGCTGGGGCAGGGAAAGCAGAGCACCAGCAGTAAAACAAGGTAAAATAAACCCTGGGATAACTCAGGAGGTGAACTGGGATCGTGGCTGCCTTCCCCCACAATACACAAATATTTAATTCTCCCAAAAAACAAGCAGTGAGGGGAGCAGCAGAACTCTTTATAAACTCCAGCTGCCCGATCTGTGAGATCAGGAAGGGCTCTCCAGGGGGAATGGAGCACTCTGCCTTTGAGGCTGCTTTGATTTGTGGTTTCAGCCGTTTGAAAGGATTAAACCACAAAAACATTTTGGGAGGTTCCCTGCCCTGCTCCCCTGGGAAGGGGATGAAACCCACTGCTCTCAGCTTGCTCCTGCTCTTGCTGCTTGGCCACAGGATTAAATCTGGAGCTGGAATAAATATCCCAAATGAATACTCCCTGCTCAGTATTTAGGAGGATATTAAAGGAGCTCATGGGTGTTCTAATCCTGCCCTGCTCTAACTGCAGTAAAATTCCTTCATCTTTGGGTGGAAACAGAACAATCTGGTCTCTCCCCAGCCTGGGGAAGGCAGGCAGTGGCAGCCTCTATTTTAGGTTATTTTTAGAATCTCCCAGAGTTTGTAACGTGATTCAGGGTCTGGTTCAGAACCCAGAGCACGTGAGCAGCGCTTTGCCAACAAACCACGTGCCTGAGGCCAGGCACAAATTCACTTTCTGCAGTGGGATGTGGAAAGTGAGAGCTTGTCTCATTCCACAAAGCCTCTTTGGGGTGAGGGAGGATGAACCTGGGAGAGGAAGGATGAGTTTAGGAGAGGAAGGATGAACCTGGATGAAGAAGGATGAATTTGGGTTAGGAAGGATTGGTCTGATGAGGAAGGATGAGTCAGGGTGAGGAACAATGAATCTGGTTGAAGAAGGATGAGTCTGGATGAGGAAGGATGAACCTGAGAGAGGAAGGATGAGTTTAGGAGAGGAAGGATGAGCCTGGATGAAGGATGAATCTGGATGAAGAAGGATGAACCAGGGTGAGGAAGGATTAATCTGATGAGGAGGGATGAGTTTAGGAGAGGAAGGATGAGTTTAGGAGAGGAAGGATGAGTTTAGGAGAGGAAGGATGAACCTGAGAGAGGAAGGATGAATCTTGGAGAGGAAGGATCAGTCTGGATGAGGAAGGATCAGTCTGGATGAGGAAGGATGAACCTGAGAGAGGAAGGATGAATCTTGGAGAGGAAGGATCAGTCTGGATGAGGAAGGATCAGTCTGGATGAGGAAGGATGAACCTGAGAGAGGAAGGATGAATCTTGGAGAGGAAGGATCAGTCTGGATGAGGAAGGATGAACCTGAGAGAGGAAGGATGAATTTTGGAGAGGAAGGATTAGTCTGGATGAGGGAGGATGAACCTGGGAGAAGGAGGATGAATCTGGCTAAGGAAGGATTAGTCTGGATGAAGAAGGATAAACCTGGGAGAGGAAGGATCAGTCTGGATGAGGAAGGATCAATCTGTGCCTGTGGAGGAGGCACCTCAGAGTCCAGCCCATCTCTCTGTTCCATTGCAGATCTTGTTCTATTTCCTTTGCATCTTAGTTGACCAAAGTTAAGGAGACAAGTTCTCCCCCCTTGCCACGTTACTGGCCTCCTCTGAAGTGCTATTTAACTCCCAGCAACCTGTTTTATTCTAAATTATATCATTTTCTTCCTCATCTTAGCCGGAAAAATGCAGGGTGTATCCAAGAAAGCCTCACAAATATTTCAGCAAACCTGCGCTCTCCTGTGGAAAAATATTCTTCTGGTGTGGAGGGTGAAGTCAAAAAGTTTTCAGGCAAGTGTCAGTTCCTCCAAAGGGAAATGAGGATTTCTACCACCAAGGATTTTCATGTTTCATTGCTTTGTGTGAGGGGATGTGAGCAGGCTCAGCTGTGGCTCCCTGGGAAGTGTCAGCAGTTCCTCCCTCGTGTGACACGACGGATCTGCCTCGTGACAAAGCTGCCTGCTGCTCCTGCCCTGTCCGGAGGAAGACAATGTCCAATCCATGGCTGCAGAGTCAAATTATCCCAGACCTCGCTGCTGGGGCACTGAGGAAAGATGGAAATAATGTTTTCATTTCTGAAACCTCGCTGGGCTTCAGAACCATCACACACCTCTGCAGCAGCTCTCACAGGGGCACGGGGAAGGGCTGCAGGAGCTGGGCTGGGCAGGGGGTCAGGGCTGGGTTAGCACAGTCCTGCGGGAAGACTTAATATATTTACATATATTTACATATATTTAAGTCCTGCAGGAGGAGGTCTATATTTACATATATTTAAGTCCTGCAGGAGGAGGTCTATATTTACATATATTTAAGTCCTGCAGGAGGAGGTCTATATTTACATATATTTAAGTCCTGCAGGAGGAGGTCTATATTTACATATATTTATCCTGATGCCTTGGAGTGGCTGCCTCAAAGATTAAGAGAATAAAAGTGGGTATTTATTTATTAAAGGCCTTCAATAGGTGCACCTTGGGCAGTCAGAAGCCTCCAAGAGGGGCTACACGCAAGCTGATGATGGAGTTTTTCACATAATTATAAATTTGATCCATTTACATATCAGGCATTAATCCTCCAATTAAAACTTCAGGTAATGAAGTAATTTACTCCAAGTTTGCCTTTTCTCCCCCCAATTCAGTGTTGTTTACACCTCTCAAGGCCTGAGGCAGTGAGGTGAATCCCTGGTTCCCAGGCCTGGAGAGGAATTTTTTGTCTGAATAAAACGGGAGAACAGCAGCTGACAGGCCATGGAGTCTTAGAGTTATACACTAAAGCAGCACAGGGAAAATATTAAAAATATAATAATGATAAAAATATTATAGCTAAAATATTAAATTATATTAAATAATTACATAAATACACATTAAATTATAATATAAAATAAATTATATAAAATATTATATAAATAATTATATATTTATTATATAAAAGTATTATATTATGTTATATAATATCTATTATATTTTATATTAATTATATAAAATTATTATATATTTATTATATAAAATATTAAATAAATTTTATTTATTTAATAGTTATTTATTTAATATTTATTTCATATTTATAAATTTTATTTAATTTATTTATTTATAATATAAATTATAACATTTATTTATAATGTTATTTTATATTTATATTTTATTAAAGACTTATTTAATATTTATAATTTTTATTTATTTATAATATAAATTATAAAATTTGTTTATAATATAATTTTCTATTTATATTTTACTAAACACTTATTTAATATTTATTTATTTAATATTTTATATATTAAAATCTTATATATTTATATCTTTATATATTAAAATCTTATCAAAAATACCATACCTGAAAAACACAAAAGCTGAACCACCCCCACACCAGCAATTCCCTGGGCTGCCCCTCACCTCTGCCTTTGCTCCCTCCCCTGCAGGAGTGGGTGGCATCGCTGCTGTTCCTCTACATCCTGCGGGACTCCACGGCTCTCAACTTTTACTACTCCACCCAGGAGTTCCCCTACAAACCCCTGGGCAGCCTGGACGACCCCGCCTTCAACGCCTCGGGGGTGACGCTCATGTTCACCCCTGCCACCAGCACCACCAGGAGAATCATGGCCAAAGTGGGCTCCAGCTCAACACTGAGGGGTAAAAGCTCTGAAATCCCCATTTCTGCAGTGTCTGAAGTGGTCCTGACCCACCCTCCTGGAAGGGAGGGATAAGAGCATTTTTCCCACGTGATTTTTGAGGGGAAAACCCCATTTTTATTGTTGCCTCAATAACCAGAGTTTCAGCTGTGCTGGTTTTGTTATTTACTTATTTATTTTATTTTTTAATTAATATTATTTATCTATTCCAACGGCAGGCATAATAATAAAAGAGATGGAAAACGAGGCAAAAATGGAAGAAAAAGGATTTTCGGAGGAGGAAGCTATTGGTGTTGTTTTTAAGGATGACTTCTCCTACGCTCTCAGATTTCAAGTGGGCAGAGCTGTGTTTCCCAACGAAGGCTTTGAGCACATTGGTAACAAAATAAATGAAACCCCGGGGTTTGACTTTGCATTAAAAATTGGATTTCTGTGCTGCTGTGCCACCCCAGAGGGATGGGGGCTGCATGTGCCAAATGGCTCAAGAAAGACATGAGTTAAAATCTGAGGGTTTGTGTCTGTCAAAGGAAAAAAATATCAGAGAAAAAATTTGTAAGAGCATAAACGTCATCCACAGTCAGAGAATCAGGGAATCCCAGAATGGTTTGGGGTGGGAGGGAGCTCAGAGATCATCCAGTGCCTTTTTTCTCCTCTCCCTTTTGTACTTTAATACATCAACACATGCCTGAAAAATGAGAATTTTGTGTGCATTGGCATCCCCAGCCAAAGATTTAACACATTAAAAGATAAAAGGCTGAGTAAACCCCAATCTTGATTTCCTCACCCTTAGGTAAAACTCCTTTTTCAACCCCACATGTCACGCACAAGTCCTTATATGCACATGTACATGGAAACGTATTAATTAACACTGATTAATTATTTTTTTAATATTTGTTTCCCCAACAGACAGCTGCTGGGATTTTTCATCGAGGCACTGCAAACTCCCTCTGTACTGGTACGGGGGCTTCCTCTCCGTGCAGTCCAGCATTGATGCAGCAGTCATTGAGGTAAGTGTGCTCATCATGGAATTTACTGTTCTTCCCAGAGTTCTGTGTAAACTTAGACCCCAAACTGATTAAATCAAAAATAGAAGGAAAAAAAAAGGCGCCGAAATACCAAGAAAATCACCAAGCCAGTTCATTTTTCCATGCTTAGAAGTGTCCAAGGTCAAGCTGAAGAGGGTTTGGAGCAACCTGGGATAGTGGGAGGGGTCCCTGCCCATGGCAGGAGGTGGAACAAGGGGATCCTTAAGGTCCCTTCCAACCCAAACCATTCTGGGATTCTGTGATGCTCTGGTTTTCTGTGGCCATCAGCTCCTTAAATGTTGTAATTCAAAATTTAAAAGAGTGACAAATCGTTCTCGTGGCTCGAGGCAGTGAATGGAACCAGGATTGAACAGTGTTTATTGCAAGTCAACACAAAAAGACACGAAATACTGGTTATTTGCTTATAAACATAACCTTATTATTGACAAACTGATAATTCTAATACTTGTAACCCCCTGTTTGTTCTGATGTTGGCTATTTCATTGCAAAAATCAAATTAATCACTGATTTCTTTCCTTTAGATGAAAACCAACCACTCTGTGTGGAAAGAAATGAGCTCAATTACTGGGGTTCACCTGAAAACCGTGATGAAACCTGTGTTTAAACTGGATTACCTCTGGTTCATCATCTGTGCCATCCTGAGCTACTGCCCATACATGCACTTCTTATCAGTGAAAGTCCTCAAGGAGAAGAAGCAGCTGAAGATATTGATGAGAGCAATGGGTCTGCAAGACATTTCCTTCTGGTAACTCCCAGAAATTAATGTGCAGTTGCAGGGATTATTTTGTTAAATATATGGAGGAGCCTGGTCTGGTGGGAGGGGGCCCTGCCCATGGCAGGGGTGGAATTTGGGGATTTTTGGAGGTGCCTAAACCATTCTGGGGTTCTCTTTGCTGGGGGACCTCTGCTCTGAGGCAGGTTTTTTGTAGTTTTGTTGCTCTTCTCAGCCCCAAAAAAGAGGAGGAGCCCTCCTGGTGGAGCAGGGGTGTGTGCAGCAGGGTTCTGGGTGTGGAGGGGTTGTTTGCCTCCAGAAAATGGGTGGGACACACAGAAAAAGCAAAGAAACAACAAATTCTGGAGAAATTCCTAAATGCTGAAGCAGAGGAGGGATGCAGGGTCTACCCAAACAGGCTTCCTAATCCCTCTGGGCATGAGCATTCCACATCAGCAGGAAAAGTGCAGGATAAAAGGTCCTGGCTGCTGATTCTCCGTGTCCCTTTGCTGCCTTCGTTGCATCTGCAGAGACCTGGGCACATGCAAGGCCTGAATTTGTGGAAGAGTTTTTTTCCTGAGCAGTGACCAGAGATATCCCCCACTGGAGATACTGGAAATACCCCAGACCCACCTGGACACATTTCTGTGTCCTTTGCTGACCCTTTCTGAGCAGAGACATCGACCCTGTGTGTCCCCCCAACCTGACCCTTCCTTTAACTCTCTGATACTTGCCCCTGCCCAGGCTGGAAACTGTAAATGGATGAAAATACAAAATATTTGAATTTAAACCGCTGTGCCTCGTATTGGCTACATCATGGCAGGTGTTGTCATGCTCAGGGACAGAAGCAGATTTGTCTTTTCTTTGCAGGTTGTCCTGGAGCTTGCTGTACATCGTGTATGTCTCCATCACAGCCAGCCTGCTGACCTTGGTCACCCTGTTTGTAGCTTTTAATGGCAACAGCTTTTTGGAAGTGTATTTTTTTTATTTCTTCTATGGCGTGGCATCTGTGAGTCTTCTTTTGTATTCTTATATGGTGCACCTTTTTTTTTTTTTTTTTCTGTTTCTTATTTAAAATATCTGAAAGACTGCAGAGTTTTTTTAGGGCTGGTATTATATGAGAAAGTAACAAAACTACTTTGATTTATTGTTATTATTTGTAGGCTTTTACACCACTCCCATTACATTTTGGGAGATTCTTACTCGAAATCAGAGGCTAAAATGAGGCAGGGAGTGATTTGTCTGTCCCTGTAAACCTGCCCTAAATCTCATGGCTGTCTGCTAAACCAAACTTTGTGCATCTGGAGGGAACTGGGTCTCTAATTTTGCCCATATTTTGATGGGTTCTGGGTTTTTTTAATTGCAGCAGAAATGCACCCTGCTAACTACTGGTGGTTTTTGTTTTTGTTTTTTTTTCTGCTGCAGATTCACTTCACTTTCCTGCTCAGCTCGTTGCTAAAGCAGCCAAATATTTCCAGTTTTGTGGGGTTCCTCCTCCACATCCTCTTTGGGGCTCTGGGCTTTTTGACGTTGTTTGAAAAGCTGCCCTGGGCTTTGGAGTGGACTTTAAACCTCTTCAGTCCTTTTGTCTTCACAGCTGGCCATGCAACGGTGAGTCCGTAAAAAAGCCAGAGCACCACAAAGGCTCAGCTGCCAAAATCCTGCCAGAGAACAGCAAAATCCACAATTTGCATGGCCAGAACAACCCAGTCAACCCCCTCTGCTTTTAAAAAGGAAACTTGGCTCCAAAAATATCTGATGGCAAAGGTGGTTGGACCCTCAGCTGCATCACGAAATTTTACTGCAGGGAATTAAAATCTTTGTAAAATGAGCGGTGGGATGTGGGGACCAAGGGCTGCAGGAGCTGTGGGGGCTGGAAGTGCTGCCCTTGCAAACAGCACGTGCATCACTCTGTAACTTCTGCATGGTTTGAAATTCAGCTTACTGAGGCACTTCTGGTGCTTGTGGTCAGAGCAAACCCTTTGCCTCCTTAGAAACAGCGTCGTGGTCACGAGTGAGTTGGGATTTTGGGGACAATGGCTGTGATGACACAGCAGTAGCTCGCACAAAGTATTTTTGTCTGAAGGAAATTTTGCATCTGAATTGTGCTTTTTTTTTGCCACCCCTAGATGGTAAAACTAGAAAAATACGGGCCAGCATTTACCCCAGAGGTGCACCCTTTTTCTAAGCTGTACCTCATCCTGAGCTTTGACAGTGTCTTGTACTTCCTGCTGGCCGTCTACTTCGACAAGGTTTTGCCTGGTGAGTGAAAATGTGAGGGGAAAAATGCAAATTTCATTGCTTTTTCTTCTGTAATTCCCTGCTTTGTAGAGAGAAGGTTACCAAAGGGGTGGTGGGAGAAGAGAAACTGCAGCCCTGCAGTGAGGCACTGAGATCCTGCTCTGACAGCTCTGACCACCAGGGCTGGAAAGGGGTGGTAGGAGTTGATCTGATTTTTTGGAGTTTGTAAATGGGGTCTTGGCTGTGATTATTCCCCACCTGCATTTACAGACAGAGACAATTTAAATGGCAGAGTTTATCCATTCTCCCACTCTGCTGGAAGTTCTCGTCCTGCAGCTCCCGGGGGCGCGGTGGCCGCGCTGGGCGTTTATCAGAGTTGCCAGGATGTTTTTGGGGTTGATATTTCACCTTTTCTCCTCTGTTTCAGGCAAGTACGGGGTCCCACATCCTCCTGCCTTCTTCCTGAGGCCCTCCTACTGGCTGGGGGGCAGCAGTGGGGCCGTGGGGGCGAGAGCTGGCACCGGCCACGACCCCGTGCTGGGCTGTGACGCCGAGCCGCTGCCGCCGGGCTTCGATGGCAAGGAGGCCATCAGGTAAGGAGCTCCTCATGGCATGGAAATCCAGCTCTGCCTGGGCTGTCTGCCTCCAGAGAGTCACCCTGGGGAGTGTGGGGCTGGCAGCTGGCAGCAGGGATATGGTCAGTGCAATCCTGCTCAGTTTTCATCCCGTTCCAGAGATGGAGTTGAGCATTTGTTGGATGTGGGGCAGCCTAAAACTCCCTGCCCTGCACTTCTCCATTCCCCTTCCCCATCATCCTAAAACACAGAGTGTGCTGCAGAAATGCTGCACTGTCCATCCCTGCAGGGCTGGGGGGGCTCGTGGCTGGGGCTGCCCGCTGGATTAAATGGATTAAAATGGATTAAAACATCCATTTTTAATTTTACACTCGAGAAACATCCTTGTCACCAGCAAGCAGAAACCTGCCAGAAGAACAGCTGCTCATCACTCCTAATTAAATATCCATGTGTTGTTCCCCAGAGCCTCCTCCTTCATTCACTAAATTTATCTTCAAATTTATCCTCAAATTTATCTTCAAAACTTTTAAACAGCTTTTGGGTAAGTACAGGATCTGATCCTGCCTTAAAGGTCCCAAAAATTAATCACATCAAGTGATTCCTTCTGCAGTTGGAGGAGGAGGCTGGGAAATATTCCCCCAAAAAGTTTTCAAAGTTTGAGGCAGAGGGAACAGCCCTAAACTGTGATTCAATAAGTAATGGCTTGCTTACTTTTTTTTAGACTAAACAATATTAAAAAAATATACAAGAAGAAGAACAAGAGCATCGAAGCTTTAAAGGGTAAGGAGTAATTGTAATTCTTTTGTTCGTTTTTCACTAGATAAGAACCCAAAGTGTTTTGAAATGTACTGGCTGTACTGAATTCTGCCTCTGGACCTGTTAAATTATATTGTGCAATGGTTATTTCTGCTGGGGTAAATTACTGGCAAATTCCTACCAGGTCGTTATCTCCCTGTTCCCTCCAGGAAAATCAGTGTTTATTATTTTTTTAACAGCAGAAGTCTCCTTAAAAGTGTGTTTTTGCAGTGATGAACCACTCTAGAAATCCCCTCTCAAACTTCCTTCTCAAAATGTAAACTATTTTGGGCAAACTTGGGATGTTATGGCCAAATCTGCTGTCCCTGCCCGAGCTGTGCTCTCCAAGCCCTTGCCAGAGCAAATATTTGACACAGTCATAGGAAAGTCATGGGGTATTTGTTAAATATGTCTTGTTCAACAAGAGTTCCGAGTCAAAATATCAAAAAAGAAAAATGTAAAAATATTCTAAAGATCAGTATAGCCTCAAAGGTCTATATTGAATGGAAAAAACCAAACAAATACAACTTGAATGACCCACAGAAAGACAAAATATTTTTTTAAAACAGAAAATGAGGTAGCAAAGTCTGGCTGCTTTGAAATAAGTCCTGAAATGTCACATGTTGGAAAAGCTCTGGGCTCTTCTCTTTCTGAGGGCTCTTCTTGAGCCTTTTCTTTAATTTATTTATTAAAATAAACTACAAGGTGCATCAAAATTTCTACAAGGTGCATAGTAGATGCACCTTGTAGAAAACTGGAGTCAAAAGTCTTTAAATATTGAGGATAATACATTTATTCCCTGAATTCACTCAAGACATGGTTCCTTACCAAACTTAAGCCTAACTCCTGAAGGACCAACCTGTGCTTTTGGATCTGGTTTTGCCTCTCAGCTTTTAAAGAAATGTCCCTTTTGTCACCCAGGGGAACAGCTACGGGTCCAAGTCCATGTCTCACACTTTTATCCTACTGTTGTCCCATTTTTATTCCAGGTTTGTCCTTAAATATATATGAAGGCCAGATCACTGCACTGCTGGGTCACAGTGGATCTGGGAAAACCTCTGTGTTAAATGTGCTCAGTGGGTTTTCCAAGCCTTCAGCAGGTAAGATAATGGGCCTGGAAGCTGAATAAGAGGAGGAGCTGTTGGTTTTTTCAAGTGTAAGGAGGAAATATGCAAAAAACCTCCAAGTTTTCCCTCAGTCATTCGTGTTGGGTTGTTTTCAGTGCAGATTTCTCCTTCAACACCAGCTCCAGGGATAATGGATTCCTCATGTGTGCACCATGGTCATTTGTCCATCTGGATGACCTGGTGCTTTCCATGAGCTGGACACCTATAGGAAATAAGTTTTTATTTTTAAGGGAGGGTTTTGGTGCTCTGAAATATTTTTGAAAGGCATTAAATCTTTGGGACGTCCAGTTATTTTGCTTTTTTGGTTTTTTTAAATTTTTAATTTTACACTCAAGAAACATCCATGGTGCTGGAATTAATGTCAAATCTTTCGTTCACCCCCCTGTGCAGGTTCTGCCATGATCTACAACTACAATGCTTCTGAAGTGTGGAATATGGAAGGAATGCGGGGAAAGGTTGGGGTTTGCCCCCAGATTAATTTGCATTTTGAAGCCTTAACAGTGAAGGAAAACCTGAGAATTTTTGCTCACATCAAGGGGATTCAGTGGAAGGAAGTGAATGAAGAGGTTGGTATGTGCTTCTCAGCCACTGGCTCATCTTTTGTGGCATCTTGGGCACTTTGTGCTTTATTTATAAAAGATGATTGCCTGCATCTTGTTCTGTGGAAATGAGAACAAACCTAATTTGGTGGCAAAGTGATTTTCCAATTCTTTATTACCCTCTAAAACTCAGATTTGTCTTGTTTATCTCCAAGCAAAGCCATTGAGAGCAGGTAGGTTTGAAACCTTGAAGTTGTAATGTTTGCAGCCGCTCAGGAATTCAGATGTGCCCATTCCTTTGGGATTGACTCTTGTCTTTGTGCATTCCCAAGGTGCAGAAAGTCCTCGTCATGCTGGACCTCACCGACGTTCAGAATGTCTGTGCTGATGCCCTCAGCGGGGGACAGAAACGAAAATTGTCCCTTGGAATTGCAATTTTAGGGGATCCCCAGGTAGGGACCGGTTTATGCACACACACGTGTTGTTTTGGGACATAGCTTTGCATTTTGGCTTGGCACAGAGACTGTTGTGATTTTCCCCTGCTGTTCCAGGCTATTAATTCACTTATTGGAACTGGGCAATCTGGTTCAATCAGAGCCATGTTTTAATTAGAAGGGTGGTCATACAGCAACAGGAGGAAGGGCAGTAAAAATGAGCAACACATGAGGGTGCACTCTCCTCTCTGAGTGAGACCATCAAAAAGCACAGAATGAAGCCATGCAAGCGTGGAATGACACAGCTGGACACGAAAGAACCACGCGACTCACAGGTGTCCCAGCAGGAAAGAAGGGTTTTAATTTCTTTCATATTTATACATTTTTGTATAAATATGAAAGAAATTAAAACCTTTACTTTCTTTCATATTTATACATTTTTGGCACCAGCCGTGGATTGGAGGATAGGATCACAACCTCTCCAACCACGCTGGTCAAACAGAGAGTCAATCAATTCTCCTCCTCCTCCAAAAAGAAATGTAAACAAAAACTACCATTAGGCAAACAGAGCTATTTTTACATTAAGAAACTGTTAGAATCGTGAGAATCTTGACTCCACGAAATCAAACAATCAGA
Source organism: Prinia subflava (assembly GCF_021018805.1). NCBI lineage: Eukaryota > Metazoa > Chordata > Aves > Passeriformes > Cisticolidae > Prinia > Prinia subflava. Next base: position 13,540,420 of record NC_086258.1, read on the forward strand.
AGGCTAAAAAAATTCTAAAAGAAGACGGCAACACCATGACCCTGTGGCGTGGGGGGCTGTGACCTGGCTGTCCCTTGCAGGTTCTGCTCCTGGACGAGCCCACGGCGGGGCTGGACCCCTGCTCCAGGCACCAGGTCTGGAGCCTGCTGCGGGAGCGCCGCGCCGGGCGCGCCACGCTCGTCACCACACACTCCATGGAGGAGGCTGATGCCCAGGCTGGTGAGCCAGGCTGGCACCTTGGGGTGTGAATGGGGGGTCTGCAGGGCACAGCCCATGAGGGGGTCCCGCTGTGGCACAGCTGGTGCTCGCTGGAGGTGTTTTGTGTGACAGTCACCACACAAAGCTGAGCTGGGCAAAGGTTAAAACTGGGCTGATGTGTCCCTCCTAAAGCTTTGCTGGTGCTCCTCTGCAGGATAAAGCAGTCTTCTTCAGGATAAAGTGCTTCCACATTATGTGGATTTGTCTCTATGTCTGTAAAACTCAGTGTATTTTCCTGGATTTCATTTGCCACTATTTTCCCATTTCCGTATTATTCCTGTGCTGTGTGGGAAATTCTCCACAAGCCCACTAGAATGCAGAACTAAATTAACCATGATGGTGAGGAGAAAGGCATTGGTTTAAAAAATAATAGGAAAAAGAAAAACCTCTTCAGGACTGGCCTGGTTTTACTCCTCTCAAATTATTATTAAAATGTGTGCTGAGTTCAGAAGGAGCAGACTGAGGTCAGTCTTGTAAATCCCCCTAAATCCTTTGTGTTCCCTCCTCCTCCTCAGATCGGAAAGCTTTCCTCTCCTCTGGGAGATTGCAGAGTGTTGGCTCATCCCTCTACTTGAAGAGAAAGTGGGGAATTGGCTATCACTTAAGGTAAAACCTTTTGTTTTGGTCATCATTCTTTTTGTGAAGAGCTTCCCGTTCTCGTGAGGGTTTTCTTGTAGAATCTGTGTTTTGTAGAGTTTATATAGACAGTAATAGAAACCCTGACAATTCATTTTAGAGGATCTTTAAGGCTGCCAAAATTTCCCTGCTTTGGGCAACGAGCTGCCTTTCTTTGGAAGCCAAAGCTGAAAGCTCTGAGCACAAAGCTAAAATGAATTTACAACCTCCTTTGCAGCCGAAAGGGGACCAGGGCAAGGTGATCTGTGGTGCCAGAGTGATGTACAATGGCTTTGTTTTTTCTTAGGAGTCTGATTCCTGAGTTCTTGGTTTAGCAACATTGTCCAGGATTGTAATTCTTAACCTCAACCATTTTGTGCATCCATGGCAAAAACAGGGGCGCTGCAGGTGGCTGTAAAATTCCCACTGAGGTTCTGCCCAGTTTTGGAGGTTTCCCTGTGGAAGAATCACCACTGGCTCTGTACTCCAACCAGATGCTGGGGTTTTTTTTCTTATTTAACATCATAACAATGTTTGTTTGGGGGGTTTTTTTGTGTGTGTTTTTTGTTTTTTTTTAACAGGATGCACATAAATGAGCAGTGTGAGCCAGAGCTTGTGTCATCCGTGGTCAGGCAGTACATCCCTGGTGCTGTGCTCAAGGAACAGAAGAGGGATGAGCTCTGTTTCAGGCTGCCTCTGGAAAACACTGACAGCTTCCCAGGTAGGAAACCTGTCCCTGGGCCAGGGTTTTGAAGGGAAAAAGCAGAAATTGAAGTTACTGTGGAGGGAATGATTATATTCCTTGGTCCATAATGTGTGGTATGAGGAAGCTGCATAAATATCAGTTTTACAGAAAGCCTTCAGTGCACATGCTAATATTAATAAGTAGGATAAAAAAAAATAAAATCCACCAACTAATCTACAAACTAAAATCCACTGACCCTCTTCTGTTTTCAGGATGGTCCATGAAAACAAACCCAATGAATTTCCCACTAGTTACCTCCAAAATAAACAATAAATTTGCGATAACTTTCAGGTTATAGGGATTAATGATGTGAATGCTGGAACATCCAATGTTAATTGGCTGAGCCTGAAACAACAACAATTATTTGTGCTGTTTCTGCCGTGCAGATCTGTTCAGACACCTCGAGAGCAGCCTCTTGCAGGGGGTTGTGAATTACGAGGTGACCAGGACAACCCTGGAAGATGTTTTCCTGCAGCTGCAGGGTGGGGAAGCCATCAACCCAGAAGGTAAGGCACCGACCCCCTTTTGGCATCCCTAAAGTTCCATCTAAACGTGTGTTTTCATTGAATATCTAATGAATTTCTGCTAAATGTGAATATTGATAGGCCTAGAGTGGCACTTGTGTCCCACTTGCCTTCAGTGAGGAATATAATCTTGGAGAAGTGATTCTGTCTTGGCTTCCAAAGGCTTTCAAGCACAGGAATTAAGAATTAAGGCTCGTGTTGGAAGGGGGTTTTTGAAGGGCTGTGCAGCCCAGACCAGGAGGTGGGAAGGGATAAAGTTTGCAGAAGGCACTTCCCAAGGCCAGTGAAATTTTGGATGTGTTGCCACACCAGCCAGTCTGAATTCATGGGTATAAATTCTATTCTGGATGAATTAAGGCCGCTTTTCTCTGCCCTTCTTACTTTTCTCTTAAAAAACATAAAGAAATCAAACACATCCCTCTGTTCAGAGCAGAAGACCCTTGATTTTTTAGGATTAAAAGGTGTCATTGAGGGTTCTTTGTGGGTAATGGCATTTCTCTTGGTGAACACACAGGGGATGGAGACCTCGAGGAGAGGGAGCAGAACCTGCCGGGGTTTTCCAAGCAGGGCATCCTGGCCATGAGGGGGATGATGCTCTGGAGGCAGCAGGTGTGTGCTGTGCTGAGGATTCGCCTGCTGAGGCTGAAGCACGAAGGGAAATTCCTCAGGGGAATGTGAGTACAGAGGCTCCCACCTACCCTGCAGCCCTGGAGGGGATGAGGGAAGGTTTAAATACTGCTGGAGGTGTTTGGAAGCAGAGAATGAGGTGGGAAATATTTCAAAGCTGCAAAAACAGGGGCAGTCTGGACTTAGTGGGAGAACTCTGGCTTGCTTAAGTTTTGAATTTCCCCATAAACCACACAATTACTTATTGGTGGATTTCCCCTGGCCTCACTTATGCTCTGTTTTTCCATTTAGATTGCTGTTATTTGGAACATTTATCCTTCCACCTCTGATGGTTTTAATGCTGTTTCATCTGGGGCACAAATCCAGCAGCTGGGAAATCTCATCTAGCCCATATTTTCTTCCCACAAAAGAGAAAATTCAAAATAGGTCTACAAACCTCCTCATCTTCAATGACACAGGTGAGGAAAAACATGTGAGGCTGACTCAGTTTCTGCATCAATGTGAATTTTATTGTAATTGACAGAGCAACCTTGCAAATGCCACAGATATGTAAAGGAATGTGCATGGAGAGCTGTTTTCTTTCAAATGCACTTCTGGTGATGATATAGATGATATGTAAAAGAGTAATGAACTAGGCAATTTAAGAAAAAAACAATGAATTATCCAAGTTTGAAACACATATTTTGTTTAACCAGTTTAAACAGAAAAGATGTAGGAAAAATGTGTTTGCTTAGAATCTGAATATTTGGATTTACATACCTCTGCTTTGCAAATAGGAACTTGTTTTTATGAAATTGTTTCTATTTAAAGAAAAAAAAACCCTCTAATGACTCTAATTTCTGTCCTTGACTTGATTTCAGGATCAGAAATCGAGGATTTCATTGCTGCTTTGAGGGCTCAAAACATAACCCCAGAAATAACTGCGGAGAAAAACATCACAAGCCTTCCAGATTACAACGGAGCTATAAAAATATCCCTGGAAGGCAAGGTGAGGGTTTTTATTTTCCTTCTTTCACCCTGTACATCAGCAGGATTTTCTGAGAAGTATTTAAACGAGAGAGATAAACACACCAGAAAAGGGAGAATTTTTTTGGGGTGAGGGGATTAATAAATAGCAGTGCTGCTCACACCTCTCAGGGACATGAGGGCCTTTTGTTCTGACACCCTCAGAGCCGCCAGTTCACGCTGATGTGCAGCCCAGAGCCCATCAACTGCTTCCCAGTGCTGGTGAACATCCTCAGCAACACCTTCCTGAGGCTGCTCAACTCCCCCGCGCGCCTCCGCGTCTGGAGCCAGCTCTTCTACCCGGTGAGAGCCCAAATCACCCGGGCAGCTCAGGGGAGAGGCTGCACAGCCTGGAAACCCGGCTGGGAGAGCAGGTCCCAAGGGTTGAGGGCAGTGGTGTCACTGCTGAGGGGTTCTGGGGGTGTTTAATGGTGATTTTTCCCTGTGGTGTCCAAGGGTTGTGTGGGGTTTTGGTACTGTGAGGTGTTTGAGTTTGTGCTGTTGGGGAGAGTTGGGATTGTTCTTGGAAATGAGAAGTTTTAGGGTGACCTAATTGTGGCTTCCACTCCCTGATGGAAAGATGGAGAGAGACTCTCCTTCTCCCTTCTCCTTTCTCCCTTCTCCCTTCTCCCTTCTCCCTTCTCCCTTCTCCCTTCTCCCTTCTCCCTTCTCCCTTCTCCCTTCTCCCTTCTCCCTTCTCCCTTCTCCCTTCTCCCTTCTCCCTTCTCCCTCTCCCTTCTCCTTCTCCCTTCCCCCTTCTACCTCTCCCTTCCCCCTTCTCCCTTCTCCCTTCTCCCTTCTCCTTTCTCCCTTCTCCCTTCTCCCTTCTCCCTTCTCCCTTCTCCCTTCTCCCTTCTCCCTTCTCCCTTCTCCCTTCTCCCTTCTCCCTCTCCCTTCTCCCTTCTCCCTTCTCCCTTCTCCCTTCTCCCTTCTCCCTTCTCCCTTCTCCCTTCTCCCTTCTCCCTTCTCCCTTCTCCCTCTCCCATTGGTTTAGATCAGGTATTAGGAGGAAATTCTCCCCTTGGAGGGTGGGCAGGCCCTGGCACAGGGTGCCCAGAGAAGCTGTGGCTGCCCCTGGATCCCTGGAATGTCCAAGGCCAGGTTGGACATGGCTAGTTGGTCTCCATCCTCAACAATTCACAATAATTCAAATCCTTTCTGCTAAATGCCGTTATTTTGTCCTTTTTGCCTTCTTTTCTGCTCTCAAACACAACTGACTGACCATTAATGATCTTGCCCTACTTGTATGTTCAACCATCTCACGAGCACCCAGATCTTCCCTGGGCAGCATCAATGGTGGGTGACTGAATTTCTCCCCACAGGGAGAAAACACAGAGCTAAAGAACTACATTTTTTTCGGCTTGTTCACCTACCTGCTGGTTCTGGCTGCTGGTCTGCCTCCTCTCTTTGCCATGAGCAGCGTGGAGGATTACAAGGTGAGGAGCACGAGCTGCAGGTGGTGGTGCACAAGGAGTGAATGAGGTGCAGAAGGTCTGCAGAGCACTAGAGGAGAGCCCTGGCGCAGGTGCCCAGAGCAGTTTTGGCTGTCCCTGCATCCTGGCAGTGTCCAAGGCCAGGCTGGACAGGGTTTGGAGCACCCTGGGACAGTGGAAGGTGTCCCTGCCATGGCAGGGTGATCTTTAAGGTCCCCTCCAACCCCAATCATTCCATGATTCTGTGATTTCTAGGTAGGATGACAGAAGAAAATCAGTCAGATCAGCACCAACGTGCACTTCTCTGCATCCCAGGGGACCGGCTGGGGCTCACCATAATTTGGATGTTAATGAAGCTTTTGAGATCAGAATGATTCAAATTTTTTTCCTTTTAGGAATGATGTGGTTTTAAACAACGGTTGAGCTAAGAATTGGGACTGCTGGAAAGGAGAGGAAGGGAGGAGCAAGGGAACAGAGGAGAAGCAGGAATGAGGTTTTAGACTTTCCCTTCTTTTATTTTTGTCACTTTTGTAGCTCCGGGCTCGCTCCCAGCTGCGGCTGGCGGGGCTCTTCCCCTCGGCTTACTGGTGTGGGCAGGCTCTGGTGGACATCCCACTCTTCTGGAGCCTGATGTGCCTCATGTTCGGGGTCCTGCTGCTCTTCACACGCATCTGCCCCTTGGAGGCCAACGCTGTGCTGACCCTGGTGAGCTCTGGGTCACCTCGGGGCAGGATTTGGCTTTAAAGAGTTTATTTGCAATGGGCTGCTCTGGGATTTTGTATATCCACAGGCACCTCCTTGTGGCTAATGTTCCTCTCTCTCCCCAGCTCGTTTGCATCTTTGGTTATGGGATTTCTCTTGTCCTCTTCGTTTATTTAATGGCCTTCAAGTTTCGCATGGGACGGAGCAATCGTTACGTTTGGTCTTTAATCTTCATTTTGGTAAGTCAGGAGCATCTTCACTCTGAAATGTTTGCTTTGCACACCTTGCCACTCGGGGCTTTATTTCTAATTTACATCAATAAACTTCAATTTGTATCAATATTCAGCAGAATAACCTGAATCGCTGATAAATATCCTGGGTTTTTAGCAGCAATGCATTAATGTTGGAAACAGTTTTTCTGCTTTATTCCAGGTGAATTTTGCTGCTTTTATGAACAGTGACCATCATGAAGCACTTTACTACATCTGTATGCTGATTCCTGTCTTTCCACCTGTGGGCTGGATCATGTTCTCTGGACTAGTAAGCAAAACTCATCCTACTAAATTCATTAATTCTCCTCATGGTGCAAACTGGCAAAGCAAGAGGCGCTTCCCAAATTCCCAGTCAAAAAAGAGAGTGGAAAAAGAAAACAGGAAAAGAGAAGTTCCAGGCTGCTGAGTGAGTGAAGAGGCCAAGATTTGCCCTGTTAATCCCTTGTTTGATTGGGAGATTTTTGGTTTGTTCGGTCACTAAGGGCTGATACAGTGGCTGTGTTTTGGCAGCAAGGGTGGCAGGGGAGGGGAAAGTGGTGGAGTGGGAAAAGCAGGAAGGAGGAGGTGAGCTGGGAAAAGGCCAAAGAACTGCAGAGAGAAGCAATGATAGAAAAGATCTACTTAACCTGACTGATTTGAGGGTTCTGAATTACTGTAGCCAAGGAAGCCACAACCCCTTGAGGCAGTAAGAACCAAAAAAAGGCAGATCAAAACTTCTTTATCCCACCCTAAGAAAGGCTAAACATCCCCCACCTGCCACCCTTGGGCTGACCCTGCCCTGAGACACGCTGTGCTGAGGAATTTTCTAATTGACTGATCTCCTTTTCTTCCAGAATTTCCTCGCGTACCACGATCACACAATTTTTGAGAGATGGAGTTACATCTACATGCCTGTCTTTGCGGTAAGGAGGGACTTGGAGATGGTTGCTTGGGCAGGGATGGCTGTCACTGATGGAGTGGGCTTGCACTGGGCTTGTAAACTCTCCCCATAAAGAAAGGATGGGTTTTTGTAGTCAAAAATTCCCATTAAGTGTTGGGAGGGGAGGCAAATTCCAAGTAATCCCGGGCTTGTGCCTCATGGGGCCCTTGGATGCTGCAAAAATGGGGCAGGGGGTTAAGTGGAGCTCATGTGCAAGGCAGAGATATTCTGAATAAACTGATCATCCCAATGCTGCTCCTGCAAAAGGATGAGGTGATCTCGATCCCACAGGGTGTCTGCTGGGGTGCAGGTGGATTATCTGGGCTAGAGCTGCTCTAAGAAATCAAGGCTTTTGCAAATAATCTGCATATCAGAGAGGAATGCCTGCAAAGGATCAGTTTAGCTCCTTCCCCTTGTAGGACAGCTGAAATTAATGAGGTTACTGCCTCCCTTTGTAATTAAAATTAACAGTGTGTTGTTTCCTTGTCTCCATACAAACCAAATTAATTAATTAATTGATTGATTAATGTCTGGTTTTCAGCCGTACGTCCACTGTGTGATTTTCGCTCTCCTCCTGCGCTGTTTGGAGGTGAGATATGGAGAAGCAGTCCCTGGATTTGATCCTGTCTTCAGGTGTGTCCCAGGGATTCCTTGTGATAATCCCACTAATCCCAGTTTGCAGGGTGGGTTTGGAGCTGCACAGCCAGGCAGGACCCTCACAGCAGGAGGGAAAAACATGATAAGCAAAAAATGTTTTCCAACGTGGGGATAAAGCTAGTATTTTTAAATTTTTCTATGTCCTTGAGAGGATAAAAATTATGATTTTTCCTTTTTGTTTTAAGGTTTGTTACTGAGATTTTAGGACATTTCCCTACAGAGGGCTAAATTACAGTTCCAAATTGAAACAGAAAAATTTTAACTCCTTTTCAAAAGTGTCAGTATTGCTCCAAATAGGATGGAGACTTTCCCTAAATCTTCATCAGGTCGAGGTTGTCTAAGTGCTCTCTGCTTAATTGTCACCAACAACAAGTGACCAACCACCTCAGTCACGTGGGAGAAGGCTTGTAAAAAATATTTAATTATCAAACATGACCAAGGGTGGCAGTTAAATGCCCAAATTGGTTTGCAAACCTGCCACTTGTATTTTAACTCTCCTTGAACAGGCGATTGGCGTGTGTGGAGCAGGGAACCAGTCACTGATTAGAGATGAAGGAAAAGCTAAAACTGCCCTTCATTTCCTCAGCCACCCCAGTGAAGCTGAGGGTTATTTATTCCTGCTCCCCAGGAATAAATACTTGAGCAAACACTGTCTGTGAACAGCTCAGTGATCCTTGTGTGTCCCTTCCAGCTCTCTGAGCTCCCCCAGGGCAAATAAATTTTGGGTTTCGTTGGCGCTGCACTGAGGAAAAAAAACCCTTACAAACTCAAACCTTTGTGGAAGTGATTCCCAGTGAAAGCCTCTGTCCTCCTGCAGGATCCAGCAGAGAACAGTGGCCACGCAGCAGAACAAGGAGCACCCTGGAGAGGAGCCCCCCGAGGTGCAGGCGGAGCGGGACAGGGCGCGGGGCGCGATGGCCTCGCTGCAGCAGGGCCAGGTGAGCCCAGCCCCGGCCCTCTGTGCTGCTTGGATTTTCATTCCCCATCATCTCCCTTCTCTCATCTGCCTCTGCTTCCTTAACTCATGCCCTCAGATCTGATGTGGTCTCACCATCCAGCCCATGATCACCCTGGCACCACAAGGGCTTTAGCTGGCAACATTATTTTATTCCCATTCTGCATATTTTTCTTTTATTTTTTTCTTTTCCCCTCTCTTCCGTGGCTTTTTCATTTAGAAGTTTTCTCTTTTTCAAAGTCCTGCTTAATGGTAAGAACAGACCAGCTGTCTCATGGGGTGGGAGGAGAATTTTTATTTCCCCCTCTGTCTCTTCACAGGATTTGGTTGTTGTCAACAGTTTGCGCAAGGAATACGAAGTCAGGACAGCAAATTCCATCTTTAAGAAAAAGAAGAAAGTTGCTGTCAAAAACCTCTCTTTTGGTGTTAAAAAAGGTTTGAGTACTTTGCTGCACTCCCTATAATATAAGTGACTAAAACCTAAAGGGAAGGTCTCGTTTGGAGGAAATATTTTTGTTAGAATTTTCTTGTGGGCATTGAGACCTGAGGCTCAGATCTCCTGCATTCAAAGTTTTAGTTTAAGGGGATAAAACAACCCTTTCTCCTACTGTACTTTTAAATATTACATAGAGTACAGGGGAGAAGTTATATTGCCAATAAATATTCTTAACAGTTGTTGCATGTTTGTTCCAGGAGAAGTCTTGGGTCTGTTAGGACCCAACGGAGCTGGGAAAAGCACAACTCTAAACATGATTTCTGGAGGTGTGGAAGTGACTGCTGGGGAGGTAGGTGGCTCCTTGGAGCAGCTGCAGACATGACCTTGATGCCTTTAAAAATTAAGGATGTGATAAGGCAAGCCAGCAACATCTCCCTGCAGTCAGGGGAATTGTAGATGTTTATGTACAGTTTATGTGTCGTGGATATTTACAGAGCTGAGAAAAAGCGTTGATTTATGCCAAACATAAATTCTAGTGTTCATCAAAGTCAGTGTTACAGATTTAAGAGTTTGAGCAACAGGAAATCTTCAGCTGGCAGTGGAAACCCGTTGTGAAATGTCACAAACCCTGTAAGAATTGTTGACATCTGAAAAAACCCAAAAATAACACTCTCCATAAACAGCCTTGCAAAACCAGGAAACTGAAAACAAATGTGAACAGCGTTGGGCCAGTTAACAATCCATCACTTAATTATGTGCAGAATGATTAATGGCATGTGCTGAGGGAGGGGAAATGCCATTGCTCTTACAGATTTGGGACTGAAGGTTGGAAATACAGAAGTATTATTAGGAAATTACTATTACTAGGAAAAGACAGGCTGGTGTTGGTAATATCACCCAGAGTGAAAAGGCAGCTGGAGCAGGATCCCCCTGCTCATGGAGTGACCACTCACAAGTGGCTGCTGACCACACAACTGCTTGTCTTGGCCAGCTGGACAGGGCTTGGGGCAACCTTGGGGCTGGTGGAAGGTGGGATGAGCTCTCAGGTGCCTCCAACCCCACGCAGGCTGTGGCTGTGTGGCCCCACAGAGCTGTGTGTCCGCAGGTGCTGCTCAGGGGCCGGGATGAAGCCCCCCTGTGCCCGGGGGCCCTGGGCTGGTGCCCACAGCAGGACCCGCTCTGGCCACACCTGACAGTGCTGCAGCACCTGGAGGCCTTGGCTGCCGTCAGAGGGATGAGGGAAGAGGATGCTGCCCTGGCCATCAGCTGGTAGGAAGACAAATGCTCTCATCTGTTGGTTCTCCCTCTCTCCAGAGGTTGGGAGCCTTCCAGCCCCAGCACTCTGTGGTTTTGTAGGGTGGGGAAGGGTTTCTCTGTTAACAAAATTGGCCTGTGGGGTTGAGACACAACATCTTCAATGCCTCTCACCTTAGAGAGGTGGCTTCTCCTGATGAGGTCTGCTGTTTTTTGCTGTTCTCAGTCTCTTGCCAATGAAGATTGTAGCCCAAGTTGACTTGGAAAATTTTGGAAAAAAAAAATCAAATTTGTCCCAGTTCATGGCCAGTTGCATGAGTAACTCAATTCTCTTGTTAGCTGCACTTCCTGTCTTGAATTTCTGCAAAAATTCCTCAATTTACCATCCAAGTTAGGAGCAGAATCACCAAGTAACCCGAGGTGATGGATATCAACCAAAACACGTCAGTGTCTGGTTCCTCAGCACCCCTGACCACAGGGGTTGCACACCAGGATGGTCACTTGGGGCGTTTCCCTTTCCATTCCCCACAGCATAGGAAGGGCCTTGGATCTGCTGAAGCATTTCAAGACCCCAGCCAGGAGTTTATCTGCTGGAGAAGCCAGAAAGGTACGTGCTGGATTTGTCTCTGCTACTTAACCAAACCCTGCTCGCTCTTTCTTGGATGTAGTGCAGAGGAAACCTTCAGCTGAGTGGATTCCTGGCAAGATTTGTTTTCATCAATACCTTTTGAATCCAGCCTGGCAGGATTCCCTCCCTCCTCCTCCTCACCCTCTTTTCCCACTCTCCTGCACCATGTGTTTAATTAGCGCTAACCACAAATTGGATTTACAGTCACCTCTTCACGCCCCACCACCTGCATCTGCCAGTAAATGGGATGGAAAACCACCTTCACATCTTTGGCAGGCTCGGGATTTCTGGGGAAATCTGATTTTGAGAGATTAAAATATTAACTGAGAGCACCTGAAGTGGGATTTTTAAAATCGCTGCTCCCCTTGTACTTTGAAATCAAGAGCTTCAACTTTGGAAAATTCACAGGGATTGAGGTGCACGAGTTTTGCAGGTGAGTGAAGGAGCCCTGACCTCCTGCTGTCCCCATTCCAGGTGTCCTTTGCTCTGAGCATCCTGGGGGACCCCACAGTGATGCTTTGGGATGAGCCCTCCGAGAGCGTGGACCCCAAAGGGCAGCGCTGCATGTGGTGAGCAGGAGGGGGGATCTGGTAGGAGAATTATAAAAAAAAAGGCCTCATAAAATTAGGCTTGCTTTATTAAATTAGTAGCTAGCCTGTCATCTCTTCTAAGTGTATTTAAGCAATTTGCAAGTTCCCATGCTAAAAACAGTTTTGATATGAAAGGTCTGTTAACACAACAACCTTTCTTGGGTTGAAGAATAAGTGTGTCTGTGTAAACAATAAGATCTGTTCTATGAAAACGCAAAAAGGAAAAATGTAAATGACTTAAATCTTAGAACACACACACAAATCACCTCCTGACCAAAAAATGGTGTAGTAAGATGTAGTTAAGGTGATAAGGGTTACACATGGAGTCTGTAAAAATTGTATAAAATGAGTTATGTAAATAATTAACTTTTGCCACATGAAAATATAAAGTCTTGGCTAACTTACTGCAATATCCAGGAGGTGACTGTGCTGCCTGTGTTCCCAGGAAGGTGATCCAGGCCTCTGTGGAGAGCAGGGAGAGGGCAGCCATCCTCTGCACGCAGTCCCTGGCAGCGGCGGCGATGTGCGACCGCGTGGCCATCCTGGTGTCCGGCCGGCTCCGGTGGGCCCCGGGGGCAGGGGGGGACTCTGGGGGGTTATTCGGGTTAATTTGGGGTTTTTTAATTCCTAATCTAATGGAAAATACTAGTTTGGATGCTCCCATGTGTGTTACAGTCAGTTCTGTGATCACAGTATTGAGAGCTGATGAGTAAGAGGATGTACAGCTACTCCTTAGCTCCCTCAAGCCATTGATTTATTTGCTGGTTATGGTGGTTTGAGCCATTGATTTATTTGCTGGTTGTGGTGATTTGAGCAATGTTTTCCCCCCTCTGCAGGTACATCGGTTCCCTTGAGGATCTCAAACGTAAGTTTGGCACAAGTTACCACCTGGAGCTCAAAATGACAGACGTGGGGCACAGCGATGCTCTCCACAGAGAAATCCTGAACCTGTTCCCCCAGGCAGCTCGGCAGGAAAGGTCTGTGTCCATGGGCTGTCCTGGGGTGTTCTTTTCCTCCTGCTGACCTTGCTCAGTGATTCACCTGGAGCACAGTTATCCTACGACCCCCCCTAAACTGCAGTGCTGAGTCACACGATGAAGAATTCATTTTTTTTAATTACTTTTTCAGGACTTCTTCCTTGCTCACCTACAAGATTCCAGTGGCAGATGCACTACCTCTGTCCAGGTCTTTCTCCACGCTAGAAGCAGGTAAAAGGAAGCGATCAGTTAAATAAGGAAACCACTTTTAAATTGTTCCTGTGGGTTTGGTTTTTAAGGATGCTTTCTCCATCCCTCCGCAGCTAAACGGAACTTCAAGCTGGAGGAGTACAGCTTGTCACTGAACACTTTGCACCAGGTAGGCTGATGCAGGAGCTCCAGGTTGGGAACTGCCCGTGGAAAAGAAAGAAATCACCTGTGACCAGCCCAGATGCAGCCAGTCCTTGGCAGTGATGGGAGGGTTTCCCCTGTGTCCCGTTTCAGGTGTTTGTAGACCTCACCAGGGATGCAGAGGAGCACGACCTGGAGGTGGCTTCCAACGGGGCTGTGGAGCAGAGACCCCTTCACCCCTGAGTCCTGGAGCCACAGGGGGAAATTCTCCATGGATCTCATCCATCAGTGTAACTGAATTTCACCAGTTCACTGATGGCTGTGACCAGCTGCAGCCCCAGCACTCGGTCACCCACGTCACCACACACGCAGCCCTGCAGGTGTTCTGCCTCACAGAGGAAAAAAGAGTTATTATTTTAATAAATAAAGCCTTTATCCTTTCACAAATTGGTGCCTGATGCTCAACTGTGCCCCTGTTCTGGAGATTTGAATTCCTGATCCTGAGGCTGTGAGGGAGACTGCGGCTGGGAAAGGGGGCTCAGTCCCTGGAGAGAATCAGGAGCAGGCCCAGGGGAGGCTCTGACACCTCACTCATCCATGGCAGGAGGGCACCAGGTCCCTGCCTTGCCCAGCCCTGGGAATCACCCCTCTGGCTGGTGAATGTGGCCAGCAAAGGAGCTGATTCCTGGGAGAGAGGGGCACAGGGCTGCATTTTCACCCAAAATGCTGCTCCTGCAGTGAGTTCCAGCTCAGGACAACTGGCAGCTCTCATATGTGTAAAACCCATTTATTATTCAGAGTCAAAATAAGGTGTGCTTTGACCCAAAACAGCGCTGAAGATGGACAGCAGGCTGAGCCTTGCTTTGGTCCTTGGGAAGAGAAGGGACTCCTCACCTGCACCCACCCCTGTGGGTGCCTGGGAGGGATGGAGAGACTGGTGGGGAGCTGGGGGAAAGCAGCAGCACCCTGACCCTGCCTGAGCAGATCAACATCTCCTCTTGGATATCTGCCTGCCAGGGCTAGAGTTAAAAAGTAAATTTTAAAAAAATAGGAAATAAATAAAACAGAAACTCCCTGCATTCAGGTGTTGTCTTGTTGCCAAGTCCCCCAGCACCCTCTGCGAAATACAGGTTGGATATTAGGGAAAAGTTTTTTACAGAAAGGGTGATAAAGTACTGGAATGATCTGCCTGGGGAGGTGATGGAGTCACCATCCCTGGAGGTGTTTAAAAAAGGACTGGAGGTGTTTAAAAAGGACTGTACGTGGCACTCAATGCCATGGTTTAGTTCAGGTGTTAGGGCTGGGTTGGACGATCTTGGAGGTCTCTTCCAACCTGGTGATTCTGTGATTCTGGCAAAAGCTGGGCTGGGTTCTCCCTGGGGGCCAGGGGCAGTGCCCTCCCATGGGATGGACCCTCCCCAGTGCCCTGAGCTGCCCTGGTCCGTGTGGGTGATGCTGGGCTGCGGGCAGGGACACGGGCAGGGACACGGGCAGGGACACGGGCAGGGACACGGGCAGGGAGAGCTCTGCAGGTGCTCCGGGCAGACGGGGACGGTGTCTGAGCAGTGCAGGCAGGGCTGTGGGCAGGCAGGTGCCAGCAGGTGGCTGCCGTGGCTCACGGATGGGCTGCTCCTGCCAGGAGGAGTCCCCAGAGCAGCCACCCACACCCCGGGGCTCTGCTTTCCACGAGAGAACCGAACATCAGTCAGGGAGGTGGGCAGGCAGGGGACTGTGAGAGTCACTGGCTGGGACCTGGCATCTCCACCTATCCACGTTAGGGCTGGGTTTTTTCCTTTTGCAAGGAGGGGAGGAGAAGGTTTGGACACCCAGGAGATGTTCTGGGGATGGGTTTTAATTCATCCCGTGCCCTGACTCACTGTGCCTCTGCTGTCTGCCTGGCTCTGGAACATCTGAACGGGATTTAACTCTCAGGGGTGGTTTTCTCCGGCTAGGCAGAGCAGAAGGAAGCAAATGCAGCTGCTCCACTTTGCCAAGCCCAGCCTCTGTCCCAGCTGCTCCTGCTCCCTCCCACCCCTGGTCCCTCATCCGTGACGAGCCCGGGGATGCTGCTGTGAGCGACCCAGGGACAGCCACGCTCCCCAGCCTGGGATGGAACCAAACCCACCCCCTTTAGAAGGGCAGAGTTAGTCAGGAGAGGCTCATTTCAACCTCTCCAAGTTGATTTTTAGCTGGAAGAGCTGTTGCTATCCAGGAGGCAGCACCTCCCTGCTGCTCCTGCTCTGCGGCTGATGCCACGGGAAGAGTTTGCCACCTTTTGTCCCCCCTGCCCTTGCTGTGACATTGCTGTTGACTTCAACCCCTCCTGCTGCACTGAGAAACGCAGCAGAGTTTGCCAGAGAAAGGATTTTTGTGTGGTTTGTTGTGGGGCTTGTTTTTCTTCTCTTGGCCACGACTCAAGAATGTCCTGAGTTAGCTTTTGGTACAATGCGCTCCAGCGCCTCAACAGCGATGTGCTCTGTTTGCTTTTTCTGACACAAATAAAGCTGGAGCTCTGCCAAAGAGGAAGGGGAAGGAAGCCAGGGAAAAAAAGAAGCCACGGTGTGAGGAATGTCTTTTGCAGAAGTGCCTGAGGGGAAAAAAAACCGGCAGAGGAGATTTGGGAGTCTCCAGGACGGTCGTCCAGTCCATTCCAGGGAGGCTCAGCATCTCTGCTCCTCCAGGACCAGCTCTGGATTCCTCTCAAACCTTCCTGCTGAGGTAAGACTTAAGCATTCTTCCTAAGCCTAAATAAAAAATGTTGTTTTGAAGGTATGAAAACCCCCGGTAAACGATAATGAGTTAATAACACTGAGTGAGGGTACAAATGTGTGAGTGGGGCACGGGGCATCTTTCTAATAGGTTGAGTCAAGCCTGTGTTTAACCTTAGGGGTGTTTAAAGGCAATAAAGTCTTTTTAACCCTGCTTTGACATGAAATAACACACAAACGGAGCTCAGCTCATGGCAGAGGTTCATTCCCAGCGTTTCTCAGCACTGCAAGCAAGCAGCAGCTTCAGCTCAGCGTTTTAAGTGATCCAGGACATAAAAGGAGCAGATGTCTTTCCCTGCCTCCAGTGTAAGCTGAAATTTGAATTTAAAACTTCTGCCCATCTTATGCTCTAAAAAAATCCCACCTGAAATACCACAGCAAAGACATAAAGTTGTCTTGATGTGGTACAAGTTGTACCAGGATTTCCCCAGCTGCCCAAACCCCACAGCAGCATGGTCAGGGTCGGTCAGCACTGGGGGGTGACAACACAAGGGACACGTGGGATGTCCAGGATGAGCTCCTGGTGTGCCACCTCTCCAGCCCAGCCAGGATCTCCTGGGGCTGTCAGCCTGCCCAGGTCACTCCACGGGACTCTCTGGCAAGCTGCTTTAGCTGTGACACAAACCCCGGGTCAGAGGTGTGCACGGGTGACACACGACGTCCTAATCCTCACTTCTGTGGGGTGGAAAAGAAACCAAACAGCCCACAGTTAAACCCACCATTTATTCAAGGAAGTCCAGAGGTTATTCCACAGGCTAAATTCAAATTTTTATTTTCAAATTCAAATTTTAATACACCTGGGCTTGGTGAGATCATCAGGGAGGAAAAAAATCTGTTTGGAGATGATGGCAAAAGGCAGGGCAGGTGTTTGCAGGGAGTGCCCCGGGCAGCCCCCTTGTTCCAGCTGCTTTTCCTGCACTCCAGTGCCTGCTGTCCCATCACATGGAAATTCAGCCCCTGAGGGCTGAATAGAAATATTTGGAGGAAGATAAACTCTGTCTTCGCTGTCAGCACCATGAGGCATTGCCCCCCAGGGGGAACAGGATTTTCCTTCCCTGTGATAGAAGGTTTGAAGGGATTAGGTCTGTAAAAGCTCTGATTTTTCTACCTGAGAATCACTTCGAGGAGAGCAGGATTTTGTTTAAAAGCAGATTTCAGCTCCTGATGGGACAGCAGAGCAGTTTGGCCATGTGAGCAGAGCTCTTTTAGAGGTACTGAATCCTCTGGATGAGAGGTACTCATTAAACGTCCTCATGGTTATTTCATGGATGGTTAATAAGCACATCTCATCTGCAAAAATCTGACAGGCAGCTTTATGCTTTACTCCTTTCAGTTCCCACCACCAGCATTAACCAGGGAAAATAATCCTTGTTTTGCTCTGACCATGTCATTTTGAGGATTCTGCCCTGTCTGCTCCACTGACACAGCAGTGCATGCTCGTGGCCACTCGGTTTTCTCTCATTTCTCATCAATAACCCACCAGTGACATCTCTCCCACGCACTTCCAAGAATCTGTTCCCTCATGGCTCCAAGTTTCCTCCAGCAGATGCTGTTTACCACAAGAGCTCAGTCACACCACAGCCAAGAGTTGCTCAACCCTTCTTGGTGTTGAGCCTACAGCGCATTAAAATTACGAGTGAAAGGATTTTAGGGATTTTAATTGACTATGTGGAGCCCACCCAAGCTGATTAGGTCATGTAGCGTGATAGTCCCTTTTGTATTTCATCAATAACTCCTCCCAAACTCCCCATGCTGCAGCATGGAAGCCTGAAATTCTGATTTTTATCAGTTTTTGCTGCTGAGCTGTGAGGGTTGGGGTGTGTTGAGGGAGATGAGGTCTCTTGGACCCTGTGTTTGCGAGGGTGGTTGAGCTCAGCACACATCTGAGTTTCTTCAGCTCATCCTTGCCGTGAAAAGGGAGAAAAGGTTTCACTGCACATCTGCAAGGACTGTGCAAATAAAACCAGTTGCTGCTGGTTTGGCTTTTGTTGTATTTGAAAGCAATTTTCAAAAAGAAATTGTCTCTAGGTTCAAAGATGAAGACACTCCAGAGGAATATAAGTGTATTCCAGCAAACTAAAATTCTATTGTGGAAAAATGTCCAGATCAAGTGGAGGATGAAGATGCAGAGCTTTCAGGTAAGGAAAAAATTAAAAATAAAAACAAAATAGTAGCTAACTGCTGAGAGTGACCAATCCCTGCCTGCCCCTAGACACCAACTTCTTTGGGTAAAATTAGTACTTAAAGTACTTTTGAGAAGCCTGACTGGTGATGAACACTTGGAGACTTGAATTTGTTTTAAATAGAGATATTTATGTCTGGTTTGTGACAAATGAGCAGGTGATGGGCGCAGTGCAGAGAGTCTCTTCATCCACACCTAAGAAATGAGTGTGACCGAGTTCCTCTTTTTCATATTTCAATCCCACAAAGGCTGAATTCCTCCTGATTACATTTTAGCCCCACAAGGAACATGTTTTTATACCGCTGTGAAATTCTCCTCCCTGGTGCAGGAGTGGATTCTGTCCCTGCTCTTCCTGCCCCTGCTGTTCATCGTGTCCTCCTTCATCTCACAAATCCACTACCCCGAGGTGCCCTTGGGCCACCTGGGCCACCTGGACGACCCTGCCTTCAACACCTCCGGCGTCACCGTCACCTTCACCCCCGTCACTGCCACCACCAGGCACATCATGAGCAAAGTGGCCTCCAGCTCTGTCATGACGGGTGGGTTTTGCTTTTTAAATGTTGAATTTTGTCGTGATTTAACCTTGTTGGAACCCTGGGCACTGAAAATTTCAGGTTTTCTGTGCTCACGGGCACTGACCCCTAAGCAAGCCTGGGGCTTGTTGACCTGAGGCTGTGGGACAGGCTTCCAAAATTGAGTGACAGCACTGGGATAATCCCAGTGTGTAGTTTGAATAGAATTATGTGATATCACAGGGTGCAAAACTTAGAATTTAAAGGTTTAGTGTATAGTAATATATATAAAGCAAGAAGGAGGATTTAGGGCATAGTCTAAGTTGTTCTTGTTCTTTCATCTTCCTCTCCTTGGGTCTGGGTGGTGTTTTGTAATTGGATAGAAAAGTCTGCATTGCAGGCCACAGGTTATTGGGTTAAAAGTAAAAATAATTTAGGTGTCATCTCATAATTAGTTCATTTGTGCTTAAAAGATCTTGGAAAGAGTTAGAGACAGAGCCATTTTCTACTTTGTTAGCTAGAGCTCACAGCTTGTGAGACTATAGATAAGAATTAATAAACATCTGAGCCCAAACTGCATCTCTCAAGCATTTAATCCCTGCTCTAACAGAAGAAAAGAAGATAAAAAACCCACATAACCTCTTGTGTGTGTGCAGTGTTGTAGCGGTTCTCCAGCATCTTGGATCAGGAGAGAAAATTAATCCTAAATCCTGCATTTTCATAAATATTTCTTCTCTATGAATTAAACTACCTGTTTAAATAGGTAATTTAAACAGCATGCCCTTCTGAACTGGAAACCTCTGCCTTACCTAATATCCCCCAATACTTTAAAAACACATTAAAAATCATTATTTTCAGATGCATTTCTTCTCAACTGGTAACATCTGAAGGGTTTAGAGCTGCCTCCCTGGGCAGTAAGAAATGGAAAGGAGGAGCTGCAGTGCTAAAAAAGCAGAACATTCCCTCCATGCCTGTGGACACATTTCCTCACTCACAAAATCTCATGGCAGTATTTTTCTGACATTCCACAGGTATAAAACTAGAGGAGCTGGATGATGAGAAAGCCATGGAGAGAGCCTGGATTTCAAACAGGGAAATTATAGGAGTTGTATTTAAGGACAACTTCTCCTACCACCTCAGGTTTCCTACCGCCCATGTGGTTGTTCCCAATGAAGTCATTGGAGACAGAGGTAACGCAAAATGAGAATTTCAGGGTGCTTACCTGGTGTGGACAGGGTGGGAATAACCCATATTTAAGTGATGGAATAAACTGTGGGTTTGGGTGTTCAGGGGTTTTTTTCCTTGTCACTGTCCATTTGAGGAGTTTCCCACAGTGCCAGTGTGTTCTTGTCATTACATTTAATAGTGAAAATTAATTACTTTTTGTTAGTGTGATGCCCTTTCCCTTGCAGACAGCTGCTACCAGTTCTCCCCAGGGCTCTGCAACAGCCCAAAGTACTGGTACAGAGGCTTCCTGTCCCTGCAGTCCAGCATTGACGCTGCCATTATAGAGGTAAATCCAATTTAGGAACTGATGGAGGCACCCTTTTATTTTAAATATAATATAGGAAAGGCAAACTCTGCTGTAAGAATAGCACCGGATGGGTTTGACAGAAAATAAAGCTGCTTTAAAAAGTTAACCTAGCGAGGATGAAGCAGAATATTCCTTATATAAATGCACCTCACTGCAGAAAGTAAGCGAAACACTGATCTATTGACCTTGCACTCCTTTAGATGGTGACAAATCATTCTGTTTGGGAAGAAATGAAATCCATTGCTGGCATCCGAATGCGGTCCCAGAGCATCCTCTTCTCTGTCAGCCTGGAGTACAGCTTCCCCATGATCATCATCGTCATGTGCTTCTTCCCCTTCATGTATTTCTTGTCAAGGAATGTCACACGGGAAAAGAAGCAGCTCAAAGTGCTGATGAAGACCATGGGGCTGCAGGACATCGCCTTTTGGTGAGTTCTTTTTAAAATGGAATATGTTCACCAAAAATCAGCCTGTTCCTGGGCAGTGAGATCAGGGGGTTCATGACTTTTCTCAGCTGTGAGGTTGATTCCTGGTGAAGACAAGGAAACACCATTGTGCAAACATCTCAATGAGTCAATGAAAAAACAAAAAAACACTTTCATTGCTTGAAAATTTATCTCAAATACTAGTTGAGGTGACTGATCACTGTTTTTGCTCAGTGTCTCAGCCAGAGGGTTGAGCATGGCAGTGAAGTCCTCTGCTCGTTTCCTCCTAAGCTGGATCACCTCTCTGTTCTGAGGGCATGAAAGAGAAATCATTGCCACAGGAAATAATTAATGTTTAAACGTGACCCCTCCCGAGGTGCAGATGAATTGCAAGCAGAGCTGTTGGTTACACACAAGGCTGATGGTGCCTTTCCCTCCCCAGGCTGTCCTGGAGTTTGCTGTACTCTCTTTATGTGCTGATCTTCTCCTGCCTGCTGACAGCCCTGGTGCTGCACCAACCCTTCTACACCAGCAGCTTCCCTGCAGTCTCACTCCTGTTTTTCCTCTATGGCTTGGCGTGTGTAAGTCAGGCTTTAAAGCCAGATTTCCTCCCCGTATGATTTATTACCTGTTCTATCTTCTTTTTGCCAGGGTCGGGATTAAATGCTCCAGATGGTGTTTCTTATTAGGACTCAGATGTTTATTAATTCTTATCTGTATTACAGTCTCACAAATCGTGACTTCTACAGCACTTCTAGCTAACAAACTAGAAATTGAGCCCCCTCCCTCTCTCTACAAGGCCTTTTAAGGATAAACTGTCCAATTAAGAAATGACACCTAAATTATTTTTATTTTTAACCCAATAACCAACCACCCATGGCGTGGAGTGTGGATTTTTCTACCCAATTACAAAACATCACCCAGACCCAAGGAGAAGAAGGTGAAAAAGAAGGACTCTGCCCTAAAACCTCCTTCTTGCTTTATATATATTACTATATTCCAAACCCTTAAACTTTAAGTTTTGCACCCTGTGATTCTATTCAACTCCACACCACAGTCCCAGTGCTGTCACTCTATTTTGGAAGCCTGTTCCACAGCCTCAGGTCAATGCAGTGTTTGCCTGGGGGTCAGTGCCTGTCAGCACAGAAATGTTAAAATTCTCAGTGCCCAGGGCTCCCACAATTACTGAGCTGATGGGTCCAAGCGTTGCTCCAGAGCCTTTTGCACAGTGCTCAGGAGCTCTGTGGGCTGTGCTGGCTGAAATCTGAGTGGCTTTTCCAGTCAGCAGCAGAGATTTCCTTTGCAGCCTGGAGGGCTCACAGGCTCTTGTTCAGCTACACAAGGCCCAGTTTGAAACTCAGATTGACCCACCCAGAGGGGTTTTAGTGGATTTCATCACACAGACTCAGCTCAGCAGAGATCTGGTGCCTGGCAAATGGAAGTGCTGCTGTTAAGGGTATTTATTTCCTTCAGATTGGAAGCTGAGGGAAATGGTTGAAGGAACCGGTTGAAGGAAACTTCTGTTCTTACAGATCCACCTGGTTTTCATGCTCTGCTCCCTCTTAAGGACCTCCAAGCTTGTCAGCTCCGTGGGTTTCCTCATCATCTTTGTCTTTGGGTTCCTGAGCCTGGCGGTGCTGATAGAGGACGTCCCCAAGCCCCTGAAGTGGTTTCTTGGTCTGATGTGTCCTTTTGCATTCAACACTGCCATTGCTGAGGTACGGGGGCACCACCCCTGCAGCTGGACCTTCCTCTCACAGGGAAAGGCGCAGGAATTCCTGCCCTTAGCTCCAAACTCAGCTGTAATTCCTGCCCTTAGCTCCAAACTCAGCTGTAATTCCTGCCCTTAGCTCAAAAACCCAGCTGTGAAACATTCAGGCATTTTCCCTTTCTCTCCACAGCCCGTTTGAAACCCCCACATGAGCTGAGCTGTGCTGGGCAGCACGGAGGGGCTCCAACGCCCCCATCCCAATCCCCTGCTTTAAAACCAGCTGAATGCAGAGACAAGAAGGGCCCTTGGCACAAAAAAAAATCTGCTGTTGTGCACGTCTGACCCTGAGGAAGCCCCATCCCTGCACACAAGAGCCTCATTATCCTCGGGGGCATCAGGGGCAGCATCCTTGGCTCCCAGTCACTCCCCTCCTCCTGTGCAAATCCAGCTCTGGATCCCTCTGCTGCTGCCCTGCCTCCATCCCCACCCTGGAGAAATCCCTGCCCTCTCCCAGTTTGCCTTTAGTCATAGCTCCACAGCTCTTCCCAGCTCTAATATTTGATTTCTTCATATATATATATATATATATATGTATATATATTTGGACTAAAATATATATATATATGTATATATATATTCCCGGGAGAGATTTCTGCACCAGCAGAAAAAGAGACTGACTTTGTTAATTTGCCATATGGTTAAATCAATCATTATGTAAATTATAACATTTTTGTCGTGACTCTCTCACATCAAGAGTGCCAATATCAAGTTTTTTGAATTGATCTCCTCTAAAACTCTGCTCTTTTCTTCTGTTTCTCTATTGTTCTGGAAAATTCTGAATTAAAGTGTGAAGATCTCTGCATGGAGTAAATTCATTCCCCTTCCCCTTTAAAAAGAAAATAAAAGCAGTTGCTCAGTACTGCAGATGATTTCTGGGTTAGCAGAGTTGCATCTGTGGCATGTGCATATTTTTCCAGCCTGGAATTTATTCTTCTTTCTCTTTTTATTTCAGATTTTCCATTTAGAGAAATACATGATAGGTTTCTCCTTTTCCACACTTATGGAGGAAGCATACTTTTTATTTTCAACATACGTACTGCTGGTGTTTGACTCAGTCTTGTACTTGCTGCTGGCTCTGTATTTCGACAAAATTCTGCCAGGTAGTAATGATTTATCTTTATTTACATGAGTTGCATGGGCTGTATCAAGGAAATGATGGGCTGCTCCTTTCTTGGGCTCAATGAAAATAAGATTTGGACTAAAAGAAATTTATAATGCCACAGAGTGACTTTTCTGTTTCTGGCACAGCCACATTCAGAGAATCAATGACAACAAAGTGGTTTTTTTTTCATTTAATGTTTTGTCTTTCTAATTATGAGATTATAGTGTCATAATGTGCAGGACAATACTTTAATTCATTACAAAAAGCACAGAATTCATGACATAAATCCCTGAAGCCACCCTTCTTGTCTCCTTTGCCTCTGCTCCAAATCTGGGGGTTTTGACTGGAAAAAGCAGCAATTTTATACTCATTTGAAACTCCTGAAAGTTTAGTCTAGGATGATGTCTCGGCTGTGCCTCTGGTTAATGGCAGAACATCTTTATTTCCTTCCTGGCAGGCAAATATGGGATCCCAGACCCTCCTTTGTTCTTCCTGAAGACCTCATACTGGATGAGGAGCAGGAGAGGCTCCACCAGGGACGTGCCCAGAGCCACAGCAAACCCTGAGGAGCTCCTTGGGGATGATGCAGAGCCTGTGCCCCCCGAGTTCCTGGGGAAAGAGGCCATCAGGTTATGGGAGAAGGAACTCTTGTGTCTGATTTAGTGCTCCCCACTCCTTCCATCAGCTTGGGTTGAGTTTTCCAGGCAGTTTTCATGGCCGTGAGGCTCTGGCAAAACATTTTGTTTCACAGAGAAAAACGAGAGATAAAAATGTTTCACTGAGAAAAATTAGAGATAAAAAGATAATTCAGACTGGCCACTAAAGGTGAAATTTAGATACATTTTAGATTAAAAAATAACTGGGTTTTATTTGTTGTGGTCTTTCAGTGTCCTTTGGGGACAAAAGGGAGAATGAAGAGGGCAATTCTTCATTGTAAAAGTGTTGCCACGGGTTTGGCCTTTGGTCTTTGCCAGCCTTGCTGCCTCATTTTTGGTGCCAGGTTGTGACGTTCACACCTGGGCACAGAGCCTGTCAAACCTGTGAATCTCAATTTTGTTTCTCAACACCTTTTGTCTCCTTCATGCTTTTTTTGCCATTGTAACTTAAGGTTCATAAAAATGCAAAAGAGTAGCAGGGAAAAGAATTTACAGAAATCCCTATATAATAACCTCCTTACCTTCCTTTTAGGCTCCACAATATTACAAAAACCTATAAGAGGAAGGACAAGAAGACAGAAGCTTTAAGAGGTATGAAAGCTGTGGGATTAATTCCTGTTAAAGACAAGGAAACACCGTTGTGTAAACAGTCAATGCAAAAACACACTTGCATTGCTTGAAAATTTATGTCAAATATTAATTGGTGTGGCTGATCACTTGTTCAGTTCTTACTGATTTGCTGTTTTCAGTAAGATTAAAGAGAAGAAAAATTTTAATTTTAAAATTGTTTTATTTCTGTCTTTTTTGCTAAATACAGAACTCCTTCCACTTTTAGTTAAAGGTTTGCAGAGCTTTGCCCCACTCAGTGCTCTTTTGGCTAATTATCATCACTTCATTCTTGTACTTCCTGATTTCTCTTGGCTTCCACAGTGAGCGGGGACAATTCAAACCTCATTCCTCCCCAGACTTGATGTTATTTTTGCCCCAGGTCTGTCTTTAAACATTTATGAGGGTCAGATCACTGCCCTGCTGGGCCACAGCGGGGCTGGCAAGACCACGCTGCTGAACGTGCTCAGCGGGCTCAGCTTCCCCTCGGAAGGTAGGAGGAGGCTGGGGTGGGGAAAAAAGATCTAAAAGATCCCTTCACATCCCATTTATCCCCGTGAACAGGCTCTGCCACCATTTACAACTACAAGCTCTCTGAGATGGGAGACAGGGAGGAGATCAGGGCCATGACAGGGATCTGCCCGCAGTTCAACACGCACTTCGAGGTCCTGACAGTGAAAGAAAACCTGAAAACTTTTGCAGAAATCAAGGGCATCAGGTCCAAAGAGGTGGAGCGAGAGGTGAGTGTGTGATCCCCACCATTCCACAGAGGCTCCTTTTGTGCTGGGAAGCTCAAAGAATCCACCTGGATCCTCTGAGAATTAATGCTGCAAGCCCCAGTGTCCAGCCTGGCCTTGGACACTTCCAGGGATCCTGGGGTAGCCACAACTTCTCAGGGCCTCACCTCCTTTACAGAGAACAATTTCCTTCTGATGTCTAATTTAAATCTAAATCTACCCTAATAAAGGATGGAAGGACAATGGCTGCTGAAAATAGACATCCTTGTACTGTTCTAGGTGCAAAACATTCTGGAACTGCTGGATATCAGCAACATTCAGGACACTCCAGCTGAAAAACTGAGCGGTGGGCAGAAAAGGAAATTATCCCTTGGAATAGCCATGCTTGGAAACCCCCAGGTAAAGCAGCAGGCACGGCTCTGTGAGGTAGGAAATACTCAGGTCCAACATAATTAAAACCTTGGGCATGTGTTTGGCTCTAGGATTTCAGACTTCTTTAAAGTGCTTATAATTAGAATTAATAAATTTCATAATTTCTTGGGGTTCTTTTAAACTCATAACCCACCTTGCCAGGTGAGTTTTGAAGCAGACAGAGCTCCCTGAGCTCCCACAGCCCCCAGAAGAGCCACCCTTATCTAAAGGATGCTCTGGGTCTGTCACATTCAGAGTACTAAACCCAGAGAGGCGCAGCTGCTCTGGCAAGGAGGAATGCCTGACTCCATCCCTCCTGTGGGTTCTGAGTGTCTGATTCCATCCCTCCTGCAGGTTCAGTGTCTGATTCCACCCCTCCTGCAGGTTCTGAGTGTCTGACTCCATCCCTCCTGCAGGTTCAGTGTCTGATTCCATCCCTCCTGCAGGTTCAGTGTCTGATTCCATCCCTCCTGCAGGTTCTGAGTGTCTGACTCCATCCCTCCTGCAGGTTCAGTGTTTGATTCCATCCCTCCTGCAGGTTCAGTGTCTGATTCCATCCCTCCTGCAGGTTCAGTGTCTGATTCCACCCCTCCTGCAGGTTCAGTGTTTGATTCCATCCCTCCTGCAGGTTCAGTGTCTGATTCCACCCCTCCTGCAGGTTCAGTGTCTGATTCCATCCCTCCTGCAGGTTCAGTGTCTGATTCCATCCCTCCTGCAGGTTCAGTGTTTGATTCCATCCCTCCTGCAGGTTCAGTGTCTGATTCCATCCCTCCTGCAGGTTCAGAGTGTCTGATTCCACCCCTCCTGCAGGTTCAGTGTCTGACTCCATCCCTCCTGCAGGTTCAGTGTCTGATTCCATCCCTCCTGCAGGTTCAGAGTGTCTGATTCCACCCCTCCTGCAGGTTCTGCTCCTGGACGAGCCCACGGCGGGGCTGGATCCTCTCTCCAGGCACCAGGTGTGGAGCCTCCTGCGGGAGCGGCGGGCGGGACGGGTGACCCTGTTCAGCACCCAGCTCATGGACGAGGCCGATATCCTGGCAGGTGAGCAGGGGCTCTGCCCAGGGCATCCCCACGAGGTGATCCCAGAGCATAAAGCCCCAAAAAATGGCAACCTGCAGCTCTGGTTCTGGTGGGCTGCAGCAGAAATTCCTGTGGCTTTTCCTTTCTCCAGACCGCAAGGCTTTTATCTCGCACGGGAGGCTGAAGTGTGTTGGCTCTTCTCTGTTCCTGAAGAAAAAATGGGGGATTTGCTATCATTTAAGGTATCTCCTTAAGCCCCAGCAGTACCTGGCAACATGCAAGGACAAGGGGACACCGGAATTAGTGAGACCCTAGAGCAGATGTCATCAAAACAAATTAATTACCTGCATTGAAATCCAGCTCTGTTAACGGAAACAGCAGTAAAATTTAGGGTTAGGGTTAGTTAATCCAGAGTAGGTAACGAATGAATGAAGAATATTGGAGTTTTCTTTTTATGCATCCATAAAATGGTGGATGTTGTTTGTCTGGGAGGGTTTGGGTTGTTTTTATTCCAAACCTAAACTTCTCTGTATTTTCCACACAACAGGATCCATGTCAGTGAGTCTTGTGACCTGGAGAATCTGACATCCCTGGTGAAAGGCTGCATCCCCAACGCCACGTTCTCAGGACAAACCCAGTATGAACTGAGATATAAACTGCCTTTAGAAAACGTGAAGAAATTCCCAGGTAACGTGTATGAAAATAATTGAGAATTATCCCTAGAAGAAAAAAAAAAATAATGACAAATGTGGGGAAGGAGAAATGCTAAGGGAGATTTTTTTACGGGAGTCACATCAGGACTTCAAAACCAGCACAGTTTGGGATTTCCCTGCAATTTTATCATACATTTAAGATCAAATTGTGCACCAAATGCCTTTCTATTGTTTGCAGTGACAAACCCTGCAGGCTAAATGGGGCCATGCGTGTTACAGAGAGTTCAGTTCTCTTTCTGTTAAATGAAAGACAGAAATAAGAGAAAACCCCACACAACCTGCGCTGCTCTGTGCCCATTTCTCACCCACTGTGCCCATCACTTCAGCCTGGCCATCCCACACAGGATGAAAACAGTCTGAAATGTTGTTACTAAGCAGAAAAACACCTTCCATGAGGGATTCCTGGCAGTTTTGTGTTCCTCCACACCTTTGTGTCCCAGCAGTCCCTTGCTCTGTTGCATTCTCCGTCACTGGAGATGCTCTGGTCAGGCTGGCTCAGCTGAACCAGAGTGGTCTGGATCTCTGTGCTGATGCCTTTATTTCATCTCTGTCCTGCAGATCTGTTCAGCGGCCTCGACAGCTGCTCTGAGCAGGGAATTATCAACTACGGAGTCAGCATGACGACCCTGGAGGACGTGTTCCTGAGGCTGGAGGGAGAAGCCACAGCCAGTCAAGAAGGTACAATTTACAATCCACAGCCAAAGAGATCAGCTCGCACACAGTAACCTCCTGTCTTAATTTGGAAAGGCAGGTGTCTGCCAGGGGAAGCCAGAACTTCCCTTGGAATGGAGAATGTAAACCCCCTCCCTCCAAATTATTATAATTTTGAAATTAAGGGGGTCTCAGGCAAAGATGTGGGAATAGGAACAACAATTCTTTACTAGAAAGAGTAAAAATGTAAGAGTACAAAAAAGCAAACAAACAAGAAAAAGAAAAACCCTGACAGAGTCAGAACACAGCCTGACACCCTGTTGGTCAGGGTGCTGGCAGCAGTGCAGTCAAGTCCTCCTGCAGTGACAGAGGTGGTTCTGTTGGAGCAGAGATGATCCTTTAGAAAGGTCCAGTGCTGGTGAGATGGGTCTGGTCTCCCTCTGGGAATGCAGTGCAAACAGTCCTGGTGTTCCAAATCCCAGGGTTTATCCAGGTGGGAATGCAGTGCACACAGGCTGTGCTGGGCTCTGAATCCCAGGGTTTATCCAGGTGGGAATGCAGTGCACACAGGCTGTGCTGGGCTCTGAATGCCAGGGTTTATCCAGGGTTTATCCAGGTGGGAATGCAGTGCACACAGGCTGTGCTGGGCTCTGAATGCCAGGGCTTATCCAGGTGGGAATGCAGTGCACACAGGCTGTGCTGGGCTCTGAATCCCAGGGTTTATCCAGGTGGGAATGCAGTGCACACAGGCTGTGCTGGGCTCTGAATGCCAGGGTTTATCCAGGTGGGAATGCAGTGCACACAGGCTGTGCTGGGCTCTGAATGCCAGGGTTTATCCAGGTGGGAATGCAGTGCACACAGGCTGTGCTGGGCTCTGAATCCCAGGGTTTATCCAGGTGGGAATGCCGGGCTCCTCCCCTGGGTGCAGCATCTCCCATGGATGATGGAATTGGATCAGCCCTGCAGGGAGCCTGGATGGCCCATGGACAGCAGAGATCCCCTGGAGGGAGGATGGGTCCTGGAAGGGATAAAGAACACTGCCACAGCTGGTTTAACAGTTTCACAGAGGATCCTCCCTCCCCGGAGCTGGTCACAGAATAGAAAAAAACCAAAACCACCTCCCCAACTATTTTAACAGATGACAACAGCACACACATTTTTGGTTACATTTTGCATTGCAACCCAAGACACCTTCAAAGGTGGCTCTTCAACCTTCATGAACCCCCACTAGAAGCTGATCTTGGCCATAAATGTGCGTGTGTAACCTCTCTGCAGACGAGCCCATCCCTGGGGAGGAGTGGGGAGCAGCAGCCCCGGGGCGCCCCGGCGAGGCTCGGCCGTGCTCGCTGCTGCTCTCGGACACGGGCACAGCGTCGCTGCAGGGGCTGCCCCTCTGGAGACAGCAGGCCTCTGCAGTGGCACGGGTGCACTTCCTGAAGCTCAAGAGCTCCGTGAAGAACCTGCAGTCCATGTAAGTAACAAAGGGGTTCTCTCCTGGAGGTCTGGAAGTGGTGGTCACACCACGCAGGGACAATTTCCACACCCCTGCTTCGATGAGTTTGGATTAATCAATGTGAGGTCTTGGCTGGGAATGATCTTGGTCATCTGCACGCAGAGGAGGGGAAAGTTTTTTTCCTTTCCAGTGCTGCTAACAAAAAATCTTTTGTGTATTTTCATTTCTATGCTGAATAATTTATGCAAGAGAAACCCATCTTCTTTCCAAAGAAAAAAATCATTTCAAAATATTTTTATATCAAATGGAGTAAGTTTTAAAATAAGTCAGTGTGTACAGAGTGTACTTTCAGGCTTCCTCTGCTTCTTCTTTTTTCTTTTTTTCTTTTTTTAATTCTCTTGTGCTGCCAGTGTTTGAACTCATTTGGCCCCACTGGTGTTCAAGCTGGAATTTCCTGGTGGGGCACAGGGAACTAAAGGAAGATGCTGATGTATGAGAAACTTGTATCTAAAGGAAGTGTGAAAGGCATTTCTTGGACTTAAAATGTTTAGAAGGTGCTGATTTATGAAAACCTTGTATCTAAAGGAAGTCTGGAAGGCATTTCATGGTCATAAAAAGTTGAGCAGTGTCAGGGGAGGTTTAGATTGGAGATCAGGGAAAGGTTCTTCCCCCAGAGGTGCTGGCACTGCCCAGGCTCCCCAGGGAATGGGCACGGCCCCGAGGCTGCCACAGCTCCAGGAGTGCTTGGACACTGCTCCAGGGATGCCCAGGGTGGGGTTGTTGGTGTGTCAAGGCCATGAGCTGGATCCATGATCATTGTAGCTCCCTTCCAAATCAGGACATTCCATGATTCTGTGAAAATTGCCAGAAGTTTTTAACAGAGCATTGGGTAACCCGAATATCACCCACCGTTCCCAACACAAAATCACATTCTGACCACATTTCTGCTGAATCCCTCTTTCCAGAGTGTTCATCCATCTCTTTCTTAACGCAGTTTGCTGCTCTTGGTGGTTTTCCTGCTGCCTCTGGTGCTGCAGCTGTGCCTGCTGGCTGGCTGGCAGAGCGTCAGTGCCTGGCAGCTCTCTCCTGCACGGTACTTCTTGCCCCTGGGGAGGAGATCCTACCTGGACACCACCACCCTCCTGGTCTACAACCACACAGGTGAGGGCAGCCAGCCTTCCCTCATCCTTCCCAGCTCCGGGCTCCCTGCTGCTCCAAAGGAAAGCACAGGATGGAGCAGAGGGGTGTAGATGTAGAGGATCCAAGAGGGATGAAGGTTTTAAGGAGGGAAGAGAGCAGGGATTGTCTTTAAAGGGTTGTGAGGGAAACCTGCTGTGGATTCAGAGACCCTGATGAGAGGGGGGCAAAAGGGTTTCAGAGGAGGTGAGATAGGATGGGGACAGGGTTCTCCCCCTGCCACAAATCCAGGTCTCAATCCAAGCGATTTCAGAGTGTGGGATTTTCAAGCAGGCGCCACGCTCCAGGCTCACTCACACTGAGTCAAATTAGTGGGCTGCCTTCAGAGTTTCACCTTCTGCATTCCCATGGGAGGATGATATTTTATGTTAATTAGCCAGAGATTGACACTGGTATCTTCATCAGATGGTCCCAAAGGAAAATTCATTTTGTAGCACCTCAGAAAAGGCTGGAGGGGGGAAAAAAAGACAATGCAAAAATTCAGACTGAAATCCATTAACTTCCTATAAACGAACATGCAAAGATCCAGCACACATGTGCTGGCTGATGCCCACAGTTATTAGATTTCCTCTGTTTTTGTTTGGTGGTCATGGATTTAAAAACAAAAAGTCAAATCATCACAGACTCTTTTGTTTTCCAGTGTTATAATTCCTCTGTTTCTGGTCCTCACACCAGGCACAGGCATTGATGACTTCATCCATGTGCTCCAGAGCCAGGATCTCACAGTGGAAATAGCAAAGGAGGAAAATATCACAGAGGAGCTACAACACAACGGGGCTATAGAAGTGTCCCGCAAAGGTCAGGTGAGGATTTTTCTCCTCTCCCTCTATTTCCTCACAACAGCTGAAGAATTAAACAAGGTGCCTCCATCAGCTGTCCCTGTGGGATGGCCCTGTTGACTTTTTGTACCCCAGGTATGAAAATTAGGAAGTATTTTGAGCAGTAAAGTCCGTGCTAGAGGAGACCTTATCTCCCTGACCTTCCACCTCAAAATGTACATTTTTAACACAGCAGTGCAGACTTCCAATACCTCATAACTCGTTTTTTAGTGAACAAGGCATAAGCAAAGCTGTTTCAGGCCTGGATTTTCCTGGTGTGCTCCTTTTCTACTGCTTCCCTGTTGTAGATGAGAAAAGCCAGGAGTTCTCACCTTGTTTTCCTGCTCTTTGAAGAGCTACAGGTTCACTTTGCTGTGCCACTTGGATGCTGTCAATTGTTTCCCAGTGCTGGTGAACATCATCAGCAACTCCCTGCTGAGGACCCTCAACTCCACCAGGCACATCCAGGTCTGGAGCCACCCCTTATTCTCCGTAAGTGAAGCCAGAAGGTGTCAGAAAACCATTTAAAGTCTCACTAATTCCTCAGATTTTAACAGGAAGCCTTGTGGGGCTGTCTGAACACTTTAATCCACCCTCCCTCATGGTGTCTCTGGAACCACCACGTTTGACTTCAGGAAAATCAGATCTGATTTTTCCCATGTGGGTCTCTGCTGGATTTAGAGGGTGGCTGGGAGGGTTTCTCCAGGGGGTTCCCATCAGTTGATGGAAGACAGAATTCCCTGGGATAGAGGAGTGGGACCTGCATCACCCATGTCTCCTCACTAGCAAGAACTTTGCATGGCTCTGGTTTGGAAAAACCTTCCAAAATTTGGTTTCAAATCCCTCTTTTTTTGCTCATACTGCCCTGTAGTCCATGAGAAATGCAGTAAGAAGAATGGTAAAATGAATTGTAGGCCATTTTCCACAAATGCTTTGTTCTTCTGTTTTCAGCTGTTCAACACACAGTACTGGGATTATTTTATATCTATTTACCTCATTTATATGCTGCTGTTATTCCCTGGTTTTCCTCCTCACTTTGCAATGGGCTACACGCAGGATTGCAAGGTAAATTCCTTGAAATGAAGCAGGTTTGGGGTAGGCAGAAGGGATTACACCTGCACTGCCAGAAGGCTGTTTGAGTACAGAATCACAGAATCATTTAGGTTGGAAACACCTCAGAGATAATTGAGCCCAGCCCTATGACTGGCAGCTTGGGGTGTTTTGACCCATGGGAAGTTTTACACCAGCACAAAACACTAAAAGACAAAAAAGAGATCAGATTTTACCCCAGAATCACAATGGTGACAGATTCTATTCCCTTTTCATTTCCTGGGGCCATTCCTCTGGCTGCAATTGGCCAACCAGGCACAGACAATAAACCACCCTTTAAAACTTCAAAACTTTAAAATTTTAAAACTTTAAAACATTAAAACTTTAAAACCTCCCAGGCAGGAGCTCGTGCCCAGCTGCGGATCTCAGGGCTCTTTCCCTCAGCCTACTGGTGTGGCCAGGCACTGGTGGACATCCCACTCTGCTGGATCCTGCTCATCTCCATGTTTGTGTTCCAGTTTGCCATGATAAACAGGCTTTTTGGCAACGCCATCACCTTCTTCTTGCTGGTACATCCCGTCCTGGTCCTTGCTGGTTTGTCTGGAAGGGATTGAGGGAAATTATTTTGTGTGGGGGCAGCTGAGGTGCTGTGGGTGCAGAGGGTGCTGGAACACTCTTGGTCCTCTTACTGACCTTGTTTCGCCTCCTATCCTTTGGGTTTCTCCAGCTGGAAATTAAAGGCAATAAATCTTGCTTTCACATATTCCTTTACACCTCAGAGTAAAATTGTGGTTAGTTTCTAATTGCCCTGATCTTACTGAGTGATCATTTCCACTGCTCCCCCTTGCTATAAATGGGTTTCTGGTGGTTCACCTCACTCCATTTTCTCCAACAAAAATCTTTTTTCCCTGTAGATCATGGAGACGTTGGGCTATGGAATTTCCCTCGTGCTCTTCGTCTACGTGATCTCCTTCAACTCTCGCAAAGGATGGAGCTGCAATGTTTGGTCTTTTATCCTGATAGTGGTGAGCACATGGCTGTATAATGCACTGCTGGCTTTACAGACATTTGGAGATATTAAGGACAAACTAGATGTCAAAACACCAAACACAGATGTGGAGCATAAATCTGGGTGTGTTTCATAGCAGCCAATTCTGTATTAAATTTGTGTCACTGCCTTCTGTTGCCACAATCCTGCTGTGACATGGGGAAATACCCGGATCCAACTTGAAGTGGTGCAGGAATGGAGGCAAAAAATGAATTTATCACTCTCCTTGACACCCCACATCCAAGAGATGTAAAGTGTTGAGACAGGAGCTATCAGGCTAGGCACTGATCATCCAAGCCTGACCTGGAAGGAGGTGGATTGTTGGCATGGGAGTGAACAGGATGGGATCCCGTGTTTGATTTTTCTGCCCGAAGCAGATCTGTCCCTGGGAAAAAGTCTCCCCAGCTGGCAGCTGAAGGTCTCCTGAGCCCTCTCTGTCTCTCATCTTTCTCACTGTTTTTGGCCATTTTTATAAATCCAGTGAGGAACTGCAGAGCTAGACTCACAGTTTTAACGAGCAGTGAGTAACCCTTCCCATCAGCTGAGTTACCCTCTTGTTTTATTTTCAGGTGTCCTTTATTTCATTTTCCGTTGGCAGAATCATTGATGCCCTAGGCCATGGCATCGCTGCCCTCTACGTCTTGTCCCTCCTGGTTCCCGTGTACCCTCTGATGGGTTTTGTGTTTGATTTGGAGATCTCCCTGCAGGTGAGGGGCGGATCTGGGCAAGGAGAGGCCTAAAACCCCACCCTGGGTCCTTGTGACCAAAGTCTTGGGGTAACTGCACCGAAATCTGGCAATAACTGCACCAAAATCTGGCAATAACTGCACCAAAATCTGGCAATAACTGCACCAAAATCTGGGGGTAACTGCACCAAAATCTGGGGGTAACTGCACCAAAATCTGGGGGTAACTGCACCAAAATCTGGGGGTAACTGCACCAAAATCTGGGGATAACTGCATCAAAATCTGGGGATAACTGCACCAAAATCTGGCAATAACTGCACCAAAATCTGGGGGTAACTGCACCAAAATTTGGTGGTAACTGCATCATAATCTGGGGATAACTGCACCGAAGTCTGGCAGTAACTGCACCAAAATCTGGGGATAACTGCACCAAAATCTGGTGGTAATGGCACGCTGCAGTCTGGGAAGGCTCATCCTGGGGGGCATTTTCCAGAGTGCATCGTTAGGGACCATTTCAGCTCAGATCTCATTTTTCCAGCTGTTCATTAGGGCTGGGGGTGAATTTTTGTGTAGCTGTGACAGTGGATGAGGTAAAAACTCTTAATCTTTTCCATGCAGAGTCATGGAATGGAATCATGGAAGGGACCTTAAAGCTCATCTTGTTCCACCCCCTCCCATGTGAGGGGACACCTTCCACTAGACCAGGCTGCTCCAAGCCACATCCAAGCTGGCCTTGGACAATGCCAAGGAGGGAGCAGCCACAAAGCCAGTCAGCTTGGCTTAACCAATCCTAAGAGAAAATCTGGAGCCACGGATCTGTCTTTACATGGTAAAAAAACCTGAGTGAGGATTTAGAATTCTCACAAGAGGCTTTACTCCACGTCAGCTGATGGGGGTGGTGGAAAGTCAGCTGAGAATTTAACAAAACCCCCCCAGCTACGTGCAACAGTGCTGATAAAGGATCAATTACTGAGGGGTGAAGCCCAAGGAGGAGAGACTCCTCCTCTGTCCTGTCCCATCACCTCTTCTCCACTGGGACCCAAAGCAGAGATGTTTTCCTAGGACAGGACATCTGGCAGGAGAGTCTGGTCCGTGCACTGAGAGCTTTTGTGGTGTAGGACCAAACATCTCTATCTGTTCACCTGTGTGCAGAATGTTTGGGGAAAATCAGAAGTTTGGCAGATTTTCAATGCATTTTTGACCGTTACTGCATTAACCAGAATGATTCTAAAGAATTGCACGTCTTCATTGCATATTTCTTTTTATTCTTACAGGTGTTCACGGAGGACGAGCGCATATTTAGTATGGCTTCAGGCAGTCATGTACTGATTGCTGTCTTTGCAGTAAGAAAACATTTAACATTGCTTTTATTGAGGAATGTGGGTTTCCTGAAGCCCCTCCTCAGGTGTGAGGAAGCAGAAGGAGGATCTGGGTGGGTCTAGATGACATTTTACCTGCTGTGCTAAAATAATTTCATGCCTTTGAAATGGAGAAAGCAAAATGAAATAAGCCCAGATCACCTCATGCTGTCCTGTTATTTTATGAACTGGGGTTTTTCTGCCCTGAGTGCTTTCTGCAGCATTGATTAACCTGAGTTTCAATGTTAATGGGCTCCATTTTCACATATTCTGTATCTTCACGTATTTTATAGCACTGCCACCACCTCAGTGCCAGCTATGGTGGGAGGCAAGGCAAGGCTGTTAATGTGGCAACCTCTGTTTTTCAGCCTTACATCCATTCTGTGGCGTTCATTCTTCTTCTTCGCTTTTTGGAGTTAAAATATGGAAAAGCAGTGCTGAGGCAGGACCCACTGTTCAGGTTTGTATAAACACACATGCACATGTGAGATCTAAACCCCTACCCCACTGCTTCTCCTTGAAAACATCATTGCATTTGTGTCCCTATTTTTAAATCTTTTTTTTTTTAATACTGGTGATTTTTTATGACCTAAATAGCCCCTTAAATAATGCAGTGCTGTGATAATATAAAACAGCTTTTAAGTTATTTAGTGCCACCACAGGATGTTGCCTGTGCTGTGGGATGTACCAGCTTCTTTTTTGGTACTAAACTAAGATTATAAATGTCACCATTATCATCATCATCAACAATAACAATAATGATGATGATATTAATAGCAGTCATTATAATATAGTATAAATTATATCCCAGGGAAATTCACTCTTGGTCTATCCAAAATGCACTGGTGGAGAACAAAGGTAAAGAACAAAATCCTAAGCTAAAGCTGGTGGGTTTTCAGGATTTCCCCAAGAAAAGAAAGCAGCCAGCAGCATCCCAAGGAGCTCGAGGAGGAAGATGAAGATGTGAGAGCCGAAAGGGAAGCAGTGAGAGATGCCATGGTGGCTCCAAGCCAGGAGGAGGTACCCCTGAGTGTTGTCCTTCTTGTTCTGTTTGATTTTCTACCCGGTAAAAAACAAACCAGTGCGGGTCACTGCTCTGGCTGTGCTGTTCTTACTGGGAAAATCAAAACTCCAATAGTGTGGGTTCCATCAGGAGAAAGGTATTAAGAGGAACCTGGAAAATAAAGTGTCCTGTTGCACCTCATATTCCTGGTGAACTGTAAAACAAAGATCTTTGTAAGTGTTTCTGCCTTTTAAATGGAAAAATGTAACAGAAGGATTAATGCTGTCCAAGATAATAAATTAATCTTGCTTCTCCTCACTTTCAGAAATCAATCATTATAGTCAGCAATCTGTGCAAAGAGTATAATGTAAAGCAAGCTGGATCGTTTTTTAAGAAGCAGAAGAAAACGAAAACAGCCACCAAAAACCTTTCCTTCTGTGTTAAAAAAGGTGAGAACTGGGACTGTCCTCCCAGACCTGTGTTCAACCCCGAGTTAATTCCCTGCATTCTCAGTTACCTGAGCAAGGACAGAAAAGTCAAATCCATTTCTTCTGTTTTAAAAGCACCTTCAGTCTGGGCTTGATGTGTTAATGGTGCACCCTATTAATGACCTGTGACTGTCCATTATCTAAAATAAAGATAAAGATCCTGGGGAGAGGGGACCACTTCATCAGTGGCACCTGCAAGTAATTCACAGTATCAATTTAAGCTGAAATCTTATAG
Source organism: Prinia subflava (assembly GCF_021018805.1). Taxonomy (NCBI): domain Eukaryota; kingdom Metazoa; phylum Chordata; class Aves; order Passeriformes; family Cisticolidae; genus Prinia; species Prinia subflava. Next base: position 13,577,791 of record NC_086258.1, read on the forward strand.
ATTCCCTTTTATTTTATATGATCTTTGATATTAATATGCTGCCTTTTCTTTTTTTTTTTTGCTTTTGTGGGACTGTCCATGATATATTTCTTGAATGGGGAATAATCCTAATAAATTCTGTGCATTGATTGCAGGAGAAGTGTTAGGACTTCTGGGGCCCAACGGAGCTGGGAAAAGCACAGCTATCAAAATGATCACTGGAGAGACAAAACTGACTGCTGGGCAGGTAGGAGACACCTGGAGACAAGGGATGGCTCCGTGACAAAAATCCAAATCTTGCACTGAGGCTAAGCTATCATTTTTATCAAGGCTGCAGTTCATTTTTAGTGATCAGGGTTTTAATCGAGTTCATCATGCTATTAACTTAAATAACGTATTAATAAGATGACGGTGAGCCACTTCTAATTTTGATAAGCTGTTGCATCTGCCCTAATTGCCACGTTTATATCTGGTATGAAATCACTCCCTCCCCGTGGGTTTCCTCACCTAAACCCCACAATCTCCCCCTGAACCACCCCTTGTCCTGGGCAAGGCTGTGTGAGAGGACCCTGCCCAGCCTGGTTGTGCAGGTGCTGATGAAGAGTGGAGGAGGCTCCCAGGACCAGGCTCCTGCGTTCCTGGGGTACTGCCCCCAGGAGAACCCCCTGTGGCTGGACCTCACCCCGCAGCAGCACCTGAGGCTCTACGCGGCCGTGAAGGGGCTGCGCCGCGAGGACACGGCTGCTGCTGTGCACAGGTACAGCTGCAGGGCTGCCACGGCCCCTGGCCCACCCTCGGTCATGGGGAGGGGACCAGAGAGGCAAAACTCACACAGGAAACCTTGAAAGAAGCTCAGGAAACTCGGCTGCAAAAGCGCTGCTGTGCTCAGTGCTGGGATTCAGTGAGGGGGTTGAGAAAACCTCTGATTTTCCTGAGTGCATTTGGTGGGGATTAATTTACCACTAATGCCCTTTTAAGAATGTTTTCTTTAGGCAGCTTTTCTGAAATCTCTGATGTTAGAGTTTGGCACCACAAGAAGGGGTGCTGAGCTGATGCTGGCAAGGGGGAATGGATTCATAATGCTGTTGACACTGATGATGGGTTTAGAAGAGAGTTTGTGGCTTTTTCAGTACACTCTGCTTCAAATAGTCACTTACATTTTAATAACACAATAAATGTTTAATGAAAACAAGCGAGAGTCAAGAGCAAGAGGAGAAAAGTTACTTTTTCTTGTCATTTTGGGAACCCTTGATGAGAGCATTGATTGGGAATAATAAAAATGTTCTTTTCTCATTTTCCCCACAGAATCGTGAACGCTCTGCAGCTTCAAGACTACTTACACAAAAAAGTCAGAAAGTTACCTGCCGGGATAACCAGAAAGGTGAGTTTTGGGTCACTGCAATGCTCAAGCACTAATTAAAACTCTCCTTCCTGAGTGGAGGGACCAACCTGTGCCCTGAGCTCCCGGGAGAGCCTGTGGTGGGTGGGGTGATGGAAATGAGCCTTTCCCAAACCCGTAAATCAGAACTGCCATGGATGAGGAGGCTCTGCCCACGGCTGTGTGTGGGCACAGTGCCAGGCTGTGCAGGAGGCCTGGCTGAGCCCCTTTCTCCATGTCACAGCTGTGTGTGGCACTGTCCCTGCTGGGCAACCCCTCGGTGCTGCTGCTGGACGAGCCCTCCACGGGCATGGACCCCAACGGGCAGCGCCGTGTCTGGTGAGCACCGACCCGGGCACGGGGCCACCGCGCTGGGGAAGGGGTGGGCAGCCAAAAGGAGATGTTTAAAGATGCATGAAAAGGGTTTTGTCCCATCCACAGATGGTGCTGTCCCTCACTTTGCAATGGTTCTGTTAGAAAACACATTTTTTGTCTCTCTCTGACTCAGAGATGAGCAAGGAGAGAAAAAAACTGTTTTACCTTCACCCTTTTTTGCAAGATTTACAACAGTCTTAAATGGGATTTGGGAGAATTCATAGAGAGACTCAAAATGAGTAGTTTTTGTAATTATTTCAAAGCGTTACCATGTGCTCGTTCATCAGAAGCTGCTGCATGTGAAAATTCTATTCTTATTTTAGAGGAAAGGCACTTGGATGGACAAAGCTCTAAGAGCAATGCCTGATATTTATAGGGAGTGCTAGATTTCGTTTTTCACTCTGCTCCTCAGGAGAATAATCCGGGATGCCCTGAAGGCCAAGGAGTCGGGAGCCATCCTGACCACGCACTACATGGAGGAGGCAGAGGCCGTGTGTGACCGTGTGGCCATCCTGGTGTCCGGGCAGCTCCGGTGGGTGACAGCCCCTGGCTGATCTGGGACTGACCCAGGCTGCCCCTCCAGCCTCACCTGCCGTGGCTTTCCTGGAGTGTCCCCTGGTTTCCTTCCCAGGAAGGAGCAGGGGCTGAGGTGACAATGACTTCACTGTCATCTCCCTGCCCTGCCAGGTGCATTGGCTCCATCCAGTACCTGAAGAACAAGTTTGGCAAAGGATATCTCCTGGAAATCAAGGTCAAGGATCCCGAGAGCGCTGACGTGCTGCACACTGAGATTCTGAAGATTTTCCCGGGTGCAGCCCGCCAGGAGAGGTAACTGTAAAATATGGGATGAGGAGAGGTTTCAGCACTGCCCCATCCTTGAGAACATTCCTGTGGGATGGCCAGACACGGGATCTCAGCTGGAGAGGGATGAGCAGCTCCCCGTAGGGAGATCTGATTTCATGTCACCACATCCAGCTCTCCATGATCCCAGCACAAGACATCCACACATCCACACAGGTTTGACCCCAGAACCTCAATACAGAGCAAGAATCACCTTTTCTTCTGTTTCCTCAAGGTTCCCCTCTTTGCTTGTCTACAAGATCCCCATGAAAGATGCACTGCCCCTGTCCCAGTCCTTCTCCAAGCTGGAGGAAGGTAAGAGCAAAACTGGGTGACTTTTTGAAAAGGCAGAACAGCAATTGTTCATTTTCAACCCTCCTCCCATTTCTCCACAGCCAAACAAAGCTGCAGCCTCGAGGAGTACAGCTTCTCCTTGAATACTCTGACTCAGGCAGGTGATTTTTATTTGTGCTGTAAAGGAAGGAGCAGCAACAAAAGCTGCAGCCAAACCCAGGCTGGTGCAGTGGCAAAAGGCAGCTCCACCAAAAAACTGCCTGAGGGTGGTGGGTGAGGAGTTCTCTAGTGGTAAAATAGTGGGAAATGGTTTGGGTTTTTCACTGCTGGGATTTTGCATGGTGGGAACAAGTCTGGATGAAGTCTCAGACTCTATTTGGTCGAGAAAGGCACACAACACACCCAAGGATGGAGCTGCCCATGCCCAGCCCCTCTGGGTGCCCTGGAAACAGCAGAATATTTATTGCTGCTTGTACAAGGCTGGTGGCAAAGATGAGGAATGTTTAAGTCAATCCATTGGTGGGGAAAACCGGTATGGAAATGCCTATAGGCAGGTGATGCCTGTGTGGTGACTCCAGAGAGCACAGGAGGCTCAGCTCCTGCTCCCCCCAAAAAACCTCTCCTTGCTTCTCCCAGGGGCTGCAGAGCTGTGCCTCCTGCAAAGGAGCCTCACAGAGAAATAACCCAAGCATTCTCTTGCCCATTTCAGGTGTTTCTGGAGCTCTCCCGAGAGCAGGAAAAGGATAATTTTGATCTGACTTTGGACAGGACTTTCGACTGGAAGCAGCTGCAGCAGGAGGACTGTTAAATGCTCATTTATGCATTGCTCAGTATTAACCAAACTGCACTTATTTACTGCCACTCTCAGTGTACCACGGAGAGGGGAACAGGCTCCTCTGATGCAGAAGATGTTTCACCTGCAGGGGTCTCAGCCCTGCTCCAAGCTGCAATTCCAAAGGCTGATCCATAAAACAGTGCCTGCTCTGGTGAGAGCTCTTGTCAGGCCAGGCAGGATGGAGCAGAGGGACTGAAAGCTTTGCAGAAAGAAAGGTCCTGATCCATCTCTGGGGATCAAATCTCTCTGGATCTGGGTGCATCAGGGAATCTGGACAGGGTGCCGCCCTCCTGGGTTCCTCTCCCACCGAAGTCTGGGACCATCTGCCTGTGACATGTTCTTGCTGGAATTTGCACTCAATTTTTATACCCTTCCAATAAATGTCTCTATAGAAACTGCAGCTCCATCCTCACCTGTCATCATTGCTGGGGACCCTCAGGAACAGCTCCAACTCCCTCCTGTGGGGATGGGGATGCTGCAGAGGGCAGGGAGATGGTTACCTGGCTCAGCAAACGCTCAGCCCTCCCCTCCCTCCACTCTGGGGTGAGTAGTGGTCGGTCCTTCCCCTGGAAACAGCCTGGGTGGAGAAGAGAAAGTTCCAGGGATTCCTAAGAGCCCCTTCCAGTAGCTAAAGAGAGCTGGAGAGGGACTTTGTACAGGGGCATGGAGTGAGAGGATGAGGGGGACTGGTTTCAAACTGACAGAGAGCAGGTTTGGATTGAATACTGGGAAAACATTTTTCCATGAGACCCTGGCTCAGGGTGCCCGGAGAAGCTGTGGCTGCCCCATCCCTGGAAACATTCAAAGCCAGGTTGGATTTGGTTTGGAATAGCCTGGTCTAGTTAAAAGTGACCCTGCACACTGCAAAGGGGTTGGATTGGATGACCTTTAATGGTCCCTTCCAACCCAAATTATTCAATGACTTCCCTCCTTTTATCCCTGTGCCCAGCTCAGTTGCAAAGGTTAAAACTCCCACAGAAAATACTCAGTTCTCTCCACACAGTCCCAGTGGTGGCTGTGTTGCAATCACTACTTGTTCACGTCCCACACTCGGCCTCAAAACATATTTTGGCAGTTGGAGGACACAACTTTAGAGACTCCCTGGTTGTTTCCCTCCTGCTCCCTGCCCACTCTGCACCCCCTAGGAACGGGTAAGTGAAGTCACCAAACATTTGTGTCACCTGTTCCCACACTCAGCTCTGGGAAATGGAGATTCTGTGGAAGGGAAGAGGTTTTTTTGGTGCTCTGGGGAGCAATGGAGAACTCAAGCCACGAGCCTCCAGAGATAAATACCATTTATATAATTGGATTTTTTTTTCCTTCAGCATTTTGTGGTTTGTGCCTCTGCAGATGCTGCTGGTGATGGGGCTTTGAGGGGTTTGTGAAATGCATTGGATCCTCTCTGCCCTGCCCTCTGTGTCCTGCTCTGACACACAGAAACTCTGGGAGATCTTCCCTTTACCCAGCATGATGGGACCTGCTCCCTTTGCAGATCTTTGCCTCATGTAAAGACTCAAACAGCACTAAAACCCCCAGCAACAAGTCCTGTCCCAGAGAGAGCTGGAGAGGGAAAGAGGAATTCCCTCTGAGCTGCTTGTGCTGTTGTTTCTTCCAAGGAGCCACCACCCTTCCCTTCCACAGGTCTGCCTGGTTATTCCCCCTGATATTTGACATTTTCCATTGCAGAGGAAGGTGAAGTGAGCAGAGCTCAATCCAGCATCTCATGCACAAGGAGGAGAAGGGAAAAGACCCCCAGAGAGTCCCCAAAGGGGAGCTGGTTGGAGCTGGGGCTTTGTCTCAGCCCGGAGGGAAGGGGACAGGGCTGGTGGCATTGCCAGCACACAGGGGACAGTTCCAGGTCCTGGCCCACGGCCAGCACTGGGAGAAAGGGGGTCTGTCACCAGCACAAAGCAGAGTTTAGCTGGCAAGAGGGAACAAAAAGTTCTCGAAAAGTTCACGAGGACTTAAATTTTCCACTGGAGGGGAAAAAAAAAAAAAAAGGCAAGAAAGAACAAAAATAACAAGAGAACAAGAGAAGAATTTCCTGGAAATGAACTGACTCCTTAAATATTCCCTTTGCAGTTTGCCTCTCCCCCTGAGCTGAAGGGCTGAGGGAGAGGAACATCCCCGGGAGCTGCACTGGCTCTACCTGTGAGAGAGGAGGGGCTGACAGGTCCCTCTGGGATGTTCCCTGCTGCAGCACCAAAGCAGCCCCAGGACTGCCCTAACTCTGATTATTCTCTCTATTTTCCAGCCCAGCACGAGCCCTCCTTGGCTGCCAAACCTGGAGCAGAGCAGAGCAGGCTGTGCCCGGGGTGAATCCATCCTCCCAGCACGGCATGGGCGAGGCAGCTCCTGCAGGAACCCGGCAAGAACTGGGTCTGGAAGAACAGGGAGAGTCTCATTTCCTACATTCAATAATGCCCTCTTTATCCAGCGAGGGGACAAAGCACACAAAGGGCCGTTCAGCAGCTGTGTCACAAATTGTCCCCCTGGAGTGACAGCGAGGAGCAGCCCCAGCCTCCCAGGTTAGGTGACAAAAACTCACCCTGTTGGTATTTTATTTTTTTGAGTTTCAAAGACCAAGGGAGCCAGGCACGTGCATGCTCAAGTTTTGGGAGCTTTGGGGACAATGTTTCACCCTGAGAAGGATTTTCCTCCTGCTCTGCTGCTTCCTGATTCATCCCAGCACCTCAAACCCTTTGAAGACTTCCAGCCCCAAATATTCTCTTTAGCAGCAGATGGCTCAAATATCAGGCAGAAGAGGACGTGAGGCTGTGGCAGCAGCCAAACCCAACAAAATATTTGCTTCAAAGCAGGAGGAAGGACAGCATGTCCAGCTGGGAAAAGCAGGAAATGGTTTCTAAAAGAGCGAAAGGAGGGGATGGAGAAGGAGATGATTGTGTAAGACATGATGTTTCAATTAGAATGGTCCTGAATGATATCAGCAGTTCATGAACTGTGTTACAGGCAGAGAGGAGGATTTGATTTGTTCCTGAGCATCTCCATCCAGGCACAGACATCAGGGGTTTTATGGACAGGTAAGGGATGACCTGGGCTGTGCATCAGCTGAGCCAGAAACCTCCCCGTGTGTCGGTGATCCCGGTGGATAACACTGGCATGAGGATGGAATCCACTCCTCCCGCAGGGCTTTGTGCTTTTCAGGATGAGTTTTGGATATTTGAAAATATCAGAAGCATCTGGGCCAGCAATTTCCCTGGGGAGGAGCTGGGCTGGCTCAGGGATGGTGGAGGGATTTCAGCAGGACACCGGTGCCAAAGGCAAAGCATTCCCGTGGATTTGGAGCTTGCTGGAACAGGTTCTCCTGGGTTACTGTGCCTGTGAAATGTCACAGGTTTGCTGTGGGAGTTGTCACTGCTGTCACATCCCTGTCCCTCCCAGGTAAATGGATGCAGCTTTAGGAAATTAAATTATCTGTAAAGAATCAGCTCTTGCAGGTGGCTACAGCAGCTTGGCCCTTGCTTTGAAACTAACTTCCTTTCTTTCTTTTCTTTCCTTTTCTTTCCTTTTCTTTCTTTTCTTTCCTCCCTCTCTGTGGGCAGCTGAGGATTTCTCCTTGCTGGCACGGCCACAGCTTCCTCCACCCACAGACCTTGGTTTTCTTTGGCCTCATTGTGAGAAATTAATTTCATGTTCCAAATGCAAATCCTCTCCAGGGTTCTCAGGATGCTAAGGAGGAATTCAGAAAGAATAACAAAAAAAGAAGCAAAGTGGGGGGGGGGGGTGTTTAATTCTTTTTTGTTTTAATTTGAGAAATAACTGGCTTTGAATCTGCTGTTTGTTTCCTACTCAGGAGAGGACAGAATCCTCCTGCCAACATCATGTCAAGGGCCCAGCACATTTCACACGAGGGTTTGTGATTTCCTCTCACAAAGGACTGAGGAACGAGAAATGGGCTCTGGTGAGGAAATGATTGCACAACTCCTCCTCCATCCGATTCCTTGTGCTTGCAGAACACCCATCCCCTGTCCTGGGGCTTTCCTGGAAGCTGGGGGAGACAAGTTACAGAGCAAACAGATGGAGATTGACAGATTTTGGTTAACTTTGGATGTGGAAACCCAAGAAGGGAAAACTGCAAGTGAAGGAACTCTTTTCTGGGGAAAGAAATCACTTTTATTTTGTTAAAAATTGGGCGTGGTCAGAAAGTAGCACAGAGTGTGATGGCCAAATGACCAAATGCAGGCTGGATCCCATCGACCTGGGATAGTGGGAGGTGTGATGGACTGAGATGAATTTTAAGGTCCTTTCCAGCCCAAACCATTCTGGAATTCTGTGTTTTACCAGCAATAGCAATGCACTTCAAAATCACCCCTTCGAGGGAAACACAATCATTCTCTTGAACTGCAGTGTCTCCAGCAGCAGGGCTGCAGGTCAGTGCTTCCTCCCAAGAAAACATTTTCCTCTGTCATCATAAGGTTGGAAAAATCCTCTAAGATCAAGCCCAGCCATTAGTGGCTGACCTCTTCCTTTTGCAGCCTCTCTGCTTTGTTAGAAAGGGGGAAATGCCATTTTTGAGGAAAAAACCCACCTTGTTTTGCCATTTGCAGCTGTCTCACCTCAGCCAAAGCTGCCTGTGGAGCGCTCCCACAAGGGCAGGGGGCTGGACCTGTCCTGTGGGGAAAACACCTCTGATCCCACCTGGGAACTGATGGAGACTCCGGGTGGGATGCTCAGAGCACCTCTCCCTGCCACGGATCCCTCCTTCTGCTCCTGCGGGAAAACCCTCTGCGAGCCGCTGCTGCCACAAACCGGGGATGCTGTTTCCTTTTCCTTTCCTTTTCCTTTCCTTTTCCTTTCCTTTTCCTTTCCTTTTCCTTTCCTTTTCCTTTCCTTTTCCTTTCCTTTTCCTTTCCTTTTCTTTTCCTTTTCCTTTCCTTTTCTTTTCCTTTCCTTTCCCTTTCCTTTCCCTTTCCTTTCCCTTTCCTTTTCCTACGGAAAACCCCGAGGGCTGGGATGTGGGAGCAGGGAATGAGGCCCCGGGGAGGGAGCAGGAGCCAGCAGAGGCTCTGCCCCTGCAAAAGGCCAGAGAGGGTGCCCCGACAGCTTCGGGCGCGTTGTTCCCTTCTCTTCCAGACAAACAGAGTTTGTGCCTTTTTTTCTGTTTGTTTTCCACGCGAAAGTGGTTCCGCACAAAGGCTTTCCCAGAAAAACGATGAGAGATTTTTCTTGGCTTTCCTGGAAGTGATGAATCACCTCGCTCCTTTTTTGGGGGGGTCCCGGCGGCGGGAGGGGCGCGACCCGGTGCGACATCCGCGCTCAGGCTGTGCCACCTCCTGGTGGCAGCGGGAGGTGCATTCCTGCATCCCTGCATCCCTGCATGCCTGCAAACCTGCATCCCTGAGTCCCCGTGTCCCCACATCGCTGCATCCCTTAATTCCTGCATCCCCAAATCCCCACATCCCTGCATCCCTACAATCCTGCATCCCTACAATCCTGCATCCCTGCATCCCTGCTTCACTGCATCCCTTCATTCCTGCATTCCCAAATCCCTGCATCCCTTCAATCCTGCATCCCTGCATCTCTGCATCCCTTTGTCCCTGCTTCCCTGCAATCCTGCTTCCCTACCAGGATTTTCTGGGTTTGTTATCCAGCCCAACTTTCATTCCCCACCTTTGCTCTGCAGCTCGGGAGGCTCTGGGTCCGGGCCGATGGCAGGAGGAGGTCAGAAAGCTGCACCCCAGGGGCTGTGGGCGTGGCTGGTGGCCACGGGAGTGCAGCAGCCACCACCAGCAGGGATCTTCTTCTTCTTCTTCTTCTTCTTCTTCTTCTTCTTTTTCACCCTGCCCATGGTGATCCCATCAGTGACATCAGAATTTTGGGGGCAGACGGGTCCTGGGATTCCCTTTGCCTGAGGGACAGGTAATATATATCAGTATATCAAATATATCCACTTGATACTGAAGGGAGAGAGAGGGAGATAAATGGGTGTTATTCCAATATATCCCTGTCTCCTCCAATGCCACCTTCCCTGAAATACTGCTACACCCATGGCCAGGGGGGTTGGAATTAGGTGGTTTTATCCAAGCCCAAGCCATTCAATGATTCTGTATCATGGGAAGGCATCCCAGCCCTTCCTGCTGCAGTTTAGGATTGTGGCTACCTGTAACCTCTAATCCCTGCTCACCTGAGGTTCTGGTCAGTTGTGTCTCCCTGCTGCCAAATCAGACTCTCATTTTTTGCAGTCAGAACTCTCCTCCCAGCCCCACACCGAGTTCCACAAATCTGTGTCTCCTCTCCCCTTGGAGGGGCTGGGGATGCTCCCAGTTCAGGGCAAGAAGAAGCAGATAATTGGTACAGAAAAAATAAAAAAATGTGGGCACAGATCCGAACCCGGGATTTATTTAGGAAGATTTTCTGGTTATTATCTACTTAGGAACAGAGGATTTGTCAGAACAGATCAGAGCGTTTTCATCAAATCTGGCGTCCTGCATGGAGTGGTGACAGCGAGAGGCTGTTCCTGGGGAAAATCTGATTCTCTCAAAGTGCAGGTGCTTGATGCTGTTGGAAGGGGAGGCAGAGGCAACGCTGGGGTAAAACCAGAAACAGCAGCAGAGTCCAGTCCCTGTCACACTGGAACCAGCAAAGGCATCTTCACCTGAGCTGCCCCAGCAGGAGTGAGGGGACACTCCCCTGCTGCAGGGTGGTGGGGGCTGGCCGTGGGCTCCAGCACATGAAAATAAACACAAATCCTTTCCCAGCTCTTGCCTGCCTTTCTGTGGGAAATCACTTTTTTTTTTTTTTTTTTTTTTAATCTATACATTATACCTTTTAAAATGCATCCCTTAATCCAAAAAACTGCACCCAGCAATGCCCAGGCATCCACGACTGGAAGCATTTTCCTGGGGAATGTCCTTTACAGAGCCAGCAGGGAGGGAAAGGAAAAACAACACACACACATGATCAATATTTTTTAAAATAGAATTTGAAAGCAAAGCATGAGAAGCCTCTATCTGGTTTTAATTTCAAATAGAAAAAAAAATGGTTATTAATATATGGTAATGTTACTCCACTGGAAGAACAAAGTGTAGATAAAACCTGCAGGCTTAATGAGGCTCAGGAAAAATCAAATTGAAAGCAAATCTTTGAAAATCTCTAGGTAATCTGTGTTCCATTTATCATGCTTTGGCAATCAGAAAGTAAAACCAGGCTTAACATAATGAGGAAAATCAAACAAGGGTTTTTTTTTCCCCTCCTGCTGCTCTAAAATCCCAGAATATCATCATCACAGAAAAGAGGGGGGAAAAGGAGGAACTTCTGCCCTCCTGCTGGAGCACAGGGAATTTAATTGCCAAGGTTTCTTCCTGTGTGTCTGAGAAGATGATGCAAGACTGGGATTTTTTAATGACAATATTTAAGCTCTCCTTGGCGACGCCAAGCTGTCCTGAGCTGGCTGATGGGAAGGAAAGAAGGGTTTGCAACAAGCTGAAAATGGGGGAAAAAAACCCCAAAAAACAAAAAAATAACTCAGTAACTCCTTCTTTTGACATCTCCACCTGGTCAGCAGCACAGAGCTGGCCCCAGCCAGGATGGGGAGATATTGAGGTGAGGAAAAAGCTGTGGGTTTGGGGATTCCAGAGCCCTGAAGGGGGTTTGAGAGAGAGCCTGGCAGTGCCCCCCTGCCCAGGCATTTTTGGGGTGGAGCCCAAGGCAGCAGAGCCAGGTGATTTTGGGAGTCCAAGGCAGCAGCCTCACCCTTAGTGCTGCCCCCAGCCCTGGACATCTCTGTGTGTCCTGGCTGTGTGCACAGGAGAGAAGCTGATTTTTGGGAATCGTGGTTCCCAGATAGAACCACAGATGGATTCTCCCTGTCCTGACACTGCTGCTCCTACAGAGCTGGAGGTGCCCAGCACCCACATCCAGACAAATCCCTTGTACCCTAGGTACCCCTTTTTTTTTTTTTTCCCTCCTGCTGCTCTAAAATCCCAGAATATCATCATCACAGAAAAGTGGGGAAAAAAGGAGGAACTTCTGTCCTCCTGCTGGAGCACAGGGAATTTAATTGCAAAGGTTTCTTCCTGTGTACCCCAAGTTTTCCCACTGGCCCTCCAGGATCTGAGCAGCTGTGGATGATGAACAGACCCACAGCAACGTCCTCTCCATCTGCATCCCCTTCCCACTGCTTTGTCCCATCCTTTAATCCCCACAGGACAAAGAGGGCCCTGCAGGCACCATGACCTTGGGTTTGGGGACACCAATACCCCTGTCACAGCTCCTCCTTCCACCCTGAGGGTGGGATGCTGAAACAGGACATGATGCCATCCATGGTTTTTCCATGATCACAATGCCAGTGATCAAGCAGGTCCCTGTAAAGCTGGACACAAATCACTGGGTGGCCTCAGCAGCTGCTTCTCCAGCCTTTTTCTGCCCAGTTCCCTGCTGCTTTCCTGGGAGAATCTTCATTATTTATTATTTATTATCCTATTATTTATTATTTATTATTATTTATCACCCTTAGCTCCTGCCCAGCCCACTCAACAGCCCAGGCAGGTTAAACCCGCAGCGCTGTGATCGCTGCAAGCACCACCTGATTAAAACACATAAAAAAATAAAACAGGGATATAAAAGTGCCAGTTGCCCACAGAATCAAATTAAATTAGTTCAGCTCAGCCTCCCCCCTTTTTCCTCGGTAATAAAACCACTCACTCTGCAAATATGGAATCTCAGGTGTGTAGGAGCTCACATGGGGCAGTGAGGATGTCCTGGGCTCTCTCTTACCTGTAACTGCTGTTTATATCACCCAAAAATAAAAGAATATCTCTCCACAGAGGGACAGGCAGCAGGAGTGGATCACAACCATTCCTGGAGCTCACACAACAGCCAAAATCTCCTCCTTCCCATCCAGGGGAAGGTTTCTCCTCTGTCCATGAACATCATCCTCATCTTTCTCCTCCCCTTGCACCTTGCAGGGCTGGGGAGGAGCCAGAGCAGCTGCCAGGGGTTAATGAGCAAAATATCCTGAGTGCCCCAGGCTGCTTAATGAGCATCTCTCCCCGAGGTGAAGAGTGGAGATGAGAGCATTCCCTGCTCCAGGGGTGCTGGGATGTGGCAGCCACCAAGGATCCCTCCAACCTCTCCTCAGCTGGATCTCAGTCCCAGCCAAGTTCATCTGCATTAATCTTGCACTCATTAAAATCAGTTGTTCTGCTTCTAATTCAACCAGCGCTGCCAAGATCGGGAATTAAAAATTGATGAGCCAATGTCCCTGTTAAAAAAAAAAAAAAAAAGAAAAAGAAAAAAGTGAGTTCATCATGCAGAGCAGCAAAGAGTTTAAAATAACAAGAAAAATGTCTGGCTGCTCCTTTGGGCTTGGCACTTCCTGAGGGGTGGGAAAATGTACAAAAACTGAGAGTGCTGCACAATCATGGGAGTCCAGAGGCTGGAGATTCCTGGGGGCAGCCCCAGGAACGGCCTCACTTTTGGGAAAAACCCAAATTCTGAGCCACAGAGGAGGGACAGGCTCCTCTGGCTCCTCTGATCCTGCCTCAGGACAAGTGTCACTGCTGAGGTGACAGCAGCCAGGCGCTCTCACGGGGACACAGCAGCACCCAGGAGGAACATGGGAGCCAAGAGCAGAAGTAAATAATGATTTTTTAAATTCTGCATGAGTGACAAACTCAACATTATTTTTAATGTGAGCCTAATTTAGGTCACTGATGACAATGGCTGGAGACAAAGATGATAAACAGCATTTATCTGAAGCAGATGAGAACTTGGAAAATGCTCTCCTAGAGCCAAAACTAAATAATATTTCAGAGAGAGCCAGAGCCCTCTGAGCCCATAAAAACACCCACAATCTCCAGTGGCTTTTGCTGACCCAGGCTGGAGTGATCCTGCTGAGCTGTCTGGGTCTCTCTCCACAAAAGCTTTTTCCCTTTTCCCTCATTAAAAGGCCCCATGTTTGCAAAATAAGCCCAAGCAGGAAAAATGGAGCCAGGCCAATCCCAACCCAAGGCTGGGAGAAGTTTGGGATTAACTCCTTTGGAGCCAAGCAGAGGTCGCTTCCTGAAGGAGAATAAATAAAGATGGGCTGTCAGTGATGTGGGGATTTATTTATAGCAGGCATTCATTGCCTTCAGGATCTGGATAAACACCCATTAGCTTTCAAGGTGATGAATCAAGTATTAATTAACCCGCTGGAGGAAAAAAATAATGGGGATATTAATGTTTTAAAGGGAAGCTTCCAGCTGAGGGGAACAAAGGGAGAGAGCAAAGCTGAACTCTTCAAATAAAAATCTTTTTGTGCTGGAAAGGAACAACGGGCACAGAATAAACCAGGTGGATACCCTGGCTGGGAATGGCAGGATCTGCTTTAGTAACTGGAAAAAAATAAAATAAAAATAAAAATAAAAATAAATAAAAATAGAATAGAATAGAATAGAATAGAATAGAATAGAATAGAATAGAATAGAATAGAATAGAATAGAATAGAATAGAATAGAATAGAATAGAATAGAATAAAAAAAATAAAATAAATAAAATAAAAAATTAAAATAAAATTAAAATAAAAATAAAATAAAATTAATAAAATAAAATAAAATAAAATAAAATAAAATAAAATAAAATAAAATAAAATAAAATAAAATAAAATAAAATAAAATAAAATAAAATAAAATAAAATAAAATCTTTCTTGGCATTTCCAGGGCTTCAGGGTGGAGAAGGGCTTGGAGTGAAAATTTAATGGGCACCGGTGCCCCTGCCAACCCCTGGCAGCACAGAGCCATGTCCCAGGAGCCACTCACACCCTGCAGAGTGGGAAATGGCATTTATCACCTCCACACAGGGATGCAACAACTGGGTTTTTGCTCTATTTTCCCTCCTCAGGTCCCTTCTGGACCCTCTTGCAGTGCAAACAGTGAAAATGCAGAGCAGGGAAGCAGCAGAATGGGCAGGACGTGCTCTGGCTGTTGCACAAGAGCTGGGAGCAGATTTTCCCTCTGTCCCACTCCAGGACAGAAATTCCCTTTTTTTTTTGGAGTTCCTGCAAAGGAATATCCCAAGGAGACCAGCAGGGCTCAGCTCAGCACATGCACCAGCATCATAGAGAAAAGAGAAATGTTCCTGACTGTTTTCTGAGCAAAAACGCCCCAAATGAGATGTGACAACAAAAACTGGACAGCAAAAAGAACCCAAATTTCCTGGTGGCAGCAGTACAAGAGCTGCAGGCCCACGACAGCACCCAGCTCCCTGGGATGGCCTGGCTGCATCCCCTCTGCTCTCTGCAGCTTCCAAGGGACATAAATCAGGAGTTTGGAGTGGTTATTCTGTTATTCTGCAAACTGAGCTCTCCTGCAATTGAGGAGGGATGCAAAAAAAATCTTGTATTAGACTTGGTCTGCAGGATCAACTTCATTTTCCTGTGCTCCACCCCTACAAACCCAAATCTTTAACAACTTCAAGCTCTAATTTTTGTAATATAAGGAGAAAAGAGCATATGCAGTCCTCCTTTTCCTGCCCATTTTTAGCTTTTTTTTTTCCCTCTGCATATTCCCCAGTTCTCTACCCACACACAGCCACACTGCAGACAAACCATCCTAAAAAAGAAACTGAAAGAGGTCTAAAAAAACAACAGCAATCCAGGGGGGTCATCAATTTCCAGAATTGCAAACTGCCTTAGGAAACCACAAGCTCTTTTTGTCATCGTTATTTTTATACGGGATATTTTATTTTTTATTTTTTTTACAATCTTGTTTTGAAGATTGGCAAGGGAGGAATTCGCTCTCTCCTCGCCCTCCTCTGCTGTATTCAGACATTTCTCGCCAGCCTTGCTCATCTCACATTTCAGGGCAGAGCAAATGTTTGTGCACGGAGATGGTGGGGAGGGGGGCAGGGATGATGAGTCAATTAAACACCTCATAAAAATGTGATTTAGAAAATTCCCTGCCTGGCCCAGCTCAGCCCAGTGCCCCCCTGGCAGGCACAGCCTGCACTGGAACCTCCCTCACTGAAATGTCACCTATGATGAGGCATCTGCCACTGGAAGTGAGAGACACAGCTCAATAAATCACATTTTCAGGAGGATTTCTGTGCTATCCCCACTGCTCTTTTAGCTCCATGGCCTTGTTGTGCTCCTGCTCATCACTGAGCTCTGCAGTCCAAATTTTCCAGCAGATTTTTACTCTAAAACTGACATTTCCTTCAGATTTTTTTTACCTCTAAGATGGACATTTTCCCTCAGATTTTCAACTCTAAAACTGACATTTTACTTCAGATTCAAACTCTCATTTCCCCTCAGATTTTTGCCTCTAAAAACTGAATTTTTGATCTGAGCCTTCAGATTTGGGCCTTTATTTTTAATTCAATTTTCAAAGCCAAACCTGCAGCTGGGACCCGTTTGATCTCTGTTTCTCAGTGTTTTCCACCCATTTTTTTCCCTGATTCCTTGTTTTCCCTCTTTTCCAGGGGAGGATTTCCCCATGTGGATG